>NC_090447.1:617318418-617938520 GCF_031143425.1 Pleurodeles waltl
TGTTTATTGATGTGACTAAATGGAGGGATAGTGAAATCGTGTGGGGTGATGTTAGACAATATCCTCAGTGTGGTGGCTGGGTTGGTTTGTATCACATGTCCAGTATCCATGGGGCCATAGGAAAAGGAGCAATTACAGTCCAAAGTGAACAAGGTGTCCCAGTGGCACACAAGGGAGACATTTAGGAGGGGCTCCCTTCCTGGCAGTGGTTTGGGTCTTGGCTAGAGTATCTGGTGGCTGTCTGGGTCACAGGGAACATTTGCGGAGTGGTTCTTCTGCTACAGAGGGAGGGGTGCTGGTGGTCTGTGAGTTCTGTAGCAGGTCCCCCCTCCCAATAGCTGCAGCAAGTGTGAAGGGCTGGTCAATACACTGGCTAGTGGAAGGGGCTCTGTGGTGTGTTGTGTACTCACCCATGATGCTAGCCATGTCACTCAGCACCCCTGCAATGGAGGCGATGTTGGCATTTAGGGCCTGCAACTGCTGCATGACCTCCTGGTGGTGTTACCCCTGCACCCTCTGGTTCTCCTGTAAGATGGTAAGTACCTAGCCCATCCTGTCCTGGGATTTCTGATATGCTCCCAGGACATCTGAGAGTGCCTCCTGGGCAGTGGGTTTCCTAGTTCGGGCCATCCCTTGGCACACAGCTAGTCTCCCACTGACCCTGGCCCTCTGTGTCCTCTGAACTGTGTGCCCTCTCCTACTCACACCAGGACCTTTTTCGTCTTGCCTGTGTGGTGTCGACTCGGGTCTCTGTACAGGTGGGCACACTGTTGATTGACGTGTCCTGGGGACAGAGATTTGGGGACATTGGGTGGCTGCTGTGGTATTGCTGTCCAATGTAGGGTGTCCTGTGGTGGACTGGGTGTTGCCTGTGGCGTTCGACTGACAAGTGGTCACAGATGGGCCAGGGAGCTCATCCAGGTCCAGACATCCAGAGATGATGACATCACTGGAGCCTTTTTCTGGTGGAGGACTGGGTTGACGTGGCACATACTGTCCGCTGACATTGGCTTTGGTACCGGTGGCATGTATGAGATTTGTTACAGTCATTGTCAGTTAGATATTCAGCATTTCCGGTTTTCCCTATGGGATGGGTGTTGTTCTTCCACCTTTGGTTTGTGTATGGTGATGGACTGTAGGATTGGTAGTGCTACATGCTGTCCATGCATTGCTGTTGTGTGTGCATGTTGGCTTGGAGGGGCGTGCTTGCAGTGGGCAGGGCATGCAGGGGTAAACAGATGAGGGTGGTTATAGCGGTGTTTACCTGTTTGAGATGGAGTGGGGTGAAGGGAGTCAGGGTGACATGCTATGCGGTTATCAGTGGTGTTGGGGTGGTAATGGTGACTTACCAGTGTCGAGCCCTCCAGTGATTCCAAGGAGGCCCTCTGGATGCAGGAGAGCCAAGACTTTTTCTCCCATGTTGTCAACAGTGGGGGAGGAGGTGTGGGTCCACCCCCAGTCTTCATGATGGCAATGTGGTGCCTAGATGCCATTGCACGCACCTTTCCCCATAGGTCATTCCACCTCTTTCTTATGTTGTCCCTTGTGCGTGGATAGTTTCCCACTGAGTTCACCTTGTGCACGATCCTCCGCCATAGCTCCATCTTTCTGGCAATGGATACCTGCTGGACCTGTGCACTGAACAGCTGTGGCTCTACCTCTGCGATTTCATCTACCATCACCGCAATTCCTCATCAGTGAAACGTGATGGGTATATAGGTGGTTGTGGTAAGTGTGTGCAGTTCTGTAATTGATTGGCCTGGCACCGTTGTTGCTCAGTTTTCGCGTTTGCAAAGACTTGTGGGTTATGCAAGGGTGTGTTTTGTAGTGCTGTTGGTGGGTGTGTACGGTGTGTGTATTTGTGAGAGGTGTAGATTTTTCAACCTGGCCAATGTAGCCTTCTGTTGGTGTGAAGTGGCCAACTCGACCGCACTGGTCCGCACCGCCAATGGGTGACTGCCATTGAATGACCGCTGTGTGATTCGTGAGTCATTATTTGGAAGGTGGTGTGTAGCAGGCATTGCAGGGAGGGTGGTGGGACCAACTGTTGTTCGCCATTGTTTGGTCTGACGGGATTGTGGTCTTGGCTGCTTTCTGGTGGCTTTGTGTTTGTGAGTCATTATCTGGCGGGTGGATTGCCGCCTCCGCAGCGGTCTGTTGGTGGCCATCACTGCAGCGATGTTCTGAAAAGACCCCCAAAGTCATAATGAGGGCCAAAGTGTCTCCAAACAAATTGTAATAATGTAAAAAAGAGGTCCAATATTTTGGACACGTCATTGAAAAAAGAATGAGAACAGTTTTGAGAGAGTCAAAGGTATTCTGAAAATGAGTCCTCCTGATAAACAGGAAGTGATCAGGATGTTTTTGGGAATGATTGGCTACTGTAGACAGTGGATACCCAACTTTTCCTTGGTGGCAAAAACTTTGCTGAGTTTGACACACAAAGATGTACCAGATCCGATTCCATGAGACAAAGAATGCATGAAATTGTTCCTAAAGCTGAGATAAAGTATCTGTTGTGCCCAGGCTCTGGGAATGCCAGATTATACAAAATATCTTGCAGTGAGAGAGAGGCCTGCACTCTCTCATTGCTAACCCAAATTTATGGAGATGCCCAAAAGCCTGTGGCATATTGTTCGGTGACTTTTGATGCTGTAGCCGTTGTTTTGCCTGGTTGCCTTTACTCGGTGGCTGGAGTGTGTGTAAGCCTCGAAAAAGTGCAAAAACATTGTGATGGGAGATACTTTAATAGTGATTGGTCTCTAAATCTGCTGAAGTGTTGCTTACAAGAACTGAAACACAGCACCTTACTAATTTGAGACTAATCTGTTATAAGTAATAGATTCTGCTAGGTAGTAATGTTGTGCTGAGAAGATGTCAAGTACTGAATCCTAGCACATCGTTACCCATTCCTGAGGGAGAAGAATCAGAATATTTTGAACATGATTGCCTTGATGGCACAGAGACTTATGCATTAAACCCAGACAAGACATAAAATATGAGCCTTTAATAAGTCCTGATCATGGCCCTCATTACAACATTGGCGGTAAAAGCCGCTTACCGCCGTGCAGAAGATTGCCAACTCACCGCCGTGGAATTCAGCCACAGCAATTATGACCCACAGCACGGAATCCCCCAAAATTCAGACACCCACACAAGTCCGCCACACCAAAGGTCAGTGATAAACTGGTGAAAACAAAAACTCCACCGTCACGCCAACAGAAATACGCCCACACTATCACGACCCACGAATCCACGCAGCGGTCTTTCAACCGCGGTATTCCATTGGCAGTACACACCGCCGCACTCAAAATACACACACACACAAAACACAGCCACATTGGACAATTCCAAATACACCCACCTGATACACATACACACACCACTCCCACACACTCAATACAATATAAAACACATAGCCACATCACCCACAAACCCCTACTACCAAAAATTCAGAAAGAAGGCCAGAGAGAGACAGCACCAGCAAGAACAACAGCATCCACAGGCACACAACACCATCACCCACAGAACTTCCACGCACCTCACACAACACACCACTACATATCAGCACACTTATCACCACACACTCCACCTCACACATCACCTACACCACCCCATGGCACGGCAAAGACACCCCAGGTTCTCGGAGGAGGAGCTCAGGGTCATGGTGGAGGAAATCGTCCAGGTAGAGCCACAGCTATTCGGAGCACAGGTGCAGCACACCTCAATTGCAAGGAAGATGGAGCTATGGCGAAGAATAGTGGACAGGGTCAACGCATTGGGACAGCACCCAAGAAATCGGGAGGACATCAGGAAGAGGTGGAACGACCTACGGAGGAAGGTGCGTTCCGTGGTCTCAAGACACCACCTGGCGGTTCAGCGGACTGGCGGCGGGCCCACACCTCCTCCCCCACAACTAACAACATGAGAGGAGCAGGTCTTGGCGATTCTGCATCCTGAGGGCCTCGCAGGAGTAGGTGGAGGAATGGACTCTGATAAGACAAATCTTTCACTAATTCATCGTCCACCCTACCTGCATGCCATCACATACCCCCACCCTCACCCCCAGCACTCCAACTCCTCACATATGTCCGAACATCACAAACCACACATCCCAACACCAAGCCCTGCATGCAACAACAAAGCATGGAAACCCATCACTAAAGAATGCCCACTGCACATACCCATACAACCCCCTAAACCATCATCACACAAGGTCCCCCACAGGAATGCAAGCACTGGGGTACACGGTCACCCACCCATTGCACACCATGACACACACAGATGTAATTACCATCCTTTTATACCCCTGCAGGACCCCTACCCAACGTCACCAGACAGGAGGGTCCACACATGTCCACACCACCAACAGAAGAGGCCCACTGGGATGACAGCAGCTCTGTCCAACTGGATCTAGATGACCAGCCCAGTTCATCAGGGACCTCTGGACAGTCGGTTGCCCTCACCCAGTCACAGGCCACCACAGACCTTCCCCCCTCTGAAAACACCAGCACAGCACCCACCCAGCGGGCCCATACCTCCGTCCCCAGGACACGTCAATCAGCTGTGTGTCCACCACTACAGGGAACCCAGGCCAACCCACCACCCCAACAACAACAGGGACCTGGGGACCGTGGTAGTGGGCACACGGTCCAGGGGACGGAGGCCCAGGAACACAGGGGAACTGGGAGGGCTGCTGTGCGACAGGGGGCGGACAGGCCAAGGGAACCCACTCTCCACAAGGCCCTCTCCTCCATCATGGGAGCCTACCACCACTCCCAGTAGACAATGGTACTGGCCAAGTTTCAAGAGACCCAGCGCCTGCAGGAGGAACAGTATATGGGCTTCAGGAAGGAACTCAGAACTATCATCTCCACGCTGGGCACCATCGTAGGGGTGCTGAAGGAAGTACTCAACATCAGGAGGGACACTGTGGCACTACAAGGGGCCCCTGACACTAGCATGGACGATGAACTGCTCACCACCTCTGCCGGCACTAGTGGACAGGACGCCCCACCACAGGACCACCACACCAGCACCCCACCCCCTGCAGAGGGAGAACCACCCCGCAAACGGTCCCTGAGATCCAGGAACAAGACAGAGCACGATGCCAAGACCGCCGCCAAGAAATGAGACCACCCTGATTGTCATCCTACTGTCCCACTTTGTCACCCTGTCCATACTTAAACTGCCCCAGCTCCACTTCCTATGCCCATATAGGCAATGCACCTGTGAGACTAATAGACTGGACTCTGCCATGGACATTCCTCCGCCATCACCCCTCACCATTTCGCTACTTCCTCCAATATTGAGCACTTAAATAAACACACTTAAAGCACAAAACAATCTGGAGTCCGTCTGTGATTTCGAAATAGTGTATTAGCAATTACAGTGACAAAATGCTCTTTCAATTATAATGTCAACATACCTATGTCACACAGCTCTAGTCCATGAGGAATCTAAGCAGATGTCACACAGTGGGTCCCACATCTGTGAAATCGTAAGGGAAAGTGGCAACTCAGTGACCAAACACTGGGTGAAAACGACAGACAGTAGAGAGGTAGTAGTGTTAAAGTACATGTAGTAGGCAGGTCTGTACTCTTACCTGTGTCCCACTGGAAATATTGCTGGATCACTGAGTCCCTGCTGTTCATGTCTTCTTCCTCTGCTTCCTCGTCTTCACTGTCCACAGGCTCTACAGCTGCCACAACACCACCATCTGGACCATCCTCCTGCAGAAAAGGCACCTGTCGTCGCAAAGCCAAGTTGTGAAGCATACAGCAGGCCACGATGATCTGGCACACCTTCTTTGGTGAGTAGAATAGGGATCCACCTGTCATATGGAGGCACCAGAACCTGGCCTTCAAGAGGCCGAAGGTCACCCTCCTAGTTCGCCCATGGTATTCATTGTAGCGTTCCTCTGCCCTTGTCCTGGGATTCCTCACTGGGGTCAGTAGCCATTTCAAGAATACACTAAGAGTCTGAGGGTCAGATGTACATAGTTTTTTTTCTTGTTGCAAAGGGCCTGATTTGCAAAATCCTGCCATTTGCAACAAGAAAAAACATTTCTTAATGTACAAACCTAATTTTGTGATTCAGTAATCTATTTACCGAATTGCAAAAAGGGTTTAAGAGTCGCAATTAGGAAGGGGCCTTCCAAGGAAGTCCCTTCCAAATTGCGAGTCACAGTGAAGTATGATTGTTTTGTGACCGTGAATGTAGTGACAAAGCAATCACAGCTAACACCAATTTCAAATTGTTGTTAAACCATTCGTAAACGGGAAGGGCTCACCAAGGGAACCCTTGCCCTTTGTGAATGGGAGCAAAAATATTTTTTCAGAGCAGGTAATGGTCCCACGGACCACTGCCTACTCTGAAAAAATGAAAAAAAACTATCCCTGAGTGCAACCTGGCACCTGGGACCTGGCACCTAGGAGTAAGGTGTAAGGTGCTGGTGCTAGTGCCAGTTGTGGCGCCGCAGCAAGGAGCTGCAGAGAAGAGTCACAGAAGAAGCTGCTAGTGGCTGGTACAGTGCGACAGGGCCGGGAGCTGGTTAGGGTGAAAGCTGGCAAAACCCGCACCAGTGTTCCAGTGTCCCCAATACAGAGACTGCAGATAACGATGGTAAACAGTGGTAAGCAGCGGGAAATTGTAATAAACCGTGACTGCAACTGCGACAGACTGCAATCGGCAACCTGTCCTATTTTGCGACAGGCAGGAAGGATGTAGCTGGAGAGTGCAGCAATAACTCTGGGAGCAGCGTCCCACTGTTTCTTTGTCCTTCTGCCCTCTGCATTGGTTCAAGCGTCCTACGTCCTGTCCTACGTCCTGTGTGCACAGTGTCCGGCGAGAGTTCATGCGTTGTCGTTGTCAGAGCTGGAGCTAGATTTGATGAGCCAAGTTCTCCACCGGCCTATGCAGTGTTTCTTGCGCTCCCTGTGCTTCCTGTGCCTCCGATGCCTTTTTTGCCTCCTGTGCCTCAGGTTGCAACCTGTTGGTCTCCAGGAGCCCTGCAACTTAAACACCTGCAACTTAAACACTCAATATTTTTTCGGAGTGAATGGTCAGTTGGAGGTGAAAACAAGCGCTGCAATCTATGTGGGAGGAGGAGGGGTTCAGAGAGCACAAAGGGGAGAGTGTAAGGGGGTGAGCGATGGGTAGACGGAAGGGGGCCGCCCCAAGACAATCTAAAAATTAACCAAACTCTAGACGGCTTCCTACAAAAGGCTGTTGGAGCCTTAGATAAAGAGATTGAGATGGCTGAGCGTCGGCTATCAACCCCGGTATCTCCGACTCCTATCTCTTTATCTCCACCTCCTCCACAATTGCCCCTACAGCTTTTACAGCCTCTGCAGCCCCAGTAAACATAGTTAAATCTGACTTTTCCACCAGCTAACCATTTAGACAACGCCCAGGAGATCTCCTCTATGGCTTTGGATGGGGTTACTGCAATTGAACTTGCATCACCATCACCGGGCCCCTTGGCTGGTGTATCAGTCCCAGACCACAAAGGAAAAAGAAATTGTGGTGACATTAACCTAAGAAATAAATGTGCACCCACTATGGGCATCATTAGCTCTGGACCTGAAACCAGCAATGATAGGTCCGGAACATCACAGGAGAGTACTACTGGTCCATTGGCGCTTGAGTACATAATGGAGGAGCTTACCAAGAGGTTGTGTCCTATTGAACTCCATCTAAAAGCTATAGAAGAGAAATTAGGGGGGTTTACTCAGCCCTGTGTGCCTGACACTATCCCTTGAGCTAATTCACAACCCCACCATCAGTCCTCAATTTTGGAACAATCCTCTGGCATTGGTGGTAAGGTTCCCTCACACCCTGTCAAGCGCCCAACAACACCTTAGGGTTGTTGTACTCATTCTTGTCAATTTGAGGTGGGCCTGATTGCCGGGACGGGCAGTAATCCAGCAGAAAGCTGTTCTAATGATGTAGTTACTACTAATAGGGGAGTTTGTGGTGTTGCTCTGCCAACCAATTTTGTGTTTAAGATGCCTAAAGTGTCCAATGTCCATGAGTATCAATTAGCAAGTCCATTAGTGACGGACCTGGAGTCTAGTAGAGCTAGACCTGTTAACCATGGGGATCAGTTAGACGTTTTCCATCTACCCCCGGAATCTTGCCCATATGTACTTGTAATTACAAATGTTCCTAGGCTCCAAGCAAATAGTGTGGAGACTTATATGGAGTTGAAAAATAAGGTCATTCATTGGTTACATGCCCATGCTAAATTTGCATTCTTTGTGGTACCTTCAATATTAATAATGAGGAGGGTAGGATGGGTGGGCCCGCTGAATACGTCTGGAGCAGGAGATTACATTGTTATAAACCTTGACTTACCTGCCTTGGTCCAATATATTTTCTTAAACTACCGTAGAGTTAGCCCCTTAGTAGAAGGGGTCTCCTTGTGTAAACTCTCAACTTTCTATCCCCCAGTACCCAAATTCGCCCCTAGTGGTTTGACACTTGGTTCTAGAGGTCCCCCTTGTTCCCATGTGCAGCATGTGTTTCAATCTGAATGCAGGTAACCTACATCGTCCCTATTAGATGTGGATTGACATAAAGTCAAAGTCACACAGGGAATCTCTGGGACAAGGGGGCTGAGATTAATCACTGGGGAGTGCAACACTTTTAGAGATAAGGAACTGTGGGGATTCAGAGTAAGCAGCTTAAAAGAAGAATGGATTGTAAATGTGAATTCTAGGAGTCTTATACAAATTGCGCTGCTAGCTCAGAATCACACACCAGCCATTGTTCTTGGTCAGAACATGCCAAAAAAAAGGTAAGAGAGGGTCCTCCTGAACCTATCACCTGGGGGACAGGGCACTGTGAACAAAGAGAAAGAAAAAGATCCCCAAGATATACAATTACCAATCAATTCACCATTTACTCCAATCATCAACTTAGATGCACCACAAACAATCACATCCACTAAACACTGCCGTGATGAATCTCCAACAAAGGAATCAGTAAAAAAATGTTTTTTAATTAAGTTAAATAATACCCAAAATCGTATATTCAATCCATAAAATACACCATTCTACCTACGAAATATACACATAAAAATGTTAAATAAAAACCCTGACGTTTAAAACCACCACACATATAAGGGAAACAAAAAGCATCTATAATCATCTAATTTCTTGAGGCTGTTCCCAACTTTGATATGTGCAGGCCAATCAATTTATGTGCACAGTCTCCATTTGAATTTAGGCCCGTTCCAGTGGGTCCAGCAGTCCAATTAGCGTTGACGTGTTTCGGTGGTCATATCCAGATTCTTCCACCACCTTCTTCAGGACAAATAGATATGCTCCCAACATATATTGGTCAAATCTGCATCCAACATATATCAGACATGACACTGCTCACAAATCATCACAAATCCATAATCCTATTCCAATCTTGACATTCGTTCCAAGATATTCAGAAAGGTGTAAGATTTGGTCAGAACATGTCCAGTATTCTGAATCTATTGGGCTTGCAATACTATTGGAGATAAAGAAGTTGGGGGACGTAGATATCAAATTGTCAATATTACATTTGCATACGGTCTCCGTGCTTGTAACAGTCGCTCCTGTTAAGATGTTAATCCTTCTTCCACTTTCAGATGTGGAGCTTATAGGAGTCATATTGATTACCTTCCACTAGACATTCCGTTGTGGGGGCATATGGTCGATATGGTGGTAAAAGAACATGAAGAAAGCGATCATGACCCGTTGATTCTATCAGGGGGTTTGCTCACCTTAATAGAGGCCCCTGTTTCTAGGGACCATGTGCAGCACCTTACCACGACAAACAACAAACGGAAGGTCAAGTGGGAAGTTGTCAATTCCTCCCTACGCTCCCTTTCAAAACTATGGTGGTCATTCTGACCCTGGCGGTCTTTGACCGCCAGGGCGGAGGACCGCGGGAGCACCGCCGACAGGCCGGCGGTGCTCCAATGGGGATTCCGACCGCGGCGGTAAAGCCGCGGTCGGACCGGCACCACTGGCGGGGTCCCGCCAGTGTACCGCGGCCCCATTGAATCCTCCGTGGCGGCGCAGCTTGCTGCACCGCCGCGGGGATTCCGACCCCCCCTACCGCCATCCAGATCCCGGCGGTCGGACCGCCGAGATCCGGATGGCGGTAGGGGGGGTCGCGGGCCCCTGGGGGCCCCTGCAGTGCCCATGCCACTGGCATGGGCATTGCAGGGGCCCCCGTAAGAGGGCCCCTACATGTATTTCACTGTCTGCTGCGCAGACAGTGAAATACGCGACGGGTGCAACTGCACCCGTCGCACAGCTTCCACTCCGCCGGCTCGATTCCGAGCCGGCTTCATCGTGGAAGCCTCTTTCCCGCTGGGCTGGCTGGCGGTCTGAATGAGACCGCCCGCCAGCCCAGCGGGAAAGTCAGAATTACCGCCGCGGTCTTTCGACCGCGGAACGGTAACCTGACGGCGGGACTTTGGCGGGCGGCCTCCGCCGCCCGCCAAGGTCAGAATGAGGGCCTATATATCCTATTGGCAGATCAAATGGATAATATGCTCCATCTACGTGAGGGTGATAACAGGCTCCTGGCTGTTCATATGGAATTATTTAACTCATTAAGAGAACATTTTACTAAAGAAGCTGTTGCTAAAACAAGAAACAGGTGTAGTGAGAGGTGGTTCAACCATTTATGTAGGGAAGCCAAGCACAAATTACTGAGGGACCTGAGAAGGGGGATGAGAGAGCCAATAAGACAGTCAAGAGAGAGTTATAGGCGGGAACTTTTCAAGCACGAAGGAGTTTAGAAGAGAAACAATGGGTTGCTCTTTTAGAGGCTATAAGAGTCAATGATGCCTCTAAGTTCTGGAAGCAGATTTCAAATGACAGTGGTGATTCCCGGCCCTTGCCTGGTACTTTGATCCTCCCAGTAGTATAGGTAAAACATTTTGGGTCACTTTACTCAGGGGGAAATTAACCTAATTTTATGGATCCGACCAGCATTAGAGAAATTGGTGCTCCTCCAATTAAGTTTTCCCTAGCCGAAACTAAGGCAGCTATAGCATCCCTCAACTGGGGAAAGGCCCCGGGCCTCGATAAAATACCTGGCGATCTTAATAAATCAAACCCCGATATCAGGGCCCCTTTCCTGTATAAGGTTTGCAATGCAACCCATTCCTTGGACATGGAGGGGAGCTGAGATAGTCACCCTTTTCAAGAAGGAGAGTCCCTGTGATCTTTTTAACTATTGTTCAATAAGCTTACTTGATAACTTCAAAAAACGTTTTGCGAAGCAGATATTGTTTCATTTAGAAGACTGGATTAAAGACAGTGGGGACATCTCTGATTTACAGGCAGGTTTTAGACCTGCAGTTAGTACAATAGATCAAGTCCGGAGGTTTTTGGCAACTAAAAGAAGGACTGTGGACATCGGAGGTGGAAATTTATATGTGACCTTCATTGATCTTTGAGCGGCCTTTGATCTGGTACCCAGGAATAAATTATGGCTGACAATGACCAACATAGGAGTCCCTAAAGGCCTTCTGAACCTTATTGTCCGACTTCATGAAGGAACTTTTGTCTAAATTAGGAGCTGCAAGAATGGCGAATTAACAGACCCAGTTATCATTGAGAGACGAATAAGGAAATGCTGCGTCCTTGCCCCAACCCTATTTCTTCTATATATAAACAACTGTATTAAGTATTTAACAAATTGTATTAATGATTCACCTAGGATGGCAGGCCATAAAATCCCAGGGTTGCTTTATGAGGATGATACTCTTGGCAAATTCACCCTTGGGTTTGCAAAATCTAGTTGACCAATTCTGTTTATTTTGGTTTGGAGGTCAATGTCGGGAAAACTAAGTTCATGATCTGTAGTTCGCGGAAGAAGAAAGTGAAAGCTAGTATATTAATGAATTCTATTCCATTGGAAAGTGTCAATGAGTTTGATTATTTCGGGATCAGGCTGATTTACTCAGGTAGATGGGATGCACACATTAGAAAAGGAGCGCACATCATATGCCAAAGAGGAGGGGCTTTGAGACGCAAAGCTAGAGCTGTAGCTAGCCCCCCCACTAAACCCCATTGTAGAAATCTACAAAGTTCAGATCCGGGGGCTGCACTGTGTATGGTGCAGAGCTATGGGGTTTTCAAAGACAGCTAGATGTCCTACAAATTAAAGAGGACAATTTTATCAGATATATAGCCAGGATGGGGAAGGGTACCCCAATGATCCCCCTTAGGCTAGATCTCGGGAGGAACAGCATTAAAGATGTAGCTGGTCAGAGGCTCTTCTTATATTGGATCCGCCTTTGGAGGACAGAGGAATTGGAACCTTTTCGCAAGGCAATTAAAGACCTTACAATGAACTAAAGTAGCTGGGAAAAGGTCAGTTGGCTAAAGGAGATGAAATCAGCATGGGATGACTTGGGTTTCCCCCAATTTTGGGAGCAGCCCGAGTTGATCCCAGCTAATGCTATCCCACTGGTCAAACTGAGATATTGGGAGAAGGCCAATGAGCAGACCCTTCATAGTAATGGGGTGGGCCGTCTAACATCAGAATTTTTGCTTGTTAAACAGGAGCCATGGCCTGAGCCAATACCTTCATGTGCCCGCGCTTTATTCCTTCAGTTTAGATACGGTATTTTACCAGTTGATAATTTTACTGCCTGGGGTTCGCAGAATAGCTCTGAGGCCGATAAATGTAAAAAGTGCAATTTATGTGTAGAGTCAACCGAACATGTGCTCTTTTTCTGTCCCCTATATCAATGTCCCAGGGAAATATGGATTATTCCGATGTACAAGGCTTTGTTTTTACATGACCGTGCTAATGCCCACAGAATTTGAAAATACAACCTGTGCACACTGGTAGTAAAATCCAGTCACTAAATACTTCTCAGCAGTTTGGTCCATTCACCATAGGGTTATCACAGAACCAGGTCACAGTGTTCAGCCTGTATCACGGACAAAGAATTATTTAATCTTGTGGTCCTGACAGGGCTTTGGAACAGATTTCTTTTAGACAGTATATGAGTAATTATTCTGAGATTCTGCCATTTTCCTACCAGTGTTAGCTGTAAAATGTTATTTCTATCTACTTGTTTTGAATCTGTGTCACTTTAACATGATTTTGATAGCTGTTTTAAGTTATGATATATGTTTTGTCTCATACCATGTATGTGCTTCTAATGATTCGATTGTGCTTAAATCCTGGGTCGGACTATATGCATTTACTTTGATGATGGCATTAGCCTGGAGAATTTGAACCTGCAATCACTTTTTATTGTCTTGTCGGCTTTCAAACACTTGTACTATTTTAACATTGTGATGCAGATGTTTTAGAAATCTTGGCACCTAAATGTAAAGTTATGTACCGGGAATAATGGTGGATTATAGGAGGCCACGGCCTATGATTTACTTTTTACTGCCAGTGACCAAGGCCTCAGAGAAGCTATTTGTATTTTAAACTCTATTTTAAGTCAGTGTGGTGCTTTGTAAAGCACAACTATAATGAATGCACTTTCCTTTTTACTGTTTTATGTGCAAACATTTATGACCCATGGTCGAAATAAAGTATGATTTGACTTTGACTTTGATATCAGTGAGAAATAGTAATTGTGAACACGTGTTTTAATTATCTGGAAGAACATGGAAGAATTTGCAAGAAGATGATCCTACTACACCTAGAGTGTACTTTATATGTGGAGATAATACATACTTTATATTGTCTGTTTCTTGGGACTCCTATCTTTGAAGTGGGCTGGCAAAGCATAACATTTTATATGAGAGAACATTGGGTGGCTGAGTTCACTGTAGTTTTGGTGTCGCCGGACGTCATTTACTTTTATTGCTACATCATCACCCTTATCAGAGGGTTTTATTACAATTCACCTATCTTCTCTGCAGGAGGCTATTAATGTATGTTTTGGCTAACTGTTACTGTCAACCACACATTTAATTCGTTGCTACTTACCTTTACCTCTAGTGATAGTCTCATGAACAATCTCTTCTCCAGTAATTGGTACATTTGGTGTGGAGGTAGATTTGACCCTCAGTCCACTATCACCACCTGCGTGAGCTCCATCTACAAATAATCATAATTTTATTCTGTTCCAGTCATTGGTCCTTCTTTCTCCAAATACAAATTCATCACTTGTTCAATGTACCCTACCTGTAATGTAGTTTTGATTAGGTTAGTGCCACAAATAGGGTTAGATGACCTATTGGCATAATACCTGCTAAGTTTAAGATCCCTACAGAACTTAAAGGTGTCCATCCAGGTGTTTGTATAATTGAAGTGTTTCTTAGAGCAATAAGTCAAACTGAAGGGCTGATTTATATGTTGGTGGTAAGGATACCTCGTTACATTGGTGACAGAGTATTCTACTACTAAAATAGATAGTCATTTTGAACCCGGTGGTAAAGACCGCTCCGGCTGCAGTCAAGGTAACTACCGCTAACAGGCTGGAGTTCCAGACCGCCACATAATGAAGCACATGAGAAACAGCCAGCGCCCATCCACTCACTGCCATTTTGGGAGCACCGCTGACGGAAAGGCCCTACACGGCCACCATATTATGAACCACCACACCACCATCAGTTCCGAGGCGGGAACCACCACCAGAGGCCCACAGAACACGCCTACTCCGACATGGAAGATGAGTTTGAAATAATGTCAGTGCTTCTCCTTGCCATATTCCTCCAGGATCCTGATCGCCAACAAGGAGGACAATGGTAAGTACCGCAACCTAGCACACATGGGAGGAAAGGGCACAATTAAACACCCGCCCACCCCACCCGCACCGCAACGCACACCCAATCCCTCCCAACACCCCAAGCCATACATACCCTAACAAAATGTACCTACTAGACACCAGCCAACAAATACCTGCATCAATGTACACACATGTGCACACCACACTCCCACAGTGAAACGCTGCACAACAGGTCGATATTGCGGCAACAGGTCTGCTGGGCACTAAAATGTATTTGATCAGGAATAAAAATAAACGTTCAAACAAGGTCATAGGCCAGTCCATATACAAGTCCCGGAAGGGCAAATATAGGTCCACTGAGAAAGGGGCATCAATTGGGCAGCCAGGCATCTCAGGGATCAGGGGCAGGAGGCGGTGGGGGTTGGGGCTCAGGTTTGGAGGGGGTGGTCTTGGAGTAGGTTCTGGAGGTGGAGAGGGTTTAGGTTTGCCCTTGGAAGGAAGAGGAGTGGGCCTGGACCAGGGGGTTGCAGAGGGACATGGGACAACACGGGCCTTCTTCCTCCCTGGGGAAGGAGCACGGGATTGGGAAGGGCAGACTGGGGAGGACTTTGAAGAGGAAGGAGTAGACTTAGTGAGACCAAGGGAGCATTTAGGGATAAGACGGGCGGGTGGGCCAGTGGATTCAAACAGGTCAACACGGGAGAGGATAAGCTTTCTAGGTGCAGCAGGAGGGGTTTTGGAGACAGGTTTGTGAGTGGAGGAAGAGGGAGTGGTGGTATGAGGTGTAGGTGTGCTGGACGCTGATGCAGGTGCCTGATTAGTATGCTTATGTGTGATGGATGGATGTGGAGTGGATGGGTGTGAGCGTTTGTGTGTTCTGTAAGGAGGGTGGGTAGACACTGTGGGGGGGTGGATGTTGGTGTGTCTGCTTTGGTATGTTGGGTTTGAGCCTGCATGTGGTGGGACGTGTGGTGGTTAAATTTCTCTATGTGCTTCACGTGTGTTGATTTGGGTGAATGGCTGTCTGTATGTTTGCTTGGGATGGGTGAAGGGGGTGGGGTACTAGAAGGGGTAGAAGTGGTGGGAGGGGGACAAAAATACCAGGGACACTGGCTGCCATCAAAGAGGAGGCCATAGCCTGAACAGATCGCTGTAGGCTAGACATGGCACCATGAATGCCTTCTAGGAATGCACTGCATTGCTGCATCTGGGATGCCAGCCCCTGGATGGCATTCACGATGGTTGTCTGGCCTACAGAGATGGTTCTCAGGAGGCCAATAGCCTCCTCAGTGAAGGCAGCAAGGCTAACTGGGGCAGGAGAAGAGGGGCCTGGGGCGAAGGAGACGCCCACTCACCTGGGTGAGTGGGCCCGGGCAACTCAGTGGGGAGCTACTGTGAGGGCAGTGATGGTATGGGGTGGCGGAAGATAGCAAAGAATGGGTGGGCCCAGTAGGGTCCACCATCACCAGGGAGCTGCCAGCGGAGGAGGTGTCGGAGTCACTACCTTCAGGGGTAGTCGCCTCCCCGGTGGTACTCCCCTCACCCTCCAACCCACTGCTCCCCTTGGCGTCAGTGGATTCTGCCTCTTTGGTCCCGTGGGCTGCAGCATCCCCACTCCCCAGTGCCTCAGCTCCCTCACCAGATGATGCTAAAGCACACAAGGACACAAGAGCACAGGGGGAGGACAAAAGAAGAAGGAAGTATGTCAATTCAAGGAAGAATGTTCATGTTGGAACACATGCACTCCTACCAATCTCAGACACCAACCCTCAGAAGACATAATATATGATATGAATGTGTCCCTGACTGGTAGGCATGATCCCACAGTACACAACATTACCATCCTGGCCCTCTAATCTGCTACACTTTGCAATGGGAAACAATGAGAGACGATGCCAAGAAAACAAATATGCAAATCCTTGAGGCCACATTAAACCAATAGCCCAAACAGGGAACCTCTCACAGGCCTACATTCCCAGCCATATCTGCCTAAGGACACTATCCCTTGGACATAGAGGGGGGCAGGACTGCAGGGACACACCTGTCTAATGGCCTGGCAGCACAATGCATGCATCCCATAGCAACTAACTTCACTCATCTCAGTAGCATCATAACAGTGTTGGTACTCACCCCCTTGTGGCTGCTGTGCTGCCTTCAAGTGCCCATCCAGATAGGCCACCACCAGAATGCGGGTCATTAGGGGGAGTTAGGGTCTCACGTGCACCCCTCCCTTGTTGGGAGGCTGTCCCCAGCTGGGCCTCTCCAGTCTTCCTGGATCAGTGCCTCAGGTCCTCCCTCCGCTTCCTGCAGTGGGTGCTCCACCGGTTGTAGACCACCAGGGTCTACACTTCCTTGGTGATGGCTTGCCATAATCCTTTCTTCTGGTGTATGCTGACCTGCATGGGACAAGCAGAGTAAAGAAACAGATGTCAGTGTGGGTGCCCCATACACAAATGCCATGTCAGTAGAACCTGACATAGCCCATGGATACATACATATAGACAATAGCCAAGCCCAAAACTGCCAGACACACAATGGGTAAGCATTCACACAGCCAACAAAAACGTCTACAAGCATCCGCCACATTCACACACATTCATGGACAAATAGTAACTCACCTGTTCCTATGGTCGACCATACACCTTAGTATACAGGGGTAGGACCCAGTCCACCAGCTTCTCCAGCTCCTCTTGATGAAGGCTGGGGTCCGTTCCCCTGTAGCACATGCCATCTCAAGGACCAGAGTCAGGACACAGCAGCACACGCAGTGGAGTTTTTCCCTACTCGAGGTGCAGTAGTCAAGTGGCATGGGCATGGCAAAATGTCAGTATATACGGCAGCGGGTGCACCGTCACCGCCGATGGTGATCATGATTGGCCCTGCTTCACCATTGACAACAATGTTATTCAGTTATCAGGTGCACGGTGGTGAACACCACCTACCGCCATGACGACTAACGCCAGCAAATGAGGTCACTTCATACAGTACACTACCTGTAGGGCATGGGCCTGCCATTTTGCATCCACCACGCCTTCATTGTCTGGCCAGGGTCCTAGTCCATGGCTCCATTCCATCTCCCCTTCGTCAAGTACTGTTATGATTACTGGTCCTCCTCATGGAATCATGTTGGGAATTGTGCCTACACTGTGATGCAATACAACATACACACCTCACCACACATTGCCCTGACAGGATTAGCACGTTCTTTGTGTCTGTGTGAGGGACAATTGTGTTGCATGTACAAAATGAATAGTGGGACCTTGATATGGAAGTGTATGTCTCAACTCAATGTGTCTGTCTTCCTCTCCCATGGGTACAGACCTAGTGGCGAGGAAGGGCCCCATCTGTTTACAGAACCCCTGGTAGATCTGGGCACCATGGAGGAACGTCACATCATCATCACTTACCGCCTCAATTAAGCCACAATCCTGGAACTCTGTGCATAAATAGAGCCTGTTCTGATGCCAGCAAATAGGAATCCACATGCAATACCTACAACTGTGCAGGTACTATCTGTGCTACATTTTTTGGCCACAGGCTCATTCCAATTGACAGTGGGCAAGGCTGCCTGTGTTTCTCAGCCAAAGTTCAGCCCCATTCTGTCCAAATCTTTGAATGCATTCATGCAACATCTGCAAAGTTATGTCCAGTTCCCCCAAAGGGCTGATCTCACCACCATCAAATCAGGATTTTATGCTTTTACAAATATCCCCCATGTGATAGGTGTCATTGATGGTACCCACATAGCCCTCATACCTCCAAGAGTAAATGAACAGGTGTTCAGAAATCTTAAAAACGTTCACTCCATGAATGTCCAATTGGTGTATTCTGCTGATCAGTACATTTCTCATGTCAATGCAAGGTTCCCAGGATCAGTCCATGATTCCTATGTCTTGAGAAACAGAAGTGTGCCACACATGATGGGACAACTATGGGGGACAGAGCTTGGCTCATAGGTGAGTGTGTATGACACTGTACGAGTGACATATGTGACAGGCAGGCTGCATGCAAGTAGTAAGTGTGTGTATTATCCCCCTTTCTCCCACTTTTCCAGGGGATTCTGACTACCCAAATATGCAATGGCTCATGACACCTGTGAGAAATCCCTGTACAGGTGCTGAAATCCATTATAATGAAGCACATGGTCGCACTAGGAGGGTGATTGAGCGGACCATAGGACTCCTGAAGACAATATTTTGTTGCCTGCATCTCTCTAGAGGATCCCTGTTCCTGTCCCAGGACCTCCTGACCTTCAGAAAACACCTCAAGACCTGGCTATTCGAGCAGTAGCAGTACTCCCCTCCCCCCCTCAGCTCCTTGAGACCCTATCGGGTGAGTAGCACGCTTTACAAATGTTTGATTGATTGATTGATTGATGGCCCTGACAAGGTGTGTCAGATAGTGGTGGTCTGCTGCATGCCACACAACTTGGCTGTGAGGAAAGCTATCCCACTTCTGGAAGGGGGGATGCTGTCCAACCACCCCAGCCACCTCAGAGGATGGATGAGAATGATGAAGAAGAAAAGGGGGAAGACATCACGTTGAGATCCCAGCTAATCCTGCTATACTTCAAGTGACTCTGAGGTACATTACCTATTCTGCAAATGGGTTTCCTGCATTGTTTCAGTGTGACTTATGTACTAAGTGCTGTGGTGTCCCTTACCAGTGATTTTGTGGCTCTATGACTGAAGAAACAGATGTGTGTTACAGCAATGGAATGTACAGTGTGACATACTTCAAACACGACAGTCTGTTAGACCCCCTCCTGCAATTAAAGTGGCATTTGATGGGAACTGGCTAATACATACGCATAAACATTTGTTGCTGACATGAAATGAGGACAGATTTTTTGGGTGTACAAGTGTATATATTTGAAGATAAAACATACATGGGTGATGGTATAGTGGAAGGGAGTGGGCACATGGTGGGCACATGGTGAACAATATACTTAGGTACATTTCCACAGAATGGGCCCATTGAAAGATGGTGAAATGGCAGTGGCATGTTGTAGGAGGCTGGACTGGCTTGTAGTGAGTACCAAGGGGTACTTGCACCTTGCACCAGGCCCAGTTATCCCTTATTAGTGTATAGGGTGTCTAGCAGCTTAGGCTGATAGATAATGGTAGCTTAGCAGAGCAGCTTAGGCTGAACTAGGAGACGTGTGAAGCTACTACAGTACCACTTAGTGTCATATGCACAATATCATAAGAAAACACAATACACAGTTATACTAAAAATAAAGGTACTTTATTTTTATGACAATATGCCAAAGTATCTTAGAGTGTACCCTCAGTGAGAGGATAGGAAATATACACAAGATATATATACACAATAGCAAAAATATGCAGTATAGTCTTAGAAAACAGTGCAAACAATGTATAGTTACAATAGGATGCAATGGGGAAACATAGGGATGGGGGCAACACAAACCATATACTCCAAAAGTGGAATGTGAACCACGAATGGACCCCAAACCTATGTGACCTTGTAGAGGGTCGCTGGGACTATTAGAAAATAGTGAGAGTTAGAAAAATAACCCTCCCCAAGACCCTGAAAAGTGAGTGCAAAGTGCACCAAAGTTCCCCTAAGGACAAAATAGTCGTGTTAGAGGGAGAATGCAAGGAAAACACAAATCAGCAATGCAACAACGATGGATTCCTGTCTGAAGGTACCTGTGGAGCAAGGGGACCAAGTCCAAAAGTCACAAGCAGCTCGGAGATGGGCAGATGCCCAAGAAATGCCAGCGGTTGGTGCAAAGAAGCTCTTACTAGGCTGAAGAACTGTGAATACTGCAGGAACGACAAGGGCTAGAGACTTCCCCTTTGGAGGATGGATCCCCCACGCCTTGGAGAGTCGTGCAGAAGTGTTTTCCCGCCGGATGGACGCCAACAAGCCTTGCTACACGCAAATCGTGCGTTTGGCGTTTTTGGACGCTGCTGGGGCCCAGGAGGGACCAGGAGGTCGCAAATTGGACCTGCAGAGAGAGGGGACGTCGAGCAAGACAAGGAGCCCTCACTGAAGCAGGTAGCACCCGGAGAAGTGCCAGAAACAGGCACTACGAGGATGCGTGAAACGGTGCTCGCCGAAGTTGCACAAAGGAGTCCCACGTCGCCGGAGACCAACTTAGAAAGTCGTGCAATGCAGGTTAGAGTGCCGTGGACCCAGGCTTGGCTGTGCACGAAGGATTTCCGCCGGAAGTGCACAGGGGCCGGAGAAGCTTGCAAAGTCGCGGTTCCCAGCAATGCAGCCCAGCGAGGTGAGGCAAGGACTTACCTCCACCAAACTTGGGCTGAAGAGTCACTGGACTGTGGGGGTCACTTGGACGGTGTCGCTGGATTCGAGGGACCTCGCTCGTCGTGCTGAGAGGAGACCCAAGGGACCGGAGATGCAGCTTTTTGGTGCCTGCGGTTGCAGGGGGAAGATTCCGTCGACCCACGGGAGATTTCTTCGGAGCTTCTGGTGCAGAGAGGAGGCAGACTACCCCCACAGCATGCACAAGCAGGAAAACAGTCGAGAAGGCGGCAGGATCAGCGTTACAGAGTTGCAGTAGTCGTCTTTGCTACTATGTTGCAGGTTTGCAGGCTTCCAGCGCGGTCAGCGGTCGATTCCTTATCAGAAGGTGAAGAGGGAGATGCAGAGGAACTCGGCTGAGCTCATGCATTCGTTATCTAAAGTTTCCCCAGAGACAGAGACCCTAAATAGCCAGAAAAGAGGGTTTGGCTACCTAGGAGAGAGGAAAGGCTACTAACACCTGAAGGAGCCTATCACAAGGAGTCTCTGACGTCACCTGGTGGCACTGGCCACTCAGAGCAGTCCAGTGTGCCAGCAGCACCTCTGTTTCCAAGATGGCAGAGGTCTGGAGCACACTGGAGGAGCTCTGGACACCTCCCAGGGGAGGTGCAGGTCGGGGGAGTGGTCACTCCCCTTTCCTTTGTCCAGTTTCGCGCCAGAGCAGGGGCTAAGGGGTCCCTGAACCGGTGTAGACTGGCTTATGCAGAATTGGGCACACCTGTGCCCAACAAAGCATTTCCAGAGGCTGGGGGAGGCTACTCCTCCCCTGCCTTCACACCATTTTCCAAAGGGAGAGGGTGTCACACCCTCTCTCAGAGGAAGTTCTTTGTTCTGCCATCCTGGGCCAGGCCTGGCTGGACCCCAGGAGGGCAGCTGCCTGTCTGAGGGGTTGGCAGCAGCAGCAGCTGCAGAGAAACCCCAGGAAGGGCAGTCTGGCAGTACCAGGGTCTGTGCTACAGACCACTGGGATCATGGAATTGTACCAACAATGCCAGGATGGCATAGAGGGGGCAATTCCATGATCATAGACATGTTACATGGCCATATTCGGAGTTACCATGGTGAAGCTACATATAGGTAGTGACCTATATGTAGTGCACGCGTGTAATGGTGTCCCCGCACTCACAAAGTTCAGTGAATTGGCTCTGAACAATGTGGGGGCACCTTGGCTAGTGCCAGGGTGCCCTCACACTAAGTAACTTTGCACCTAACCTTTACCAGGTAAAGGTTAGACATATAGGTGACTTATAAGTTACTTAAGTGCAGTGTAAAATGGCTGTGAAATAACGTGGACGTTATTTCACTCAGGCTGCAGTGGCAGGCCTGTGTAAGAATTGTCAGAGCTCCCTATGGGTGGCAAAAGAAATGCTGCAGCCCATAGGGATCTCCTGGAACCCCAATACCCTGGGTACCTCAGTACCATATACTAGGGAATTATAAGGGTGTTCCAGTAAGCCAATGTAAATTGGTAAAAATGGTCACTAGCCTGTCAGTGACAATTTGGAAAGAAATGAGAGAGCATAACCACTGAGGTTCTGGTTAGCAGAGCCTCAGTGAGACAGTTAGGCACCACACAGGGAACATACACATGCACACCTATGAGCACTGGGGCCCTGTGTGACAGGGTCCCAGTGACACATACATATAGGCCACAAACCTATGAGCACTGGGGTCCTGACCAGCAGGATCCCAGTGACACATAACAACCATACTGAAAACATGGTGTTTTCACTATGAGCACTGAGGCCTGGCTATCAGGATCCCAGTGAGACAGTGAAAACAGTGACAAACACCCTGACATACACTCACAAACAGGCCAAAAGTGGGGGTAACAAGGCTAGAAAGAGGCTACCTTCTCACACAACCCCCCCCCAAACGAAGGACAATAAGGCTAACCTTGGCCAGTTGAGACTTTATTGTCTAAGTGGTGATAAGTAGAGAGTAGCTCTGCAATAGACTGGTTACTCCCTTTATCATCCACTATATGGTTACTTCCCTGTGGGGATGTAAACCACCCTGTTTGAAGTTTTTTAGCTAAGCAACAATGTGAAGATGTATTTTCAGAGTTTCTATCAGTAAGTTTTAGTTTAGAGCAGTGGGAATTGTCCACTGAACCTATTTGTAGTGATGGAAATGCCAGACAGGGATGCTGTCTCAGAAAAGCCATAGCTGGGCAAAAACTTTGTCCATCTGGCTGGAAGAGAGAACAGGGATGCTGTTTCTCTTGAGTTGGAGCAGGGCAGGGATGCTGTCCTATGAGCTCCACACTAGGGCAGGGATGCTGTCCTAAGTGTTGTGAGGTAGTGCAGGGTTTCTGCACTAAAGTTTCTCTGGAAGGGTTGGAGGGATGCTCCATGTTAACTAAAATGGTGCTGTTTTTCTCACCAATGTTAGTTATCCCACAGAGAGGTACTTCCACCTCAGGGAGTCCAGCTTTGCCAGCTGATGATTCCCTTAGAACAGGTGCCACCCCAGGAGAGGTTTCTCCCACCACAGGAATAGTATCCTGAATGGTAGGGTGGTTAGGGGATACTGTGATACCCTTTTTACCTGTTGATGGAGAGGGATCCTGAGTTTTCAGGCCTTCTCTCCTTTGCTTTTTCATTTCACTTGAAATGAGAGGGAACAATTCCTCAGGGATGCCCAGCATGGCTGCATGGGCATAAAACTCTACATCAGCCCAACCTGAGGCCTCTAGGTCATTACCTAAGAGACAGTCTACAGGTAAGCTAGGTGATACCACCACCTGCTTAGGGCCAGTAACTCCACCCCAACTAAACTGAATTATAGCTAAGGGAAGAAACTTAGTGGAGTTATGAACATCAATAATCTTATACTGTTGTCCAATGATGTGTTGTTCAGGAGGCACTAGGTTTTCAGTCACCAAAGTGAAACTGGCACCTGTGTCCCTGTAGGCCAAGGCCTCAACACCATTTATTGAAACTGTCTGCCTGTACTTATCCATTGTAAGGGGACAAGCAGCCAGTGTGGCAAGGCCAGTGCCACTAGGTGTGACAGAAACTGTCTTGGGACTGATTACATCAGTTTCCACTATGGACCCATAAGTGAACCCAACTACACCCTTTGCTTGACTGTTGCCAGCAGTCCCACCACTAGTACCACTACTGCTAGGGGCACTAGAGCTTGATGTATTAGTGGTGGTAGGCTCAGGGGGTTTACCTGGACAGGACTTATCCCCTGGCCTATGGCCTCTGTTTTTACACACAAAGCACCAAGGCTTTTTAATGTGTGCAGGTTGAGAAGAAGAGGAAGAATTAGTTTTATTCCCACCCTCTGAAGAGTGTTTAAGATTTGAAGTGGGATCTTTGGTTTTACCCTTATCCCCATGCTTATCTTGAGATTTTTCACCATCTTTCTTCTTATTGCCATCTTTGTCACCCCCTGTATGAACTTTTCTGTTCACCCTTGTTCTGACCCATTTGTCTGCCTTCTTTCCCAATTCTTGGGGAGAGGTCAGATCAGAGTCTACCAGGTACTGGTGCAACAAATCAGACACACAATTATTAAGTATATGCTCTCTCAGGATTGTGTTATACAGGCTTTCATAATCAGTAACTTTACTGCCATGTAACCACCCCTCCAAGGCCTTCACTGAATGGTCAATGAAATCAACCCAGTCTTGTGAAGACTCCTTTTTGGTCTCTCTGAACTTTATCCTGTACTGTTCAGTGGTTAAGCCATAACCATCCAGGAGTGCATTCTTAAGAACTGTAAAATTATTGGCATCATTTTCTTTCACTGTAAGGAGCCTATCCCTACCTTTTCCACTAAATGATAGCCATAGGATAGCAGCCCACTGCTTTTGAGGGACATCCTGTACAGCACAGGCCCTCTCAAGTGCAGCAAACCACTTGTTAATGTCATCCCCCTCCTTATAAGGGGGAACTATCTTGTGCAGATTCCTGGAATCATGCTCTTTTGCAGGATGACTATGGGGAATACTGCTGCTGCCACCATGGGTATCTAAACCCAACTTCTGTCTTTCCCTCTCTATTTCTAAAGACTGTCTATCCAAATCCAGCTGTTGCTTCTTGAGCTTCAGTCTGGTTTGTTCCACTCTCAATCTATTGAGCTCCCTTTCTAACAATCTGTCATCAGGGTGGGTGGGAGGGACATTTCTAGATACAGAGGTATGATGGGAATGAACAGAAGGAGACCTGTCCCTTACAGAGGGCACCCTAACAGCTTGGCTACCAGCATAATGTGAGATCACATCATCAGTATGGTGTGATTCAACCTCTGTACCAACTATGCTAGACTGTCTAGTAATGGGCAGGCTGAGAAGTTTCTTTCCTGAACCTTTTCCTGGGGGAGTCCCTGGATCAGATTGAGAACCATTAGCTACTTTTTCTACAGATTGGGCACTTATGGCCTTATCCTGTACTCTAAGCATATTAATTAACAGTTCTAAGGAAGGATTCTTCCCTACACTCAAACCTCTCTCTATGCAGAGACTCCTTGCTCCTTTCCAGCTAAGGTGATCATATGCAAGTTTGGACAGTTCAACATTTTGGCCTGTGCCAGACATTTTTAGAGAGAGTTAAAGTGATAGACAAAGAGAAAAAAGTTTTCAGAACTTTTTGGAAAGACAGAAAAAAACTTTTTAAACTTTTAAGAACTTTTTGAAAGTTTAGTAGTACTTTTCAGCACTTAGAAAAGAGTGAAAAGAGGAAATGCAAAACTTTTTGGCTATGTGTATATACACTGACCTTGTTTTGTATATTTTTCTCTTATGAAAAGTACAATGACAAGAGTGGTAAGTAGTCTCAAGCACTTATCCCACCACTGCACAACCAATGTAGGAGGCTGGACTGGCTTGTAGTGAGTACCAAGGGGTACTTGCACCTTGCACCAGGCCCAGTTATCCCTTATTAGTGTATAGGGTGTCTAGCAGCTTAGGCTGATAGATAATGGTAGCTTAGCAGAGCAGCTTAGGCTGAACTAGGAGACGTGTGAAGCTACTACAGTACCACTTAGTGTCATATGCACAATATCATAAGAAAACACAATACACAGTTATACTAAAAATAAAGGTACTTTATTTTTATGACAATATGCCAAAGTATCTTAGAGTGTACCCTCAGTGAGAGGATAGGAAATATACACAAGATATATATACACAATAGCAAAAATATGCAGTATAGTCTTAGAAAACAGTGCAAACAATGTATAGTTACAATAGGATGCAATGGGGAAACATAGGGATGGGGGCAACACAAACCATATACTCCAAAAGTGGAATGTGAACCACGAATGGACCCCAAACCTATGTGACCTTGTAGAGGGTCGCTGGGACTATTAGAAAATAGTGAGAGTTAGAAAAATAACCCTCCCCAAGACCCTGAAAAGTGAGTGCAAAGTGCACCAAAGTTCCCCTAAGGACAAAATAGTCGTGTTAGAGGGAGAATGCAAGGAAAACACAAATCAGCAATGCAACAACGATGGATTCCTGTCTGAAGGTACCTGTGGAGCAAGGGGACCAAGTCCAAAAGTCACAAGCAGCTCGGAGATGGGCAGATGCCCAAGAAATGCCAGCGGTTGGTGCAAAGAAGCTCTTACTAGGCTGAAGAACTGTGAATACTGCAGGAACGACAAGGGCTAGAGACTTCCCCTTTGGAGGATGGATCCCCCACGCCTTGGAGAGTCGTGCAGAAGTGTTTTCCCGCCGGATGGACGCCAACAAGCCTTGCTACACGCAAATCGTGCGTTTGGCGTTTTTGGACGCTGCTGGGGCCCAGGAGGGACCAGGAGGTCGCAAATTGGACCTGCAGAGAGAGGGGACGTCGAGCAAGACAAGGAGCCCTCACTGAAGCAGGTAGCACCCGGAGAAGTGCCAGAAACAGGCACTACGAGGATGCGTGAAACGGTGCTCGCCGAAGTTGCACAAAGGAGTCCCACGTCGCCGGAGACCAACTTAGAAAGTCGTGCAATGCAGGTTAGAGTGCCGTGGACCCAGGCTTGGCTGTGCACGAAGGATTTCCGCCGGAAGTGCACAGGGGCCGGAGAAGCTTGCAAAGTCGCGGTTCCCAGCAATGCAGCCCAGCGAGGTGAGGCAAGGACTTACCTCCACCAAACTTGGGCTGAAGAGTCACTGGACTGTGGGGGTCACTTGGACGGTGTCGCTGGATTCGAGGGACCTCGCTCGTCGTGCTGAGAGGAGACCCAAGGGACCGGAGATGCAGCTTTTTGGTGCCTGCGGTTGCAGGGGGAAGATTCCGTCGACCCACGGGAGATTTCTTCGGAGCTTCTGGTGCAGAGAGGAGGCAGACTACCCCCACAGCATGCACAAGCAGGAAAACAGTCGAGAAGGCGGCAGGATCAGCGTTACAGAGTTGCAGTAGTCGTCTTTGCTACTATGTTGCAGGTTTGCAGGCTTCCAGCGCGGTCAGCGGTCGATTCCTTATCAGAAGGTGAAGAGGGAGATGCAGAGGAACTCGGCTGAGCTCATGCATTCGTTATCTAAAGTTTCCCCAGAGACAGAGACCCTAAATAGCCAGAAAAGAGGGTTTGGCTACCTAGGAGAGAGGAAAGGCTACTAACACCTGAAGGAGCCTATCACAAGGAGTCTCTGACGTCACCTGGTGGCACTGGCCACTCAGAGCAGTCCAGTGTGCCAGCAGCACCTCTGTTTCCAAGATGGCAGAGGTCTGGAGCACACTGGAGGAGCTCTGGACACCTCCCAGGGGAGGTGCAGGTCGGGGGAGTGGTCACTCCCCTTTCCTTTGTCCAGTTTCGCGCCAGAGCAGGGGCTAAGGGGTCCCTGAACCGGTGTAGACTGGCTTATGCAGAATTGGGCACACCTGTGCCCAACAAAGCATTTCCAGAGGCTGGGGGAGGCTACTCCTCCCCTGCCTTCACACCATTTTCCAAAGGGAGAGGGTGTCACACCCTCTCTCAGAGGAAGTTCTTTGTTCTGCCATCCTGGGCCAGGCCTGGCTGGACCCCAGGAGGGCAGCTGCCTGTCTGAGGGGTTGGCAGCAGCAGCAGCTGCAGAGAAACCCCAGGAAGGGCAGTCTGGCAGTACCAGGGTCTGTGCTACAGACCACTGGGATCATGGAATTGTACCAACAATGCCAGGATGGCATAGAGGGGGCAATTCCATGATCATAGACATGTTACATGGCCATATTCGGAGTTACCATGGTGAAGCTACATATAGGTAGTGACCTATATGTAGTGCACGCGTGTAATGGTGTCCCCGCACTCACAAAGTTCAGTGAATTGGCTCTGAACAATGTGGGGGCACCTTGGCTAGTGCCAGGGTGCCCTCACACTAAGTAACTTTGCACCTAACCTTTACCAGGTAAAGGTTAGACATATAGGTGACTTATAAGTTACTTAAGTGCAGTGTAAAATGGCTGTGAAATAACGTGGACGTTATTTCACTCAGGCTGCAGTGGCAGGCCTGTGTAAGAATTGTCAGAGCTCCCTATGGGTGGCAAAAGAAATGCTGCAGCCCATAGGGATCTCCTGGAACCCCAATACCCTGGGTACCTCAGTACCATATACTAGGGAATTATAAGGGTGTTCCAGTAAGCCAATGTAAATTGGTAAAAATGGTCACTAGCCTGTCAGTGACAATTTGGAAAGAAATGAGAGAGCATAACCACTGAGGTTCTGGTTAGCAGAGCCTCAGTGAGACAGTTAGGCACCACACAGGGAACATACACATGCACACCTATGAGCACTGGGGCCCTGTGTGACAGGGTCCCAGTGACACATACATATAGGCCACAAACCTATGAGCACTGGGGTCCTGACCAGCAGGATCCCAGTGACACATAACAACCATACTGAAAACATGGTGTTTTCACTATGAGCACTGAGGCCTGGCTATCAGGATCCCAGTGAGACAGTGAAAACAGTGACAAACACCCTGACATACACTCACAAACAGGCCAAAAGTGGGGGTAACAAGGCTAGAAAGAGGCTACCTTCTCACACATGTCAACAAGGTAGCTCAGTGGCACACAAGGGAGACAGTTCAGGGCAGAGCAAATTCCTGGCTGTGGGCTTGGTCCTGGCTGGTGTTTGACTGGGATGTCTGGGTCTGAGGCCATGTTTGGGAGGGGGTACCTGGGCTGCAGGGGAAGGGGCGCTGGTGTCCTGTGAGTCCTCTGACAGTGCCATCACTCCAATAGCTGCTGCAGATGTTGATGGCAGAGCAGTGTCCTGGCTATTTTAAGGGGCCTGTCGGTGGGTTGAGGACTCAGGTTGGATGTTGGTCTGGTGCTGCAGCACCCCTGCAATGGAGTCAATGGTGGCATTGAGCTGTTTCCATTGCTCCATGGCCTCCTGGTGGTGTGCTACCTGCAGCCTTTGTTTCTTCTCCAACATGGCAAGGATCTGGCCCATCCTGTCCTGTGAATGGAGGTATGCTCCCAGGACCTCAACAATAACCTCCTGGGCAGCAGCATCCCTCCTTGGGCTACATCCCTGGGACACTGGTACCCTCCCATTGGTCCTAGCCCCCGTGCCTATGTCTCCTGCACAGGTCTGGCAATCCCACTTGCACTGGGCCCTTCATCATCCTGCCTGGTGGTGGGTGGAAACTCTGACCTCTACATGTGGGCAGCCAGTCTGTGACCTGGAGACATTGGTGTGGGGGCGTTGAGCCAGAGCTGATGGTGGTGGCTGAGTGGTACGGGTGTCAGTGGTGTCCTGGGTGGGCCATCTGGAAGGTAGCCTTCCAGCACTGTGGGATGGGCCAGGGATGTCCTCTATGTCCAAACATCCCTCTGCACTCTCCTTCATCTTCAGTTGGAGGACTGGCACTCCTTAATGTCTCCATCCGGGGTCATGGGTGGTGGTACCTGTGTGTGAGAGAATAGAGATGTGGGTGTCCTGCATTTTCTTGTCCCTTGCAGCAGTGCTCATCAGTGATTGGTGGTTACATTTCCATGTAGTAGCATGCAGGGTCCCTTAGTGTTCTTTTTGTTGCATTTAGTGAGGGTGATCGTGGTGCATTCTAGGTGTTGTAGAGCTCCCGACATTAAGTGCATGGGTTGGTGACTGTGCACAGGGGGCTGGATAGTGATTTGTATGGGGGGGTTGTGGGCATGCTGGAAAGACCTTCTCCTCCCAGTCGGTGTATTCGGGGGGAGGAGGTGGGTGACCACCGCCAGTCTTCTGTTCCGCGATGTTGTGTCGTGATGCCATGGAGCACACCTTCGCCCGCAGGTTGTTCCATCTCTTCCTGATGTCATCCCTTGTGCATAGACGGGTTCCACTGCGTTGACCTTGTTGACGATCCTCTGCCATAGCTCCATCTTCCTGGCCAAGGGCGTCTGCTGCCCCGAATAGCTGTGGCTCGACCCTGAGTATCTCATCCACCATGGTCCTTAGCTCCCTGTCAGTGAAGTGGGGGTGGTTAGGGGGTGCCATTGTGTGTGTTGTGGGTGGTGCGTTGTAGTTGAGTTGGTGACGGTGCTGTTGTGTGGTTGGGAGTGTGGTTTGTGATGGTGGGTGTGCAGTATTTGTGTTTTAGTGGTGATTTTGTGTGTGTGTGACTTGTGTGATGGTTTGTTCAGTGTATACGTGTTGGGGTGTCAATATTTGTTGTGCTATTGGTGTACAAAATGTTTGTGGGGTGTGTGTTTTATAGTGGTGTGGATGTGTGTCAGGTATGTGCTTTTCAAAACGGCCAATGTGTACATTTGTTGTTGGCGGCTCCCATTGCTGACCACGGCGGTCGGTACCACCAATGGTCGTTCTGCTTTCACTAACCGCTATGCTGATTTGTGCATCATTATTTGGTGGGCGGGGGTTTGGCTGCGTGGTGGTGGCGGGATAATGTGTCCTTTGTTTCCGACGTTGTTGGTCCTGGCGGTGGGTGGAGGTTTCCAATTTTTTGCCGATTTCCAGTTTTGGCATCGCTATACGGTGGTATGCCATCCACAGTCACTGGTGGTCTTTTGTTGGCCGTCAGCACAGCAGTTGGCGGTGTTTGCCGCCAAGTTCATAATAAGGTTCATAATGGACCTGATTTAGATGCAGGCAGACTACACGTTTGGTTATGGCGGTGATTACGCCATCTCTGCCATAGCCAAACCTCTTCAATGGCCTGACGAAGTAAGGGCCTTCAGAGAAATGTCTATATGTATGCCTACACAATCAGGATAGGTAGACATGTAGTCATTTTATTTTACTGTTCATCACTGCCAGGCAGACTCTGGTGGTGAGGGGCAGCAAACTGCTAATAATGCCCCCTCACCAGGGAGCTGACTCCCATGGGGAGGGGGGCATTACATTTTTTTTTCCAAAAAGAAAATCTGGTTTTGGAGCCCAGCACCAAACAGCGAGATGCAGTGGCAGGAACTGCTGTAATGGAAGTTTCTGACAGTACTTTATAAAGGGTCGCCTACATGGCTGTCATCTATGCATTTAGCGGATGTTCCCTCTGCCAAGGAAATAGAATAATTTTCCACCCCGCTGTTGAAATGGCGGGACGTCTACCAACTTATGAAGGAGGACCTAAGTTCTAAAATTTCCTTTTCTTCTCTAGTGCGAGCATTTTGCAAGAGACTGATAGCAATTTGTGATGCCATCTTTGGGGTCAGGAACATTACTTTTATTTTTTGATGTCCTTATGTGTTTCATTGATTATTTCTTTTGTGGTGAATTGTTATTTCCATTTTCTTCCTCTTCCTCTTCTCTCTGGTCCTGTTTCCATCGACTTGTACTCATCTAAAAATGTGATTGGTGTTTGCTACTTGTGTCCCCATCACTGTCTCCAGTATCAAAAGAGTCCATCAGAGTTACTTTATTCAGTGGTACTTAGAACTGTGCATGTTTAGGGTGTTGGTTGATTGTTCTATCTGTCAACCTCCTCAGTATGTTTTCCAAATATTTTGCAAAGGTAAAAACTCTCTCTTGCATGTTGTAATGTAGTTTATCCCGGAAGAGTTTACATTTATTTGTTTCTTTTATCTCAGCCTCATTCTTTTTCACGTGTGGTTTTAATTGCTGTTTGAAATGTTTCACTGTATCCTGTTTAGACTCTTTCCACAGTTCTTCCATTATCACCTTAATTTCTTCTTGTGAATTCTTTCTTTCCAGGTAAGCAAACTCAATAAGAGTTTTCATTCATTTAAAGAACAACTATTGCGCTTGACACACATTCTTCGACCACGGCAGGATCAAGATCCTCATGTCTGGGTATAAAATTGTACACATTCTTAATCGTTCAGGGATTCCACCAGTGTCTAAATACCTTTATAAACAAGCAATCTCCCATCATTTCTCAGTGTCTCTGTTGGGCGTCTTTCAAGCTTATTTAATGTTTGTCCACCATCTGATGTCAGTCTGACCTTCGTCACTAAAAATAGTCACAGGCATTTCTCTTGAGTTCTTATCCACATCTGTGACTACAACCAGTATAGATAATATAAAACCTTTGTGGAATATCTAGAGTGTTGTGCAGAAAACTGTGGCCACTTAGGTCTCGTTGTTCTAGGAGCAGTTTAGACTCTTCTGCACTGTTTGAAAATTACAAGGTACAGTTTATTAGCAGTATTTCCCACTTGTATTGCTGTTTAATAGCATTTGCTAATCCCTCCCTCCCCCCGCCCCCGCCCCAGTAGAATGATAATGGACAGAGGTGCTTATCTGGTGGGAAATAGCTGGTTCAAATGTGTGCCATCCGATCCATCTTCATCCGGTGCTCGATCTCTCGGTCTGCACCGTTCCTTTCCCTTTCTTCAGGTTCTCTAGTTTCTTTTAAATGATGGTAGGCACAGACAGTGCTTGAGACTGACTGTATCCTCACAGTAATACCTCAGGTGCCAGCTCGAGCGAGTCGGTTGCCCAGTGGCAATCAGGCATATGCCATCACATCGTTCCGTTCGTTCAGTCAGGAAAGGAATTCCTAGCACTCCTCTGTGATTTTACTATTCATCTGTGAGAGTATATTGTTAAGTTACAGCCACATACAAAACAACTGGCTTCGACCCTTGACAGAGGCCATTCTCAATATAAATTATAATGGCAACTACAAGTCGGCTCTTACTCATATTGTAGTTTAGAACCATTGAAAACAGAGTAAAGCCAATAATGTGGCCGATCTAAATGAACATGCATAAAGTGGAGTACAACAATGATAAATAATCAATAGATATTCAAATATACATGTTGGAAGAAGGATGTATATAGCTGCAGGGAATGTGAGATTTGAACCACAGTCTGCCGGTCCAAATATGAAGGCAATACCCCTACAACATTTTCACATGCCATGCCATTTGGTAATTGAAACTATTAGTTAACTGGGTAATAATAATGAGCAGGCAGCAATTTGTAGAGCTCTGGAAGCAACTGAGCAACAGCAATTATCACCAATAAATTGACACAGAAACAGCAACAACTGCATACGACACTAAAGTAGACGAATGGAGTTGTAGGGGTTTCATTTAACCAGAAGAATATTTATACTTGAAACACAAAAACCCTGGACTGCCCATGCCTCTGACAGTTTTCTCCCAGAAGTCCTTCAGAACTCCACCACACTACCAGGTCAACTGACAGTGTCATCTAATAAAAGTTTATTGGAGGCAAAGGCAGAGTGTATATTTACTATTTTTCGGCCCCTCATGTACAAAGTCTGTATTAGTATCGTAAGGAAACTACTGACCTTATACCCAAAATAGAAGGCATTATGCAGCACAAACATCCTGAGGATAATGAGTGATGTCACCTCACTGTACACGAATACCCAGTACTGCAGATGTTTTATATTGAGAAACGTATGTATCCATAGAGAAGACTAATGTAGAATGAATAATTGGCTTCAGCCTTTTGATCAATCCATTCAGGAAATTCCACGAAAATTCCCACAGGTCATTATAATAGTGGCTAGGGATTTTAATACCCATTTGTATCATGGCCAGGTGGACGATCAGAAAGAAGTACTGGGCTGCTGCAACATTGTGCCAGCCTTTATTTCCATTTGGCTTAATAAAGCAGGATGCTAAGGTATTGGGCCAATGGCTGGTGAACAGTGGTCTGGTATGTCTAAACGGTCATTTTAAAAATTATATCCCACCAGTTGCAGTGTTTTGGCACAGCCATACAAGGGCCTGCTTGATTGCATGTTTATTCCAGCCTGGAAGTTTGGACTCTATTTAGGTTTTAAAGTGCAAAAATATGGAGGAGGATATAATCGGGCCACATCTTCTATCCTATATTTTCACAAACCCATTGCAGCCAATAAGGTGCTGACCCTACGGGTATCCTTCCCTCAGAGACAAACAAAACAGCTCAACCCCACCCACCTCCAGCTTTTGTCTGCATACCAACTAACGGAAGACACTGAGTATTTTTCAGTGAGATAAGAATATAGGGCCAGATGTAGAAACAAAACATTTTGCGACTTGCAAATAGCGAGTCATAGCGACTCGCTATTTGCAACTCGCAAAATGTTATGCAGTACGGTGTCTCAGACACCGACTGCGACTCGCTATGGGGTCGCAATGACCCACCTCATGAATATTCATGAGGTGGGTCGCAAATTGCGGCCCCATAGCGAGTCAAGGCACTCGCAAACATGGAGGCCTGCTGTAGTCAGCAGACCTCCGTGTTCGTGACTGCTTTAAATAAAGCAGTTTTTTTTTTTTTAAGTGTAGCCCGTTTCCCTTAAAGGAAAACGAGCTGCACTTAAAAAAAAAAACGAAACCTTTAGTTTCGGTTTTTTTTCAGGGCAGGCAGTGGTCCCTTGGACCACTACCTGCCCTGAAAAAAATGTTTGGGGTCCATTCACAAACTGGAAGGGGTCCCATGGGGACCCCTTCCAATTTGCGAGTGGGTTACCATCCACTTCAAGTGGATGGTAACTGCGATACGATTTGCGACCGCGTACGCGGTCGCAAATGGCATTGCATCCCACTCAGACTCGCAAATAGGAAGGGAACACCCCTTCCTATTTGCGAGTCGGAAATGCATTTTGCGAGTCGGTCCCGACTCGCAAAATGCATTTCTGCATAGGAAACTCACATTTGTGACTCGCAAACGGCAATTTTTGCCGTTTGCGAGTCGCAAATCGTTTCCTACATCTGGCCCATAGAATCGTGTGGTTCAATGAGATTATGGATAACTTGTTGGACTGTATTCATGAAAGCATAAATAGATGTCTGTCACAGGCAATGGGCCATGTTAATGGGAAGGGTTGGTTTAACTCTGCCTTTCAGAAAATGAAAGGTCAGGTGAGAAAGACATCCAAACAATTTAGGTTGAGGCCAGAAGGTCATCTCAAACAGGAGTTAGGATAAAGTGTCAATATAGGCAGTTGATTAAAAAGAAAAAGACCACTTTCTACGTAGTAAGTGGGATGATATGTTGAAGGTTATACAGTCAGGGGACCAATGAGGGTTCTTGATGAACGTAATGAATCCTGCAGTGCTCATGGGGGGTTCCTAACATGTATGATTGCCGAGGATATCTGGGCTGCATATTTAGATGGCCTATATGGTGGCTCATCTACTTCATTGAGCTTCAAACTCGTTCCCACTAAGAATCTGCCCCCAGCTGGTTTCCTGTAGAAGACGTAAGGATTGTAATTGACTGTGTCACGCTATTAAGAGCAGTGGGCCTGGATAATATCTCAGCTGTTTTAATTAAGTCGAATAGAGACTGGTGGGCAAAGGTGTCTTTTCCCCTGTTCTGTTGGATAAACTCAACGGGCCACTATCCCCTGTCATGGACGGGCTCAATAGTGAAATCCATATTAAAAAAGAGGAATGGTTTGACCCCTCACAATATAGACTGATTAGCATCCTGGAAATCACAGAGACATTCTCAAAAATGTTATTGGATGATTGGACATATGAGCATAAGATCATCCCTTTTAGCTTATTCCTGGCAGACCTTCCAGGAAGCAAAGAATTAACAAATTATTTTTCTCCCAACGTTGAGAAACAGCATATCCCTTGTCTGCTATAAATGGATGGCTTGGTTCTGCTGGATTACACTCTTATCAGTTGGCGTGTAGCAAGCAGAATTTGCTGCAAATTATTCTGGATAAAACAATTATATTTGTCTTCGGGAAAAAGGTGAATAACCTTAAATGACATTTGTATGCCTGGGAGGTGGAAGTAGTGAATCTCTATAAATCTCTAGGGCTGTATTTTAATAGGAACCTAAAATGGGATACCCATATGGGGAACTTCAAGCAGAGGTCTATGTTGTAAGCTGGTTGTCTAGTCAAATTTAAGTAGACGTATGGGGGCTTGGCCCTTACACCTCTAATGAAGGCTTATGAAGGGTTAAATGCCCCCTCTGGGCAGTATGGAGCAGGTAGGTGTGAGCTAACATGACACACTACAACCATAAACAATGCAACCACAGACAAAAGCAGGGAAGGATTGTAGCACCACTGTAGATTTCCTAATCCATGGAAATCAAAACACCCTTACTAGATGCCCTGGCGTTTCTAATCAATCATTCATTTCCTTGTCCTTCAGCAAAAGACTTTTCAACCATGTTATTAAGAATATTTCTATTTGAAATAAGAGATCTGTTATTACCCAGATCTTCTATTTTGTTAATCTTTTTAATGACACAAAAACCCAACTGGTAAACACTATGGGCCTCATTTACAAGAACCTGACGCACGGGTTCTGATGCATCAGATTTCTTGCCCTGCACCCCACTAATGACACCAGGGTAGCCCTGTATTTACGACACAAAGGGCCATATTTATACTCCGTTTGCGCCGAAATTGCGTCGTTTTTTTTGACGCAATTTCGACGCAAAACTAACGCCAACTAACGCCATATTTATACTATGGCGTTAGAGGCGAATAGCGCCAAAGTTCCCGGAATGTGCGTCATTTTTTAGCGTGAACCCCTTCCTTGCGTTAATGATATGCAAGGGAGGCGTTCCCGTCTAAAAAATGACTCCCAGGCCTTTACGTGGTATTTATACTCCCGGGCAAAAGAGACGCCCGGGAGTTGGCGTGGCTAAAAACGGCGCATTTGCGCCACTTTTTAACGCCTGCTCAGGGCAGGCGTTAAGGGGCCTGTGGGCTCAAAATGAGCCCACAGGTGCCCTCCCATGCCCCCAGGGACCCCCCCTGCCACCCTTGCCCACCCCAGGAGGACCCCCAAGGATGGAGGGACCCACCCCAGGGACATTCAGGTAAGTTCAGGTAAGTATAATTTTTTATATTTTTTTTTGGTGGCATAGGGGGGCCTTATTTGTGCCCCCCTACATGCCACTATGCCCAATGACCATGCCCAGGGGACAGAAGTCCCCTGGGCATGGCCATTGGGCAAGGGGGCATGACTCCTATCTTTACAATGATAGGAGTCATGTTGATGGGGGATGGGCGTCGTTAAAAAATGGCGCAAGTCGGGTTAAGACGATTTTTTCGACGTAACCTGACTTGCCCCATTTTAAGACGCCCATGCGCCATTTTCCCCCTACGCCGGCGCTGTCTGGTCTACGTGGTTTTTTCCCACGCAAACCAGGCAGCGCCGGTCTGATTGCGCCGTCTAACGCCATTCCATAAATACGGCGCCCGCTTGGCGCTTCAGAATGGCGTTAGACGGCGCAAAACTTTTTGACGCTAAACTGCGTTAGCGCAGTTTAGCGTCAAAAAGTATAAATATGGGCCAAAGTTCCATGGTGCACATTTTACACATATGATTCAGAAATTCACATTGCTGGACTAGCATCAAAAAATGACGCTATTCCAGCAATGCATGGAAAGCCCCAATTTTAAAAAGCCTTGCGTCAGTTTATGTCTGCTCTGAGCAGGCATTAAATCTTTGATGCAGGGAAGGTGTAGAATGACGCAGTGAAACTCTGTAGATTTCACTGCATCAATTCTGCTTGGCTTTTAGCAGGGGAACGCCTACCTTGCATAAATTATACCTGGCACAGGTATAATGTGGCGCAAGGCTGTACAAACTGGCACAGTGGTCCCATTGCACTCTAGCAGACTGCTTAGCACCACGACTGCCTCAAAAAGAAACAAATGACGCACCGGTGGCACTAGGGGCTTGTATATAAACCCCCATGTTTCAGTAAAAGGAAATGATGTGATGCAGAGGATTGGGATTGTTGTACTGAATGTTGCTCTTGTGTTTTAAAATCCTGAGATTGTTTTTATGCTGTGTCTTCCTAACTTGAACATCGCCACTAGGACATTTGAATAAATAAATGTAATTTATTGTGTTACAAGAAAAGAAGCCCCATAATGGGGCATGAGCAATGTATGAATGGTAAAGCTCCCCAGCCTATGGGTGAGGGATTTAATTATTTATCAAATTGTTTATTGCCACAAGCCATTTCCTTAATTTTGATATATGTGTTGTATAAAGTTTAACTTTAGGGCATGGAATGAAATCAGTTTGATTGCTCCTGAGTGATCAGTATTTCAAAACAGTTTTCTTTATTTTAAATCTCGATGTGTAAAACTTATACACCAAGACCATCCTGTTATATTCTTTCTTACAGCATTTATCTGTTAGTGCCATAAACCCTAATTTTAGCCTTCATGAGAATTTTGTCAGGATATCCCCTTTTTCAAAATTTCTTCTGTACCTCACCAGATTGTACATCATATTCATCGTGATCGCTATTAATTCACTTCACTCTGATGAGTTGCCTCACAGGAAGATTGGTATTTAGGGAACTGGGAGGAAAGTGTTTACATGTAACAATTTAGTATGATAAATTGGTTTATAATATAATCTGATGCACAAATGTTTTGATCTACATCAACAATCAAGAAAGGAAATTCATGAATTTCAAAATTAAACTGAATTCTGGTATTTCTTATTGCAGTCCATCTGTATTGGCAGCTCGCTGTTCTCCGTTACTGATCTAGATGATGAATATGTCATCTATGTACCTCTTGTACATCTCTAGTCCATTATTCCAGTTGGGTTTGTGAAATATGTAACTGTGTTCTTACTTTGCCATAAACAATATTAGTGTAACATGGAGCTGGTGGTGATCCCACTGATGGTCATGAATTGTAAATTAGTTCCATTAGGAATATTGGGTTGGTGTGTGGACTTTCATCTTAAATCAAGCACCATCCTACAGTTTCTAATGCCTCATTTTGTGGGAGATATGCATTCAATTGTTAGAAATCAAGGATACATAATAACATATAATATATTGCCTATCTCAGGAAGAAGGAAGGTGATTAATGAATTAATGAGTAGTGCCCTTGAGATACGTTGATTGACTAGCCTCTGTTAGGCAAAATTAATTTAAAGTCTGAAAGGAGGATCTGGGCACCTATGGAAAAAAAATACATAGGTGGAATTCTGCAATGCGACAGCAGTGAACATTTTCTGGTGTCTTCGGCAGTCCAGTCTATATCTAATAGGTTATTTTAGTGAGGTAGCGAATATCATGCTGAACTCTTTGGTGGGATTATTGTTCAGAGCAAATTAAATGTTCCCATGTTTGACATGCTTCAAATATTTGCTTTGTCACCCTAAGGGGGAAGGGTATGCCCAGACGTGGGTCCCGTGCTTCCCATGCCACTGGATTCAAGCTAGCCTGGCTGATGAGGGGTGAAACCCCGAAACTGGTCCCAGGATGCTTGTTTCCAGTCCAGGGAAGACCTGGCCTAGCAGTTCGGGCTGGACTGTTCCCATGGGGAACAGGGTCAAGACTGATTTGCATATGGCTGGGTCCAAACTGGAATGGCATGGGCAGCAAAAAAACGATGGATTTAGGCCCAGATCGCTGTTCTGGGGGTGAATGTTTGACATTGTTCAGCATTCCGTCCATCACTTGTTGTTTTTGCTTTGTCACCCTAAGTGGGAAGGGTATGCCCAGACGTGGGTCCCATGTTTCCCATGCCACTGGATTCAAGCTAGCCTGGCTGATGAGGGGTGAAACCCCGAAACCGGTCCCAGGATGCTTGTTTCCAATCCAGGGAAGACCTGGCCTAGCAGTTCGGGCTGGACTGTTCCCATGGGGAACAGGGTCAAGACTGATTTGCATATGGCTGGGTCCAAACTTGAATGGCATGGGCAGCAAAAAAACGATGGATTTAGGCCCAGATTGCTGTACTGGGGGCGAATGTTTGACATTGTTCAGCATTCCGTCCATCACTTGTTGTTTTTGCTTTGTCACCCTAAGTGGGAAGGGTATGCCCAGACGTGGGTCCTGTGCTTCCCATGCCACTGGATTCAAGCTAGCCTGGCTGATGAGGGGTGAAACCCCGAAACCGGTCCCAGGATGCTTGTTTCCAGTCCAGGGAAGACCTGGCCTAGCAGTTCGGGCTGGACTGTTCCCATGGGGAACAGGGTCAAGACTTATTTGCATATGGCTGGGTCCAAACTGGAATGGCATGGGCAGCAAAAAAACGATGGATTTAGGCCCAGATCGCTGTTGTTTTTGCTTTGTCAAATATTTCCTGTGGCAAAGAATGAAATGCCTTTTCAGTGTCCACCATTCTTGTTGAGTGTTATAGAATTTTTTTTGGAAGGATTTCTCCAGAGATACCAAACAAATTCTGGCATGGTGTGTAGCCTTGTAATTCACCTTATGGCAGGTTATTTGATGTGCTCTAATGCTGATATAGGATAAGGTACCACAGCAATACTGTATCCCAAGCCCTAGTGGTCCGGCTTGCTTAAGCATACTGTTTGGCTCGCTTGATGATACCGTTCAATTGTGGATGAAATGATGCAGGATTAGAGGGTAGACCCCAAGAGCAAATATTGTGCTAGTAAATGCTTTGCGGCAAACAGTAAACCATATTGTTACTATGCGCTGCAAGTCTTTTATGAACATTCAAGCAGTGGAAGTTTTCTGTGACCACATCCATAAAACTAGAGAACATGAATCAACCATAATCAGAATAGCTATGTTCATTTCTAGGGGGCATCTACCTGATGTCATTTGGATTAACAATATCAAAAGGGCAAACTGATATCATTAGAACGTTTGAATAGGCATTGAAGTGGAGAAGAGCTTGTTTATTGACAGGTAGTATATTGTTGCAAATATTTTCTAGTTGTTGTAGGCATACATAGCAAAGTTCAGGAATTCACAACAATGGAAATTGTCCTGAATGATCATTTATGCCAGGGCATGCACAAGACCATCATTCCTGCTCCAAGACGTATCCATATTTTCAGATCCCAAAGCCAACATTTTAAAGACTATGAGCAGTAAATATTATGGACTTCTCTAAGAACGACCATTAGTGTTAGTTTAATTTTTGTTTTAGTTCTAAATTTTGCGAGGAAAGTTATTTAGCTCCACCTGTTCGCGGTGCCAGGCTAGAACCCAGGGTACTTGTGTGTGCTTCTTTATTTCAAGCTGCATCCTAGCTTTGCAGGCCATGCAACCTGACACAACACATGTTGTGTTGCCTTACTAATCATGGTCACAACTAGTAGATTTCCCTTGGCACCTAGGCAGCACCAGTATACCAGCTCACACCATTGAGTGGGAATAATGGGCATGTGTCTTGTGAGTCTCTCTCAAATTTACCTGCAAAGAATGAATTTGTAGAAACCACTGATATATTTTTCTGTGTCCCCCTTATCCTTTTCCCTGAGGAAGAACATGCAAAAAACACCAGGACAGGAATTATTGGAGACATTTATTGGAAGCTAAATTGGTATAGTAGCAAATATCATAATTATAAATGCAATAGAGCATGTGAAAAATGTTAATTTTATAAAAGTGGTAACATGGTATCCCTAAAGAATGACCTTTCCTACTAAGTCTAAGCATCTAATATGTTCTACCATTGTGAGAGCTGAAATTCATCATTGCATACCTGTTTTGATGGACAATTGCCCTCTGTATGCAAGATCAGGTATTGCCTGTGCATGCCCAGCTGGTAATCGTCCAGTGTCCTTGGAGAACTGAGCACCCTGGATGCAGCCTATGCAACTCTCTGTCTCCGAAAAATGGCTATCTGTAATGTTTTCAAGAGTACCAGCAAGAAGGCTTCCTCTGATTACTGACTGACCTGTGAAGGGTTTCGCAAGAATTCCTACAGCCTTACATGTAATTCAGTGCCTAGTAGCGGAACTGTACATCTGATCAGGATTACTGGAATCTAATTGTATCTTCAGAACCTATTGACACCTCTACCATGGACTACATACCCGTGCTTCACCACATAACGTTTCACTTCTGTGACATATTTCTGAGAGCAACTATCTGCTGCAACATATTTCTTAACCTACATGAGTTCTTCTTTATATTCCAAAATAAATGTTTTTTTTCACATACCTGCTGGTAATTGTTGAACACTTGTCTGTTTATTAGTGTATGAGGCAAATTATGAGTTTTCAGGAAACCAATAAGTTTCCAAAATGTAATTTACTGCCCCAACAATTAGCAAACAGTTTTCTCTCTTTTCTCTCATTCTCCTTTTAATTACTGTTTCATTATTGTCTTATGTCTTATTCTTGAAATGTTCCTTTGTAGATTGTATTACCTTCTCATGATGACCTGCTACTACATTTTGTTGAGGGCTCTCCCACTTTAGCTATATTAATAAGAGTTAATTGTATTAACCTTTCATGTGTTGTGAGACTAGTAGTGATGAACGAGATCACGTTTTGGTAATCAATTAGTGACATATAAGTAGCATGTGGCAGCTAATACATGCATTTAAAAGCTTAAAAGCTAAAAATAGTAAGAATGAAAATGTGTACGTCTGCATTACTGTGAGCTATTTGTGCCTACCAGTACTTCTTCTGACACCACCTTTAAAAAAGAAAACATTGTGCATTTTGAGTGAATTATTGATAAACATTAATATGAAAGTACTATTTTCAAGAATAAACAGAAGAAATAAAATGTGTTTTAAATAAATAAATTGATTTCATTATGAATTGTGTGTTTAGAAAATAAATACATGTTTAAAATTGCTTTGACAGAACATGAATAATGGTCTAGACAAATAATTGCTTTACATATTCTATTTGAATTTACGGGTGCACAATAGGTTTCATTATTGTATTAAAGGTATTATTGTGCATGACTAGGCCTTAAGATTAATTTTGCAAGCACTCATGGAAAAGTTTGCTTGTTCATTTCTATCTTCTCTAACCTGAATTCTTTTTTCTAGGCTGCAAAATGTAGTGTGAATGTTCTATTGCATTTCAGGAGAAGAGATAGAATAATATAGCAATATTTGTTCTAGATGCTGTGTTGCACAGGAAACTCTTGATTATCGTGTAAAAGCATATTAGTCTAGTTTATTGTCTGCCATGGGAAAATAACTATATGTTGCAGTTTATTAGAAAATTTACAATTTTGGCAGAATCCTGTAACCAGAGGAAGATGACAGCGTACATTTGCTGTCTACTTTTTAGATTGTATCAGAACTTGTTGGGGCCATCTGCAATGATTGGATGCTGAAACTGATGTCCACTGTGTGGCCACCAGGAGGACCAGTTGAATGGATTTTGGTTATTTTAATTAGTGAAGAACTTTGGAACAGAAGTCAGTCCTTCTTAGAATTTGCTTGATGTCAAAAGCCCTCCGAACGTTCTTGTGAGCAGTCTGTCCTGAACCTTCTTGATGTCTGTTCCTTTCATTGCCTTCTTAGAGTCAGTTAATGTCTGCTCTCTCACACTTCTCTAAGCTTCCTGTTAAGCTTTCTTATCATAATCTTAACTGCCCTATTCTGTTATGTGGTTCAGTACTAAAAAGGACAACTAATTCTGGACTGCAGATCTGTCCTATGTGCAGCCCGTGTTCTGCACTGCCCTGTGCCGATGTCAACTGACTCCAGAAGATGGTGAATGCTCTGCCCTGATGAATCAATGCTGTAGGCTGTCCCTTTAGGAAAGGTATAACTAAATGTGGTTCCTTGTTTTCCCTTTCATTTAGTAACTTACACCAGCGCATGTTTTGTAGCGAGTTATCTAGTTAGATGTTTCCTAAATTATTTTTGTCTTCTTTAGTTTTTGCTTTTGCCTACATGTGTTAGCCTGCTCCCACAATTGCATGCCTCAATTCTGGTAAGTATTAGAAATGGCCCAGTTCTGAAAGTGATTGCTAAAACTGTATTTTGATAATTTACTGATGTCACCCTCATTTGCTTTGAATTCCAATAATAGTGTTCATATTGTGTTGTTGCTAATCTACATTATTCTTTTGGAGTGTCTAACAGTGTTGATGTTTAGTAGGTTGAATATTTTCAGAAATGTAGGTCAGTCTATGGTCTTCATTTATGTTTATAACTTAGTTTTGTGCACCATTTATGTGACATTGATTTGGGAATGTAATAAAGCTTTGAGACTTAGGGCCAGATGTATGAAAAAAGCCTTTTGCGATTTGGAAATAGCGATTTTTAAGAAATCGCTATTTCTGATTTGCAAAATGCAATGTATCATATTTGCGATTCGATAATAGCGATTTCTTAAAAATTGCAAATGCCATTACCGAATCTCAAATTGCGATACAGCCCCCATTCGCACCTAGGGGCCTGTCGGACCATATATGTGTTTTTTTTGCATTTCCCAAATTGCGAATTCCTAACTGGAATTCGCAATTTGGGAAATGCAAATTCCAGGGTGCTGGGGGCCTAAGGCCCCCTCTGCTGCACCGCAAAACAATTATGGAAGACATGTAAGGTGCACACATGCAAAAAGGGCATGTGTGCGTTGCATGTCAATTTTAAAAAATGCATTTTTAATGCATTTTTAAAATTTGCACATGGTTACCACCAAGGTCAACTCGGTGGTAATAGTGATTCGCATTAAGGAATTGCTTCATACATGTGCTTAAGGAATTGCAAATAAGGATTCCTTATTTATGATGCTGCATTTAGAGAATCGCAAATTGTGATTCTCTAAATGGGGTCGCAATTTTAAGGAATCGCTATTTTATTAGCGATTCCTTAAAATTGCATTCAGAATGCCTTTCACACATTCTGAAAGACCTTTTTGCATTCGCAGGCACCATTTGCGAATGCAAAAAGGCTTCATACATCTGGCCCTTTGTTCTTTATTCAGTTTGGAGTTTGATTTCGAGTTGTATTGTTTATTGTGTCCAGTATTCTTGATGGTGTAATGTTATTGATTTGTGATTGAATGTGTTTCTGACTACTACCTCCTTCACGAAGTCTGAAGATTTAGTCGACCCCCATAGGTGAGAATTGTGATGGTATCTCACCTGCGTGCTGGTGGTTGCTGAACCCGGAAAAACTCATTTCTGGAGCCCCAGCAGCACTCCTGCAGTAATATGAATCAAATGCTCCAGCAACATCAAATTAAATAAGTCTCTATTATGTGTATAGCCAACACAAACATATGGATAACTGTGCTCTAGCATAACACATTTTCCCTTTCCTAATGCTCATGAAGTGTTTTTAATAATAGCACCAATTCATCTAACTCAGCATTATCTTTTTTATGTCTGGTTAATAAAATGTTTAAATATTCAACATCGATTTGGTCCATAGAAATACCTAAGTAAAATCCCTCCCTGGATATGTGTGTTCCTGGCTGTCTGATTATCTACATGTCTGTAAATATCCATCCATCTATTGCAAATGAAAAGCCTCATAGTCCTGGAATCTAGTGGAAAAGGGATTTAGGGTTACAGGACGACTCTGGTGGGGGAGGGAAAAAAGTGATGAGATACTGTGAGGGGGCACATGGTGACAGAAGAACTCTTACACTGAGTGGCATTAGGCCATTACATGTTAGACACGTGAGCACAAGAATCAGTGAAATAGTACAACATCCGGACCAACTTTCTCAAACAATAAGGAGATCAGGAATCAGGAACAGAAGCTGGCTGTTTCCATCAGAGCTTAGATCAGGATCATTAAACTCCAAATGAGAAAAACAACTGACACTGCAGTAGAAAGACTCTGATGTGCAACATCTAAGCATATTTCAGAGGACATAAGTTTCATTGCTCCATCACTGCAACACTGCGAAGCTGGCACATGATAGGAGGAGGGCTTTAAGACTAGAATGACCCAAAGTATTAAACACCATGCAGTGACAACACACAACAAACTTAACATTCACAACAATTAGGTTGGAAAGATACAAGGCCCACCTCCACAATGGAACAACCTTCTTGGGTATAACAATACACATCAACCTATCCTCCCACTCTAGACCACTGAAAGAGCTTCACTGGATGAATTAACAACCACATGCAAATGTCTGCACAGGCACCAAGAGGCCAAGAAATTACTGAACAATTGCTGAAAAAACTTATAACAAAAATATGTTCCTCTAAGGTAAGTGTATATGACAGTCACCTCCAACCCTGTTTTCTCATGGTAGGCTTAAAACCTTCCCTTTCACACTTTCAGTCATGAGGTTGTTCATCTGGATTGTGGGGGTTTCTCAATTTAATACATTAAAAATAATTGATTCATAAAAATAGCGGAGACACAGCAATGCCCTGAATAACTGTATGCTAAATTAAGTGTAAATACAAAAGTACTAATTCTGCATAATAATTCCAAAGAAACTGTCACCAAGCACAGTCATGCACATTCCCAGTGGTTTTGTCACTGCCACTAAATGAATAATAATAATCATACAAACAAGCACAGTATATGACAATATTCAGTTACTTGTTGATATATATTTTCTCCCCTACATTGTAACCATACAAAATTAAGTAATCTGGCAGATGCAATCATAACATTCAATATGATTTTTTTTTCATACTGGCTTTGCACAGACTAATAGCTGTTCAGCAGCACAACAGTTCGCTGTCTTTGTTTTTACAGTTTAATGCCACACGTTGAAGAATGCAAAGTAAAAGCACTTCACTGGGAGGTCTGTTCAAAAACTGCATTTTGTAGTACCAATGTAGTACTATGATAGTACAATTAACATATTACAAAATTATATTCAATAAACTACAAGCAGAGTTCTGCGTCATGCCTCCACTTCTTCTATCTTTTTGTGCAGAGATCTACTCCCTGACTGCACAGATCTCCGCACATGTACACATACGCTTTAATAATAATAGTGGGAGGACAGGAGGGAGTAGTTAGAAAATAGGAATAGGTACTAGAAAATGGGAGGGGGTTAGTGAGGCGTAAATATTGGTTTAGGGTGGGACTTGGCAGCCACCCACAAAAGAGTAAGCCCATTCCTGTACTTCTACAATTACTACAGTCAAAAGGACCAAAAAACAATACATGTACTCCATCTCAGGCCTGGAGTGTCAGCACACCACATGGACAATCACTGGTACTGCAGTACCCTTTCATATAAAATAATTGAGGGAACAACATGAATTTGACCTTATGGGAACTAATGCAAAAAAATTATGTTTTGCCACTTTTTTTAAACATATGTGCATTTTTTTATTGCGCTAACAACATAAATAAAATATATATATATGTACGACAAAATATTTCTATAACATTTTAATTTTAAAAGTATAAAACTTATTTTAAAAATTATATTTGCATTTATTTATACATAATAAATACATTTATTTTATTCATAAATCTTTAAACATTATTTCAATTTAGTTTAATATTGTTAAATTAAATTAAAAATTATACTGTACTATTTTTATATTTTGTTGTACATTTAAAAGTAATATATCCAAGTAACTTACATAAATATTTAACGAACATATGTTTACTATTTTTTTGTTAAAGTTTATTAAACATTTAAAAACTTCTATATAGTTTATCATGGGATCTCTGCTTTTATGTGAAATGTAACTAGCATTAACTTTACACTCAAATATTTGGCACCACTCGTCTGGTTTCAGGCGTTGGGGGTCTTGAAAAACTACACTTTGTAGTTAATGTACACTCATAATGGTGAATAGCAAAAAAACAAATCTATTACAAAGGGTAAGAGTAAATGTACACATGTAGATTACCTAATGTGTAAATTTACCATTGTGAATACTCCCATTTGTGTCTTCGTAAAGCATCCACTGTGTTGCAGGCTTTTTATTTGCCACAGACTGCCTGCTGCAGATTATATGAGGAAAAAACGTTAACACTAATTCTGCGACAACAAGCAAAGCAGGAGGTAGTCCTGGCAAGAGCTTTGTTAGGCCACAAAATTCAGAAGTCTGTTTTGGCTAGGTGACCCTTATCTGCATTGTGTTCCATGTTTCAATGACAAGTCACTGAAACATTTACATGCAGCCAAGGAAGAATGAAACGTATCTAGACAAGGGATCAAGGGTTGTGTTAGCACAGAGTAAATTCCTTTGGCATTTGTCACACGTAAATGTTTTTCAATCATGTCTCTGACAGCTACATGGAATCAACACATTTCTACATTCTTATAAAACTAAGAACCAGCCAAAAAAGCCTGCTTGTGGAAAATCACTTAATTGTTAAGGCCATTAGCCAACACTTTTATACATATATTGTGTGTGGGTATAAAACTGTTTTTTCTGGATGAAAAAGTTATTGTATGTTTTTTGTTAGACCATTCACTTGTTTACACCACTCTAAAATGTTATTGGAAAAAAGAAATTGACCCTAAAACGATGTATATCTTATCAATTGCCTACCAATCGTCAGTTCACCCTCATGAAACAGTTCATGTTGATGTTCTCAGTGGCATCAAATGAAGTTCCTCACGACCAAAATCGGTGGCCCACTTGAGAATTATTAATTCACAGCTAATCCCACCCTCTTTGTTTGGCCCTCATCTTTTTAGAATCTTGATTACACTTTATTTGAAACACTATAGCTAACCTAAAAGCAGCAGTCATCCCTCCCTCCACATACACACACTTTTTAACAGATTATTCCATCCAGAACATCCCCCCACCGTCATGTTTTAATGGATTATGCTTAACATGTCTCGATGGGGGAAAAAAACGGATGTATTTTTTCTTTTATCACTTTATTTTTGTTATCTCTCTAAAGCGTATGTGCGAGGATTAATGGCTGGAACTTCAATTTAATTTCTTGAAACGGTTAGCCATTTGTAATTGGACTTTATTAAACCGTGCTTTCCCGGTGGAAAACACTTATTGGCCAGTTAAAATTGGTTTGTACTGAATCCTGTTGCAGAATGAGACTGAACTTTGTGCCCCATGTAGCTCATAGAAACAACAAGACAAACAATATTGGTTAAATGCAAATCTTAATTCAAAGCAACAGGAACAATTAGACTCCAAGGTCTATTTCCAAGATGCAACTGGAATCAACTGGACTGTCATCCATAGCAATCTAGCATATGTTTAAAAACATATGATAGCAACTGGATACTGTAGACACATTTTGCAACTGTTCAGCTTCAATTTCCCCAGGGCAGGCAAATATTGTGAGCATGAAACAGAAACAAAGATGGCCTGGTACTAGCTTTTTACACTGCAGAAAGTGAAAAGAGACTTGGGAACTGCTGCTCCTGTCCTTGTAATCCTGCATCTGGAAGGTGGAAATTCCAGGCTTCTTGGCGCATCAGACCACATACTAGCCATCCTTAAATGCATTCTTCTTTGTCTCATGCTAGGCCTGAAGAAATATGATCACTTCACCCTCATCTTGACGAAACCCTTCTCTACGTCATCTTGAAAACCAGCTGCATTATTTACAAAGCTATTATGACATGCACTCTTGCCTATGTGGCAGGCAAGCAGATATCTCTTGTTGCTCTCTATACACCAGCAGATAGGGTACCATTGGACTGGAGAAACGTGTAAAAAAATAAAAACAAGGCACAGGCTTTTTTCATCTATGCAACCAGGATCCAGAACAACTGTACTGTATCCATTTAGACTGCCACACTGCACCAACTTAGGAAAGAGTTGGAGGCACAGGCTTAAAAAAACTAGGCCATGAGGCAGTAACAGTCCACAAAACCAGCTACTTCTCATATCATTGTGAACAGTGCTCGATTTCCATTGGCACAGTTTGTTCTATACAAATACCACATGCTTATATTCATACAAACATAAAAAAGATAAAATCAGAAAAAGTCGCCTCTTTTACCCTTGTGTACTTATTTAAAACACCCACCCGGAACAGTTTACCATACTGACCTAAAACATGGCTGAACTTTGAACGAGTCAGAACTAGCTCAAAGTCACTTACTTATGTCTTCCTATACTACACTTTCAACAAAAATGAAAAACATTCAATCCGAGGGAATTTGTCTGTCGCCACTGGCCAATAGCGATAAGGATGCAATCCGTGCAATTATAAAATGTGACTGAAAATAGACTATTTATAACTGACTGGCAGAAATCCCTGAGTTACAGGAATTCATCATTTACAAAAAGCCCCTACTCAAACAATGAACAGAAATGCTTTATCTTATTTTAACAGCCGCAATTATGTCTGTGTGTGGAGGGGGACGGGTGTGTGCGCGCGGGCACACACACGAACGATTGAATGGGCCAGTGCCCATATTTGTAACATAATGTTCATGCTTGTAGTAGGACAGATACCAGGATTTTGCTTGTGATGGAAGTAATTGTATCATGTGGTAATCAGCAGGCCGGTCTGTGCTAGTGTCCAGTATTACATATCTTCATGTTCTTGCATTATAGTTCGGCTGGACTAGTTACATGTGGTAGATCATTCTCATTTTATACACCCCTCTCCTCTCATTACTTCCTTTTACCATAAAACCGTCAGAACAACGCCATTATTTTATTTGCCCATAATTTCAACAAAATTGATTTACTACTTAAAGTCCACTGCAGCCCGTTTGGGAGCAGCAGCCATTTTTAAGTAACAGTCAGGTGCATGTAATGGTGTGGGGAGTAATGGTGGCAAGTTATGATTTGGAAAAGTAATGGAAGTGTATGAAAAAATCTGTTAATTTGACAAAACCCCACGGCCCAGATTTATGCTAAAGTGGCACAGCGTGGTGATATGTAAAAAATAGCAGTGCCGCGCTGTGCCACTTTTGAAATGCAGGGGTGTGCGTATTTAGGAATATGGCGCATCCCTGCATTTCACCCTTTGCTGGTGCTGAAGTAAGCTGCCTATTGCCAACGCTGGCTTCCTTGCACCTTAGTGCACTTGTGTCTGCGTTAGGGGGATAGATTGTTTATGTGCAGGAAGGTGTCCCTTCCTGCACATAAACTATCTATATTGGCGATTTGGCACTTCTATGTCTGCTGCAAAATACTGCACACATAGAATTACCAAAGCGGCATTTTGAATAATTGTTTACATGCAGGAATGTACCCCTTCCTGCATGTATACAATCGTCCATGGCATTTTGCTTCTTCTATGTGTGCTGCGGAATGCAGCACACATAAAAAAAGCAAAAAACGAGGAGGAATAACGGCATTCCTCCTTGTTTTGCTTTGCTTTTCGTTTTTGGAGCTGCCTCAGGTTGACGACAACTCGTAAATCTCAGACACCGTCAAAAGCACCCACAGCACCACCCATTGCACACCCCTCTGACGCAGAAAACTGCATTGGAGGGGCCCATATTTACAAGGAGGTGTAACAACACAAAAAGTGGAGTTACATCTCCTTGTAAATATGGAGCAGTGCTTAGCGCCACCGGAGCGTCATGAAAGGTGATGCTCCGGTGGTGCTAGGGGCCCTTAAATATGCCCCTATTTATTCTTTTGACAAATGAGTATATAATGTAACAGCTCGGATATCGACTTTGGACCTCAGGGTTGGTAGCGCAGAATTTTACTTGCACCATCATGTGTTACAGAAGTGACATAACCATGTAATCAACAGTACATATATTGTGTCCCTTAACATTACCCATACAAGGTGGAACATTTAAATTGTATTATTGAAGTTGTATTAACTGTAGAAAATTAGTAGCTCTTGTATATGTGTTCTAATGTTTGTTTTTAACATGCTGAAATTTAGTGTTCATGCACATTTATACTCGTATTCAAATTATTTAATATGGGGTAATTGCATGTAATCACGTTTCAATTACAACCCTTGCTTCCATTTGCAATTGCGAGATGCACTTATAATTGTGTATTTCGTATGTGCATTAGTGCCTTATTAAGTTGGCAAAATCAAGGGCCTGAACATGTGATGTCTTGTGTCTACCCTTCAACGTGGACCTTTGCTTGTGTTACAGTGTTTTTCTTTGCAGGTGCGTTTGTGAAAGTCTACAGATAATGAAAGGCGTGTTGTGTATGTGTTGAGATAGTGAGGTATAGAAGGATACTTTGGAAAGGACAAAGGAGCACTAACAAACTCAGAAAAAAAGACTCCTGTTTGTGTACCTCATACCAATAGACACTCAAGGTCATCCTAATGTCCATTTCATTGGATGTGAGGTCTGATGGGAATTGCCACCTTCACCTGTGCAAGGAAGATGGAAAACTACTGGTACTGATGACATAGACTTCTTGAAGGTCTGTAGGTTTAATTGGTACTCACACACTTAGACAAGAACAGATTCTCTTTAACCTTTGACAAGAGCAGATTCCCTTGAGAGTTAAAGCGGTACAGTCCTCTCTACTTTGTATTCCTTTGTGTGACTATTAGCTCTTCTACTGAGGTTTCGGCGATGCTGACACTTTCTTACATTTACTGAGACTCAATTAGAATTTCCCCTGAGCTTTTTTTTAGGATATTTAGATTAATGTAGTTTCTCCAATGATTAGGCAAGAGCACTGCAACTTATATACTGATCCCCACATTTTGGTTCTCATCTTTTGTATTGCTTCAACTGAATTCTCTGATATCTTATGCGTGTACAATATGATCTCATTCAATCTTTGAGCGCCTTTGGTGATTCTGTACCTAAACAGCATGTTTCTGAGATTCATTTACTGTATATCAGTCTGTCTTTAAACTTGCAACAAAACGTTGAACTTTACCTGCTGTCTCCTGGATGTAATGTGTGGCCCAATAGATTACATTGTTAAATGATTCATAAGGTGGATTCTAGCTCTTTTACTCCCCAAGTGCCTCAAAAAAGGTCCATCAGAAGAAGAGAAGTAAGAATATGGGTCCAGGCATCATCAGATGGTAGCAGAGTGAGGATGGTTTGGGTTTTGAAGTGGGGAAAGCTAGAATCCTTTATTTTAGATTTGTTAGTCCCCACATCCCAGGATCTAGTGCCTATGTCCAGTATTTGAAATATCAGAGGAGCTCTGGAGATTTGATAGAGAATAGTGTCAATGGAGGAGTGAGCATTAATTGGATCGCCAGTTGCAGTGGTTCATGCTTAGCTTGTAGTGCTTTGTGGAGTTTAGATGGTGTTTTGCGGAGATGTTTTGAATGTCATGTCAGTGTGATGCTTAGTAAAAGAAGTTGAAGTCGTTATCGGGTCCAAAATGACCTAAGGTCCCAGGATAGTATTAAAACGTGTAGGAGGGGGTGTGGTCGCTTGAAAGGAGGGCTCTGCGAGGCGGCGGGCCTCAAGCCGGGGGTGGAGGCGCAGTGGAGGCGAGGTGCCTTCCACTGCACTGCCGAGGACTGACCGGGGGCGCTGCCCTGAACGCAGAGCGTGCCTGTGGATCCTATTCAACGAGTACTACTCAGAGGCGGCCTACGATCGCGACTGAGCCGCAGTCTCCTGCATCACTCACTTCAGTCTGGCGCCACCCACGGAGTGAATGAGCCGGTGCCGGGCAACTTCGCGGACAGAGTGTAGTGCGGTGGGGACTCGGAGGTGAGTCGCCTTTACCGCCTGGTGCACCGCCTCCCTCCTCCCCTCATTCAGCCTTCCCCACCCCAGGGACCCTCTTCCGAGAGCGGGGGCACCTGGGCCCACGCCAAAGCAATACAACCGGGGGACAGAGGAAAGTGGCAGCTGGACCTTATCACGTTGGTGGAGGAGGGCACGCCCGGACATGATCTGTGCCCAGGCCACAGGGGGTGCTCCTATCTGGCAAAAGGGGTGACCAAGAGGGCTCTGGTGACCCAGGAAAAGGAGCACTTCAAGGAGGGGTCCCGCTACAGGGCCACCCCCCACCCCTCCCTCACCAGTAATCGTACTCACAGCAGCTCTTTAACCCCTCAAACCCACGCCCCCTTGAACGAGGCCTAGCCAGGAGGACCTCAAGACGCGGGAGTGTCAGACATTGCGAGGGGGATGTGGGCCGGATGCCTACCTCCTAGACGGTGAGGAGCCCTACCCTAGGGTGATCATTTGACAATCCTTACTGCCGAAAACAGGTGAAGGATAGCACGACAGCAGCGGCAAAACAGTGGTGACATCTGACTCCGGCTTGCAAGTCCCTCGCCCTCCGGCCCACTGTGCAGAAACCTCAAGAGCCCACCAGACTTACCAGGAACCTCACGCCATTGCGTCTGAACAGCATGAGTCACCCGCAACCCCCCCACCGAGCATAACAGGTGGAGGGAATGCAGGATACCGGCCACAGCACTTGTCAGAAGCCGGTCCATTATATATTGAGGGATTTGTGCTCCCACTTGCGCAGGGCGTCAAAATCCCTGCTCGAGAAGAAGGTGGCTCCTCACACAGGACCTCCCCCCCAATAGGCAGGCACCTACCTACATTCGAGCCGAAACCTTCCCCTCTCTTTGGACACGGGCTTCGCCGCAAGCTTCACCCGGCCTCCGCTAGTCGCAAGCCACACTGCTAGGAGGGCCGAGACCCCCCTCCCTCCTCCTTTATATCATTTGTTCATCACCGCACACCGGCTCCAACCTACACCAGTATTAGGTGAGAGACCCCTAAGCCTCTACACTATTGCACCACAATTATGACGCTGTGCCATCGATGCCAGGCGGCAGGTCGTCGAGTGAGAACCCAGGCAAACCGGTGAGACAACTGCTTTTTTCCAAAGCCCTACTACACTCAAAGACATCACTCCCCCACTCCAGCGGTGCAGCAGACCGCCTGGCCCCACACCATGACAGATCAAGCACAGTAGTCAACCATGGACCGTATCCTCCAAGAGATCTCGGCAGTGGGTCGCAGATTGGAGGGGATGGACAATGCTATGGCCTCACTGACGGCGGAAACAAAACCCATACGCCTGGATATTGCAGGCTTTCAGTCCTGAGTGACGGTGCAAGAACAGCGCGTGGCGACGGTGGAAACACATGTTGCTTCCTCCCAGGATCGGGACCAGGAACTCCTGTTTCTTCACAGCAAGATGATAGACTTAGAAGATAGGAGCCGGAGAGGCAACGTCCGATTTCTAGGATTCCCTGAAACCATTGAGGGCACTGATATCCACTCCTTCTAGCGGGAGGCCCTACCCAAGCTCACTGGCATGACTTTCGACCCTCCCCTGGAGTTTCAAAGAGTGCCCAGACTAGGCCCCAAGCGCTCTGATACAGCCACTCGCCCCGTCCAATGATAGCCTGTGCCTCCTGTGACACACGCAGGCCCGCCAACTCCTACAGAGAGCCCGCACCCACGAATCCTGTTGGATGGACGGACAGGAGATTTGGATGACAGCGAACTACTCCAAAGAGACCAGTGAGCGTATGAGGGCATTCCTGGTCTCCAACCCAGGCTGCATCAGATGGAGGTGAAATATGACCTATTCGAACCGGCGAGAATGTTGATCACAAAAAAACGGTCTGTCTAAAGACTTCTATGTCCCTGGGGACCTGCGCTCTTTTCTGGACGCCCTTCAGCCCATGGACACCACCACTCTAACCCCACCTCGGGATCTACCAGAGCCCTGTCCATGGCGGGTCAGACCGGCATCCTGTAGACCTTCACCCCAGGGGGAGAGATCTGGAGAGACTCATAAAGAACCATGATGACAGGGGACAGGTGCTACACGCAGTGGCGATTCACACGCAAATAACAGACAGAGACAAGTCTCGCTCCCCCCTAAAGCCTACCACGGTGCCCACCTGAACTCAAAGCTCCCCACTGAGCCGCAAGAAGCTGAGCAGCTGGTGACCCTGGCCCCTTGAGTATTTACCCACACCTATTCTTTGCACTTGTTGTTTCATTGTTGTACGTAATGGACTCCTACAGGTCTGACGGGGATGATAGGCAGTCTATAATGTTGTTCAGCACCCGTCGGGACTGTCAAAGTCCTGGACCTAACGTGGCTTATGACTTTTGGAGTCCTACAGTTTGTATACACTCCGAAGATAATTGTTTGCTGTCTTACGGCATCTATGTTATAATGTTCATGTGATCACACTTTGCACCTTTCTCCCCTCCTTCCACTGTCTACTCTCCACTCCCCCTCCCGCACACGTGAAGCAGTATTGACACTACAATGGCTCCCGCTCCCCCTCCTCTATTCAGAACCCCACCCCACTCGTGGGCGGCCTGCCACATTTGCTGTGGCGCTCTCCATCACACTGGTCCTCCCGCAGCGCTGCACCGACTTCCGTTATGTGCTGAATCACTGAGCTATTATGGTTCAATGACCAGGGTGCGTTTGTAACCGTGGGCCTAGATGGCCCGCGCCTCCCTTCCCGGCCGGGGGCCCGATGGCTGAGCACTGTGGCTTCTTGGGTTCAGGCTTAGACCCGCAGATTACAGTTTAGGACTTGTGAGGCTTTTTGCTCTGCACCACTCTCCCCTCCTCCCCCCATCTTCTTCTTCTTCTTCTCTACCTGAGTTGAAGTCTGTATTGCTACTCTTGTACCCCTTGGGTTTCTCTTCAAACACTCTTCTCCCAACCTTTTTTTTCTCTTCTCTTCTTCTCTTCGCTCTCCTTCCTTCCTTCCCTGTTTTTCTCCCCATCCCCCCCACTCTCTTGCTACCTTCCCCTCTGGTGTCTTTCTATCTTTCTCTTCTCTTCCTACCCTTAATCCCCCCTCTCTCCCATACACCCCCCACCCTCCCACCTCTCCACGTCAGCCCCCCTCGTCGGCGGCGGGGACCCCTTGGGCGCTCCATCCCCCCACATCTCCATCCATCCACCCTGCCCACAACCTTTACGGCTTTCTACCATATAGATATCTATCCTCCCCTGCACATTTGCTCCATTCCCCAACCTTACCCACCCTCGCTGCCACTTCTGGACCCCCCTCATGGCTAGTCCTCCATCATCACTACCCACCCCACTACGGGTCATATCTTGGAATGTTAATGGCCTTACCCATTTCATTAAACGGAAGAAAATATTCTCATATCTCAACTCTAAACGGACCGATGTGGCCCTTCTCCAACAGACACACCTTGACAGGGTTGAATCAGACAAACTGCGTCGGGACTGGGTAGGGACATCATTATTTAGTTGCAACCCCGCCTTGCAGGACACAGGGGGTAACGTTCCACGAAAATGTGGCGTTGCGATCTTACTACAAAAGAGTCTACCTCTCACTGTCACCAAGTCATGGGTTGACCTGGAGGGGTGATACGTGTTCGCCAGACTGAAACTAGGAGGATCTTCACTGTGTGTGTGCTCTGTCTGCACCCCAATCGGTTCAAAACACCAGTTCTTTCTGCGTATCAACCGTCTGTTGATGGAAATTGGGGACACTCGATACCTAATTGGTGGAGACTGGAACCTGACTAGAGATGCGATACTGGACGTGACTGGGCCTCTGGACATAACTAATAACAGCAACAGTGCCCTACAGTCTGATACAATGCAGGACAACGGTCTGGTAGACCCCTGGAGACTGACCAGATGATTGGAGTGCACCTGCATGGCCTTGAACGAGCTATACACTTCTCAGGCCAAATATGCACTGCAGCACTTGCAGGGATGACACCACGAACAGGGGGAGAAGGCTGGCTGCCTGTTAGCAGCACAACTCTGCCAGAGAGCGGCGACTCTAGCTATACCGGCCATCAAAGCTTGTACGGGAGAGACACTCACGCACCCACAGGATATAGTCAATGAATTTGCAACCTTTTACCGACATATCTACACTCCAGAATCGCAGTCCTCCCATGCCCAGATTGAGGCCTTTCTCAACAACATTGCCTTGCCCTCGCTCTCTGACGAGGGCCGCAACTTACCTGGCAGGAACTCATGCAGGTTGTCTCTGATCTCTCCTACCACAAATCGCCCGGAGAAGACAGATTCCCTGTGGAATTCTTTAAATGGGTTGGGGAGGAGACGCTAGATGTCCTGCACGAAGCGCTGACAGAGGCATGTCAGACGGGCCCTTTAGGCACGATCTCCAACAACGCCATAATTGCAGTTATACCAAAACTAGGTCGGGATCCCCTGCTTTGCAGTAGCTACCGACCCATATCCCTCCTGAATGGCGATGTTAAGATACTGGCCAGCATCCTTGCGAATCGCCTGCATAAAGTAATACCATCTTTAATACATCACACCCAGGTAGGATTTGTGCCGGGCCGAACCTAAAGAAAGCATCTTTGTACCCTTTGCCATGCCCTCTGGGAGGCTAGGAATGCACCTGAGGCTGCACCAGCACTGTCCTTGGATGCTGGGAAGACGTTTGGTTGCTTAGAATGGACGTACCTATTTGCAACATTGGCGTAATTCGGCTTAGGGGACCAGTTTATCTCCAAAGTTCGCCTGCTCTACGAGCACCCTACGGCACGGGTCAACTGTGGGGGATTCCTTTTGGACCCCTTTCCTGTTTGTAGAGGGACCCGGCAGGGATGTCCCTTATCGCCCCTCCTATTCCTGTCAGCCCTGGAGCCGCTGGCGGCTTCCATACGTGCCTCCCCATCGATAGCAGGTCTCCCTCTACCGGGCAACACCTCTAAACTTTACCTATATGCTGATGATGTCCTCCTAACCTTAACTGACCTGGAGTGATCTTTGCCTGCCCTGATGGAGATCATTGATGACTTCGCTCCCCTCTCCGGCTAATGGGTGAATTGGGACAAAAGCGAGCCCTTTCCCCTCTCATGGGTGACGACGAAATTCGCGCTACCGGGCTTCCCATTTTGATGGACTCCGAAACAGCTCAGATATCTAGGAGTATTAGTTAATCAAGGCCTAGAGCATATGGTGGTAGACAAACTGGACCCCCTCATTGCGCACATGAGACTTGACTTCGAAAAATGGTCCCATCTAGGCCTTTCCATGTGGGGCAAGATACAGGCGGTAAAAATGGTCACGGTACCGAGCTTCACCTATGTTTTGGGCCTCCTACCCCTTCAAACGCCTCTCTCCACACTGAGATCGATTGATGCAGCAGTTAGGGCTTTTGTGCGGGGCTCTGCATGCCCACGACTGGCGTCAGGCAAACTGATAGCATGCCGATCCCACGGGGGAATGGGGCTCCACTCGGTGGAGCATTACTCTCTTGCCCTACACCTGTCGCCACTGGCTGCCACCCGTTCCGGCCTCACAGAATCACCGCAGTGGATATCTGTGGAGAAAGCACTGCTTTCCCATAGTGGAGGCCTTGATAGGCTCTATTATACAAATTCCCCATCCCCTAGTGATCTGAATCCGATTCTGAAGGCGACACATGCAGCATGGCAGAGGGCCCACCACGCTCAGGCCTCCATATGGCACAACAACGGGCTGCGGATAGGTGGAGCGGCTCTTAGCTGGCCACAGTGGAAGGAAGCCGGCATTGATCATTTAGCCCAGGTTCTAGAGGACGGCAAGCTCAAACCCTTCGCCAATCTGCAGGAGGAATTCCACCTCCATCCAAGACAGGAATGGAGATACCTGTAACTCCAACACTGTATGCACCAGCACACTGACATTACCCGATGGGGACTACAACTCTCGCCCCTGGTGACTTACCTGAAGACATGCAGGAAACACAAAGGCGTAATGGCTAGCCTATTTGAGGTCATCACAAGTCACCTATACTCGCAATCTGTCCTGGACAAATTACGTCTACAAAGGCAATCCCGCCTACAGTGGACCTTTGACTTGGAGGATTGGATAGACATTGTGGACACGTTGGACAGAGGCACGCGTGAAGCCCGCTTAAAATTCTGTCTTTTCAAGATACTCCACGACTGGTACTGGACCCCGGTGAAGTTGCACAGGATCGGTCTTCTTCCACATGCGGACTGCTGGAGCTGCGTAGAGAAACACTGTGATTTGCTTCATATCCACAGCGATTGTCCGTCGGTCCGGCCTTTATGGAACACTGTGGAACGCACTGTGGCGGGCTCCATGTCGCTCCGAACCACCCACCCTCCTCTCTTATCATACTGCACGACATGGACTCTCTACCGGCCTTGTCACGACCGCAACAAAGCCTGCTACATACAGCACTAGCAACCACAAAAACATGCATCCTCCGACACTGGAGATCTGTTACCCCTACCAACCCCGGAGGAATGGGTAGTAGCAATGACTCGTATAGCCGCACATAAGAGAATCATTTATAACCTCCAGGACCAGGCTGCCCTATTTGCTCAGATATGGGCCCCCTTCATTGCGAACGCCCCACCACATCCGGCCTGCCGCTAGCTTCTCTCATCATACACCCCCACATTCTGGCTACCTCTCTCTCTCTCCGTCTCTCTTTCTCTTTCTTTCTCTTGCTCTCCCTCTTTTTCTTTTTCTGTCTTAGGGCCCACCTCAGCATCTTCCACCTCGACCTCCTCTTCCCCTGTCCCCTTCACCAAGAAGGTGGAGTTACTTAGGGTTTACTTAGGGCTGACACCTTGGGGACCCCATCACACGCCACTTGGCCCCCGTCCTTCCTCCTCCCGCCACCTATTTTGCTCTCTTCTCTCTCTCTCTGACACCAGCCCCCATCTTCTCTCTCAGTCTCTATCTCACTTCTCCCCCCTTTTTATACTCCCCCCCCTTCCCCGCCACTATCCCCCCTCTCACGGCAAGAAAGGTTGTCTCACTTGACACTGCAAAGACCTTAGTGGGTATCTCTCCAGGGGGGACGTAGAGCTACAGTACTACTTCATTACCCCTCAGATTGCCTCATGAGATAGTTTCTGGTCTGGGAACAGTTCTTCCTGCATGCGTCCCCACCCTCTCATCTCACTCACAACACCTGCTCTGTGACCTACCCACCCTTCCCTCGTCCAGACCCTCCTCAGGCTCCTGCGCCCCCCCCCTGGAGTGCCGCCTAAGTGGTACAATCATGCACAGTCTTCCCAGACGTCTTTTGCGGTTGACAACCCACCCAAGTCTACCTTTCCCACCCTTTTGCAACCCTTACCTTTCATCGTGGGTCTCTGTGAGACGCAGCTGCAATACCAAAGGAACACTCCTGCCTCCATACTGCCTGTGAGTGCACTGCGGACCCTACAAATACACTGACCTTCAACAACGGGGGAAGCCACACACAGGGGTCTTAAAGCCCCAAGAGGCGAGCGCGTCCCAGAACGCAGCCTAAATATAGTGCACAATGTCATCTTTAGTAGCATAATGTCCCATGACCTGCACCCCCTACCCACCCCGTGCCTCCGTGGTACTTGTCCCTCTATCATCATTATTATTAGTTACCCTTCCAACCACCATCGTTGTTTAATAACTGTTTGCAAATGCTGTTGAATATATCTGGTCTATCCTGTTTCATATGAGACGAGGTTTGTATGGCTTCCGAACTGTATGGGAATTATCACCCTTTGTCTATTAACGCTGTATCACTCTGTGTTCCTACTATTAATAAACAATTATAACACAAAAAAAACATGTAGGAGACACTATATTGTAATTTGACTGCTAAGTTTGGTGGTGCTTGTCGTGAGACATCGCTGACGGCACAGTTGAGATAGGGACATTTATCTTTGTGTGAATGTGAGGTGTGGTTGGTATAGTGGATCCTAATGCGCAGGGTGAATCTGTACCAAACTGAATGATACCCTGCAGGATGAGAGTTTGTTTGATGTCCTTGTTGGCTTTTGTGTGACTAAATAGTGTCAATTCATTAGTGGAGCAGACAAAAGTTATTTGCAATGTATTTTGTTATGTGTGTTTGAAGCTGAGATGAGTGAGTGAATGCAAATTGTAAAGGTGGATAAGCCGCTCCAAGGAGTCACATTAAACGTCACAGTGTGACACATTGGTATTGGTCGATCAGTGTAGTGCTACACTAGTATTGGTTGTCTACATCATAAGGGGTTCTGCTGCCATTGGTTGTCGCTGTTGAATGAGAATTGTGGACAAAAGTTATTTCCTGGTATGGAACAAAATTCTATCTGTGATTATTGATATTTGATTGGGAAAAATGATTTGTTTTAAGGTCATAAGAGATTGGTTTAGAAGAGATGTGGCTATACCTAGTAGAGAGTGAGAATAGGCTCCTCCTGAAGATACCCCAGGTCATTATATGGCAATAAATTTACGGCTCCACACATGTATTTGGCTTGGTCAATGGTAAAAGATCACAGAAAAGAAAGATACATTGAGATTCGCAAGTTAAGGCACATTCAATTAAAGAGTCATTGAAAACTTGACTAGGGTATTATGCAAGATTAAACCACCTCCTAGACCTGAACATTATGAGGTGCTAAATGATTTGGAATATGTTGCTCATGCTACAGAGAAAGAGAAGTATCAGGGAAGAGTTTGAAAGGCAGTGCGCAATAATGTTGATGCTAGATGGGATTCTGAATAAAAGAAGTGAAGAACTGATATGATCATGTGTGTTAGATTGTATCCAGTCTTAATGAGTGAAGATTTCAAGAGAGAGAAGAAAAAGAAACAGGACTAGAAAATGAAGGATGGAAAGCGAACGGAACCTGATGAGATGAGTGAGATCAGTGACAGCAATTCTTTTGATAGTCTTCTATATATATTATTGTCAGAACATCCATCTTTGTATAGTGAGACCCAAGTGGAGGGAGGAGACAGCACTAATGGTGGTAAAAATATTGGATTAGCTACTGCACCAATAAAGTGAATCCTGGTTCAGTGGGTGTTACTCCGGTAAACGTGCATTACAAACCGATGGGAGAGGTTCAGGAATTTGTGTTCCCTTGTACCCTTCTATCTCAAACACTATGATGCTCCTACCGTCCCAGTTACTATTAGTCCTGTGGTGGCCAGGTGCAAGCCTGATTTCCCAGGAAAGACAACTTATAATTTGGCAGTGACTGACGCAACAGGTGCTTCAGGTAATGCTGCTCCAAGTCCCAATAAGAGAAGATTTGTTCCTCTAGTCCCAACAAATAAAAGATCTCCATGTATGGCGAGTGCTGATTTGACTTTGAATCATGCAGGGTGAATGCTATAGGTACACTTCAGAGAATGCCCACTTCTAATACACCTGTATGGGAGCTGCCTTCAAATTCTAGTAGTGTTACCCATGGAGATGGGAATATGTCTAAGGTCCATGTAGTGTCATAGAGTCTCAGTGCTAATGAAATAGAGGAGTGTCTGAAAGTTTTTATACTAATACTCCTTTGAGTGATAGTGGGAATTTCAAGTTGAGTGAGGGAGCAATTCAATCACCTGTAAGAGAGAACTTGGTGGATGTTGCTAAACTGAAGTTAGAATTGGATGAGATGAATAGCAGGCATCTTGAAATGGCTCATTTAGAATCTTACCAAGAAAATGAGCTTGTATTCATGTGTAAGGATGTTACCTAATGTGCAGGACAACTTTATGATGAACTGTCTGATTTGGCTTGAAAATATGAGGTAGATTTGAAAAAATCCCAAGGCCCTGCAGAAGAGTTATTGTGCATGCTTTAATGAGGAAGACATTGCCTGTATGAGAACTTCAGGGATGAAAATACAGATTAGAGAGCTAATTCAAAATGTTTGTAAATGGAATGTGCTAGATACAAGGAAAAGTATATTTGCGAGGAAGAAAGAATCGAAGAAACAGACGGGACACCACTTCCTTCTGTAACAGGAGAGGCAAACACATCCAACTTTCCATTGAGAGAAGTGACTGGTGGAGGTTATGTTCATGTGCTTTGCAGTAGAATTGATCTTGCATCATTCACTAACAGCTTTCTGAAACTAAGGGAGAAGCCAATAGAGTAGTACAAGCAAGTTGAAAGATTTGTGAAGAATTTCAGAAGTATTGTGGGTGGATCGGAGTACTCTGTTCGACATTGTAGTTTCGAGTGACTTATGGTCAGAATGTAACATAGCTGTTGAATGGCCTGAGTCAGAATAACTGAGAAGCATAGTGATGGAAGGCCTTCACCATTGGTGATGAAGAAGTATTATTAGGTGGTGACATTCTTGAAGTCAAAGGTGTAGCCCAAAGATATTGATTGGATCAAAACTCAGGAACCCAAAGAGTCAATAAATGCTTATTATGAGAGATTGTTGCAGACGTTCAAGCAGTATAATGGAATAAAGACGTTTGAACCAAAGGATATAGGACAATTTGTGTTGGGGTTCGTGAAAGGATTGAGACCTGAAAGTGTTAAGATGATTCAGCAACATTTCCTTTTCAGGCAGAATAAATCAGTTTATTTTTTAGATATGCGAAGGACTACTATGATGATTTAGAGGTGAAACAGAAAAACCTGAAGAAGCTGATGGTTGCTCAGACGAACGCTGTTCAGAGAAGTAGTTAGGTCCAGCCTTTTGTAGGGAATGTTGGTGCTATGTAAGGAGTATATAAGTAGGGAACTACTGCGGTACAGGGTAGAGATTGAGGAGTCCCAATTGACCCCAGTACAGGGATGGATGTGAGTAGTCTGAAGAAGACATTCCCTTGTATTTTTTTAACAAGCTGAGGCATTGGAAAAGGAAATGACATCTTATTCCAGCTAATCAACCACAGAATTCAGGATTTCTACAGTCCCAGAGCAACAACCCCATACAGATACAAAAAGTGCAGAGACAGAAAGGGCAGAATTTGAATGTACCACAAGCTCCAGTGATGCAGGTACCACAACCCCATATGCCACAGCAAATTGTGATTGGTGCTAGACTGAATTCTAATCAAGTTCCAAACACAAATTTTAATGTATTTCAAGATAATAATCCCTTAAAACAGTCCCCGATGTTTGAGACATTCAAGAACTACGGCTCCATTCAGTCAGCCTGACAGTGCCTGAGGGAGGAGGAAGATTGTGTACTTGGTGCAGTCTTGGATGTAGACCATAATGGTCCATTCGTAGATGAAGAAGTGAATGGCAACACAGGTACTACTCGTTCTACTCTGAGAACAGAAAAAGTCCCAAACCTATCCCTCCAATCTAGGTTGTAGGAGTTGTGAATAAACAAACGACAAGCCCTGAAATGACAGAAGTGCCTAAAAAGGGTTCTTTGAAAAGAATCACCAATTTGTGGTGTATGACACTAGTCCAGTGAGTCTCCTGGGAAGAGATCTCCTTTGCAAGCTTAACTGTGTCATCTATTGTATGTTGAAAGGTGTAGAAATGCAAACTCATGATGAGGATGTTGCCTTCAAGGTGGCGAGTGATGGTTTTTACACTGCATTGTTTACCATGTTGACCACTGATGATTTGCTGCCAGACCTTAAAAATACAGTCAAATCTGAGGTTTGGGATTTTTCAGGAAAGGACATCAGGTTGCTCAAAGGTGATGAACCCATTCGAATCACAGTGAAGCCAAATGCTGAATAACTGAGAACACCGCAATATAATTTGACACCTGAAATTATTTCTGGGATTACTTTGGTAACTGAATTCATGATTCAACAAGGGATTTGAAAGAGATTATTGAGAGTCCTTTCAAATCACCTTTTTGAGCGTACAGAGGCCAAGTGTGAAATATCACATTGCTCAGGATTTGAGGAAAGTGAGCAACACTGTTATTCCATGCTGTCCCATGGTACTGAATCCAGCTGTGATATTGTCTCAAATTCCATTTGAGGTCAAGTGGTTTACGGTAATTGATTGGTGCCAGGCTTTCTTTTCTATACCATTGCATGAGGGAAATCAGTTGCTCTTCTCATTTCAGTTCGGCAATCGTGCTTTGGCATGGTGCTGAATCCCACAACGGTGAACTGAAAGCCCCTCCATTGTTGAGAAGATTCACAAAAAAAATCGGAAGTCCTGGTCTTGCCTTGCAACTCATTCCTGGTCCAATCTATTGATGGTCTACAGGTGGCATGGAATACTCAAGAAGCCTATAAGCAAGATTACATTGCATTGTTGAACCACCTGTCTGTCAATGGATATGATTCCCTCATTACGAGTCTGCCCACGGTGGCGGTCCCACTGCCCGACGGGCTGGTAGTGAAGACCGCCATATTATGAGTATGGGGGGTTGGCTTCTGCCAACCCGCCACAACCCTGCCTGTAGTACCAGGGTGGCTGGACAGCGGGTCGGACATTAGCATCTCAGACCCGGTGTTCCACTGAAGACCGCCGGGGGTATCACAAGTCGGCTTTCCATCAGAGTTTCTGCAGTGGTAGCCCCGCCACAAAAACCCTCGCAGAAAGGCTACCGTGACAGGAAATTTATTTCCTTTTACCGGCAGACGATTCCCCCAACCCCTACCTGCAATACCAATGCCACTCCACCCCCTTTCATAGCAGAACACCCCACCCCCCTTCCAGCACAGAACCCCTCACCCCCACCCCCTTGCAGTACAGCACCCCCTACCCTCCCACCCCTACCATGCATACACACACACACACCCAGACGCACCCCGCATACAGTCATTCATCTAGACTTACATACATGCATTTACTCACATGCATCCATACATGCATTCACTCACATGCATCCATACATGCATTCACTCACATGCATCCATACATGCATTCACTCACAAGGATCCATATTCACATTCACACAAACATTCCAACACGCACTCACTTCAACAATCATACATGCATTGAAACACCTGCATTCCTTTGTGTGGAAAGGACATGCAATGGGTATTGTTGTGGGTGTACCACAGCAACACACATTGCATTTTGACACGCACGCATGACACACACATTGCATTTTGACACAAACGCATTTAAACACGCAAACACCCCTACACACATGCATACACACTTACATTCACATACGCAGACAACACCCACTCACTCATGCACACACAACACTTCCCACCTTCCCACCCCATCCCCTGTCGGACGATCGACTTACCTTGTCCGACGGGGAGGTCGTCAAGCAGGGAACGGGAACAGACGCTTCCACCGCCGGCAGCGTTCCGCCCCTGCGCCTCCGACTTCCAGCATGACTATTGGAGGATTTCTGCCCAAATTGTGGCAGAAATCTTTCAGTACTTGTAATACGGCTGTTGGAAGACGGCCAGCACTAGTGGTCTTCTGGCACCCGCGGCCTCAGTGGTCTGAGGAAAAGACCGCCAAAGTTATAATGAGGGCCATAGTGTCCCCAGGCAAGTTGCAATATTGTCAGAAAAAGGTCCAGTATCTTGGACATCATGTTGACAAAGGAGCAAGAAAAGTGTCACAAGAGAGGATTTTGCAATTGTGAAAATGAATCCAACTACCCAGAGGGAAGTCAAGATGTTTTCTGGGAATGGTGGGCTACTATTGCTATTGGATATCCAACTTTTCCATAGTGAGCATGAGTTTGCAGAGATTGAAACACTAGGATGGGTTTTATCTAGTACCTTGGGATCGCTATTCCTTAACTGCCTACCTAGAACTGAGAGAAAGTCTCTGCTTTGCCCTTGGGAATGCCTGATTATAATAGTTATGTGCACTTTTCTGCACTAAGGGGGAGGGCTGCGCTCTCTCAGAGCTTACATACACAGAAGGCCTGTGACTTATTTGTCTGTTACTCTTGATTCCGTAGCTTCTTCACTGCCAGGTTGCCTTAAAGTGGTGGAGACTGCCAGTGTCAGCATAGAGAGGTGTGAAAACATAGATAAGGCCACATTCTGTTGAACTGCTGTTTACAAGGACTAGAACCCAGCATTTAACAGGTAGCCGGCTTATGTACAACCCATACTTGCAGCAGACTGTCAAGCACTGCGCAGTTCTAAATCCTGCTACACTATTACTTCTACCAGACAATAAAAATGATGATTGTGAAATGGAGCATGACTGTCTCAATGTCACTGAACAATGCACCAAGCAAAGACGAGATATTCGAGGTGAGCCAGTACCTTAGTCTGATTTTGTGCCGTATGTGGACGGCACGTGTTTATGAGCCAATGGAGGAGGTTTGGGAGCTGCCTTTGCAGTCTGCCAAATTTCAAGAGTTGTTGAACCCTCCTGGCCTCATGGAATATGTTCTGCACAAGTGACTGAACTGATTGCTCTTATTAGAGCCTGCTGTGTTTCAGACCAGCTATAAATGACACATTTCACCGATAGTACAGCTCCGGTGTCATGAATGACTTTGGACAGTTATGGTCCCAGAGGAGGTTTATGACATCATCTGGATACAAAATCTGGAATGGTGAACAAATTAGAAATCTTCTTGCTCCATTACAGACGTCTGCACATGTTGCAGTAGTCTAGTGCTCTGCACACGTAGTCAAAATGATCATGTAACATTCGGCAATAAATATGCTGATGAGGTCGCAAAGTACTGTGCTCACAACGTCAGTACCATTAATGAAGAGTATACTAATGAGGGATTGCAGACACATGAGAAGAGGTAAAAAGGTTTCAGGAAGAGGTGTCAGAGGAAGAAGAGCAGAGTTGGGTCAGAGCAGGTTGTGTCACAAGAGAGGATGATGACATTTGGGTTTCAGTGGACGGAAGACCTGTCTTGCCAAATAGTTTATTGCCCCCAATGGCTAGGCATTTCCATGGTCTAACTCACATTGGAAGAGATGCCATTGTGCAATTGGTTAGGCGATTGTTTAGGCAAGCGTGATTTAATTCCAAGTTCAGATTGATGGCTGAAGCGTTGTGTCACAGATGTGTTGTGTACTTGCAGACCAATGTTGGAAAGAGAACTGCAGTAACACTGAGTCACGTACAAAGATCAGGAGATCCCTTTCACATGCTGCAATTGGACTTTATCGAGATGCTTGTATGTAACAGGCTGAGATATGTCCTGGTGGTCATGTGCATTTTCTCACATTGAGTTAAAACTTACCCAACCAGACGGAATGACAGTCTTAAAGTAGCAAATTTGTTCTTAAGAGTATTAGTTCCAAGGTTTAGGTTCCCGACTTCTCTAGAGGCAGACCGAGGGGCTCATTTAAATAATGACTACATTGCAGCTGTAGACCTGAGGCTTCCGGTCTTGTTGAACAGGTTAATGGTACATTGAAATCAAGACTCGCAAAAGTGTGTGCTTCGATGTCTTTGAAATGGCCTGAAGCTTTGGCCCTTGTGTTGACGAGACTTTGCAGTGTACCTCATTGGAGGACAGGATTGTCACACCATGAGATCATCATGGCAGAGCTGTGAGATTGCCAGCTTGACCTGTGAAGGCACTTGTGAATTTTACATATGATATAGTCCCTGATTATTGCAAAGGGTAAGCTGACGTGGTGCATTCTGTGTCTCATCAGGTCGGAGCAACAACAGACTTGTGGAATCAGGTGCAGTGCCATGATCTCAGTCCTGTCGACTGGGACCTGGTAAAGAAACTTGTAAGGAAGATATGTCTGGAGCTTCGTTGGAGTGGACCGTATCAAGTCATCTTTGTGAAAACGACAGCTGTTAGATGTGGAGGTCTCCCTAGCTGGATATATGCTTCCCATACTTGCAGAGTTGAGTGTCCCCTTGATCAGACAGCGCCTGTCCCAGAAGCACTGGGGGTGACAGATAGACAACGGGAGCAGGTTAGTCAAGCTGCCAGGGATCAAACAGAGCCTGAAACAGCACACGATCAGTCTTAGGGGAGTCTGGAGAGATCCAGAGTTGAAACTGAGTTGGACGAGTCTCATCTTGTAGTGGGGAAAGAATACATTTCAGATTCAGACCCTGACAAAGGACCAAGTGCTGTAAGAAAGCAAGTGGAAGATGGAGACCCTTGGCCCGAAGGCAAGAAAGAGGGAAACTGAATCTACCCAAAAACGACTGTCTCAAACAATTTCAGAGGACACTCGAAACTATGATCTGAGTGAAAGTGAAAACGAAGGATTAGCACTGAGAAGCTCTAAAAGAACTACAGTGCCCTTTCAAAGGTACTATTCCCCTGAATGGACATACTTTGCGGCAAATGATGGCGAGAGAAGTCTTTGAGAGTTTTATGATAACGCTGCAGATCCAACATAACCTCCTTGAACTGAACATCGTGCTTGAATTCTACTTTGAGTTTTCTGTGCTATTGGATAGACTGAGACATTTCACTTTGGATATGATTAATAGTGATGGGCATATTCAAGAGCCCATAGCGCCACCGGAGCATCACTTTTAGTGACGCTTCAGTGGTGCGATGCACTGCACCGTATTTACATGGTGGCGTAAAGCCACTTTTTGTGACTTAGGTGGTCATTACAACCCCAGCCACTTTAACACTCTGACCGTCACTGCGGTACAAACAAACACTATGGCGGTAACCTCCAACAGACAGGCGGAACACAACATACCGCCCACAGTATTACAACAGGTCAATCCTCTACCCTTTCCAGGGCGGATTCACCGCGAACAAAAACACGGTGGAAACAGGAATTGGAAGGGAAAATGATCACCTCTACACACCCCACGAGGAACCAGGACGCCATAGAACTGGAACTCCAGATTCTCCCTGCCTTTGTCTTCCTGCTCCTCTACCAGGAGCACGAACGCCAGCGGCGACGACCACGGTGAGTACAGCACCTACAGCACAGGGAAGGGGGGAGAGAAAAAAGAGTGACACACACACGCAACACCCCTACCCACACCCCCACCCTCACCCACTACAACACAAACACTAATACATGTTGATACATTACAGTTACACCCCCCCAATCCCCCCAGAAGAATGCAAAGACAAAAGGAAAAGATTTGAACGTTTGTAATCTATTAAAATCCAGTACTCAAAAATATATATGCACTACAAATATATACACCAAGAATACAAGTCCAAGTATTGCACCATTAAAGTCCGTAGACCACTGGGCCCAAAATGCATGGGTGAGGCCCACACTCAATACCGATCAAAACGGAGAGAACACTGCAGGGGCATCAGATAGAAATACAACAGGCACCTCAGGGGGAAGGGAACGGGGGGCACCTCAGCCGGATGAGTGCACAGCGCCAGATCCACAAGGGGGCTCCATGCCCATTGATGTATCCTGGGGAGTGCAAAGCCATAGTCTCACAAGTCTCTCCAGTGGGTGGGTTGTCCACTGCTTTATCCTGGGAGTGCAAAGCCACAGTCTCACAAGTCTTTTCAGTGGGTGGGTTGCCCACTGATTTATCCTGGGGAGTGCAAAACCACAGTCTCACAAGTCTCTCCAGTAGGTGGGGTGCCCACTGCTTTACCCTGGGGAGTGCAAAGCCACAGTCTCACAAGTCTCTCCAGTGGGTAGGTTGCCCACTGCTTGGTCCTGGGGAGTGCAAAGCCACAGCCTCACAAGTCTCTCCAGTGGGTGGGTTGCCCACTGCTTTAACCTGGGGAGTGCAAAGCCACAGTCTCACAAGTCTCTCCAGTGGGTAGGTTGCCCACTGCTTGGTCCTGGGGAGTGCAAAGCCACAGTCCCACAAGTCGCTTCAGTGGGTGGGTTGCCCACTGCTTTATAATGGGGAGTGCAAAGCCACAGTCTCTCAAGTGGATAACAGTCTCCACTGGTTCTGGAGGGGGCTTTGTGCCCAGAGTGCTTCATCCTGTCAAGGACAGAGGTAGTGGATGTCTTTCTCCACTGGTTCTGGAGGGGGCTTTGTGCCCAGAGTGCTTCATCCTGCCAAGGACAGAGGTAGTAGATGTCTTTCTCCACTGGTTCTGGAGGGGCTTTGTGCCCAGAGTGCTTCATCCTGCCAAGGACAGAGGTAGTGGATGTCTTTCTCCACTGGGTCTGGAGGGGGCTTTGTGCCCAGAGTGCTACAACCTGCTCGTGGCATTTCTGCGCTCATTGGCCTGCGGTGCTGGTGATGGTGGTGTCCTGTGAAGCAGTGCTTGTGGCGGCGGTGTCGTGTGAAGCAGTGCTGGTGGCAGCGGTGTCCTGTGAAGCGGTGCTGGTGGCGGTGGTGTCCTGTGAAGCGGTGCTGGTGGCGGCGGTGACCTTGGCAGCAGTGCTGGTGGCGGCGGTGTCCTGTGAAGCGGTGCTGGTGGTGGCGGTGTCCTTGGCAGCGGTGCTGGCGGTGTCCTGTGAAGCGGTGCTGGTGGCGGCGGTGTCCTGTGAAGCGGTGCTGGTGGCGGCGGTGTCCTTGGCAGTGGTGCTGGTGGCGGCAGTGTCCTTTGCAGCAGTGCTGGTGGTGGCGGTGTCCTGTGAAGCGGTGCTGGTGGCAGCGGTGTCCTTGGCAGCGGTGCTGGTGGCGGTCTTGTCCGCCGTGAAGGTTTGCAGTGACTTGCCTTTCTTTCTGTGCCCCTTCCCCACCTTGGATGGTGGCGCAGCTGTCTTCCCACTCCCAACTGTACTCCTGGGAGAGCCTTTGGTGCAGATGTGTTGCCTTTCTCCCACCGGGCAGTGGTCAACTTTTTATGCTTCTGAGGTGGGGGACTGTCCGTGGTCTGGCTCCTTGGCACACTGGCTGCCCTGCTGCTTGGCGCACTCCAGAAGCTGGTTACTGCTGGCACCACTGTTCCCGGTGTGATGTGGTGACTGAGATGCTGGGTTGGGACCTGGAAAGGGGGGCCCTAGGGTACTGATGGGGTGGGGGAGGTGAATGGAAGAGGTCAAGGTTGGACAGGAAACGTTTTTTGGACACACTGGGATGGGTAGATGGAGAGGGTTTGGGAGTGGAGGAAGAGGTAGTGGTTGTAGGAGGTGTACGTTTGCTGACTTTGGGTGAAGGTGCATGGGATGGAGGTTGTCGTGAGGTGGATAGCTGTTGGGTGGGTGTGTGCCTGCATTTGTGTACCTTGGGAGATGGGCTCACAGACACACTGGGAGAGGACACAGGGGATGTGTGAATGGTAGTGGGGTGGTGAGTCCAAGTGAGCAGGTATGGTGATGGGTGTGCTGGTGATAGACTTAGTAGCTGAAGATGTAGTGCATGCAGGTGTGAGTGGAGACGAGACAGGGAGAGAGGGGGGAGACGAGGAGGAGGGGGACACAGTGGAGGAAGTGGATGTTGGTATGTGTGCGTGGGTATGATGCTTGTGTGAGTGCCTGTGGGATATGTGGTGCTTATGTTTGCCAGAGCTTCCCTTGTGTGTTGAGGTGTGTGCATGCTGGTCTGATGGTGTGCTTTGGATAGGCTGAGGTACAGGGGACTGGGGCTGGGTGGAGGAAGTTTGAGGGGGGAGGCTGGACACAGGGACAATGGCTGCCATCAGTGCTGAGGCCAGAGTCTGAAAAACTCGCTGTTGGGCTGCCTGATCAGAATGAATGACCTCCAGGTATGCATTGGTCTGTTGCAACTGCCTCTCTACACCCTGGATGGCATTCAAAATGGTAGAATGCCCAACAGTGAGGGATCTGAGGAGGTCAATGGCCTCCTCACTGAGGGCAGCAGGGGTGACAGGGGCAGGGGCTGAGGTGCCTCGGGTGAAGGAGATGCCCACCCTCCTGGGTGAGCGGCCACGGGCACGCACTGAGGGGCTTCTGGGAGGGTGGTGCTGGTGGGGGGGGCGGCTGTACCTGTAGATGCGGGGGGCACAGAGGGGCCCGCCACTGCAAGGGAGCTCCCATCAGAGGAGGAGTCTGTGTCGCTGGTCTCAGCTCCCGTCCCCGCCGTGGAGCTCCCCTCGCCCTCCGTCCCACTGGTGTCTTCAGACTCTGTTGTGTTGCCCTCCAGGGCCATGTGGGATGTAGCTCCCTCCTGCTCCAATGGCACAGCTCCTCCGCCTGATGATGCTAATGCACACAAGAACAGGGAGACCACAAAAAGGGGGGGAGACAGAAGAAAGACATGTTCAGTGCATGCAATACCGCTACCGTCGGCGGACACTACAGACACAGAAGCCCCCTGCACTACGCCGTGCACTTTGAGTACCCTAATTAATCACAGGGACATGGGTTACAAGGCCTATGCCCGATTGCTGCACACATGGAAGTCACAAGAGACTGACTAGGTGTAGTTGCCTCTGAACACAGGTGGGGGGGTGCCACATGGCCTGCCTTACGAAGGGACCTTGCCTACTGAACACGCCGTGGCCTAGGGGAACCCACATCCCACCTCCCCCACCCAGACACCTCCAATGTGGGCTGAATCAGCTGAATGAGAGTGTACTCACCCCCTTGTGGCTGCTGTGATGCCCTCAAGCGCCTATCCAACTCCGGATACGCCACCGCCAGGATCCGGAACATCAGGGGGGTCATGGTGCAACGAGCACCCCTGCCACGTTGGGAGGCCATCCCCAGCTGGGCCTCCGCCGTCTTCTTGCTCCAAATGTCCTCCCATCTTTTCCAGCAGTGGGTGCTCTGTCTGTGGTGGACCCCCAGGGTCCAGACTTCCTTGGCGATGGCACGCCAAATATCCTTCTTCCGGTGGGCGCTGAACTACAGGAATAGTACAGGGGAAAAGGAGAAGATATAACCGTCCGCACCGTCACAGTTGTTGGCCCGCATCCCTACCCTTGCCATGACGCAACATTCACTCACCGTCGTTTCATGCACGCCTCATTCTCCCCCCTCTATCTTCCCTCCACACCACTCCACACAGGCATTGCCCATACAGCATGCTCACAGTGTACTTACCTGTTTGGAGGACCGTAGAGTAGCGTGTACTGGGGTAGGACCCCATCTACTAGTTTCTCCAACTCCTCCGTGCTGAAGGCAGAGGCCCTTTCCCCAGACACATGAGCCATTGTCTCTTCCAGACTGAGGTCACAGCAGCACTTGCAGTGTAGGTCCTCTCCTGTCGAAGATCAGGTGTCAAGTGAGTGAACAGAGAAAAAATGACGGTCATGTCCGCGGCGGCGCGTACCGTCACCGCCGGAGTACATCGTCATTGGCTCCTGGGACCCAAAGGGTCTAATGTTAACCAATGCAGGATTGCGCCGCGGTCTTTGACTGCCTACCACGACGGTGTACAACGCCAGCGCAGTTACCTCATATCCCCTTGTCCCACATTACAGGTCAGGCAGCCGCCATTTCAGGGGGCCACATGGCATTAATTTTAAATGCGTCACACATATCTAAGTCTTGCATACACACTAAGACAGGCACATAGCGGATTTAAAAATATGTGGAATAAAGTTGTGTTTTCGTACCTCAGTTTTGGCTGACTCTCTGCTCGCTGTTCTCCTCCACAGAGCATGTCTGCTGGGGCAGGTGAGGAGATGGCGGCATCCTCCAGTGTACAGACCACTGGTGGACCTGTCGACAATGGAAGAGCGACATGTAATTGTCACCTACAGACTGGACCGTGCCACAATCCAGGAACTTTGTTCCCAGTTGGAGCCAGACCTGATGTCAGCTATCTGCCATCCCACAGGAATCCCCCCTCTAGTGCAGGTCCTGTCAGTACTCCATTTCCTGGCAAGTGGGTCTTTTCAGACTACAGTGGCCATAGCATCAGGGATGTCCCAGCCTATGTTCTCCAACGTGTTGTCAAGAGTGTTGTCTGCCCTGCTGAAACACATGCGCAGCTACATCGTTTTCCCTCAGGTGGAGGATTTGCCTACAGTGAAAGGTGACTTTTATGTCCTGGGACATATCTCCAACATCATTGGTGCCATTGATGGGACACATGTGGCCTTGGTCCCCCCCCGCAGGAGTGAACAGGTGTACAGAAACCGGAAGAGTTACCATTCGATGAATGTGTAGATGGTGTGTTTGGCCGACCAGTACATCTCCCATGCGAATACCAAGTTTCCTGGCTCAGTGCATGACTCTTACATTCTGAGGAATAGCAGCATCCCTTATGTGATGGCGGAACTCCAAAGGCACAATGTGTGGCTATTAGGTGAGGACATGGACCCTATACAGTGTGACTAGGTGTCTGGGGATATCCCTAAGAGTTAGTGTGTGTCTAACAGATTTCCCTCGACATTTGCAGGTGACTCTGGTTACCCCAACCTGTCATGGCTACTGACCCCAGTGAGGAATCCCAGGACAAGGGCAGAGGAACACCACAATGAGGCCCATGGGCGAACTAGGAGGGTTATAGAGAGGACCTTCGGCCTCCTGAAGGCCAGGTTCAGGTGCCTCCATCTGACAGGTGGTTCCCTATTTTACTTACCAAAGAAGGTGTGCCAGAATTTCGTGGCCTGCTGTATGCTTCACAACTTGGCTTTGCGACGACAGGTGCCTTCTCTGCAGGAGGATGGTCCAGATGGAGGTCCTGTGGCAGCTGTGGAGCTTGTGGACAGTGAAGACGAGGAACTAGAAGAAGAGGATATCGACAACAAAAACACGGTGATTCATCAATACTTCCAGTGAGACACAGGTAAGAAGACATCTCTGCCTGCTACATCTGATACCCTTGTTCTACACTTTCACCCAGTGTATGGACCCTGAGTTGTCACTTTCCCTTTCAATTTCACAGATGTGGTCCCACTGTGTGACATCTGCTTTGTTTCCTCATGGACTAGAGCTGTGTGACATAGGTATGTTGACAATACAATGGATATAGCAGTTTTCCACAAATTGCAAATACACATTTGTGAAAACACAGACTGACTCCAGATAGTTTTGTGATTTAAGGGTGTTTATTTAAGTGCTAAATAGTGGAGTGGGTTGTAAAATGGTCAGGGGTGATGGTGGAGGAATGTCCATGGCAAAGTCCAGTCTATTAGTCTCACAGGTGCATTGGCCAAAGGGGCATAGGAAGTCGAGCTGGGGCAGTTTAAGGATGGACAGGGTGACAAAGTGGGACAGAAGGATGACAATCAGGGTGGTCTAATTTTTTGGCGGGGTGTTGGAATTGTTCTCTGTCTTTGTCCTGGATCTCAGGGACCACTTGAGGGGTGGTTCTCCTTCTACAGGGGGTGGGGTGCTGGTGTTGTGGTCCTGTGGCGGTGCCTCCTGTCCACTAGCGCCGCTGGAGGTGGTGGGCAGTTCATCATCCAGGCTAGTATCAGGGGCCCCTTGTTGTGCTACAGTGTCCCTCAGGGTGTTGAGGAGTTCCGTCAGCACCCCTACAATGGTGCCCAGGGTGGTACTGATGGATTTGAGTTCCTCCCTGAACCCCAAATACTGTTCCTCCTGCAGCTGCTGGGTCTCCTGAAACTTGGCCAGTACCGTTGCCATCGTCTCCTGGGATTGGTGGTAGGCTCCCATGATATTAGAGAGGGCCTTGTGGAGAGTGGGTTCCCTGGGCCTGTCCTCCCCCTGTCGCACAGCAGCCCTCCCAGTTCCCCTGTGCCTCTGTCCCCTGAACTGTGTGCCCACTGCCACTGCCCCCAGGTCCCTGGTGTTGTTGGGGTGGTAGGTTAGCCTGGGTTCCCTGTAGTGGTGGACACACTGCTGCTTGACGTGTCCTGGGGACAGAGGTATGGGCCTGCTGGGTGGGTGCTGTGCTGGTGTTTCCAGAGGGGGAGGCTCTGTTGTGGCTTGTGCCAGTGTGAGGGGAACTGACTGTCCTGAGGTCCCAGATGGGCCGGGCTGGTCATCTAGATCCAGTTGGACAGAGCTGCTGTCATCACTGTGGGCCTTTTCTGTGGGTGAAGTGGACATGTCTGGAACCTCCTGTCCCGTGACGTTGGGTAGGGGTCCTGCAGGGGTGTAAAGGCATGATTATTGCATCTGTGTGTGCCATGGTGTGCAATGGGTGGGTGACCCTGTACCCCAGTGCTTGCATTCTTGTGTGGGATCTTGTGTGCTAAATGTTTAGGGGTGTGCGTGGGTATGTGCAGTGGCCATGCATTGGTGATGGGTGTCCATGCTTTGTTGCTGCACGCAGGGCTTGGTGTTGGGATGTGTGGTTTGTGATAGTGGGACATGTGTGAGGAGTTGGAGTGATGGGGTGAGGGTGTGGGTGGGGGTATGTGATAGCATGCAGGTAGGGTGGGGGATGAAGTATTTAAAGATTTGCCTTACCAGAGTCCATTCCTCCAGCTACTCCTGCGAGGCCCTCAGGATGCAGTATAGCCAAGACCTGCTCCTCCCATGTTGTTAGTTGTGGGGGAGGAGGTGGGGGTCCGCCGCCAGTCCTCTGAACTGCAATCTGGTGTTTTGAGACCACGGAACGTACCTTCCCCCGTAGGTCGTTCCATCTCTTCCTGATGTCATCCCGTATTCTTGGGTGCTGTCCCACTGCATTGACCCTGTCCACGATTCTACACCATAGCTCCATCTTCCTAACTATGGTGGTGTGCTGCACCTGTGATCCGAATAGCTGTGGCTCTACCTGGATGATTCCCTCCACCATGACCCTGAGCTCCTTCTCCGAAAACATGGGGTGTCTTTGCGGTGCCATGGGGTGGTGTGGGTGATGTGTGGGGTGGTGTGTGTTGTGATGTGTGGGGTGATGTTTAGGGGTGTGTGGTGTTTTGTGCATGGATGTTGTGTGAGTGATGGTGTTGAGTGCCTGTGAATGCTAGTTTGTAGATGGTGGTGTCTCTCTCTGGCCTTCAGTCGCAATTGTGGTCGTAAGGGTTTGTGGGTGATGTGGGTGTGTGTTTTATATTGTATTGGATGTGTGGGAGTGGTGTGTGTATCAGGTGTGTGTATATGTAATTGTCCAATGTGGTTGTGTTTTGTAAGTGTGTATGTATTTTGAGCGCGGCGGTGTATACCGCCAATGGAATACCGTGGTTGAAAGACCGCCGCATGGATTCGTGGGTCGTGATAGTGTGGGCGTATTCCTGTTGGCGTGACGGTGGAGGTTTTGTTATCGCCAGTTTATCACTGACCTTTGGTGTGGCGGACTTGTGTGGGTGTCTAGATTTTGGCGCCTTCCGTGCTGTGGGTCGTAATATCTGTGGCGGAATTCCACAGACGCGGCTGTGTGTTGGCAGTCTTCGGCACGGCGGTAACCGGCATTTACCGCCAATGTTGTAATGACCCCCTTAATGCCACCTTGTAATTACTGCCCTTTCACACGCAGCACTTTGAATGGAAGGGACATGCAATGGGCAGTGTTGTGGGAATGTCACAGCAACACCCATTGCATTTTGATGCTGCCTTGGATTTACAAGTGTTTGTAAACCTGAGGCAGAGCCAAAATCTACACCACCCCAGTGGTGACATTAGCATGGCACAACGAGGAGAAATGCTATAATTCTCCATGTTTGCTCCTTCTATATGTGCTGTATTCTGCAGGGGGAGACACAGGGCTGCACTGTATTCTAGTAAATACAGCGCATCCCTGCATTTTGAAAATTACGCAATGCTGTAAATTTGGTGCAGAGACACACAGCGTAATTTTCTCTGAAATCTCTGCCTTATTTAGGAACTTTGCTCTGACTTTGTTAGAGAACTAAGAAAAGCACAGAGGCCTGAGTCTGCAGATGAAGAGAGGGCTGTCCTTTAAAAGAACACAGAGTAGGGTTAAGGAAGAATCACAGAGACTTTTGTAAAAAAATCAGTTGCAATTCATTATTAAGGACTTTGTTTGCAGGCTTGCACAAGTAAAACTTAAGCAAACCATCACTGCTGCTTTGGCCATTGCACTGCAACATCCATTGCTTTTGACGCTGCCCCAAATTTACACGGAATCATAAATCTGATGCAGCGGGAAAAACGAATGCCACCCTAGGAGTGGCATTAGCATGGCACAACAAGGAGAAATACTTTTATTCCTCCTCGTTTTTGCTTTTTCTATGTGTGCTGCATTCTGAGGCACACATGGAAAGTGCAAAAGACCATTAATGATCATTTATGTGCAAGAAGGGACACCTTCCTGCACATACACAATCATTCCATTCAATGCAGGAAGCCTGCTTTGGCGCTGGCAGCTAAATTTAACACCAGCGCTAGGGGAAGCAAAGGGGTGCACAGCATTTTTGTAAACACAACACATCACTGCATTTTAGAACTGATGCAGCGTGGCACTGCCAATTTTGGTGCAGGGCCACGCTGCAACAGTTCCACATAAATATGCCCCTTTGTATCTCTAACAACTTTGAACACAGAGGGCCATATTTATACTTTTTTTGTGCCGCATTTGCATCATTTTTTTTACGCAAAAGTGGTGCAAACTTACAAAATACAATTATATTTTGTAAGTTTGCGCTTCTTTGTGTCAAAAAATGATAAAAATGCGGTGCAAAACAAGTATAAATATGGGCCTGAATATGCGCATAGACATAATTTGACTTGTGACATGACCAAAGTGGGGGCGACATTTTTCAATCTAGTGGAAGACAGAAGGAGAGATTTAGGGGCAGAATTGTGGAAAGTGGCGCTGCGCTGATTGCAGGGCCACTTTCCCTGCGTCTCTTAGCACCCCCTACCGCCACCATGTGTGCCCGGTATTTAAAATACGGCGCACCATGCAGGGTAGGGGGCAATAGCGTAATTCTATGTGACGCTATTGATGTACTCTGCAGGGGTGCACCAAGATATTGGCGCTACTCCTGCAGAGTACATTGGGGCCCATTCTAAATAATGGAAGCCCACTTTTAACGCCTGCTATGAGCAGACATTAAAAGTGCCGGAAAAAACAGTGCAAGGAAATCTCATAGATTTCCTTGCCCCATTTTTTCAGAACTCTTAACGGGGGAACGCTCCCACCTTGCATACATTATGCCTGGCGCAGGCATAATGTGGCACAAGGGTTTACAAAGTGGCTCAAAGCAAGCATTGCACCACTTTGTAAATAATCGTGAAATAAATGCCGCAAACGTGGCGCAAGGTGGCCTATGGGCTCATAAATATGCCCCTTAGAGTCTAACTCTGAAATCGTTAAAGTCCTTAAAAGACAGCACAGGTGGTAAGGAGATGAAATTCAACATCAAGTGAAGGGAATTCAATCAACATTAGCTTCAGGTTGGCAACATAAGGCAAAGTTGTGCCAAACTGACCGAATCCATTTAGGTCCATTGTTTATTGCAAAGAGTGAATGTGAACACACATTTGAGGTTAGAGGAAAGAGTGAATTCTTTTTAAGTGGAAAGGATCCTCTGATTCATGGAGTATACTTTATTAGAACATTGGAATGTTGGCATGTCCATTGAAGACAATGGACTGCTGCAGGCTTTTACAGGCCGGTAAAAGCCCGCAGCGCCAACATTCCAATGTTCGATTTGTTCACAGCAACAGCTGTGAACAAAGCCTCACGGAGCCCGAGGGGATTTAAATCCCCTCGGGCTCCGTGAACATTTTTTTTTTTAATAGAACATTCTGCCCTGTGTGGCAGAATGTTCTAATAGCCTTAGAACCCGCCGTAGCGGGCTCTACCGGCTATTAAAGTCCCTCTCCCTTGTTAAATGCCCTCGCCTTCGGCTCGGGCATTTAACGCGGGGAGTGGGCCTTTAATAGCCGGTAGAGCCCGCTACGGCGGGTTCTAAGGCTATATTAGTGGAAAGAATGCTTATTTCAAAGTGCCCAAGGGGTGGTATGGTACATGTTATTTAGGTATAGTATTTCTGAAGTTTTATCAAGTGGAACATTTTGATGATCCTCTATGGGAAACGAAACCTAGAATTAAGAGAGATGCAAGTGCTGGAGAAGTTATGAGAGATATTTTTAGTGCATTGATTGCATCTGTGGGAGTGAATCTGAATGATTTGAAAATTAACAAGTTGTCTAACATAGTGGATAAACTGGCAATTTGTGGAGCCAGTTCATTGTTGCTTGTAAATTCAGAGGTGGTACTGATAAGATCTATGGGTTTGCAGAAAAGACTTGTTTGCAACAGAGGGTGGAGTATGCCACATACTAAGTGGCATATATACAAGCTCCTAGTACCACCTTGCTCTACCTAGCATCATTTTTTTTAAGCTAAGGTGGCGTTAAGGAGGCCTTTCTCCAGTGCTGTATTTACAAAGTGGCGCAATGCTTGCATTGCGCCACTTTGTAAACCCTAACGCAAAATTTACAACATTTCACTGCACCATTTTTTCTATCATTTTAATGCCTGCTCAGAGCAGGTGTTAAAATATTGTATCCATTTTGATCAACGGGCCTCCCTGTGCTTTGCTGCTCTAGCATCAACATTTTTGACGCTAGTGCAGCAAAAAGCAACAATAGCATCCAAAATGTTTATGCTGTTTTCCTTACGACCACCATGGTGTGCCGTATTGTAAATACCGTGCAACCATGATGTGGTTAGGTGGGGTAGGGGCGATGCAAGAAAAGTTGCGCATCGGGACCGATGCACCACTTTCTTATAAAAATGCACCTTAAAGTTCAGAAATGCTCTACTTACATCCCAGACAAAAGTGAGGATCGAGACAAATACATTCAGAACATTACTGGATTGAAGAAAGATTTGAAGGGATTGGAAGAAACAGGTGCATGGGAAGTGGAATTGTGGGTTCTATTCTAAAGCTTCTGTTGGTTATTACCATTTGTGCAATAGTTGTAGTTTCAGAGGATGACATTTAGACAGGCAAAGAAAAGAAAGAGAGCTGATGTTGAGATAGAAGAGAATTAGTGTAAATATTATGATGGCATGAATAATTTGGGGGAGTATACATGGAAACTGTTGAAAAGTACAAGGCTCTATTCAGTCTCATTAGAGGTTTTTATTATGATTGTGATGACATAACTTGTCATCAGAGGGGGGATTGGTAACACATAATTTTGGTTGTGCCCTCATGTGTTAAGGAAGTGATATAACCATGTGATCGACAATACATATGTTTTGCGCCTTAATGTTACTTATATAAAGTGGAGCATCTAAATGTTATTACCGAAGTTTTATTCACAGTAGAATATTAGTAGCTGTGTGTTCTAATATTTGATTTTAACATGCTGAAATGTAGTACTCATGCACATTTATACTTGTGCATGCAAATTATGTAATATGGTGCAACTGCATACAATGAAGTTTCAGTTATAACTCTTGTTTCCATTTGTAGTTGCAATATGCACTTATAATCATGTATTTCAAATGTGCATTAATGCCTTATTAAGTTAGCATAATCAAAGGCCTGATTATTTGATTTGTTGTGTCTAATCTTCAACATGGAGTTTTGTTCGTGTTGCAATATTCGTCTTTGCAGGTGTGTTCATGAGAGTCTACAACTGAGAAAAAAAGACTCCTGCTTGTGTACCAGACACCAAGCGACACTCAAGGTCGTCCTGATGTTCATTTCATGGGATGTGAGGTTCAATGGGAGTTGCCAACATCAACTGTCCAAAGAAGATGAAAAACTACTGGTATTGATTGCCTAGACTTCTCGAAGATTCTCAAGGTTTAATTGGTATTCACCTAGTTAGAAAAGAGCAGATTCTCTTCATCCTTTGATGACAGCAGATTCCCTTGAGACTTGGAGGTGTACACACCTCTCTACTCTTAATTCCATTGTGTGGCTTTATGCCATACACCACCACTTTAACAGAACTTCTACTGAGGTTTCTGTGATGTTGACATTTTCCTATGTTACCTGAGACTCAGTTAGGATTTCCTTTGAGCTTAGTTTGGCGTAATTAGGATAACATAGTTACTCTAATGATTAGGCAAGAGGACCACAATGTATGCTGATCACCAGATTTTGTTATTCATCTTTTGTATTGTTTCAACTGAAATTCTGATATGCCTTATGCTTGTAAGAATGAATCTGATTGGACATTTCACCTTACCTTTGGTGAATCTGTACTTATGTAGCATGTTTCTGAGCTTCATTTATATCAGTCTGACTTTAAACTTCTAATAAATCTTTGAACTGTATCACCCGTCTCCTCAAGTTAATGTGTGGCCCAATAGTTTACACTGTTAATTGATTGAAAAGGTGGATTCTAACTCTCTATCACCCCTGAAGTACCCCCCAAAAATGCCCAATTGAAAAAAAGAAATACAAATTTGGGTCTGACCCTCATCAAGACGAAGTACTCATTCATCTCTGATGTGCTCTTGGTTCAACTGTAATCTGTCTTTCTCTTTCTCTTTGTCTCTCACTCCTTGCTCTCTCTAAAACACCAATGCAAATTATAGGGAATGGTCCTCATAGTGCCATAGTCATCTGCTGATGTTTGTCTGACTTTGTCAGTGTTTACCAACACTTTGATGATTAGTTCTATCCATATAGTGTGGGTTATACATGCACCCCCTCCCACACATGCATCATACATACTATTGCAGTAAATGCAATCCTTTTCTTATAATGCTCAGACCCAGCCACCCCCTCTCACACATACACACATGCTCACAATGCCACTTACCTCCCTCCTTAAACAACAGGAAAAATAAAAACCTCACATTTGCCCAGAACTTAAAGGGCTAGGGGAGAGTAAGGCACCTGACAATTTGCCCCCTAGTATTTCTCATTCGTTTAATTGTCAGAGGTGTTTATTTTCCTCTCCCATTCATGTGTCATAACCCCCCTCTTTACCTATGGCCCACACTTATATTCAACACTTCCCTGTTAAAGGTGCATTAAGAGTGCCAATATTTTCTTAGGTGTAAAGAACTTAGACACACTTTTTTAACCTTTCTCCTCACTTTCACTGCTTCATAATTCACCTCTCCAGCCTTGGTTGAATTCCTTGACTCAAATTTTACTTATGTCTTGTACTGCCTACCATACACACTCTCACATAACATCCCCTCATCAAACTCTATCTTGTTAGCACATCACAGCCCTGATAGACAAAAAGAAGTATTCGATTTTCTTTTGAGATTCCCTCTCTCAGGCTAGACTAAAAATGATTGTTGTTGTAGCAAATCAGTTCTACCCATTTTATTGACCGGCATTTTTCTCAATTTATTTCCCAGCTGATTTACTTTTACTGTAAGTCTCATTACTTGAGTCCCACTCATTGTAAACTCATGATAAGTGGACTGACGGTATTTTCACTTGGGCCCATATTTATACAATATTTGCAACGGATTTGCGCCATTTTTGTTACGCAAATCCAGCTCAAACTTAACTCAATATTTATATTGTGACGCTAGACCCATCTAGCGTCAAATATATGGAGTTTGCATAATTTCAAGGATGCGTGAAACCGCCTTGCGTCAATGAGAAGCGAGGTAGGCGTTCCCATCCAAAAAAGGACTCAAACACCTTAGCGCCATATTTATCCAACAGGGCAAAAATGATGCGCGGGTGGGAGGGGGCCCGACAAATGACACTAAGCGAAATTTGTGTCAAATTTTAATGCCTGGGTTAGGGCATGCATTAAAATGAGGCAAATACACCACTATTTAAGGAAAACACACAGAAGCAACATCATAGCTCAACAGGACAACATGGAGGTGCTATTGATGCAGCATGCTAGACAACGCAGAGCACAGGGCCAACAGCAGCAGCCACCACCACCACCCCAACTTGGCCCCCAAAGGCAACGCAGAAGGCAGGAGAGGGTCTTCAGGACCAGGACAACCCTCCAGGGCCTCAGGGAACAGGACATCATCCGGAGGTATAGACTCAACTGGCAAGCCATTCAGCAGCTGCTGCACCTAATTGAACCACATATAACACCAAGCCTGCAGACACCACACAATATACCATTGGTGACCAAGCTGCTAGCTGTCCTGCATATGTTGGCAAGTGGCTCCTTCCAAACAATGGGTGCCCTGGTCGCAGGGGTGTCACAGCCCTCATTCTTCGCATTCCTTCCCAAGGTCCTAGATGCCACAGTCTCTCTCACACCCCGTCACATCAGCTTCCCCAACACCTAGAAGAAGCAGCAGGAGATCAAACAGGGATTTTATCAAATACATGGCTTCACACATGTGCTTGGTGGAATTGACTTCACCCATATCCGGATAGTACCACCTGCAGCAACAGAGCATCTATTCTGGAACAGAAGCACACCCACTGCATAAATGTGCAGGCCATAGTTGATCACCAGGGATTGTTTACCAACATCTTGGCCAAGTATCCTGGGAGTGTACGTGATTCCTTCATCTTCCACCATAGCACGATTAATCAGCACTTCCAGGACGGACGATATGGCAATGGCCTTCTTGTCGGTAAGCCCATAAACCTAGTAATATACACACAGCACAGCAACCATGTAGGACACACAATACATACACCACTACATTGACAAGTGGGCAGAAAGACACTGAGGTGTGACACACGTAGTTATGTTGTACACCCTGACACAATAGGATTCACACCTAGGGTCAAATGACGGCTGCCAATAACATTAGCTGCCACTCTGGATCTACAAGGGACCAATGTCAAAGCACACAGTGACAATGACATGTCCTGCACTGGAAGTACAACTTGGAAGATGAACCATTCACTATTACATTAGGCCACATTGTCAATCCGACACCCTTCCAAACAATATGTAGCATGGAAGGGGTGTGCAATGTGTTCTGCTGCAGGTCTAACACCATGAGACACATAGCATGATGATGCAGACTCACATGTAGGTGACACGGAAATACTGAGGCAGTCCCAACATCATACATCACTCCTGGGGTGCCGTTGCCAGGTAGCAATAACGAAGTGTACTGCCCTATGAACACATATTGATGTGCCACTAATGCAAACTGCACACTGCTGGACACACCGAAAGAGCCAATTGTCCATCAAAAAAACAGATGTACAGGGAGATGTCACTTCCTGCACAGATACATCCACCTCCCCAAGGCAGTTAGCCAGGTTACCTGGAGCAAGTTTGGTAGTGTAGGTGCACAGTTGCACATGAGCCTCTGGCAGAGGAAACTACAAAGGTTTGCCTAGAACCAAGTCACACATGGGACAATTGTGCATTGTCAATACGGAAAACCTCAGTGCTGCAAACTTATGGAGATATGTTGTGCATTGTCACCAAGCCAAATCAAAGGGCCTCACTGTTGCATTTCATCTGCAATAACATATGTCTAATTGGATGGGATGTCCAGGCCATGTAGTGCAACAATGTTACCACCACATCAGAATCTATTGTGTGTGTGGAAGTATCATGTGCCCTCCAGTAAAAGCACACTAAAACATGTTGTTCACTACACAACGCATGGTACATACATACTGACCAGCAGTTTGGAAACAAAATCATAGATACCAGGTCAAGTTGTGAAGTCAAACAACCCACTGCAGAAAAAAACCTCACAGAAACCCAGGATCTCACACAATACCACAAACACATATGAGTCACAGACGACACAAGATATCAACTTCCATGCTACATGACATTCCTGTTGCAAGCACTAACAAAATACTCACTCGTATTTTATTTTTCAGCTGATCCGGGTTACGGGATCCAGCCATGGATCATGACCCCATCCCCCAACCCAAGCACAGCAGCAGAGCGTGCCTATAATGAGGCACATCAGAGGACACGCACCATTGTAGAAAGGAACTTTGGCCTCCTGAAGTCCAGATTCAGGTACCTGGACATCACAGGAGGCAGCCTCCTATATGCCCCACACATTGTGCGTCAAATAATACTTTCATGTGCTGTCCTGCACAACATTTGTGTGACGAGGAACATCCCCCTACATGAGCCTGAGTAAGAGCTTCCTGAAGCGGAGGAGGAGGATGTTGCCAGGGAAAATGAGGGGTAACATCAAAATACAGCTGCAGGAATGCGCTGCAGACAGCAGATTGTTCAAAACCTTTTTAACCAATGGTCACTCTCAACACCTTGTTAGGATATGTGATTAAACACCTTACTTTATCACACAATCCTGCTCTGGTTACTTGTTTCTCCATCACATGTTCTTTAGGAATGTGAGTATTACCTCAGGGAGCATGTCACAAAGACAAATCTGACTTCTTCTGATGCAACATCCCATGTGATGCGTATGATTGTACAGCAAACATCACACACATATAAAAAAAACTAATCTATGGAATTTCACATATGAAGGACAAAATCATAGGACCACAGCATATGACACAAATCCATGTTGCCAACATGGTCTGCTGTAGCACATGACACACAACTATGACATCTCCAATCATAAGGTAAATCAGCACACCATACATGAGGCAGTGGATGTGAAATAACTTGGTAACAGGAATGTAAAAACAGACCCCTGACATGAGTAAGTGTGGCATTTACTTGTGTGGCAAGAGGGGCATTATTTCTGAAAATGGATAGCATGAGTGTCCCAGGTATGACAAGCAATGTTCACAACACATGCCCTGCACAGTTCATCCCTGGAAATAAGTCCTACCACTGCCATGTGTTAAGCCTCTGCCCTCCCATCTCTAAGGTGCACTGTAAATTGACTTTCTGTACCCTGGGAATCATCACTAACACTCACCCAGACTCCTTTTCTGACTTCTGTTTTTCTTCTCTTTTCCATATGACATGCTATAGAAGAATTACATTAGCCTGCATGGACTTCAGGTCCCATATTGCACTGCCTGGTACTTGGTAAGACCTGTAATCGTCTGTCCACTGCTTCCTATGGGAAAGGTCCAGTTGTCCCTTTATCCTGGATTCTCTCCTCCAGGACTTGTGAGAGACTGAAGCTGCACACACCTGTGACCTCTGTTGTGCAGCCCAGCCATGTGACTCTGCCCTGGCCATCCTGCTGCCTGGAACTGCTTAGAAGCTGCCATTCCCTGAAGCTCCTCGTCGTGCATTGGAGTTCAATTCCTTTTTGTTCTAGACCCCTTGTTGGATTGTGTTACAGTCCTGATTACGTCTGAACCTGCTTTCTGTTTACCCAGTGCTGTTCCTGCTTTTTCCAGTCAGATTCTGTTCCCTGTTTCTCAGCCTTGTTCATGTTTGTTTCTGCCAGAGCCTGCTTTCTGTTACCCAGACCTGTTCCAGCCTTTGCGTTAACCAGAGCCTGTTCCCTGAGCCTGACTTTGCATCCTAGTTGGTTCCCTTGCTTTCTGTTTCCTCTTGGGTTATCGTGTCTGGTAAGTGTCCTATCAGTCCTCACCTGTCTCAAAGTGTTTTACTTTGTATTTGGTCTGGCACCTGGTTTCCAGCCCCAATCCTTTGTCTAGTGTTGCATGCAGTCATTAGTGCCTAACAGTGACAGTGTGCTATGTCTGTATTTCAGGAATTGTTACTGTGTCCGACCAACAAGGGCTAGTCTTGTGTAAGTAAGCACAATCCTTGTTTGTGCCCTAAGGGTTGAGACACAGATTCACTTCTGCTGCCACCTTTCTATGGGGTTTGCATGGTGCCTAGCCTTGAGATTAATCTGCACAGAGCCAAACTGACATGTACATAACATTTTTATGGGTGGAATTAAGGCACAGTGTCTCAAACACTGTACGTACCAAACATGTACATATGTCCTACATATGCGTAGTTCACACACAAGTCACCATGAAGTTGTAGCCAACAATTAATGACATGAGGGGTAACATTTCCGGCCTAGCACTCATCAGCCATCCTCAATCATCCCTGAGTTGTGTTTGTCATGTGAAATGTAATGTCCCCAAAGTCAAACAACTACACACATCAAATGAGTCAACACATGTTACAAACACATATCATGACTGTTGTACATCGCTGATTGCCCTCTGATGTAGACACCCATTTGTAACACATTCATACATGAGCATTACGTCAAATGTTTTGCATGCCGTTCCTTCAGAAGCACATATATTGTTGTTACAGATCATTCACACACAAAACACACAGGCCATGATTCATACTTTTGTTGCACCGCATTGCCGTCATTTATTGACGCAAAAGCGGCGCAAGCTTACAAAATAATTGTATTTTGTAAGTTTGCTTCTCTTTTGCATAAGAAAATGAAGGAAATGCAGCGCAAAGAAAGTATAAATCTGGGCCACAGTTGCATGCTCTACCACATGTGGCCAACCACTATACCGCACACTGCAGGCCATACCATCCTATCTCCATCTTGATACAAGGTGCATGCATGTTAAATAATTGAAATCACAAAACACAGTTTGAGTCAAAACAAATTACGCAAATGCATCGAAAAACAATGCAAACACTACTAAACATCCATGGGCCCTTAGCGTTAATTCCACCAGCGCACCACACGCATCCGGATATCCATTAAAATAGAAGTTTCCCAGTAATGCATGGTATTTTGCGCGCACATGTAGGTTATGCATCAAAAATATTCATGCAAACATTGTATGCATAAAAAAAGTGCCCGCAAGACGGAAAACGGGCTGCAAAGGGGACAGGAAGTGATGTAATAGGAAATCCTGGTTACAGACATGGTACTGTGAGTGTACTTTCACTTTCACTTTACAGTATGTGCTTTTTCTTGACTGTGTGCCTGTGTCTTGGTGTTGCTCATGTCTGGATTGCGTTTCTTGTATCTTGTGGTGTCTCTCTGGTGTCTTTTTTTGTATTCTATTGGTATATTTTACCTGTTTATGTGCTTTTGTGTAGTTTAGTGTTTTTTGGATTGTAGTTGTACCGTCCGGTGTCTGTTTGGGGGTTACGTTAATTGGGTTAGTTGGGGTTCGTAGTTTGGGTTGTAAGTTTCCTTTTTTCATATTTATTTTCCTTCCATTTTCCCTTTTTCTGTTTTAAATTGTTGTGTATGGACATGTCGGGAAGGGCGAGGCAGACCTGCATGGGTGAGGAGGAGCTAGGGGCCTTTGTGTGACTGGTGTGCCACTTTCTGCTGTTGATGCTGGAAATGGGAGGGTGTGTGATACAGGGGTATTACACATAGGCAAAGTGGCTGCGGTGGGGCAAGGTGCTCTACCACCTCAAACGTGTATTCAACACAACAAGGAATGAGCACCAATTGAAGCATTGCTGGGCTGACCTGGTGGCCAGAGAACAGGACCTGCTGGACCACCTGGGTGTGGTGATCTGTGGCCCTGTTGGTGAGTACCATGTTGACAAATGTGTACAGTAGAATGCTCCTGAGTGACAGTAGCAGATGTCTTGCTGTGCTGCATACAATGTTTGTTGCCATGTTGAATGCAAGTAGAACAAATTGTTAGTGTCCCAGTACTGAGATGTATTCCCCATGTCTATACATTTTAAAAATGCAGTCCTGAGCTTTGTTGGGTCATGTCCAACTATTACTTCCGGCCACATATACCAAGCTATTTTTAATTCTCACAAATGGTCTAGTTTTCGGATTTAGGCCCTCATTATAACATTGGCGGTATATACTGCCTAACGCTGCGGCGATGGGCGCCAAAAGACCATTGCAGCGGCTACCAGCTGTCCGCCGCATTATGGCCACAGCTGTATTTCCACCAGAAAGATTGCAGAAATCTGGCTGTGGCCATGCCGGTGGATGGCGATAAGGTGGGATCGCGTTAAGGTGGTGCTGCTGCCAGCAGCAGCGTCATGCCAGTGGACCGCCACAGACCATATCATGACACATGATACAGCCTGGTGGTGTTTTGCTTGCAGACAGCAGCAGCGCCCCGTCCATCTCCTGCCAGAGGACCCCCTCACAAAAGGTAAGTCGGGTGCTCCGACAGTGGAGGGGGAGGGGGCGTTGTGTGTGAGTGTGGGGGGTGTGTGCATATCTGTGCATGCGTGAATGTGGGTGTGTGTTGTGAATGTGTGCATGTATGGATGTGTGAGTGCGTGTATGTTGTGTTGTGTGTATGCATGTGTGCATGTATGTATGTAAGTGTGTGTGGATGTGTGTGTGAATGTCTGCATGCATGCATAATTGTGAGAATGAGTGTGTGAATGCGTGTGTGCATGTGTGAATGAAGGTGCATGAATGAAGGGGGGGTCTGGAGATGAAGGGGCTTGTGGGGGGGAACCAGGGGAGAGGAAGAAGGGTGGAGAAGACCCCTATCAGTGACAGGGAAGGAATTCCCTGTCACTGATAGTGCCTACTGCCATGGTTTTTGTGGCGGTACTTTTGTCTCGAAAACCATGGCAGTAGGGCGGGTCATAATCCCGCAGGCGGGCTATTGACGGCCACCAGGCTGAAGACAGAAGTCTCCAGCCCGGCTGCCATTACCGCCTTGGCAGACGTTGTGGTACATTGGCGGTTTAAATGTCTTAATATGAGGAAAATTACTGCCAGCCTGTTGGCAGTACTTTTCTCCATTTTACCACCGTCTGCCAGAGTCATAATGACCCCCTTAGTGTGTTAAAATCAGGAAACATTTTCATTCAAATGCACACACCCAATTTTGCTATCACATTGCCCAATCACAAAACAGGGTTTTCTAGTGGCAGTTAGGAAGGGGCGTTCCTTTCCTATTAGCGAGCCGCAGCCCACTGATTGATTCTTTCTTGACCGCAAATGCTGGCACTAAACAATTGCAGTTACCAGCCGTTTCAAGTTGGTGCTAACCCATTTGCAAAAGGGGAGGGGTCCCCATGGGATACCTGCCCCTTTGTGAATTCATGCCCAAAAATTGTTTCTGAGCAGGAAGTTGTCCCATGGACCACTGACTGCTTCAAAAAAATATTTGAGTCATAATATTGTTTTTTGAAATGCTTTCTGTTTACCCGTGATGAAATAAGTCTGCATTTAAATGAAAATATACATCTCTATTTGAAAGCCGTCACAGACATGGTGGTCTCCTGAGCCCAGCAGGCCAGCATCCACGTGAGTGCTGCCATTCCTAAGGGGTTTGCGAAATGAGACCTACCTCATCAAAATTCATGAAGTAGGTAATTTGCTACCCCAATTGTGATTTGCAAACAGTGGCATTAACAGTGTTGTACCTCAGATCATCCTTCTTACAAATTGCGAGTTGCTACATCTCGCAATGTGTGACTCACAAAACCTGATCTTGGCACATGTGGACCTGATGAACACATTTCAGGTGCAATGACAACACCTGTGCCCATGCATTCTGTCAATGATGATCAGGAAAGACGCTGTCAGCAGTCCACATTCCACTGTATTGAGACAGCAAAAAGGGCTATCCATGCTTAGCGCTACATTGTCATCATTACACACACATGATCCCTGCCATCAGGATGGCAAAGGGGGCATATACGGCTTATGGGACACTGCCAATGGGACATTTGTTACCTACATACAACTGTGCCACATCTGTTATGGACCATTGAATGCATGATAATTGCTGACTGAAAATTGAGTCACATGACCATCACACAGTAACTCAGTGTCCCTTGATGCACAAGCCACAATGCCTGAGTCACTTGTATTGCAGTGCACCAGGGAAGTGCCATTGAAATTGTCACCCAATAATAAATCATGACATGGAGTATCATCTGAAATGGATTAGCCACAAATGTTTGTAGTCAGGTTTAGCACCACATGATTGTTAGGCCCAGTGCATGTGTGCAGATGTTTGTCTATCACTCACTGGAGTATCAGTGTCAATGTGAGTTTGCAGTGGTATTTTTGTTGGAGTGTCTACATGGAGGATCAGCAGCTCACTCATATAAAATGTTACATACTGTGATATGTTGTCCACACGTTTGTACAGTGATCTGACATTGAGCATATATTTCCTTTCCCTGTCTTACAGGTGGACCTGCCCCCTATACCATCAGGGAAGTGGCTTGATTTCAGGACCCAGACGTATCCAGTAAATCTGATAATGTCTGTCCTGTGTAGTGATTGCAGCTATTGTGTGAGTGACTCTTGTGTGTTGCACTCATTGCAAGATATGATGAGCTGGCACATGATCTGATATATTACTTGACTGGATTTTGACATAGTGTTCAATACAAGGGTTCGAAATTCACAGGCAGAGAGTCATATCTTGGGAGTCTGGTGCTGCGCAATAGGCAGCTGCATGTGAACAAGGTGATTAGTAGCCACATGTAAGCCCACATGTGACTTGGAAGTGTTCCAGTGTCAGAATATTGTCACCGAGTCATACCCTCATTTTCACAAGACAGTGATGCATCAGTTTTCCACACAAAATTGCGCATCCCTGTATTGTAATGTACATGTCGGACTGTATGGGTGACTGTCCCCCAGCATTTAGCCCCATAAGTTGTACTCCATTTACTTAATTTACGTGACACGTGGTATATAATAGGTGTGTATGCAGGTGTGCAGGTCAAGGCCAGACATGTGCTGACTTCGATGTGGATGATTTTGGAATTGTGTTGGCAGATCAGGTGTTGATGGTTGTCAACAACTGGACACATGAATGTAGATGTGATTGACCTATGGATACCTCATTCCTTGGTGGCAACCCTCCTCACATGTGTTCCACTCACTAAATCCATGTACAAGCGGACATGGCTTCGTGGTTGTCCTCCACAGTTGTGATGATGTATTGCATGGCCATCTCCCCAGTGGCCAAGGGGTAGGGGAAGAACATAAATGTAGGTGGATGTGATGGTCAAAGTTTAGATGACAGTTATGTCAGTCAAGCAGGCATGTGTCCCAAACAACCCTGACCCTTCATGATTAGCAACTGCATACCTTCTTGCCAATTACATCTACAAATCACTGGTCTTTGGTGCCTTGAAGTTGACTCAGATGATAAAGATTAGTTGGCCTGGCCCATGTGAAGTACTTGCTGCATTTGCATTGTGACACACTGCACCACATCAATGCACAGATCACTTTATTTGGTACACCTCTTGTTGTGCTTTGCTTTGCTGTTAAATACTTGATGGATAGGCAGCGTTGCCATTTCATTCGTCAGGGACATTATATCATCTGTACTGTGATTTGGACTACGTGTGCAATGTAAGAGTATTAGATTATCATCTGCACATTCATCACAGGCACTGATGGTTTGCTATCTCAGTTTTACAGCTGTCAACATGTGTGTAGCGGAGATCAGGGATTTCCAAAAGTGGGCAGTGAGATACAGACACATCTTGGATGTCGAGTCTGGGTACCGGAGGGTGGTAAGACGCTATCAGAGAGAGAGAGCCACAGGAGAATGGCGGGCTTTCAGCCTAGGGGGATCGGCAATGGCCACAACGGTTGGAGCCACCACCACAACTGCACCCAGTAGCATAACGGTCACCATTACATTAGCCCCATCTGCTGCACCGTCAACCTCTGGACCAACAACCACCACACCTGCTGCACCTTCCACTTCAGCACCACTGACCACCACACCTGCAGGAGCAGCAACCTCTGCAACGCAGACCACAGCATCGGCTGCATTGGACATGGCCGCCATTTCCCAGCTCCAGAGGGACATGCAAAAAGTTTTGAAAAAGCTTGACACTCTACAGCGGGATGTGGACAAAAATACCCAGAGGCTCAAATCTATAAAGAAGATTCTGAGGAGGGCAAACCTCTGAACTCCTGCCTCCCCTCACCCCTAATTCCGTTCCCGCCCTCTTCATTCTTTATCTAGTTTTATAGTGGGTTTAGGGGCTTTAGTGATAGGTTAGAGAAGGGTAATTGTTTAGATAGGATAAGTAGGTGAGGGGTTTCATATTATTACATGTTAGTTTGTGGGTGGGTAGGTGGGGATTAATGTTGGGGCTTTTGTGTATTTAAAAAAAAATATATATAAAATATATATATTTGTTTAGTATTAGTTAGTATCTGTTTAGGTTAGTATATGTTGTCCTACATGTGTCTCGTCATATAAGGGGGTGGGGAGCAAATGTTTACGGTGTGTTGTTAAATGTGGTAAGTAAGCTTAGCATAGGGTAGTTAGGCCCAGTTGTGGGTAATGTATAGTTAGAATAGATTAAGGGGGTGATTCTAAGTCCGGCGGGCGGCGGAGGCCGCCCGCCAGACTTCCCCCACCAAAATACCGCTCCGCAGTCGTAAGACCGCTGAGGGTATTTTGGGATTAGCCCTGGGCTGGCAGGCGACCGCCAAAAGGCCGCCCGCCAGCCCAGGGCAAATCAACCTTCCCACGAGGACGCCGGCTCAGAATTGAGCCGGCGTAGTGGGAAGGTGCGACGGGTGCAGTGGCACCCATCGCGTATTTCAGTGTCTGCAATGCAGACACTGAAATACTTTGTGGAGCCCTCTTACGGGGGCCCCTGCAGTGCCCATGCCATTGGCATGGGCACTGCAGGGGCCCCCAGGGGCCCCGCGGCACCCCCTACCGCCATCCTGTTCCTGGCGGGAGACCCGCCAGGAACAGGATGGCGGTAGGGGGTGTCAGAATCCCCATGGCGACGGAGCGCGCTCCGCCGCTATGGAGGATTCTGTAGGGCAGCGGAAAACCGGCGGTACACCGCCGGTTTTCCTAGTCTGACCGCGGCCGAACCGCCGCGGTCAGAATGCCCTGCGGGGCACCGCCGGTCTGTCGGCGGTGCTCCCGCCGACCATGGCCCCGGCGGTCTGAGACCGCCGGGGTCAGAATGACCCCCTAAGTTACTATCGGTGTGTTACATAGTTTTAAGTTCTTTTTTGTACATAGTTATTAAAGATTTAGGTACTCCCTTACTGCGTGTGTCATATGCTTGGGGCGCAGGGTCTTTGCATGAGTGCACAGTGCCAATTGTCTGTTGGCCTGTGTATTCTGTCCTGCATCCACATCCCTCTCTTGACATGTTAATTCCCACTTCCAACTGAGCTGTCACATTGGCAGCCACAACAAATCTAAATCTCTATGCATCTGCCATCCATTGTATCCACCACTCAACGTGACTATGGTTCCCATGTATTGGACAGGTAAGTGTGGTTTTAAAGCTGTCATTGTTTGGTTCATGTGTCGGAATGTTCGGCACTGTGGGACATCTGCTTGCAGCCTGATGCTCATGTGAACACTGCTAAACTGAGTAGTGTCAATTTCAGATGAGGTCTAGTATACAAATTCCACGCCTATGTGTTTTAATTGTACTCCCAGCTGACGTTATTGGCCAAACACTCTCACAGCCATTTCTGCTGTATGTTATGGGTGAGGCATGTATGTTTTAAAGTAAATGTCAAATACACAATGACTTTCTTGTAGGGGATGAGGCCAGCATTGAGTTTCATCTTGTAGATACCTTGGCCCAGAAATATACTATTATTGCGCTGCATTTGCCTCATTTTTTGATGTGAAAGCAGCACAAACTTACAAAATACAATGATATTTTGTAAGTTTGTGCTGCTTTTGCTTAAAACATTATGCAAATTCAGCACTGAAGAATTAGAATTCATGTCCCTTGTGCACAAATATATGTCCATATCATTTCTGCACTCTGGTATTGGCACTCTGTGACCATAGACATGTTACATGCATCACAAATCTCCAGCAAAGTTGATGTGTCACATTACACAGAGACAAAGTTGTTGTATAGGTGCTGTTTAACTTAAAGTGCTGTAGTGAAATATTTACATAGTCCAGGTTTGTGACCCCATTAGTGTAAAGCATTCTATTGTGACACAACACAAGTGCAAGGTTGAGGGACATGTCATTGGACATCCTGAGATGAATTGTCATTCAGTGCAGGGGAACATGAATTGCCAATTGAGAAGTGAGAGACAATTGCAGTCCATAGTGGTAAGGTTAACAGTGTGTCGGTGAAGAGTGCATGTCACCAACTGTAGCAACACTGGCATGTTGTCAAGCACAGGATAAAGGAAAATCAGTGCCCATGTGCCATGGACTGGTGCTACCGGGTATTCCTACGGGTGAATATGATCTCTTCCACATCTTTATCCTCTGATGTGTGTGTCGTCTCCTCTGCTCTTGATGGTGGTGGTGGGTTGAGGGGGCAACACCCACTTCAGTGTTTGGAGAAGTGGACTCAAAATTCCCGGCAGCTGCCATCTGTGGAATTTCATATGGCATACCTGCAGAAAGGATGAGCTGCTGATTATTGAGTATGGCAGCAACATCCCTGTGGTAGGCAGCCATGTATGCCCTGAGGGAGGCCAGTTCCTGGTGCATGGAGTCCTGCTTGTTGTCATGCATGCAGCTGTAGGTGTTGCGGCAACTCCCTCACAGCAGTGGTGAGGTCCCTCACACACTGTTGGACTCCTTGCAGCAGGGATTGCGTGACTTGTATGGCTGCTGACTGTTGTGCGGATGTCATCATGCACATGCGCATCCCCTCAAGGCTGGCTGCCATAGTTTGCATCCCCACCCGCACCTCCTTGGCCAGCTCCTGCTGTACTCCCACTACTGTCCTCTCAAAGGTGGCACCTGTGTCATCAGAGTCCTCAGCTGTGTTTGAGCTGGCAGGTCGTACTATTGGGGTGGTGGGAGGGTCCTCTGGGATGGCTGCCACATGTGTACCCCTTCTTGCGACTGGAGGTGGTTTCTGGAGGGTTCCCAGGACATCTTGGAGGGTTCCCTGGCTGATTGTTGTCAGCTGGTCATCCAGGTCATCAGGGTAGTCCAGGACAAACAAATCAACAGAAGAGACATCGTCCTCTGCAATGAGATATTGTACAATTAATGTGTCTGTGTTGTACCAGTTGTAATGTGATGTCACTGACTTCCTATTGGTGGTACATTGTTATCTTGGTTCCCATGCATTGTTTCTGTCATTTCTGTTCCCTTCTCTCAGCCCTATGCCCCACCTGCATGTCACATGTAGTGTGGGCAGTTTGGGGAATTGTCTACGTCACATCTTCTAGGTGTGGGTTCTGTCCAAATGGTGGCTTGCCACCTGTAGGAAGGTAGCCTCTTTCTAGCCTTGTTACCCCCACTTTTGGCCTGTTTGTGAGTACATGTCAGGGTGTTTTACTGTCTCACTGGGATCCTGCTAGTCAGGGCCCAGTGCTCATAGTGAAAACCCTATGTTGTCAGTATGTTTGTTATGTGTCACTGGGATCCTGCTAGCCAGGACCAAAGTGCTAATAGGTTTGAGGCCTATATGTGTTCCCTGAGTGGTGCCTAACTGTATCACTGAGACTCTGCTAACCAGAACCTCAGTGTTTATGCTCTTTCTTTTCTTTAAAATTGTCACTGCAGGCTAGTGACTAATTTTACCATTTCTCATTGGCACACTGGAACACCCTTATAATTCCCTTGTATATGGTACCTAGGTACCCAGGGTATTGGGGTTCCAGGAGATCCCTATGGGCTGCAGCATTTCTTTTTCCCCCCATAGGGAGCTCAGACAATTCTTACACAGGACTGCCACTGCAGCCTGAGTGAAATAACGTCCACGTTATTTCACAGCCCTTTTTCACTGCACATAAGTAACTTATAAGACACCTATATGTCTAACCCTCACTTGGTGAAGGTTAGGTGACAAGTTACTTAGTGTGTGGGCACCCTGGCACTAGCCAAGGTGCCCCCACATTGTTCAGGGCAAATTTCCCGAACTTTGTGAGTGCGGGGACACAATTACACGTGTGCCCTACACATAGGTCACTACCTATGTGTAGCGTCACAATGGTAACTCCAAACATGGCCATGTAACATGTCTAAGATCATGGAATTGTCCCCTCAATACCACTATGGTATTGGGGGAACAATTCCATGACCCCCCGGGTCTCTAGCACAGAACCCAGGTACTGCCAAACTGCCTTTCCGGGGTTTCCACTGCTGCTGCTGACAACCCCTCAGACAGGATTCTGCCCTCCTGGGGTCTGGGCAGCCCCGGCCCAGGAAGGCAGAACAAAAGATTTCCTCTGAGAGAGGGTGTTACATCCTCTCCCTTTGGAAATAGGTGTGAAGGGCTGGGGACGATTAGCCTACCCCAGCCTCTGGAAATGCTTTGATGGGCACAGATGGTGCCCATCTCTGCATAAGCCAGTCTACACCGGTTCAGGGATCCCCCAACCCTGCTCTGGTGTGAAACTGGACAAAGGAAAGGGGAGTGACCACTCCCCGGACCAGTACCTACCAGGGGATGTGCCCAGAACTCCTCCAGTTTGTCCCAGACCTCTGCCATCTTGGATTCAGAAGTGTTGAGGGCACACTGGACTGCTCTGAGTGGCCAGTGCCAGCAGGTGACGTCAGTGACCCCTTCTGATAGGTTCTTACCTTTCTTGGTAGCCAAACCTCTTTTCTTGGTAGCCAAACCTCCTTTTCTGGCTATTTAGGGTCTCTCCTCTGGGGTATTCTTCAGATAACAAATGCAAGAGCTCACCAGAGTTCCTCTGCACTTCCCTCTTCGACTTCTGCCAAAGATCGACCGCTGACTGCTCCAGTACACCTGCAAAACCACAACAAAGCAGCAAGACGACTACCAGCAACATTGTAGCGCCTCATCCTGCCGGCTTTCTCAACTGTTTCCTGGTGGTGCATGCTCTGAGGGCTGTCTGTGTTCACCCTGCACTGGAAGCCAAGAAGAAATCTCCTGTGGGTCGACGGAATCTTCCCCCTGCCAACGCAGGCACCAAACTTCTGCATCACCGGTCCTCTGGGTCCCCTGTCATCCTAACGAGCGTGGTCCATGGAACAAGGGATCTGGGTCCAAGTGTCTCCCACAGTCCAGTGGCCCTTCTGTCCAAAGTCCTTGCCTCCCTACGCCAGACAGCAAACCTGTGTGCTGCGTGATTTGCAGCTGCTCCGGCTTCTGTGCACTTCTCCAAGGATTCCTTTGTGCACAGCCTTGCCTGGGTCCCCAGCTCTCCGTTCTGCAGTGCTCACCCCACTGGGTTGGACTCCGACGTAGTGGGACCATCCTTTTGTGACTCTGAGTTCACAGATCTTCTAAGTGCCTGTTCTGGTACTTCTGCGGGTGCTGCCTGCTTTTGGGTGGGCTCTCTGAGTTGCTGAGCGCCCCCCCTGTCTCCTCTTCCAAGGGGCAACATCCTGGTCTTTCCTCATCCCCAGCAGCACCCAAAAACCTCCACCGCGACTATTGTGTCTTTCTGGGGTAGTAGGGTAACTTTACTCCTACTTTTAAGGGTCTTGGGGTGGGGTATCTTGGACACTCTTACTGTTTTCTTACAGTCCAAGTGACCCTCTACAATCTCCCATAGGTCTGGGGTCCATTCGTGATTCGCATTCCACTTTTGGAGTATATGGTTTGTGTTGCCCTTAGACCTATGTATACCTATTGCATCCTATTGTGATTCTACACAATGTGCACTACTTTTCTTACTGTTACTTACCTGTTTTGGGTTTGTGTACATATAATTTGTGTATATTACTTACCTACTAAGTGAGGGTATTCTCTGAGATACTTTTGGCATATTGTCATAAAATAAAGTACCTTTATTTTTAGTAACTCTGAGTATTGTGTTTTCTTATGATATTGTGCTATATGATATACGTGGTATAGTAGGAGCTTTGCATGTCTCCGAGTTCAGCCTAAGCTGCTTTGCCATAGCTACCTTCTATCAGCCTAAGCTGCTAGAAACACCTCTATTCTACTAATAAGGGATAACTGGACCTGGCACAGGGTGTAAGTGCCACAAGGTACCCACTATAAGCCAGGCCAGCCTCCTACATTGGTGGTGCAGCGGTGGGATAAGTACTTGTAACTGCTTTTCCACTTTGTCATTTGGTGCTTTTCATAAGAAAATCTTATACCAAATAGTTCAGTATATGTAGACTTAACCAAAACAGTTTACTTTTCTACTCTAAAACTTTTAAGAATGTTTCTGAAAAGTTTTGAAAACTTCTAAAAGTTTTCCAATAGTTTGAAAAAGTTTTTTCTCTGTGCTTTCTAAAGTTCTAAAACTTTTTCGCTCACTGTCCTTAAACCTTTTTGTATCATGTCTTCAGTAGAGCCCACTCCCAAAACTGTTAATGCAACATATGAGAGTTTAAACTATAAAAGTGTGAAGGGTCTCTGCCTAGATAGAGGTTTAAGCATAGGTAAGAATCCAACAAAAGAGTTTCTTTTTAACCTGCTCTTACAGGATGACCAGAACCTGTATGAACCATCTCAGGAAAGGGTGGAAAAAGGGGAGGCTTCCCAGTCAGACTCAGAGGAGTTCCCTGAAGAAGCTGGGGAGGGTTCTTACAAAGTCCTGCCCCCTAGCAGAGCACCTAGTGACACTGGTAGTGTTAGAGGGTCACACATTAGTAGGGCATCTTTCACTCCTAGAGGCCAGGTTACTAGGGTCCAGACAGTTAGGGACAGGTCTCTCTCGGCAAATTCCCAAATCTCCTCTGTGTCCAAACATTCCCAAGCCTCCCACCCTGAGGATAACTTAATGGAAAGGGAACTCAGAAAGCTGAAGATGGAAGAGACCAGACTGAAGCTTAAACAGCAGCAGCAGGCCTTAGACAGGGAATCCCTAGACATAGAGAGGGGAAGACAGAGAATGGGGTTAGTTCCCCATGGCGGCAGCAGCAGTATTTCTGATAGCAATCCTGTTAGAGAGCAAGATTCCAGGAATCTGCATAAGATAGTCCCCCCTTACAAGGAGGGGGATGGCATTAACAAGTGGTTTGCTGCACTTGAGAGGGCCAGTATGGTACAGTTGGTCCCTCAAAGGCAGTGGGCTGCGATCTTGTGGCTATCTTTCACTGCAAAGGTTAGGGATAGGCTCCTTACTGTCAGAGAAAGTGATGCCAATAATTACAAAGGTTTGAAGGATGCACTCTTGGATGGATTTGGCTTAACCTCTGAACAATACAGGATTACGTTCAGAAACACCAGAAAAGAGTCCTCTCAAGACTGGACAGATTTTGTTGGCTGTTCAGTGAAGGCCTTGGAGGGTTGACTGCATGGCAGTAAAGTTTCTTACTATGAAAGCCTGTATAATATGATCCTGAGAGAGCATATTCTTAACAATTGTGTGTCTGATTTGTTACGCCAGTACCTGGTAGAATCTGATCTGACCTCTCTCCAAGAATTGGGAAAGAAGGCAGACAAATGGGTCAGAACAAGAGAGAACAGAAAAGTTCATACAGGAGGTAACAAGGATGGCAAGAAGAAAGATGGTGGGAAATCTCAGGATAAGCATGGGGATAAAGGTAAAACTAAAGATCCTTCTTCAAATCCTAAACACTCTTCAGGGGGTGGGGATAAATCAACTTCTTCATCTTATTCACAACACACACACATTAAAAAGTCTTGGTGCTACAGTATGTGTGTAAAAAATAAAGGCCATAGGCCAGGGGATTAGTCCTGTCCAGGTAAATCCCCTGATCCTACCACCACTAATACATCAAACTCTAGTGCCCCTATTAGTAGTGGTAATAGTGGTGGGACTGCTGGCAACAGTCAAACAAGGGTGTAGTTGGGTTCACTTTTGGGTCCATCATAGAAACTGGGGTAGTCAGTCCCAAGACAGTTTCTGTCACACCTGGTGGCATTGGCCTTGCCACACTGGCTACTTGTCCCCTTACAATGGATAGGTACAGGCAGACCGTTTCTAGGTGTGAGCTCTGTCCAAATTGTGGCTTGCCACCTTCTTGTCCTAATCAACCGTCCCTCAGCTACCATTAGCATGGTGAGGCCTTGCAATGATTGTTGGTGTGCTGAGGCCACATGCACCACACATAACAATATGGTCCTGTTCCAGTCTATCATTTTTCACATACACCTATACGGTGCTGAGACCAAGCACCATACCATGTATTGCATTTCCATGAAACGATATAGGGGTCACCATTAGTAGTTTCTCATGTTGATGTTTGCGTATGTGTGCTACATTGCATTGCACTGATGGGCCTGGCAGAGTTCCATTTCCTCTTATGACTGTGCGGGTGTGTTTGCCTAACTACACACATATCTCCTCCCCCTCTATGCTGTTGTCTTAGCACTATGACACCTGAGATGTTTCATGGCGGCATTGCAGCTATTGTGACACAGGGGTAAACTCTGGAATGGGCAGCATGGGTGTGAGATTACTGCTGTGTACATCATAATGTATGTGACAGTGCCTGAAGTTTATTGAGTCTATGGACATGAGCAGTTAACAGGAGTTGCACGTGGATAGGGATTGATAGGGATTGATCACGTAGTCATACTAAACCCTCATTTCAAGTGTCTTTGTGCCATGGGTACCTAACTGCCATTTCCTAATTGACCAGCTCACAGCACAGGTAGTAGTTGAAAGTGTTGTCAATGGTAAATGCGGCTTGAGACAATGGCCTGAGACTGAGCATTGCTTTCTAGTTTACATTCTGACAATACAAGCTGTCCTGTGACAGCAGACCAGTTTTACGTTCTACCCTACCCTCCTGGTCTGCTTCAGCATTTCCAGGAGCCTTGACATGACGGTGTACCCCCATGCAAAGGTTGTTGGTGTTGTGTTGTGCTGTGCCCCTGGATGCCCCTGCACAGCCCATGCACCTGGCATGGGCAGTGCAGGGAGTCCCATGCCATGACACTTTGCCCTTTTCACTGCCTAATTTTCAGGGCTGACATGCATTTTGTCGTAGGTATGTGCCTCCCTCTTCTTGCACTTGACATTTAGGCATTTTTGTCCCCCATGCAACTTACCCTGCCTATGTGTTGTTTCCTGGTAGTCTGCGCTGTCCTGCGATACCAGTGACGATTTCCTCCGGGATGATGGCTGCAACCATCTCCTCCATCTCGCCCAGGTCCTCCTGCGGTGCTTGACTCCGATTTCTGGTCTGCAGGGCAGACTTCCTGTTCCTTGCCACTTTCTCCTTAGTCCTGCGCTTGCAGTCATGCCAGCGCTTCTTGCACTCAGTGACAGTTCTCCTGACCTCTGCCACAGTGTTAATTTTGTCCACAATCTGTTGCCAAATTGCCTCTCTCTCCTCCCAATTGGCAATTTAGAGGTGATGAAGATTTGATGCTCGTGCTCCGTCACCTCTCTGACCAGGATTTCATGCTCCTCTGCACTGAAGCAACACTTCCTCTTCTTCTGGTCTCTCCTCTGGGTCTTGTATGTGTCCTCCTGGCTGGTTCCTGGTTGTTTGGGGTCTCCCTGGGGTCTCTCCTGGCTTCTGGGATCCATTTTGGGGCTCCTTAGCACTGTTTGATGCATTTGCGTCTCTTTTTGATGCTAATGCAGTGAAAAATTGTGCATATCCGTTTTGCGATGTTTTTCCATGTCGCAAACCGGATTAGAGTCATTTTTCCCGCTCTAACGTCATTTTGCCTTATGACAAGGCACAATGGTTAGTATCAGGAAAAATTACTCTAACCTATTCTCAGCGCCATCCACCATCAAAGTATAAATTTGGCGCCCGGGTGGCGTTATGAAAGAATGCTAGCCAACACTAACATTTTTTATGCAAAACTGGCCCTTAGTGTCTAGCTTTTAAGATTAAACCATAGCTGCACAGCTAGGTTAAGAGGTTAGACATGGTTTCACATCAACAAATGGGCACATACATGTGCCCATTTGTGAGGCCTGCTCATGTGAGTTTACGTTCTCAGCCCAGTATCTGTGCAAAGGTAGACTTTCACAGAAGGGACTCTGCAAGGATGAGTATTGACCTGGGTTAGAACTTATAATAGGAGTGGGCATTCATAGTATAGTTCTGTAGTGCTTCTTGGAAAATCTGTGGTGTTGTCCCCACCGTATTATACATATACGGGCAAAATCTGCTATAAAGTACAGTTGTGCTCCACTTAGGCCTACATGGTCCAACAAAGTACTAATCCGGGGTTATCCATGGCCATGCGTTTGAATTTGGAGTCTCCAGTAACCTACATCATTATCTTATGGGACTTTAAGATTTGTCATATTTCTCTGGCTCAGCTCCTAATCAGATTTCAGGCCTCTATTCTCTCAACTAGACAAAGTTAAATACTCTGGACTCCAGCAGAGGGAGTCAAAGGCATCCCAACATAGAAGCGCAATCAACTGTGATTGTCACAGTGACATGGGCTCAGACAGTCCAGGCCCATTGAAGCAAAGGAGGAAACCCAGACATCTGGAGCCAGCACAGTAGGTACTCACCGTTTTGAGGGAGAAGTGATCAGGCAGTTATGCAATCTAAGAAAAGCTGAGGTTCTCATGTGTGCTCTTCCTTGAGAAAACTTGAAGTTACCATTTCAAAGTGTACTAGAATTCTGTGCACGGAAGGAGTAAAGGGATGATGAGACATCATAGGATAGGACAGGGGTGCCTGGCCTTTAAAACATTCCATCCCCACTTCAAAAATCCTGCACAAGAGAGAGGCAGTTGAGAATACCATGGGCCTGGAAGTAACAATGGCAAAACAATGCCCAGCTGGAAGAAGAAGCCACCTGGCCCCCTGCAAGGATAAACTTTGACTCCAGCTGATTCCCCAGGGCTAGGATGGGTCTCTGCAGGGCCAGTGGTCCCCTTATCCTCCTTGAGGGCCAGAGTGGGGAAAACTTGGGCTTCATTGCCCCTCAGTCCCTCCAGTAAGCCAAGAGACTCTGGGGTTTTAAGGGTGACATGGTGGGTGTTCTGCGGGCTGGTTGTGGAGAGGCTTCGCAAGACGCAGAGGGAGCAAGAAGGAGGCCTGACAAAATGCTCCTGTGGCTAGGCCTAGCTACCAGAAGCAAAATTATCCTAATATGAAGAAAATCACCCCAACGGGCCAGAGTTATGCTACTTTAAAGATTTGCCTCTTATGGGGAAGAAAAACAGAAAACCGAACATGTGGCGCTCCACCTCTATTCACAACATTTCCCCCGGGGTGGGCCTGGTTCAGAGGGTCGGAGCATCTTTATTTTAGTATATCTTTAGGGTTTTGGGGGTGTATCAGCCCCATTCCTGAAATTAGGATGCGCTGGGGCCCACCATATCATAGGGGGCCAAAGCAAAGAAAACAGAAATCAAAGTGCCCCATTATACAGTCCAATATTGTCCTTGGGGGCCCGTGCCTTTGTCTGAGGGAGCAGATCATACCGTTCTTCTTCCTCCCTGCCTGCACTCATGGATAGGGGAATGATGATTGTTCCTGACACATGCTGGAGCCAGGAACAAAGGGCATTACTGCTTAGCGAGAGAAGAAGAAGAATGGGTTCAGCTCCTCTGTCTTCCAGGAAGGCAGCTGGAGTTATCGCTCTTGCACTCTGGAATGCGAAGGGCACTTGTGGTTGGTTCTATGACTACATTTTGTGGACTGCAGATTGTGAAGAAAGACTTAGAAACATATTTTATGTGGAATTCAAATACTGTGTTGAGAATATGGTGGATAAACAATGATGGTTTGTCGTCATAAAGAATGACTATGAATACTGTTTCTATTGATTTAGATAGTTGTGTGATATTGAAACGACATGTGGTTGATTTTATTAATATGGTGGCCCCCTGACAAAGCCCAAAGGCCTACCTTATTTATACTGGCAATCTTTATCATGTGTTACATTGACAGAGTGTTAGACCTGGCATCTTTAGTGTGGTCTATCCCCAAAATTTTAGCTTTTACTTCCTGTTTTGTTGCTGTATCTTTTTGTTGGCCTTAGGGCTCTGAGTACTTTACCACTGCTGATCAGTGCTCCACTAAAAACATGATAACATTGGCATATCCACAATTGGCATATTTAATTCACCTGTAAGTCCCTTGTAGAGTGGTATACTCTATACCCACTGCCTGTAAATTAAATGCTACTGGTGAGCATGCAGCATTGTTTGTGCCACCGACTTAAGTAGTTCTGTACACATGTCTCATACCTTCCACCACATAGCCTGTGTGCGTAGTCTAACTGCCACCCTGACTTGGCATTTAAAACCTCTGCCAAGTCTTAATCTCCCCTTTTCTAACATTTAAGTAACCTCTAAGGCAAGCCCTAGGTAGCCCATGGGGCAGGGTGCGATGTAAGCAAAAGGCAGGACATACACTTTTAAGTTCTCATTTCCTGGTCGTTTTTCATTGTTATGAGGCCTGCCCCTCTCCTGGGGCAACCGATAAGCTGTACTTCCTGATCTGAGAGGAGTAGCTGCATCATGTTTAGTCCCATTAGAATGGTAATAATACATTCTCTCTCCTGGTGAGGTCTGATTTATTATTTCTGTTTCAGAAATGCCACTTTTAGAAAGGAGGCATGTCTCTGCATACACTGCCCGAGGGCCCACAGCCTATCTCCAATACATGTCTGGCTTGGATTAGGTGACAACTACATTTGTGCATTCCCTTCAGACACCCACAACACAGGATACTCCACTGCATCTGCATACAGATGGGTCTTCCTAGGGAGGAAGTTGGGAAGGGCTTACACTTACACCTCAGAGGGGTAGTGTCTGGAGTCCACACAAAGGGCCTGACTACCTCCCACTGATAGCTCGGAGTCATGACTGACCTGAAAAAAGGACCTGGGCATTCACCCAAGGCTCGACCACCAAGCCCAGCGGTCCTACTTTCCCCTTCCCACTGGAATCGCACCAACTTCACCTGAGTGGCCCCTGCTTGGCTTTGCCTCCCTCATTACAACAACTTCACCCAAGCAGCCTCTGCCTGTTTTTTTTTTCACTCTCATCTCAACAACTTCTCACCCTATGACTTCTGACCTGCTTTGTCTCTGGCATCGCAGCAACCTCATCCGAGCGGCCTCTGCCTTGCTTTGAGGCTCTCATCACAAAAGCTTCTCACCTGAGCGGCTTCTAGCATGCTTTGCCTCTCGCATCACATCAACCTCACCCGAGCGGCCCCTGCCTTGCTTTGCTGTTCTCACCACAACAACTTCTCACCTAAGCAGCTTCTGCCCCTCTTTACCGCTCGCACTGCATTACCTTTACCCAAGGGGCTCCTGTCTTGCTTTACTGCTCTCACCGCAGCAACTTCACCAAAGCGGCCTCTACCCAGATTCGCCGCCCTCATCTCTTCAGCTTCATCTGAGCGGCTTGCAGCTCACACTTCTTCAACTTCACTCGAGTGGCCGATGCACAGCTCAGCCACTCGCACCCCATCAACTTGAACCCGGGTGGCTCTGGCCCTGCCTAGCCACCACACGCTCCTGGTAGGAGCACGACCACAGATATTGGACATCCGTGATGAGGAGTTCCCAGCACCATCATTTTGTCCTATTACTCTTTTCTTGCATATTTATCGTATTACCTTCAGTCTCCAAAGCTAAATACTTCTGTATTGTATTGACCCTAAAAAGTATCTAGATAGACAAGCTTTATTTTTTTTCAAATACCTGTGTGAAATCTTTTTCTGTGGTGTTGTACGATTATTGTGGGTGTGTAGCACAAGTACTTTGCACATTGCCTCCTAAGTTATATGCGCCAAGCTACCAGAGTGTGAGCATAGGCTAATTTATGACATGTCACTGACTTGCCCTGACTAGAGCTGTGGTCCCTACTTGGACAGGGTGCATACCGCTGCCAACTAGAGAACCAGTTTCTAACCGAGCATAGCATATGGTGATTTTATTATTGTGATGATCCCCTGACAAAGTCAGTGGGCCTACCTTAATTAAAATATGCCCCTTATACTGTGGTTGTTGTATCTAGCATATGTGGGGGGTATTGTGGTTAAGGGGTTCAGGATCCAAAAGGGGTGTAATCTGATTTGAGGGCGCCATGAAAGGTATCTACTATTTACTATTTATATATTTGTTCTTGAATAGGTAGAACTTAGTAGTATGTGTGTAATAAAAATCTTTTCCCTTTTTGAAACTAAAAGTACTGACTGGACAATAATTTTTGAGTTTTGTTGTTGGGTGCCAGCGAATTGAGGTTGTTAGCCCATACAACCTCCTTTGAGTAGGCCATGGACTGCTCTGCTTCGCTACCCTTTGAGAGTCAAGTGCTACAATGGGGTACTTGGTTCCCACTAATGAGACAATTTTGGGTCTATTGTGAAGAACTCACATCCTTCCCAATTGATAATTCAATTTCTTACGGTTGTTTAGATTCCAGTGGCATGAAATCACAGGAAGCTGTTGTTAAAGTAGTGAGACCTATGAAGAAATGGGGGGCAGCCTACGAACATACACATATGCCTCTTTCACATATGTCATATGTGCTGTTTCATTTGTTGTCATATGAATTGTCTCTTTCCATGTTTTCGTGAATCGTTCCACCCTTTCATTTGTGGGTGGTACAGAACTGATGGTCTGTACCTAATAATTTGTATTAAAAAATAATCCATCTCCTTTGGCATAACATAAATGTCACTGTTCATGTGCTAGATGCTTGAAAAACCTTGGCTTAATGACATTTCTTCTACGGAATGTATTACAAAAGTCATGTAAATATTAAGTCATATGTTCTACCTTAACAGATCCCTACTATCCAGTCTTTACTTCTTCAGTAATGGTTCTACACATTGCACACACGCCGTAGAAGAGGTATAGGATTAGCAAAGATTAAGGAATTGAATGTGCCCGGTATTCCTACCCCTGCAAAATTTTACAAATGGCAAAAGTACATAAATGCAACTGAAGGTCAGCTCAATGAATGGGTCTAGAATGGCACATTTAATGCTTCACTGTCACGTCCTGATGAGTGGTTATTGTGGCCAATAGATACCAACGGGTGTCTTAAATATTTTATAAACTCCACTGGGGGTTTTAGAACAAGTAGGCAGGACCCTCGCTATGTGTCATCCATATAGTAGCAACATATAGTGTAGGAAAACTATGCCAGCAACGGTTGAAGAGTCCCTCACTAGATGCGCTTAGAGAACACCTCAGTCTCCTGTCTAATAACACTGACTTAGAGGATTTCCTATTAGGCCCCAGAAAACAACGCAGAAAGTGCTTCTTATACGCAGTTTATAATGAAATTTGTAAGCTTTCTCAACAAGAAGCTGCTGCCCAGTTAAGGTAAATAGATCAGGAAAATGTATAGAGGGCATTAGCTGTTGTAGATACTGGGATAAATAACATTGTTTCCTCTGCAATAGACATAACACAAAGTGAAATGTCTTCTTTACACCATGGACAGAGTCAACTAAGGTCCATTATGCAGTTGGGTTGAACACTACAAATATTGAAGGCAGGTTTCGTTCCCTGGCAACATGTTAGTGCAAAGGACATATTTTCCACATTTAATTTAAAGTGACAATAACAACTAATGGCTAAGAAAGAAGCGACTTATGTCATGTTAAATATTGAAAAGTTAGAAAAGTTGCCTTTTACTGTGGCCAAAATACCACCTGCAGAGTGGTTAATACACGGGGGTCATTAATCTGTCTATTTCAACACTTCAATTCACGTCCTGCTTAAAACACATTCCAGTAGGCAGATATGAAAGGATAGGAGATAGTTACATCCATGAGGTGTGGGAGCCACCCTTCTCGTACAAATGTCTGAGTGGCATGAAAGAGGTCTTTCTTAGCTGTATTGAATGTAAGACTTCTGTCAGCCATTCAATAGTTTGTAAACAGCTGTCCATGCACAGGACGTGTAATGCTTTGGCAGGGAACTTGGCTTGTTATCTGAAAGGAGTTCCAGTCCCCTTGATTAGACCTGCATTCCAGGTGCTCTCCAATGGCAGCTATGTCCTCCTCAATAGCGAAAACTGTTGTGGGATGCAAGTCGGAATAGTTTATGTTGTTTCAGTCTCTAAGATTGTTACATGCTGCAGGAATGTACTTTTTCCTCCTACACGATAGAGGGAAGTCGCTCAGATTTGGCCCCATAACGCTACTTAAAATGTGAATTTTGACAAGTTGAGCACACTCAAGGCTTTGTTGTTCCAAAAACATGTGGCACTCACATCTGCACGCGAGACCTATGCGCTTCAGGTGGCAAGGTCTTCAGCAGAGATACAGTCCCTTTTAAGCACCAACTTTCCAAGACACTTTGGTGAGCTCGTGTATAATGAGTATTTAATGAGTCCAGCACTACTGGAATTGCAAATTTCTTTAAGGCTGTTGGTTCTGGTTTCGTTCACACCTTCTCCTCTATATTCGGCTTAATACCATCAGCCATCCACTTAATATTTTCCAGTATTTTGGAGACATTTCCGATAACTTTGGCTATAATAGATGGCATCTTGCTATTGCTACTTTTTGTGTGCAATGGCTGTCCCACCGCAACAAGGAGGACTGAAAGCACTCCTACCAGCGCAGCTGTGTCGTGAACGCATGATGCAGTACTTTGGAGCAACACTCTTGGAGCACTTGGAGTGTGACTGGTCTCCGTTATTCAGACTGGTTTTGCTTTGCGTGCAGCCCATGTTTTGGTGCCTCTGGTGCTCGTTCAAATGGGCACTGAAAGTTTGTCTTTCTAAGCAGCGCCTGTTTTCATTGGACGCTGATCTGTTGAAGTTCTCCCTGACGGCTCATTACCAGACATGCACGTTGAGGATGCGTTTGCTACGGAAAGGTGCTTATGAGTTGCAGTTCATGGAGGTTGCAGTTCTAAACTGATTGTTGGGCACACCATGGTATGCTACTGCCTTGGCTGGAGCTCAGGCTTTGGAACATGAATGCTCCTTGGTTTTCCTTAGCGATGAACTTCCTACTTTACCACCTGCCAAAGTGGAAGATTTCCTGTCTTCAATTATCCTGGATTCGATTGCAACTTCCAAAATGACTCTGACTTTTGAAATTCTGCTTTTATATGCCACAGTTACCATTTTAAATTGTCCTTTTTATACATGCTCAGTTGTCCCTTTAAATTTTCATTATTGACATTTTAATATATATACCCAGGGTTGACTTTTAGGAGCTTGTACATATAATTAGGCTTTGAACCACCTTTGAACCGGTAAGGTGAAGGTTTTGTGTAGCCATTTTAGTTATAGCTTCATACATGTTAGTTTAGAGAACTAGGCCTGCAGCTGTGCACTTGAACCTAGATATATTTTATTCAGCTTTGTTTATTATTTTAACAATAGCCACATTTGCGGTCTTGTTTTATTTCTCTCTATCTAGCTGTTCGTTGCCTAGGTCAGCAATGCGTTCTTAAACAAGACATTTCTTTCACTCTGTGCTTTTCTCAAGTCTGCAGTACGATAGGTTGCCGGTAAACGTGGCAACGCTTTTTCACTAGTGTTCATAAAAACATACACATCCTTTCGTAGGGACATTTTCTCAGAACATCAGCTGTTTTATTATAAAAACACTTCTCTGTCCCATACACGTTAGAAGGAGACTCCAGCCAGATGACCACAACTGTATGCTGATTGCTGAGTGCTTCGCTACAGCTGCTTATGCAGACTACAGGCCTCTTGCTCAGATTTGGGGGATGATGTCTTCCCAGGGGAACCTGAAGGGTAGAAATAGAGCTTAACATGCTGTGCTCTAACATAGCCTACGTAGGAATTATTTTGGTGATTCTGGTGACAATATGGTAGCGTTATTTGGATGCTTTAATCTCCTCCTCACTATTTTAGTCCTGTCATGCTTTATCGTCCTAGTCATTGCAGTACATGCTTTATTATCTAAGATGCAGTTGCTTCAATAAAACCTGATTGAATTTTATTCTGCCTCTGATTGTCCTTGCATATGTGAGACTAATGTAAATGAGAGAAACAGATGAGATCTGAGTGACCACGATTTCCCTGAGGAGTCAATTGTGTCATGTGCTCGGCTGCCCAATCATCCCTGATCTAGGGTAGAGATGAGGCACTGCTAGTTAGCCGGAGCAAAACCCAGATTACGTTGACAGGTGTCACCTGTATTGGGTTAGATTCAGCCCCCCACAGTGCAAGTGCTTCTGCCGCCCAAATCCAGTATTGTCATTAAAATAATGAGAGCCTACGTGACAGCTCAAGATCAATATGAAGCTTACGAGCCACTAAAAGTTTGCTCAGCAAACGATCCAAATGTCTATCATTTTTTGTTGTTGTTAAATTGGAATATCTTTTATTTTTGCACGGGAAATGAGAAGTCTTTCCTGATTGGTTGTTCTCAGTCCTGCAGTTTCCCCCAACACCTGCTCCCCATGGGCTGAAGCATTATGGTTGCTTCCTCTGTAAAGGTAGAAGTTTTTGTAAGAGAGCTGCACACTTTCTGATGAAGTCCCTGCCGGAGTTAAGAACTTGAGGCATTAAATAGCTAGTGATGAGTAACACATCTGGGAAAGGGCGAACGTGGCCTGTGGTTCCTGACATGGTACCTGCCACACTGCCCTTGCCTTGTTTGTGCTGAGGCCTATCCTTTCCTAGCAGATCAAGCAATGGGGTGCAATGTCCAAATGAGACACTGTTAATAATCCAGTGGACATAGTGGAATATTAGCCAGAGTCTAGTAAACAACATTCCTTGTGCTAATTTAAGCATTTTAAAGTTTGTGAGCTGTGTACACTAGTAACCTCATGGAAAACTGCAAAAGTGTGCCTGGAAAGTATGAAACCTTTAACAATGTACTAGTTATGTAATTATTGGATACAGTAAGGTCCTATTAGGCATTATGGAATTGAAAGCAGTGTACACAGTTGGCTTTGTACAAGCTTAAAAAGTAACTGGAAAGGTAAGGAGAATGCAAAGTGTTAACTGTGGCATTTGGAAACAAATAGCACGAGCTAGCTATTACAAAATCTCAAAGTGTTAGCTGGAGAAATATAAAAACGTACCACATCCACTAATTTAGAAATAACAAAAGAAAAATCCAAAACGTTAATTGAGGCAGTAGGATAGATCATGTGTAGTGTGCTTTTCCCCAGTTCACTTTTTCTTTTGGATGAGGCTGCAACTATAACTGCTCATATAAATTGGCCTGCTATAGCTGCTTGGCGATAATAAACTCAGCCACTGAAAATGGATCTAGGAAAGTGTTGGAAGTATGAAGCACAGCATTTGTCTCCACAATTGAAAGTCAATTGCATGGATCTAACAAAGCTGCACTAGCTTAATTTGGCCACGGAACAGTAGAGTCTGCTAGTGGCTTTCCCGATAGGGCTAGAGTGGGATTTCGAAATCTGCATATTGTGCGAATTGAGGAAGATTGCAAATTGTGATAAAAGATGTAATATGGAAGCATACAAAGTGAGATATCTAGGGCATTATAGAAAATAGCAAAGTAAGGTAATTCCTTAATTAGCCTTATGGTCTACCATGGTTCTACAATGTTGCTTTCCTAGTGAGTTGCAAAATGCATCATCTCTTCCTGAACGTCACAAAATATCACTGGAGACAATTCCAACCCATATCCTACCTGTTAGATCTGGCATCCTTGGAGTGGTCTCCCCTGTCTTTTTTGCCTCTGCTTCCTATGTTTTGACTGTGTGCTGGGCTCTATTTTTGCTGTTTTTGATACTCTGGGCACTATACCACTGCTGACCAGTGCTAAAGTGCAAGTGTTCCTGTGAAAAGTATATGTGTCATTGGCTTTTCCATGATTGACATATGTAATTTATTAGTAAGTCCCTAGTAAACTGCGCTAGAGGTGCCCAGGGCCTGTAAATCAAATGCTACTAGTGGGCCTGCAGCACCGGTTGTGTCAGCCACATTAGTAGCCCTGTATACATGGCTCAGACCTGTCACTGCAGTGTCTGTGTGTGCAGTTTTAAACTGCCAATTTAACTTGGCAAGTGTACCCACTTGCTAGGCTTAAGCCTTCCCTTTTTATACATGTACAACACCCCTAAGTTAGGCCCTAGGTAGCCCCATGGGCAGGGTGCAGTGTATGTTAAAGGTGGAGCATGTACTGATGTGTTTTACATGTCCTAACAGTAAAATACTGCTAAATTCAGTTCTCACTGTTGCAAGGCCTATCCCTCTCATAGGTTAACACGGGGCTGCCTTAAATATCTTTAAAGTGCAGTTTCCCTTCGAGAGCAGATAAACATCTGGAGTTTGGGGTTTCTGAACTCACAATTTAAAAATACATCTGTTAGTGAAGTTGCTTTTTAGATTGTTAGTTTGAAAACGCCACTTTTTCGAAAGTAGGCATTTTCTTGCTTAAACCATTCTGTGACTCTGCCTGTTTGTGGATTGCCCCCTATTGCTGAAAACTTCCTTTGCCAGCACCTGGACTCTCTGCTGAGACTCCTGCCCTTCCAAGTGGTGCCGAATCGAGTCCCTGGGCCCTTGAAAGGAGAATCTGGTAGAAAGCCAAGCAGATACAAGAAACTGACTTCAGACAACTTTGGACCAACAAAACTGCCAAATCCTGTGACGCCACCTGCATCCGAAGCTGTGATCCTCACTGGAGTGTGAAGCCTCGCTGAAGTCCGCCACTCTGTAGAAGTCACTGCTCCACGTCGTGACCATTGGACATCGACTCCACCAGAAGTGTGCTGATCCAAGGTTTTGCACCAACGCTGCCTCACCTCTACCCTTCCACAGCAAGGACTCGACACCTCTTCATGACGCCTCCGTTCCTTCGCTCCACAGCACCGGAACCGCCACCTCGGATTCAGCGACTCTGCGATCCCCGACTCCGTGCACCGGCTTATTTCCTCATTTTCACAAGGTTCTGTACCTGGGGGTCTATGTGACTCCATGACCGGTGCCATTGGTGTCGGATTGTTGGGAACGACTGTCACAATGCCATGATATCACCTAGTTGAAGCATTTGTGTTTCTAAATGCTATTTTTGTGTTTAATCTTTAAAAATTCATAACTTGACTTGTGTATGTTGGATTTTTGTCATGTTGGTCTTGTTTTGTTCTGATAAATATTGGCTATTTGTCTAACCAGGTGTTGAGTCATTTTGTAGTGTTTTCACTGTATTACTGGGTGTGTTGGTACAAATGCTTTACACATTGCTTCTGGGTTAAGCCTTTCTGCTTGTGCCAAGCTACCAGGTGGTGAGGGGAGGGGGTAACTAAGTGTGTTTCTCCTTTGCCCTGACTAGAGTGAGGATCCTTGCTTGGAAAGGGAGTAACCTGACTGCCAACCAAAGACCCCATTTCTAACACTACCACATTTTGATCAGTTACCAGACTAAGGGGGTCATTCTGACCCTGGCGGGCGGCGGGAGCCGCCCGCCTGGAGGGAACCGCCAGAATACCGCTGCGCGGTCAAAAGACCGCCGCGGGTATTCTGGGTTTCCCACTGGGCTGGCAGGCGACCGCCAAAAGGCCGCCCGCCAGCCCAGTGGGAAACACCCCTCCATGAGGATGCCGGCTCCGAATGGAGCCGGCGGAGTGGAGGATGTGCGACGGGTGCAGTGGCACCCGTCGCGTATTTCAGTGTCTGCAAAGCAGACACTGAAATACAAAGTGGGGCCCTCTTACGGGGGCCCCACAACACCCCATACCGCCATCCTGTTCCTGGCGGGCGACCCGCCAGGAACAGGATGGCGGTATGGGGTATCAGAATCCCCATGGCGGCGCAGCAAGCTGCGCCGCCATGGCGGATTCCCATGGGCAGCGGAAAGTCGGCGGTACACCGCCGGCTTTCCGCTTCTGGCCGCGGCTGTACCGCCGCGGTCAAAATGCCTGGCGGAGCACCGCCAGCCTGTTGGCGGTGCTACCGCCGACCCCGGCCCCGTCGGTCCTTGACCGCCGGGGTCGGAATGACCCCCTAAATTATTTCAAATGCATTTCCTCTGTATTTACCAGGTGTTCCCTGTGAAGAATCCCCAACCACCTCCACGTAAAGTGACGTTTCATTCCTACCAATGTTTCTCCAATGTTGTTGGCGCATTTTGTGTTTGAAATATACAGTTTGCCTACATTCCCTTGTGTTGAACCCTAAACCTCATGTAAAGTGGTTTTGAAATAGAAGTAAGTTTATATACATGCTTCCCAAATTTCTAGGGCAGATAGCCACCAACTCAGTTGCAGAATTGTTTATTAATACTTCCAATATGTTTCAAGACCTTAAAGGTCCATCAAAGTCTCATGCACTGTTGGTTTTAGAAGCTAGAGTCATAAAGAATGTAGTTCAGATAGCTAGGAAGCGATAATTTTGAGATGGTTCAAAACAAAGGTGGACATTACAAAGGAATGTAGGTTCCGAACTGAAAGGGAATCTACTGAGGGTGCATAGTAGAGTAGTTTGCATGTGCTGGAGCACCCGTAGAGGACTTCTTCCCGCTTCAGGTTCAAAAACATCAAGTACTCTGGCGAGACACCATATCTTATCCCCCCAATAGGTGTCGACCTGATCTTTGGACTTAGTGAAGAGTGTAGTAGTCAGATTCATTTGATCACAAATCAATGACATAAAACCATAACAATTATGTCATGAACAATTTAAGCATTAAATTAAACTCCAAACTTAATTAAGTTTCAAAGCTTTATTACAATCCCATAATCAATGTAACGTCTATGGTTTGCAAAACCAGGTTATAGACATACATGAAAATCATTGGCTGACCAAAATGTATAAATAGATTTAGTCTACTAAACATCAAAACTGTTAAACACTCCAAAAGAATAACATAAATGAGCAAAACTACATTATGCACATTAATTTCAGCTTTTAAAGCAGATGATGGTGACATCAGTAAACCATCAAAATACAATTGTTAACAATCAGTTGCAGAGCTGGGCCATCCTTACTCTAACACGAATTTGGACTTGCATATCTGAGAACGGGCTAGCACATGCGGGCAAAAGAAAAAGACAAAAATAATTTGAAAAAAACATTTACGACTGGTGGTGTGATTATCTCAGCTGGAAAGCAAACAAGAAACCACATTTAGGTTTACTTATCCTCATGGGACAGCAGTCAGGAAAGTTTAATCAGATAGAGCATTCACCTTCTCCTGACATAAGTAGACAGCAGCATCACGACGGTGCCGAGCATGGGCTGCACATAGGACCAGTCAGCAATTTAGAATTAGTTGGGCACATTAGTACTGAACAAGTGAGGCATATAAGAGTGTGGCTTCATTCATCGGAAGATCGCTAAAGGGTAAAGGGATTCAGAAGAAGCATAGAGAACAGCTGGGCATCATCAAGGCATCAAGGCTGGCTCTAGCAGAGGGACTAAAAATGTCAAAGTTTCTCACTAATTAGAAATATCCATGGTCCTCTGATTGGTCGTTCATGTTGGCTCATCTTACTCACAAGATCCAGCATTCAATAGTAGCCGCTGACACAATCAAGTTTTCAACTACTCTGGATTTTCTCAGGGAAATTCATGACCATCTAGATGAGTTCATACAGTTCTGCCAAAACATTACATTTTTTAGTTAATTGTTACATCAAAATCTTCTCTCACGGTACACAGGATGGACTAAACATTTCTCACATGAGAATTATAAGTTTCCTGTCTTGTTCGACAGGAAAACAAATACTGTTCCATAAGTAACACTGAAGCATGTTCTTTGACTTCAATACAATAGGACATTTAATACCACATCTGCAAACTAGGGAAAGAGTTCAGGTCAGAGGGAACAGAATAAGGAAGAAATTTTCCTCTACTGCTGTAAAATAAACCTCCAGGACAGGTCACGCCAAGAAAGCTTAATACACATTAAAACAATTAATAAACTAATAAATCCTATTGCACACCTTACAATTAAATCAAGTATGCAAAGCAAATGATCTAATTGCAACCATTAATTACGACATATCAGAACAGTTTAAATGTGCATTTAATTTTCTGCACACACGTAAGCTTGTTAGTAATTTTATTTAAATCAATGTAATGAAGATTGATTTGTGTTCATTTAATACTCATAATATGCTTAGTTCCTATTGTTTCTCTTACAGATAATACGTTCATCATTAATACGTGTCAGTAATTCACTCAATATAAATGCACAATGTCTTCATGTTATAAAGTGATGTCAAACTACGAATAGCAGCCACATTGTCCACCATATTTCAAACTTGCACACTTTACTTTTCCAAGTTAATTTCTCTGTTAGGCTTATAAATGAGGGTTTGTAAGTGACCATATGCTAACTTCTATGCCACTAATGCATTAGTAAAATTTGATCTCTATCACATTCTTGGCACTTTTGAGGAGGAGGAACATAAAGCAGTGTGGGGTTCGTTCAGTAGTTTGGAACATCATTTTAGCCAGGTATGCTTTGTAAAGGGCAGACTTCAGCTTTACAGGACACTGACAGGGAGCATTAGAAGTTGCCTATTATACCTGAGGGTTAGTTGCAAAGAAAGAGCACGCCATTATAAACAAACCATTTTCACACTGTGGTACTGATTTATAATATGAATTTCAGGTTTCTCTTTATGAAAGCAGTGCTTGAAGTTCTTGCTAACATTACATTTGTAGAGGAGTGTAGGTGGGTTTGAAGAGGTATTTGTGAGATCTGAGAAGAAAACACCTTTTTCAATTATTTGAACTGCGTAGGTGGACTGGCAGGACATTGTCAAATGACTTAGGTAGCTCGGACATTAAGGCCCTGATTATAAGTTTGGCAGTTGGGAACAACCGTCTTCCAAACTTCTGACTGGGTGGCTACCACTGTAGTGGTGAGCTCCCAGTCTAACCCATGATGCCTTTCCTACTGGGATGATAGGCGGAAACCAAGGATTCCACCTGTCAGTCCAGTGGGAAAGTGTCAGGAGCATTGTCACCAGCTTGTTGCACAGCAGGCAGTGTGCATTATGAGGGTGCTGGGCAGGAGGTCCCCTGTGGCCCCTGCACCTGTTCTCCACCAGCCTTTTCAAGGCAGTGAAACCGCCATGAAAATACTGGTGGAGAACCATGTTTTATTCAGCAGGGCAGCGCTGCGTGCAGTGCCTCCCTCGCTGATTGCAACCTGCAACTGCTGTCAGCCCATCGGCATCACCGGTACCCTGGCGGTCGGACCGCCAGGATCGTAATGTGGTGATGAGACCACCACAGCAGCAGCGGTGCAGACCCCCACCACGAGTATGGCAGTCTCGTGACTGCCAGACCCATAAGTTGGCCCTCAGTATGATTAGTACAGTGTACTCTGAATTCAAGAGTGTTCTTGCGAGCCATGAGAGGAGGGTAAATTGCAGTTTAGGAAAGAATTGCTAAGGACCACTGGAATGTAATAAAAGCTGTGAATCAGAGGAAGGGTGATGGGTGGGCAGTGATGGCATCACTGCCTTAATAACAAAGGCTGCCAATTATCATGTTATGCATAGCACGGAGAATTAAAATTTAAAAATAGTTGGGGGCCAAGGTCTGGTGCATTAAGTGGGCCATCTAGTGTGCAATACAGGGGAACAGGAAGAGTAGCCTTTGATAAATGTATTGTCTGGTGGACAGAGTTCAGCAGTTCACAGGGTGAAATAGAAGGCAGGGGTATCAGTAATACCATTAACAAATATAAAAATATGTTACAGACAAAGAACAACACACTAGAAATTTTTTGTAGTTTGAGTGGAGAGGAACTGTAGTTCAGTCCACAGTAGCTTGCATTTGAAATGGGTCTCACACATTTAGGGAAAGGGGGATTTGCAGTTCAGAAATTCTAAATGTGCCAGAGGGATTTTAGATACATAATCATCCAAAATATTGGGAAATGGAAACCTAGGGTCAGCTTTCTAATTATGATGTATTGGCTGGAAAATAGGCCCAGTCTTCAAAATTGCATGTCAACAGGTTGCTGAAGGTTACTGTAGTGTTCTGCCAGATACACATGTGCTCTTCTACATGTAGCTGCTTTCCAGCAACTCCCCGAGGGCTAGTCTTGAAACCCCGTGTAGGTGTCACAAGTGATGTGGGCCTGCTAATAAAAAAGCCCAAGTGCACGTGCTTGTGGCCAGATCACAATAGCATACACACCAGTCCGTGTGGTCATTCATGATTCATGATGGCCTAGGCCTTATGACACAACAACAGCGATGAGGGCTCTGACCCTACATGTAATGCCGCCTCAACTGCCATGCTAGGAGAGGAAAGCATCAGCATTGCCGCTCTAGCTCACCTGGGGAAGCGAGCACATCACCCCTAGAAGAGGGTGATCCATTGCCTCGCCATGAAAGAGGAGAGAGAAGAGACTGTTCTTCTCCAATAGTCCAATGTCGCTGCTGCTGCCCACCAACCGAGGAGCATGATAAAAAGGATTCAGAGCAGATAGCAGAACATGTCCCAGATCCCATCAAGGTACAGCATGTCCGGGGACTGACTATGCCCCCTAGCAGCTGAGGTGCCTGTAAACTACCCCGCCTACTGCCATCTGTCTCGGTAAGGAGGGAGAGGAGTGCCCCGTTGACGGACAGAGAAGCCATGACAAGTGAGCCGAGTACTGCATACCCTTGGCAAGCACCTTGCCACACTGTACCTGGCCTAGCCGACCGCTGACCAAGACTGCTCCATGCCTGCCTCTGGTTCACCTGCCTGCCATCAGTGCAGAGGAAAACAGATGATCCCTGCAGCAGCCACAGCAAGATCAGAGCGGGGCATCCGCACAGCAGGTGCTGCTCAAGCATTTGCAGCCCGTCTGCGGTCACTGTCTGTATCACCTCTGCAAGCTGGCACTGTTAGAAATGAGGTCTCTAGGTAGCAGTGGTTTGTATCTGTTCAAGTAGGTACCCTCACTCTAGTCAGAGTAAGGGGGTCACGCAGCTAAGATAACCTCTGCTCACCACCTCGTTAGCTTGGCACGAGCAGTCAGGCTTATCTCAGAAGCAAAGCGTAAAGTATTTGTACACACACACACAGTGACACAGTAAAACACTACAAAAGTACTTCACACCAGTTTCGAAAAATGGCCAATATTTATCTGAGTAAAACAAGGGCAAAAGGACAAAAATCCAACATACACAAGCAAAGATATGAATTTTTAAAGATTAAGGCCCGTATTTATACTTTTTTTAGCGCCGCATTTGCGCCGCTTTTTGACGCAAAACGGCGCAAACCTACAAAATACAATGGTATTTTGCAAGTTTGCGCCATTTTTGCGTCAAAAAACGTTGCAATTGCGGCGCAAAAAAAGTATAAATACAGGCCTAAATCTCAAGCGTTTAGAAACACAATAGCACCATCTGGGGCTATCATGACGTCTAGAATGAGTCATTCCAAACAGTCTGACGCCACTTGAGGGAAAGTGCGGGCCGGTCATGAAGATGCACAGATCCCAGGTACAGTATCTTGGAAAACGAGGAAACAAAGATGTTGCACAGAGTTGTGGAGGTGAGGCATCGCTGGAGCTGGTGCAGCACTGGTTCCTTAATGCTAGGTAGTAGAGGTGAGGCGTTGGTTCCTTAAGGTTGCAGGGAGGTGATGGGGCGTCTGTGGCAAGGCATCATTTTTTTTCTTCCCAGGGTCAATTAATTCAGCAGATCGAGACATGGGATGTTGACTTCGCTGTGTTGCGACTACACCACAGGGCCACAAGTGCTGTGGTGGAGTTGGAGTCTGTTGTCACGGACGTTGGTGACACGGCACTCGAGATGCACGCTGTGGCGGGACTTCACAGGTGCTACAGTGGTGCTGGGCTTGCAGACCTTGAACTCAGTGGCGACCACAGCTCAGGTGCAGGTAACGGCATGGTGTCAAACAGTGGCGCCGGTTTCAAAATCATGATCGAGTCGATGTACTTGGTTTCTTCTTGGTTACACCAGAACTCGCTCCCAAGGGCACAGGGACTGGCTTTGGCACCAAGTGGCCAGTAAGGACTCTCAGCAAGAGAGCCCAGATGCTGAAGGTGAAGTCTTTGATGTAACTGAGACTTCTAACTGGAAGCAAGCTCAGTCCAAGCCTTTGGAGAACCTTTGGAAGCAGGTTGCAGAAAGCAAGGTCCAATCCTTTCACTCCCAGGACAGAAGCAGCAAGCGGCTGGTCAGCATAGCAAAGCCACAGGCAGAGTAGCAGTCCCTCCTACAGCATCTATCTCTTCTTCCTGGCAGAATGTCCTAAGTCCAGAATGATTCTCAATCTGTGGTCTCAGAGGTCCAATACATATACTAACTTCTGCCTTTGAAGTAGGCAAACTTCAAAGAAAAGTTGTTGTAGTGCACAAGACCCTCCCTTTCCTGCCCTGGCCCCAGATACACTCCAGGGGATTGGAGACTGCTTTGTGTAAAGACAGATACAACACTATTCAGGTGCAGGTGTCAGCTCCAACCACCACTCTAGCCCAGGAAGACCCATCATGATATGCAGGGCACACCTCTTCTCCCTTTGTGTGACTGTATAGAGTGAATTCACAAACAGCCCAACTGTCATCCTGACCCAAACACGTATTCCACAGCCAGGCAGGGGCTCAGAATGGTTAAGCACAAAACATGCCCACGTTCTATAAGTGGCGTTTTCAAACTTACAATTTGAAAAACAACTCCACCAAAAGATATATTTTTAAATTGTGAGTTCAGAGACATGTGCTATCTTTTAATTACACTGCACCCTGCCCATGGGGTTGCCTTGAACCTACCTTAGGACTGACTTACATGCAGTAAAACAGAAGGTTTGGCCTGGCAACTAAGGGCACTTGCCAGGTCGAACTGGCTGTTAGAACTGCACACACAGACACAGCAGTGGCAGGTCTGAGAGATGTTTACAGGGCTACTAACTTGGATGGCACAATCTAGTGCTGCAGGCCCACTAGCAGCATTTGATTTGCAGGCCCTGTAAAACATAGTGCACATTATTAGGGACTTACTAGTAAATCATATTGTGCAATCATGGATAACCCAATCACCAACACCATTTAGACACAGAGCACTTGCACTTTAGCACTGGTCAGCAGTGATAAAGTGCCCAGAGTCCTAATGCCAGCAGAACAGGTCAGAAAAAATAGGAGGAAGAGGACAAAAAGTGTGGGTATGACCCTGCAAAAGGGCCAGGTCCAGCATGCACCAGCACTGAGTGCTTCCCCCACGCCTACATTTCCAGTGTCCCCCCAGGCCAGCAGCGGCAAGCAAGCTACCACGGCTTGAACTGAGCAAGCGCATCCACAAGGATTAATATGCCTCCCTGCATCAAGAGTCTGCAGTGCCACCCAACTTCCACCTCAGCAGTAGAGGCAGAGAGTAAGGCCCACTCTGCAAACATGTAGTGCCTGTAGTGGCAGAATCAGCTAGGACGAGTGGTCTTGGCAGAGGTCCAAAGGCGTTTGCCTCCGCCCTGAATGGCTGACACTGTAAGAGTGTCAATGCAAACATTAGCCACACAAACCAGTTGAGTAGCAACATTCCCCATCCCCACGCACAAACAGAGCCGCTCCCCATCTCCCATGGTGTTGAAGAGCCTCTAGCTGTGACTGGCAAGGAGAATGCTGCATACCCCTACATTGTGAACGGGCGCCACCGCATGCTGCAATGGAAGGGGAACCGATCAAGTTCTTTTCCCCTGCAGAAATTTTTATGAACATTGGCCAGAGTAGATAGGGCACCCAAGGCGTTAGCCCTACCCCCCCAGCAGGGCAGGAGAACCAGCAGTAACAGAGCCTGCCCATCCCTTGCAGTGATTGGGGCCTGGCTCACCAATCTATCCTGGTGTCCACCAGAGAGCAAGCTCACAGCTCCCCTGCCTCCATGACAGACTGAGGAGAGTGCTGCGTTTTCACCTGAGGCTGCTCCCTACACTGTTTGATGCCCACTTTTGCAACGCCTGTTTGCAATAACACTGCACTCACTGTGGAGCTGGCACTGGGGCAAGGAAAGAGACCACATCTACATGTATATACCTGTCCCACACCTGCTCCTGTAACACTCGTGTTGGCAAAATTACTTGTGGCATCAGGGAAGCTGTCGCAGTTACAGGATGAGTGACTGCAGCACTACCCATTGGCTGCTCCCCAACTCTGAACCCAGCATGTCCTGTCAGCTGACGAAGGACTCGTCTCTGGAGAGCGAAGATACCACATGCATGTAAGGCCACGGAAGTCTGGGTTGAATGCGCTGATAAGACCAGAGACACTAGAGCATGACAGGAATGAAAATGTGCCATGTTCCCTGGCGGGCAAGGCCACATTTTGAGAAAGGGGTGAGAGAGTGGGCATCTCAACCACATCAGAAGAAAACAGAAACCTAGACCATTCCGAAAAAAAAGAAGTGACTGCAGTGCCACCTAGTGGTTCCTTGTCACACTGCACCTTGGCCCCAATAAAGCTGACATTTGCAGGGCACAGAAGAAACCCTGCCACCCAGCTTGAGTGAGAGCTGGCAGTGCCCCAAGACCCCGCCCTAGGAAACTACACACATAAAAAAGACTGCAGCGCCACCACAAGCTGTCTTGGCAGGGAGGAGATGGCAGTGTCTGGCCAAGAAAGCACTGCACACCCCTGGTGGCAAGTGGCCGCCAATGCAAGAGACAAGAGCAAATGAACAGGGCTATGCTGCAACAGTTTGGAAGAAAGACAGGAAGAGGAATACTGACACAACTCTCCACAACAAGACAAATAGGGAGCTGTCTGCCACCTACCTCACACACGTCCAGCACCACAAGTGCTCCCTAGAGACAAGAAGGGAGAAAAGGCCCCATGTGGCGTAAATGTAGGAAAGAAATAGTTTACACCCTAAGTGCAGTAGCACAGTAGCACAGTGGACCAGAGACTTTTCAGGGAGTGTTCTCCTCCATACTGCCTTAAGACTGAGTCGCCAATGGCTCTTTGCAGGTAAGAGGAGTGTTGCACAACCCTTAGTGTCAAGCTGCCACCTCCGCAACAAGAAGAAGAGGAAATGCCCAGTCCTACAGACAGGGCAGGATCTGTGAGACATCCATGATGGGAAAAGACACACAGCACTACAAACAGGACAGAACCTGCTAGAGGTCCACGTAAAGAGAATTGACGACACATGGCCAGACGTCACCTTACATCATGTGCAGAGAACACATGCAACATGTGGCCGGATTCCACTTTACAGCAAGCAAGAACTGAAAAAGGAGCAGATTTAGAAATGGGGTTTCTGGTTGACTAGGGTATGCACCTCAGCAAGGCAAAACCTACCTCTTTAGTCAGGGTAAGGAAGCTACACCCCCAAGACAACCCCTGCTCAAGCCCTTGGTAACTTGGCCAGAGCAGCCAGGCATATCCCAAAGATAATGTGTAAAGAGTTTGCACAACACACGCACACCAGTGACACAATAAATACACCACAAAAGAGAATCCACCCAATGATATATTAAAATATAAAATGTATTATACATAAACCATAAACCAAAACATCATAAAATAGTGATTCCTTTGCAACTGTCAAACCATCATAGTTGGTACAATAAGATGCCGACATATAGGTTTGCACGTCATGACAAACACCATCCCTGTGCATACAAAGCAGATCCTGTAATATGTTTGTTATCCTGAAAAGGCAAAAACAATATATACTACAACATCAGGTCATGAAATGCAGTATAAATACTGAGGACATAAAATGCAGTAGTTAGAGGCAGAACACATAAGTATTTCCAATGTACTACCATCTAAACCTTGGTGTCAACAATATCACCCTCAGGCTATGAGATACCATACGGTTAAATCAGTCCACCACATAGGGAGCAGATACAGCTGTGCATCCACTATGGTGAATACAGCAATCATAGGCCCTGATTTTAACCTTGGCGGACGGCGGAGGCCGTCCGCCAAGGTTCCGCCGCCAAATGACCGCACCGCGGTCACAAGACCGCGGCGGCCATTCTAACATTTCCTCTGGGCCGGCGGGCGCTCTCCGAAAGAGCACCCGCCGGCCCAGAGGAAATGCCCCTGCAACGAGGACACCGGCTCAGAATTGAGCCGGCGTAGTTGCAGGGGTGCGACGGGTGCAGTTTGCACCCGTCGCGTATTTCAGTGTCTGCATGGCAGACACTGAAATACTTTGCGGGGCCCTCTTACGGGGGCCCCTGCCGTGCCCATGCCATTGGCATGGGCACGGCAGGGGCCCCCAGGGGCCCCGCGGCACCCCCTACCGCCATCCTGTTCATGGCGGGTTTCCCGCCATGAACAGGATGGCGGTAGGGGCTGTCAGAATCCTCATGGCGGCGGAGCGCGCTCCGCCGCCATGAAGGATTCCCCCGAGCAGCGGTAAGTCGGCGGGAGCCCGCCGACTTGCCGCTTCTGACCGCGGCTGAACCGCCGCGGTCAGAATGCTCGTGGGAGCACCGCCAGCCTGTTGGCGGTGCTCCCGTGGTCGGTGGCCCTGGATGACCCCCATAGTGGTCCACGGGAAAGCAACCTCATCGTTGCGACCTCTGTGGAGAATTCACTCAGAACCACCACCAACCGGGTCCAGAGTGCATATGTATGCCCCCACATAGACTGCAGAAGGAAGAGGGGTGTCACACCCACCCACCTCAGACCACCGTGGGGAGACCTCGCTGACTGACCACCTCCTTCCAGTAGTGACAAGCAGCTGCCTGTGATCACACGGTGGAGCTGCTAAGCAAGTCCAGCTCTCCACAATACTGGACAGCGGGGCTTACCCGCTCACGGCACAACGTGGGACAATGGCGCTTCCAGCTAGCCCCCAAAGTACCTCTCCTTGCTAGCTGACTCAGAGGGGAAACAGGAAGAACTTGTTGGGCTTCCTTCGCTTCATCGAGGCAGCCTCATCGATCTGGGAGGGACTGGAGGATCCCAGAGCCGTTCGTGCTCACCTCTTCCCTGCTCGGGATGCTTTCTTGGTTAACAAATTGCCCAGACTCAGTCTTAACCAACTCTTTCAAAAGCGGTTTTAGGTATTTCACTCCCTAGCAAACTAAGGGGGTTGATTTTCCACTTAGCCAGCTAACGACTTCCTCTCTGCAAGAACGGATGTGCAGAGATAAAAAAAGATGTTTCAATATCTTTTTTCTTTTTCCTTTCATACTTCGACAAGTATAAAATATATGCAGCAGAGACTCTTGTTTATATCCACATAGTCGACAATTTTGATTTGTGTGCTGATTTTTCCAAGTCGGACATATAGCTTTAGTGTCTAAAAATCCTAAGCAAAATAACACAATCTATTTTTTTCTGTGGGTGGAAAAATGTGCTGGTAAATAAGCTTGAAGTGTCAATGTAAAATACTAGCCAAGCCTCCTTTTTCCCAAGATGTCTTTGTCCTTTGCCTGGGATAAAATACAAAATGAAGTGTTTGTGGCTTTGTTAAAAGCTGATTTCCCCATGCTGGTCTCCCAGGCTTCTTTCATGCTCAGGGCAAGTTAGATAGTTTCCCCAAGAGCCTGTTCTATTGCTGAATTGTTGATCCTTCCCTTCTAGCCAGAAAAAGTTTATGGACATGTTCTCTGATGCCCTTAGCTTCCAAAATAGTTTGAGGAATGCACCACTCTTACTCTGAAAGGACTGATTTTTTTAGTCCAAACTCAAGCCGTACCTGGGTTGGGGACGCACTTTTAGGAAAATTAAAAACAACCTTACAAGTTTTAGTTTTAATTTTGTTTAGGGAGCAGATCTCCCAGCCCCCATGCCTTCCGCACCATAGGATACTGCAGGCAGCAGCTGTGCCAACATTAGTTTAAGAAGATGATTCAAAGAGGGACAGTCCAGCTTCTTGGGTAATTTGAAACTGTATATCAGTGACTGTGCTTTCACTTGAATTGCGATCAATTGATGTATCCCTGTCATTATTCTCATAGAGGTATTATATGCATCCGATCATACTACTTGGGGGCTTTTAAATATGCCCCAAAGTACCTCAAATAGCAGAAAAGGGGCTCCGCACTGTGATGGAAAAGCCTTAGCAGTAAAGGGGTTAACAGTGAAAAAGCTTTGTTTTGATAACATGTCCCTGAAAATGTGTTTACTTGGATACATATTCAAATGAGATTTACAACTTTCCGTGGCCACCCCCTCCAGACCTCACTTCAAGTAACAGTTGATGTGTTCTTTGGCCAAAACATCTTGTAAGTGACATTTCCAGAGATGATGCATCAGAGCACGATTCTAAACAGAACAATGCGTTTTCGTGGGAAATGTTTCTGGGCGCATTATTAACTGAAGCATCAGCATGGGAAACACATGCTCCTTGTCTGTCCCTGAACTATATTTAAGCTTACTTTTTTGGGATGCATGACCTTACAGGATGCCTCTAAACTGCAAATAAAAAAATGTTTTTAATGCGAGTCATACTTTATCATTCGAGTTCAAAGAGTGTTCCAGTAAATGAAATAAAAAGTAAGAAAGCAGTAAGAAAGTCTGGAAAATTCAGGTGCAATAAAAGTATGACCCTACTAAATAACTAAAAGAAATAAGAAACATTGTTACAAGGTTAAAACAATCACAGAAAATAAGATAATGTAGTTTTAAAATGAAACTAAGGGCCAGATGTAGGAAGAAAGCAAATTGCGAGTTGCAAATTGCGAGTCCTTCCGACACGCAATTTGCAACTCACAATTTGCTATGCAGAAAGGTGTCTCAGACACCTTCTGCGACTCACTATGGGGTCGCAAAGACCCACCTCATTAATAATAATGAGGTGGGTCACAGTTTGCGACCCCATAGCGAGTCTAGGCACTCACGGGGATGGTGGCTTGCTGGAGACAGCAGACCACCATGTCCGTGACTGCTTTTAAATAAAGCTGTTTTTTTTTTCCATCTGCAGCACGTTTTCCTTAAAGGAAAACGAGCTGCAAATAGAAAAAAATACTGAAACCTTTTGTTTCGGTTTTTTTCAGAGTAGGCAGTGGTCCATAGGACCACTGTCTGCTCTGAAAAAATAATTTTGTGATCATTCACAAAGGGGAAGGGGTCCCATGGGGACCCCTTCCCGTTTGCGAATGAGTTACCATCCACTTCAAGTGGATGGTAACTGCGAGTTGATTTGCGACCGCTTTCGCGGTCGCAAATCAACTTACATCGCGGTGCGAGTCGCAAATAGGAAGGGAACACCCCTTCCTATTTGCGAGTCGGAAACACATTTTGCGAGTCGGTTCCGACTCGCAAAATGTGTTTCTACATCGCGTGCGGGCTTTAGCGCCTTGCAAACGGCGTTTTTCGCCGTTTGCGAGGCGCTAATGCCTTGCTACATCTGGCCCTAAATTAACTGAATTCCCCATGCTTGAGCCAGTTGACGTTTAATGGAATAAGGGTAGCTGACCACAAATTCTGTGACAGAACACATTATTATTCTCAGTTCAATGTTTCTGGTGCAATTGCCGCTGGGCTTCTCATTTCACTATTTACGGCTGGCCCGTAGAAGGTTACTTGCCACTGTTGGTGTCGTGGTTCACACAAAGTGGACTGTCCTTTAAAATGGGTGACTGTCCTCCACATGTCCAGTCCATGTCATGGCTGACAGTAGGATGACACTAGGATTCAACTCATATGCAGTTGTGGAATACAAGCACATTTACCAGCAGGCCACATTGAGGAGCCTGCACTTTGTTCCTCACCAGTCTGTCAAGGCTAATACCCATGAGTCCATAAGTGTGCAAGATTTGAAGGAAATGTGAGTATGAAGGGGTAATACCCCAGGTTCGGAATGGCTTTGTATGTATGTAGTCCATGTTTTTGGATTGCCATTGAAGCAACTGTAGACCGTTCTAGGATCTATATCCATTTAGCCACCCTCCACAACCCTTCCCCGGCAAGTCCATGCCCTGCTTCTTCCCTTCTCCAGTTTCTAGCCTATTGTAGTCAGGATGTGTTTTCTTAAGATCAACAACACGGTCAAAGGAATAGAGAAAGACTGTTTGGGTTTACATCACTGTATCAAGCCTGTTTATGCTGGTCTGCCTGTGGTCGCATGCTCAGAACATGTGAATGTCATGGTTTACTTGTATCTGTTGTACTAGATAACACCACCCTCCAAGATGTAGCCTTAACCCTCTTTGTTCTTTGACCTACCCCTCGAAGTAAGAGGCTGAAATGGGTGCAGTTGGGTTCAGTCAGCATGCAGTAGCCTACAGTCCCAGAGGTTCCCTCGACTACAGGCAGTATTTGTAAAAAGGTTGTCTAGTTGCTTTTCAGTTCACCAGGCCTCAGAGACTTGGCCTGGCACTCATAATTTTGCTCAGAGGTTTTTCTGAAAATACTGCTGATCTGCTCAGCACACCTGGTAACACATGTTCTACATAAGAAGGCAGATCGGAGAGGTTAAATTTACTATTCCCACTGCAGTCTGTGCAACAGAAGGGAAAGCATTTGACTTCGGAGGGGTTAGATTTACAATTACATTTACTATTCCCACTCCAGTATGTGCCACAATAGGAACCGGTGAACTTCGGAGATGTAAAATTTACTATTCCAACTCCAGTATGTGCAACACTAGGAAAGCGCTGGACATCAGAGGGTTTACGTTTATTATTCCCACTCCAGTCTGTGAAACAGTAGGGAAAATGCTGGAATTCAGAGGGGTTGAATTTACTATTCCCACAACAGTCTGTGCAACAGTAGGGAAAGCGGTTGACTTTGGAGGGGTTACATTTACTATTACCACTCCAATATGTGCAACAATAGGAAAGTGCTGTTCTTCAGAGGAGTTACATTTACTATTACCACTCCAATATGTGCAACAATAGGAAAGTGCTATTCTTCAGAGGGGTTAAGTTTACTATTCCAACTCCAGTCTGTGAAACAGTAGGAAAAACGTTGGAATTCAGAAGGGTTACATTTTCTATTCCCAATCCAGTCTGTTCAAGTACTTCACTTCAAACGCATAACATATTTTAATAATTCTATTAGTTGAGCAGACATATACAATTCTTAACATAAACATTATAAATATAACATTAAAAACAATGAACAATTACATGATTATGAAAAAACTTAATATTTAATTATATTTAATTATGAATTTTAAAAAAATACTAACGTATTATTTAATTAAATTCCCACACTATACTCAACAAACCTACCAGCCCACTCTTAAAATATAATTAAAATAAATATAACACCATTAACATATTTAATAATCAAATAAATAATTATTGATAAATGAATTGTTAATTATTACGTAAATAACTTCCCAGTCTATGCCCCTACAAACACAACAGCCTGCACCTAATATATAAGTTAAAATATATTAAAACATGATTAATTATTAATTAAATGATTAATAACAAATTAATAAATAATTGTTAATTAATTATTCCTTAATTACTTTCCCACCCAATGATCCTACAAACCCAACATCGCACACCTAATATATAACTTAAAAAATGTATAATTATTACACAAGTTACATAATTAACAATCTATTAAATATCTAATAATGAATTAATCATTTATTAATAATCAATTATGAATTAACTTCCCACCCTCTGCCTCTAAAACCTCAAAAACCTGCACCTAAAACATAACATAAAATATAAAAATTGCACAATTTGCATAATTAACAATTAATTACATAATGAATAATACATTCATAATTGATTGTTCATTAATTATACTTAATTAACTTGTCACCATGTACCGGTACAAAGTTCACAATCGGCTATGACACTATAAATTACTATTAACAATTAAAATAAAAATTAGAAATTACTTAAAATCACAAACTATTTTTAAAAATATTGGGCCTCATTCCGACCCTGGCGGTACAAGACCGCCAGAGCCGGGGGCAACGGAAGCACCGCCAACAGGCTGGCGGTGCTTCATTGCCCATTCTGACCGCGGCGTGTCAGAAAAGGGAATCCGGCGGTTTCCCGCCGGATTTCCCCTGCTTGGGCAGAACCTCCATGGCGGCGCTGCAAGCAGCGCCGCCATGGAGATTCCGACCCCCTTCCCGCCATCCTGTTCCTGGCGGTAACAGGATGGCGGGAACGGGTGTCGTGGGGCCCCTGGGGGCCCCTGCACTGCCCATGCCACTGGCATGGGCAGTGCAGGGGCCCCCTAACAGGGCCCCAAAGAGATTTTCACTGTCTGCATTGCAGACAGTGAAAATCGTGACGGGTGCAACTGCACCCGTCGCACCCCTGCAACTCCGCCGGCTCCATTCGGAGCCGGCTTCATTGTTACAGGGCCTTTCCCGCTGGGCCGGCGGGCGCTCCTTTGGCGGGCGCCCGCTGGCCCAGCGGGAAAGCCAGAATGGCCTCCGCGGTCTTTTGACCGCGGAGCGGCCAAGTGGCGGTTCCCGTTTGGCTGGCGGCAACCGCCGCCAGCCAAACTCAGAATGACCCTCATTGTCTTCATTTATCCAACATATAAAATAATATGTGAATTAAAACACATGAAGCTAAATAAAAAAGGATAGTTTTACAACTATATTATTGAAAATGATATTAACAACACAGATATTTTTGAAAATGATATCTATTACTTACCTTAGAAAGCAATATTCTTGTCAACAATATTTTTGCATCACAAGTTATTTCTGATCCTTCTGTGTCTCAGTATTTAAAATTCAATAATTTGTCCAAACACCAGACTTTTTGCCTCTTGCAGAACCCCATATATTTGCTGACTTTTGAATTCTGTGCATGTCAGTCATACTAATCAGTGGTAAAATGCCTGTGCGCCACCTTTAAACATGGTTGAATTGGCACATTCCTAATTGATATATTTAACTTGCTTACAAGTCCATAGTAAAAAGTACAAAATGTACCCAGGGCTTGTAAGTTATACATCCATCGTGGTGGCAGTGTAAAACATGGCTTCAGCAAAACCATTGTACTGTGACTGTGGCAGTTTAAGCACTGACATTTTACCTATCAAAATAAACTCTTGTGACAGATTAAGGGCCTGATTCTAAGCTTGGTGGGTGGCGGGAGCCGCCCGCCAAGCGGGAACCGCCAGAAGACCGTACCGCGGTCAAAAGACCGCGGCGGTCATTCTGGGTTTCCCACTGGGCTGGCGGGCGACCGCAAAAAGGCCGCCCGCCAGCCCAGTGGGAAACACCCTTCCCACGAGGAAGCCGGCTCCGAATGGAGCCGGCGGAGTGGGAAGGTGCGACGGGTGCAGTTGCACCCGTCGCGAATTTCAGTGTCTGCAAAGCAGACACTGAAATTCTTTGTGGGGCCCTCTTACGGGGGCCCCACGACACCCCATACCGCCATCCTGTTCCTGGCGGGTGAACCGCCAGGAACAGGATGGCGGTATAGGGTGTCAGAATCCCCATGGCGGCGCTGCAAGCTGCGCCGCCATGGCGGATTCCCATGGGCAGCGGAAAGTCAGCGGTACACCGCCGGCTTTCCGCTTCTGGCCGCGGCTGTACCGCCGCGGTCAGAATGCCCGGCGGAGCACCGCCAGCCTGTTGGCGGTGCTACCGCCGACCCCGGCCCTGGCGGTATTTACCGCCAGGGTCGGAATGACCCCCTAAATCTTCCCTTTCAACTGTTTTTAAGACACTCCTATGTTGGCCTTTATCCCACAAGGTAGGGTGCATGGTATTTAAAAGTTGGAGATGTAGAAAGCTAATGATAACATCCTTACATGGACTAGCTCCCAAAAGCTATTTGTCAGGTGTCCTTCAAGGGATTGGCAGTAATTCCTCAGGACCAAAAGTCCAATTCACTTGGATTTTGGGACACTGGCTGTAAATGCAATATAAACTGCAATGGGGTATCCAACTGATTCATGCCAGTACCATGGGTTTGTCCTAAATTAGGTTGTTAATATTTTAACACAAAGCACTGTGAGTAAGCACCACAACAGTAAAAATAGGAGGTCCACCAAGTAGATTAGGAGTATCACTTTTGGTCCTGATTAATTGCCACGATCCCTTGTGAGACACCTGGGCAAGAAACATGCTGATGGCTTTATGAACCCAAGGAACATTGTTTCCAGTTGAGTTATATCACTTTGATTTTAACCTTAACAAAGACAGCTAAATAAATTAAACTTAGTTTCGAGGTCCTTAGTTAAGTTGAACTGATCAGGAACCTCTGCTCTCCAATCTACCATCTACCGACAAAATTAGATAGTCAGGAGGTGTACAGCCCCAGAATGCTAGCCACACCCCTAGGGAGGGCTCCCTGGTCTGTACAGCCAAAGAAGGTTTCTGTCATTTTTAAAAGAGGAAGAATAAAGGATTGTGGGTAAGAAAGGTGGCACACACACCCAGATGTCATCATTTCAGGGGGGAATTAGCCGCAGGGGCTAGTAGCCCATTGGCTACTTGCCCCCACACCCTCAATGCTTCTAAATCGAGGATTTAAGGGGCACCCCTGGAATCAGAACCTCTGATCTGGTTTGACCTGCTATGAAGAACAAAGAAGAGACCCAAGTCTGCAACTTCAGGACCTGCGCAAAGCAAAGGCGCAATACCCTTCACCTGTGAGTGAGTCGGTCCCACGCCGTATGGAAGCTGTTGGCTTGACTACTTCAGCTAGCTAGCAAAACCTCACTCAAACCTAAAAAGTAAAGGTGATTTGTGGCAGCCTAAAATTATGACACTCGGACTCCTCAGGGAAGTCGTAGTGAACAGATCACAGCCTTTTTCTCAGTTACACAAAGTCTCACACATGGCAAAGCAAACAAGGAGATGCAAGATAAGTTTCAATATATTTATTGAAGTGATTGCATCAGTGTTTAAAAATATGAGCTGCGATGATTAGGCCGATGAAAAATTGTTGTTAACATTACTGTGAAGGAAAGAAATAATCCCACCATCCTGGTATAATTATAATCCCTAATGATCCCTACCTCCATCCTAATGTGTAAAACCTGAGAGCATAGTGGTAGTAGCCATTCTGCCTATCCAGATCTATGGGAAGAGCCCTGACCCCATACCTGAAAGATGAGCAATGGCCTGCCTGTTGTTTGCCGGCAATCCTCTCCGTTATCTGAAGACTCAGTGCCAAGATCAGGAAGCAGTCAATGAAATGATGTACGCCCTCCGATGGCCATGGCTGGAATGTCCTCTACCTTCCTTTGGCCTACGTGGTGTTTATATAACAAATCATGCAGGGTTCTAGGAACAGGCCTGATGTGATAATATGCCTAGAGCTGAGGATTAGAATATCGTGTATGAGGCATGACAGCCTTGAGCAGGATACAGAGTAAAATGTGTGCAAAGGGCTGATGGAATGTGCAATAGAAACAACCATGCCTTCTCAGAAAAGGCTTCTGATTAAAATATAAAACCAGCAAGCTGAAAGCAAGCTGTGCTAAATATTAAAAGAAATGAAATTAATAAAATGTGTACATGTGTTTAAAGGCACAGGCTACGGGCTTAAAGCAATAAAATGGGTGCCCACCTAGGTATTAAGGGCCACAAAAGTGTCTATTACTTATCGTCCTTGTTGGTGCTCTGAAATGCTTAACACATTCCTCTAGTAAAGCCTAACTGCTCTGTGCCACTTTACCAGGCCTGAGCTAGGGATTTGTAAGTGTGAATTCAAAGGACCCAGTCTGGGGTATTGTGAGACCTTTACATAGTGAAGCCCAACTACCCTGACTACAAAATATTGCACTTTCCTACAGCCTTGTTCCTCTATATGGTTATGGAACTCCTCGATGACTTGCAATATCCTTATAATGTATCACAGGCGATACCTTATCTCATGTAGCATTTACATCCAACTCCATCACACATTATGCATTGCTGCAAGGCAAACCGTTCACTAAGCAGGTTGCTGTCTCCACGTGTGGAAGCTGACTTCCTTCTTCATTGAGCATCCAAAAACTCATAACTTTACTCAGATTTTTTATAGTCTTTGCTTGGGCTTGGCCTTATGCATTTCAAATTCAATTGGTAAACTGCAATAAGCTTCAGACACACCTGTCCCTTATCTGATCACAAATGTAGGTGAAACATATCCCTCATCTAGTGCATATTCAATGCCCGATAGCATTAATATCCAAACATTTTTCATTCACCTTATATCGTTAGGGTACATAGAAGAGGAGTTAGGTCCCAATGGTGGTTGCAACTGGTTAGTTATAGTTAGAATCATGTTTCCTTTTGAAAAGCGTTATTTGGTTAGCTTATAACTTTGACACCGTTTAACGAATCTCCATGAAATAAAAAAAAAATGTTCCTCCACCTTTGGAGTGATCTGTCAAGTGAAAAAGGCAAGGACTCAAAAAGCATTTTCCATATCCACATTTTCAATAGGAAAATTAGACACAGGTACACCCAAATCGGCTGAACAGATTTATTTTCAATGTGGCAGAGATAGATCTTGGTCCAGAAAGCATGCTTTTTATGATTTGGTGCAAATCCGGTCAGTAATTTTTGATATATTAAGTCTCAAAAACTATTTATATTTCATGCTGCAATGGATCCATGCTGCCAACCAATGTCAAGACAAAATCTGATTGGCTGCCAGCACATTAAAATGATGTGGCAGCAGTTCAAAACTTTCCAGGCAGGAGCTAAGGTGGATGAGACTTTTTTTGACAAATTTTGTGAAGATTCGTCAAGCTGCGCCAAAGTTGTAAGCAAACCAAAAAATGCTTTTCCTGTGGAATCTTGGTCCTAACCATAAATACCCAGTGGTGACTGGCACTGGGTTATATATATTTTAACAAGTGGTGGTCTCCACCAGGTAGTTATAGTCACGTCTACTTTTACATAGAAAGATAATTTTTTGGTTTGCCAATACTGGTTTGCTAAAAACCTCCTGCAAGAGCGCAAAATCAAACATTAAGCCCTGTGATTGGTTGAGAGGCCTGTTTTTCCTGTGAGCCTTGAATCTCTTGTTGGTGAGAGAGGCTCCAATGAGTCATGCAAGAGAGAGCACTATGGTTGCTTGGCTGTTGGAATTTTAGAAATTAAATGGCTACCATTACTGTATCCTGTGAAAAATTGGAGGTGTTTGCGTATATGAAGTAAAAAACTATATAAGGAGAAACAGAAAAGAATAATGTCGCCTAAAATTTAAAGAGAAAACCCCTCATTACGAGGTGAGGGGGGCATGGAGCCTTCCTCTCTGAGCCTCTATAAGGCTCTGAGAACACTTCCATGGTGACCATTTTGAATTTGAGAGGAGAGGGCATGGACTCCCCTCTCCCTGAGCCATAGTAGGGCCACTGGGTCCTCATCCTTTAGGATTAGTGTTTTGTTATGGGGAGAGGGGTGTTGGGTCCCCCTCCCTGAAATGTAGGGCTGCAGAATGACCCTAGACCCCGGGGACCAATACAAATGCTGTGTCCCAGGGACCCATTCCCCTGGCGCACTCTTTTCTGCCCTGGGGAGTGTGGACATAAGGGGGCATAATCTGCTTGCACGCTCCTGACAGAAAATAAACTTTGCTCCCGCCCTGTGAGAGTAGTAAAAAATGCTGCTCCGGGCCTGTTAGGAAAACTTAAATGAGCTGAGTTTCACCAGTATGGGTGCTGTCTGGGGAGTCGGCAGAGGCCTGAGGCTTCTGCCACTCTAATAAAGCCTGGATTGTAGGTGCCCCGGATGAGCACCGATTGAAAAATAAAAAAGTTGCAGGCACCCCCTATAGGGACTGCAGGGGCCTTGTGACTCTCCCCACAGCTTCAAATGAAGCCTGGATTGTCAATGTTCCAGGTGGTCACCAGGGCATCCAACCAAAATTGTAAAGGTGGCTGGCTATCACCATAGTGGTGGCTTGGGAGCGGCTAAGGCCACTTGGGCCCAAGGAATTTCCTCAATGGCACCTAAAATTATCAGTGCATGAGAGTGTCCCAGGAGGGCATTGGGCCACCCACTGTTATAAAAGAAACAAAAAGGGGCGTGATCAAGATGGCGGATCGCTAGGACGTTCCTTTCTGCCCTCCTCCGCCTTGGCACAAAAAATCGACTTGTGGCCAGTATGGGGGAGGCCTGGAGGCTTTCCCCATATCGCGCTACTCCCTCCTGGTGCCCCGGGTGCAGCGGCGCCGGTCAGAGCCGGGTTGCGCCGCTCCCGCGGGAGGAGCAGGGCATGGCCCGGCAGTTGGGGTGCGCCCGCTGCGAGGCGCGGCCTGGGCTGCGGGACTGGCCTTCCCCCTCGGTGCTCCTTGTGGCCAGGGCACTAGGGATTGAGGGCCGAGGGGCCTTCCTGGGGCCCCCTGATAACTGGTGAGAGCTGCGGGCCCGGCGCTTGGTGGAGGAGGTGCCTGAAGAGTAAGAGGTGCTTCTGGGTGCCATCTTGAAGCGGTGGCAACTGGCGGAGCTTCCTTGCCCTGGTGATTTGGAGCGAGGTCAGTGTGGCGCAGGGCCCTGGTGGATAGCGGGACCCGGTTACCTGGCTTCCGGGGGGAACACCTCGGTGCTTAAATTGTTGGCTGGCCTGGCCTGCAGTCCTGCGAGTGGGCGAGGGGAGCGGACCACTGTTCGTGGTGGCGGCTGGGACCTGGGCCTTGGCGCGGTTCCGGAAAGAGCGGTGCATGCTGACCGGCCTCGAAAAACGATTCTGGAGGATTCACGGTGCTGAGCTGGTGAGGTGAGGTCTGGCCGGCGCGCCTTGGCGACATCGAAGTCCAAACGTGAGTGCTCAGTGAGGGATATGTTGGTAGGGGCGCGCTCTGCACCTGGGTCCATGATGGAGGACTTACCTGAGACGAGGGCCTTGGAAAGTCGAGACGGAATCGGATGAGAGCTCTTCCGTGATGAAGGGCTTTTTGACCTCTCTGTTTGAGTCGCTCTGAGGTGATATCCAAGAGCTGAGTAGGGACATCTCATGGGAGGTGAAGGAGATACGAGGAGAGGTTACCTTCTTGGGTGAACGTGTATTGCAGCTAGAGGACAGTGAGATCCCTCGCGGCGAAGAGGTCGCGGGCCTGCAACAGGAGGTAGTTCGCCTCCGAGAGCAACAGGACCTTCTTCATATGGCGGTTGAGGACTTGGAAAATCACTTGAGGAGACAAAATATTCGTATACGAGGGGCACCTGTGGGTGCTGAGAAAGGGGACATCGGGGGCTACGTGGTGGATTTGTTTTGCTCCCTGCTTGGCACAGAAGAGACACAGGAGGTAGTCTTGGACCGGGTGCATCGAGCTGGGCATGCTGGGGGTCCTGGAGACCGCCCCCCAGACATTTTAGCCTGTCCCCACAATTTTGTCCTCAAAGAAAAGATTCTACAGCGGGTCCGCAACCTCCAGTCTGTCCTCTTTCGTGGGCATGAACTTCAGCTCTTTCACGATTTATCTGTGCGGACTTTGCAGAGATGAAGAGAGTTTAGGCCAATCACAGATCACCTGAGGGCACACAATGTGTCCTACTCTTGGGGCCATCCGTTCCACCTGGTCTTCCGTTGGGAGGATCAGCTTCGGCAGGTGAAATCGGTTACGGAGGCTGGCCGCGTCCTGGGCCTTGAGGACACAGGCCAGGAGGCGAGTGAGGGGGCGGCTCTATCGGCGGGGGGCCCTCCTCGGTGGCGGACAAAAGAGAAGAAAAGGAAGGTGCAACGCCTGATGGCCTTGGAGCTGAGATCGGAGAGAGAGGCCGCTTTGAACAGTGCGGCGGCTGGCACCTCAGCCTAGTCTGGGCACCCGGGGGTGCCCGGAAACACTGCAGGCCACAGTCGTAATAATATGTTGAATGGTGCAGAGGGGTGGCGGGGGCAATGGATCAGGTTACTGATATGGCGGAATATACTGCCCCGTGGAGATTTTACCTCGCGAGGATGGACGATCGAGGACTTTTGTGTCATATGCACCTGTTGTGCTTTTTGGTTTTCTTGTTATTGGTTTCCCTGCGATGTTGGTCTTCTGAGAAGACATCCTCAGGCCTGCTTGCACTAGGCGGCTTAGATAATACTCTGGGTGGTAGTCCTAGTCTGTGCTTTTGTCTCCCCTGCTTGCTTTCTTCAGTATAAGCTATGACCATCAAATGTATAAGCTTAAATGTTAGGGGGTTAAACAACCCTACTAAAAGGATAGCCATCCTCTCAGCTTTAGAGAGATTTGGGAGTCATGTATGTCTTCTGCAAGAGACGCACCTTGTCCTTAAAGAAACCTCCCGTATGCGATCCAAGTGGTTTCCCAAGCAGTTTTGGTCCTCCCTCCCGTCAAAGCATGCAGGGGTGGCGATAATTTTATCACGCACTTTCCCGGGGGAACTCATATCCAAATTGCATGAGGTCCCGGGGAGGCTCTTTGCCTTGCGGATCTGATTGGGGGTTTTTATTCTCATGATCGCTTCCCTTTATGCACCCAACTCCCAACAGGAAGCCTTCTTGAGACAGTCTCTGACTCCGATTCTACAGTCCCCTGATGGTGCTGTATTGCTGGGGGGTGATTTTAATTTGATGATGGATAGGGACCTGTATCGCTCAGGTCAATGGTATGGTCAGACTGGATCCTTGTCGGATTCTGGGCGGCAGTGGCTTCATGAGTGTGGTCTGCTGGATGTGTGGAGGAGTGCGCACCCTACGTTGAGGGACTATTCCTTCTACTCGTCGGCAACCAAAACATACGGTAGATTAGACCTGTTTCTGGCATCTCAGGAGCTTCTCCCCAGGGTTAGAGACCCAGCGATAGAGCCGCGGGCCTTGTCAGATCATGCTCCGGTAACAGTTGAGATTCATACGGACATGGAGAGGGTTAGTCCATCGGGATGGCGATTTAGAGATTCGATGCTTCAGAACGACGCAACGGTAAAGACGATTCGAAGGGCAATAATAATAATAGACTACCTTAGCTTTAACGATAACGGGACAACAAGCATTGCAACACTTTGGGAGGCACTGAAGGCTGTCTTGAAGGGTGAGGTGATGTTGCTTTCTTCCAGGGATAACAAGGCGAGGACTCGGCTCCGGGAGGACTTGGAGCAGCGAGTAAGGGCGCGAGAGCGCTCACATAAACGCACCGGTGCTCCTAGAATATGGTGAGAGCTTGAGAAGGTTCGGAAGCAACTGAGGAGGTTGGACTGGGACAGGGCAGAGTATGCGGTAGTCCAACTCAAACAAAAGTATTATGTAGGAAGCAATAAGTGCGGCAAGCTACTGGCGCATAGGTTGAGAGCACAGCACGCAGCATCACTGATAAAAATGGTAAGATTTCCTTCTGGGGCGGAAGCACATACGAGCGACCAAATAGCGCAGGCTTTTGAGGAATTCTATCGAAGTCTGTATATGGCTGAGAAGCCTGGTGACTTAGCCCCAGAATCCTTCTTAGAGGACATAGCAATCACGCGTATGTCGGTGACGGACTCAGCTTCGTTGGACCAACCTATAAGGGCTGAGGAGGTTATATCTGCGATTGCTCGCTTGCAGACTGGGAAGTCACCTGGCCCAGATGGTTTTTCTGCGCTTTTTTATAAATCCTTCTGTGCGGAACTTGTTCCCATTCTTGTGCAACTTTTTAACTCTTTTCGTCAAACGGGTGTGCTCTCGGCTAGTATGTTAGACACTACTATCGTTGTTATCCCGAAACCGGGGAAGGATCACGAGGAATGCGCCTCATATAGGCCGATCTCCCTCCTGAATATCGATGCCAAACTGTTTACTGGCATTTTGGCACACCGTCTCAGCTATTATATGCCGGGACTTGTGGATCCTGACAAGTCGGGATTTATACTTCATAGACAGTGTAGCGATAATACCAAGCAGTTGCTCCATCTCTTAGATAAAACTGAACGTTCCCGTAGGGCGGCGCTTTTCCTGTTTGTGGATGCTGAGAAAGCCTTTGATAGGGTCCACTGGCCATACCTGTTCAGGGTGCTCGAACGCTTTGGACTGGGTTCAGGTTTTATAACATGGATTCGTTGCATCTATCAAGAGCCTCTGGCATCGTTTCCGGGTTAATAGGATGCTCTCTCTGCCATTCGTCATCCAAAGAGGCACCAGGCAAGGGTGTCCTCTTTCGCCCCTCCTGTTTGTGCTTTTCATGGAGCCACTGGCGCAGAAGCTCCAGGACAACCCTCAGATCACGGGCATCAGATTCGGGGGGGATGAGCATCTCATTTCGCTATATGTGGATGACATCATTTACACTTTGGCGGAGCCCATGAACTCACTGCCGGCACTAATGGTTGTTATTGAGGAATTTGGGCAGGTTTCGGGGTTCCGAATTAATATTCTTAAATCGCAGGCTCTGGGCAAGTTTATCACAGCGGAGCATGAAAGGGACTTGAAGGCCCGGTGCCGTTTTACATGGACCTCTTCGGACCTCCCATATTTGGGGATTGAGTTGGGCACTACGGTCACCAGTACAGTGAAGTAGAACTATTCTAAACTAACGCGAGAGGTGCAACGTGACTTGGAGTCATGGGGAGGCTTAAACTGTCCTGGCTCGGCAGAGTTGCGGCGGTGAAGATGACCATCCTACCACGTATACTTTATCTGTTCCAGGTGCTCCCGCTGGAACCCCCTGCAAACGATAGCGTCCCTCGAAGCGGCTGTCCTTAGATTTATTTGGGAAGGGAAGGCGGCGCGGATATTGCGGCAGGTTCTGTACCGTCCTAAGAGGGAGGGGGGCTGGCGGTGCCCTGCCTCCCGCGATATTTTCAGGCAACACAGTTGCGCTTCCTTCTGGAATGGAGCCGGCCATCTTCAGAGAAGCATTGGTGTTTCATGGACCAAGCAGTGGCTGGCTCTCATATATGGAAGGAACCCTGGCTTAGGTGCCGCCAAAGGGCGCAAGGGTTGTATATATCACCAATTACAGAGGTTACGATGAGAGGGTAGGATCGGGTGGCCGGCAGGGCGGGTTTGACGACCTTCCCGTACCCAGTGACTCCACTGGGCGCGAATCCTGATTTTGGCCCTGGCTTACAGCTGGAGGCATTACGTAGGTGTATGAGAGGGGATGCAAAAGGGTAGGATACCTATTTGATGGGCAGGGGGTAATCCCCTTTGACCAATTGAGGGAGCAATATGGCCTGACTGAGGCCGATAGGATAATGTACTACCAAATAAGACATTGGACACTGCTCCCTGCCAATAGGATATTAGTCGATAGGCCGTTAACCCCATTTGAAAACTGGATTCTAATGAAAAAGGACGATAAGTGGGTGGTTTCAGAACTCTATGCCCTCCTGCGGGGAGAGGTCTGTTCAATCAAAACTAAGGGTCAATTGAGATGGGAGAAGGAGCTTGAGAGGGAGCTATCGGAGGAAGAGTGGGAGAGTGCTTTTTATAGGGTGCACCACACAGCTTATAACTCAGCAGGTACAGAGACAGCAAATAAAGTAGCCTCCTCCTGGTATTACACCCCTAACAGGATCCATGCTTGGAATCAGGATAAATCTAGTCGCTGCTGGGGGGAGTGTGGGGGGGACATGCTTGTGCATCTATTATGGCATTACCCCAAGCTACACCGGCATTGGAAGGATGTAATAGACACTGTGGACAGGGCCTTTGACACTCAGATCCCTAGATTTCCTGCGTACATTTTGCTTGGTCTCCCCAATCCGCTCACATATCCCCTAAGATCTTTGAAGGGTCGGCAGATGGCCTTGGCTTTGAACGCTGCCGTACAACTTTTGCTATCTGTGTGGGGGACAGAGCAGATACCGTCAACAGTCTCTTGGCTGCACAAGCTATGGTTTATCCTCGCCATGGAGAAGCTCTCCCTGGCCTCACAGCTGCGGGTTGGAGACTTTAGGGAACTCTGGCAACCGTTTTTACGTGTTCTATCTGGGGAGTTTTCAGAGCTGACGTGCCCAACCTACCTGAGGGTCCTGAACTTGAATTGATTGCCTGGGAGGTCATCTACGATGTGATTTAATTCTGAACTAGAATTACATGGTAATAGAGCCGGAGATCGTTTGATTAATGTATTTCCAACTAGCTCTGGGGAAACATAGTTGTGTTAACTGTATAATTTTATTTATTTTTCTTTCATTGTTTCGCATTGAATAAGCTAACTATGCGCCTGTTCGCAATATTGTGATGTAGTATATATACATGTGCGATGTTCTAAAATTGAGAACTTAATAAACAGATTTGATCTATAAAAGAAACAAAAAAAGGCTGGCTTCCCTCACTGTGGTTGCTAGGTAGCAGGCAAGACTGTGGGGGCCCTGGAGCTCCCCTCAGTTTCCAACATTATAAAATGGTGTGGATGTCCTGAGTGGGCATTCAGGAACCACAAAAAAAAAAAAAAAAAATTAAAAAAGAATAATACATGAGTGTCAGGAACCACTCATGTATTATTCACTGCTCCAGACAAGAAGTGCCCCAAAATGCCCTGCAAGGGCTATTTATTTCTGTTTTTGGATAATGGTGGTGCCCATAGAAGGGGCAAGGGCACCACTTAGCATTTTCTAAATGTTGTTCGGGGCTGGAGGGAGTGCAGCAGCCATTTAGGAACATTAAAAAACACAATAAGTCTCTTGGGTCATTTAATCCATGACCTTAGGAGAGCTTACCGTATTCTTTTTTTTTTAAGCAGTCCGAGCTGGAGCTGTAAGCTCTTTAGCTTGAGTGCAGAACTGCCTTGTGGTTTTGTTTATGGCTGCATTTTGTATCTTGAAATATGATAAAACATGACTCAAACACTAATAATTTGAGACAATCAATAATATTAACTATTGAAATGTACGAATTTGTGAAATACACATTTGATTATAGTTATTGGTAAATTTGTGGCAAAGCCAATAAATCTGCCTTATAAATGTTGTGTGCTGATTCCTTGAAAACGATAAATGAGCTGCAGCTTTTTGTATTTTGACCATATAACAAAGCTAATAGGGCTGCTTAAAATAGCACCCTTTGTATTGTTACATCAAATAGTCAGTTGTGTGTGGCAGCAGCGGGTTTGGTGTGGGACCGAGCTGCAGGCCACACTGCAGCTAACCCCACACTGCGCACGGCCAAAGACATGGGCCTATGGGTAGGATGTCTGCTGGTGGTTTGGGCACAGGGTAGCATCCAGACTGCGCCTGGCTAAAGGACGTGTGGCTGGGCATTTGGCACCCATAGTTGGGGGGTTCGGCACAGGACCTGGCCAATGGCCAAGCACTGTGCCCAACCCCATGCCACACATAGAAATTCATTAAAAAACAAAGATTAAGGCCCTCATTACAACATTGGCGGTAAAAGATGCTTACCGCCATGCAGAATACGGCCAACACACCGCCGCAGAAAACCGCCACAGCTATTATGACCCACATTTTGGAATCCGCCAAAATTCAGACACCCACACAAGTCCGCCGCACCAAAGGTCAGTGATAAACTGGCGAAAACAAAACCTCCACCGTCACGCCAACAGAAATACGCCCACACTATCACGACACACGAATCCAAGCGTCGGTCATTCAACCGCGATATTCCATTGGCGGTACACACCGCCGCGCTCAAAATACACACACTCTTACAAAACACTACCACATTGGACAATTCCAAATACACACACCTGATACACATACACACACCACTCCCACACACCCATTACAATATAAAACACACACCCACATCACCCACAAACCCCCATGACCAGAATCACAGAGAGAAGGCCAGAGAGAGACACCACCATCAACAAACTAGCATCCACAGGCACACAACACCATCACAACTTCCACGCACCTCACACAACACACCACTACATATCACCACACTTATCACCACACACTCCACCCCACACATCACCTACACCACCCCATGCCAAGGCAAAGACATCCAGGTTCTCGGAGGAGGAGCTCAGGGTCATGGTGGAGGAAATCGTCCGGGTAAAGCCACAGCTATTCGGAGCACAGGTGCAGCACACCTCCATTGCAAGGAAGATGGAGCTATGGTGAAAAATAGTGGACAGGGTCAACGCAGTGGGACAGCACCCAAGAAATCGGGAGGACATCAGGAAGTGGTGGAATGACCTACGGGGAAGGTGCGTTCCGTGGGCTCAAGCCAGCACCTGGCGGTTCAGAGGACTGGCGGCGGACCCCCACCTCCTCCCCCACAACTAACAACATGGAGGGAGCAGGTCTTGGCGATTCTGCATCCTGAGGGCCTCGCAGGAGTAGGTGGAGGAATGGATTCTGGTATGTCAAATCTCAATTATTACATCCCCCACCCTACCTGCATGCTATCACATACCCCCATCCTCACCCCAAGCACCCCAACCCCTCACATATGTCCCAACATCACAAACCACCCATCCCAACACCAAGCCCTGCATGCAACAACAAAGCATGGACACCCATCACTAAAGCATGCCCACTGCACATACACATACACCCACCTAAACCACCATCACACAAGCTCCCACACAGGAATGCAAGCACTGGGGTACACGGTCACCCACCCATTGCACACCATGACACACACAGATGTAATAACCATCCTTTTATACCCCTGCAGGACCCCTACCCAACGTTACCGGACGGGAGGGTCCACACATGTCCACACCACCAACAGAAGAGGCCCACAGTGATGACAGCACCTCTGTCCAACTGGATTTAGATGACCAGCCCGGCCCATCGGGGACCTCGGGACAGCCGGTTCCCATCACACAGTCACAAGCCACTACAGACGTTCCCCCCTCTGGAAACACCAGCATAGCACCCACCCAGCGGGCCCATACCTCCGTCCCCAAGACACGTCAATCAGCTGTGTGTCCACCACTACAGGGAACCCAGGATAACACACCACCCCAACAACAACAGGGACCTTGGGGCAGTGGTAGTGGGCACATGGTCCAGGGGACGGAGGCCCAGGAACACAGGGGAACTGGGAGGACTGCTGTGCGACAGGGGGCAGACAGGCCAAGGGAACCCACTCTCGACGAGGCCCTCTCCTCCAACATGGGAGCCTACCACCACTCCCAGGAGACAATGGCAATGGTACTGGCCACGTTTCAGGAGACCCAGCGCCTGCAGGAGGAACAGTAAATGGTCTTCAGGGAGGAACTCAGAACCATCAGCTCCACCCTGGGCACCATCATAGGGGTGCTGAAGGAACTTGTGAACACCAGGAGGGACACTGTGGCACTACAAGGGGCCCCTGACACTAGCATGGACGATGAACTGCCCACCACCTCCGCCGGGGCTAGTGGACAGGACGCCCCGCCACAGGACCACCACACCAGCACCCCACCCCCTGCAGAGGGAGAACCAACCCGCAAACGGTCCCTGAGATCCAGGACAAAGACAGAGAACGATGCCAAGACCCTCGCCAAGAAAGAAGACCACCCTGATTGTCATCCTACTGTCCCACTTTGTCACCCTCTCCATACTTTAACTGCCCCAGCTCCACTTCCTATGCCCATATGGGCAATGCACCTGTGAGACTAATAGACTGGACTCTGCCATGGACATTCCTCCGCCATCAGCCCTCACCATTTCACTACCCCCTCCAATATTGAGCACTTAAATAAACACACCTAAAGCACAAAACGATCTGGAGTCTGTCTGTGATTTCGAAGTAGTGTATTAGCAATTACAGTGACAAAATGCATTTTTAAATAGTAATGTCAACATATATATGTCACACAGCTCTAGTCCATGAGGAATCTAAGCAGATGTCACACAGTGGGACCCACATCTGTGAAATCGTAAGGGAAAGTAACAACTCAGTGATCATACACTGGGTGAAAATGACAGACAGTAGAGAGGTAGTAGTGTTAAAGTACATGTAGTATGCAGGTTTGTATTCTTACCTGTGTCTCATTGGAAATATTGCAGGATCACTGAGTCCCTGTTGTCCATGTCTTTTTCCTCTGCTTCCTCGTCTTCACTGTCCACAGGCTCCACAGCTGCCACAACACCGCCATCTGGACCATCCTCCTGCAGAAAAGGCACCTGTCGTCACAAAGCAAAGTTATGAAGCAAACAGCAGGCCACGATGATCTGGCACACCTTCTTTGGTGAGTAGAATAGGGATCCACCTGTCATATGGAGGCACCTGAACCTGGCATTCAGGAGCCCGAAGGTCCGCTCGATCACCCTCCTAGTTCACCCATGGGCCTCATTGTAGCGTTCCTCTGTCCTTGACATGGGATTCCTCACTGGGGTTGGTAGCCATGACAGGTTGGGGTAACCAGAGTCACCTGTAAATGGTGAGGGAAAACTGTTAGACACACTAACCAGTAGGGATATCCCCAGACCCAGACAACCATTCCCACTGACTTGCTTCCAGGTGCTCACCTAATAGCCACACACGTTGCCTCTGGAGTTGACCCATCACATAAGGGATGCTGCTATTCCGCAGGATGTAGGCGTCATGCACTGAGCCAGGGAATATGGCATTCATATGGGAGATGTACTGGTCGGCCAAACAGACCATCTGTACATTTATGGAATGATAACTCTTCCGGTTTCTGTACACCTGGTCACTCCTGTGGTGGGGGGACCAAAGCCACATGTGTCCCATCAATGGCACCTATGATGTTGGGGATATGTCCCAAGGCATAGAAATCACCTTTCACTGTAGGCAAATCCTCCACCAGAGGGAAAACGATGTAGCTCTGCATGTGTTTCAGAAGGGCAGACAACACTCTGGAAAACACAGGCTGGGACATCGCTGATGCCATGGCCACTGTTGTTTGAAATGAGCCACTTGCAAGGAAATGGAGCACTGATAGCACCTGCACTTGAGGGGGGATTCCTGTGGGATGGCGGATTGCTGACAGCAGGTCTGACTCCAACTGGGTACACAGTTCCTGGATTGTGGCACGGTCAAGCTTGTATGTGATAATCAAATGTCGCTCCTCCATTGTCGACAGGTCCACCTGCGGTCTGTACACCGGAGGATGCCGCCATCTCCTCACATGTCCCAGCGGACGGTGCCTATGAAGGACAACTGCGAGCACAGAGTCAAACAACTCAGAGGTACGTACCCACAGTTTACACAGAACACCATTCATACACAAAAGGTGGCATGTATGTGTGTTGAGTCTAGGCCTAGGTCTGTGTGACACAGTTGAAAATGAAGCCATGTGGGCCCCTGAAATGGCGGCTGCCTGACCTGTAAAGTGGGACAATGGGATGTGAGGTAACTGCGCTGGCGTTGTACACCGTCGTGGTAGGCGGTCGAAGACCACTGCGCAATGCTGTATTGGTTAACATTGGCCCCTATGGGTCCCAGGAGCCAATGACGATGTACGCCGGCGGTGACGGTACGCACCGCCGCGGACGTGATGGTACGCACCGCCTCGGACGTGACTGCCATTTTCTATCACTTCAATCACTCGATACCTGATCTTTGACAGGAGAGGACCTACACTGCAAGTGCTGCTGTGACCTCGGTCTGGAAGAGACAATGGCTCGAGTGTCTGGGGAAAGAGCCCCTGCCTTCACATCGGAGGAGTTGGAGAAACTCGTTGATGGGGTCCTCCCCCAGTACAAGCTACTCTACGGTCCTCCAGACAAACAGGTAAGTACACAGGGAGAATGTTGTCTAGGCTATGCCTGTGTGGAGAGGGCTGGATGTAAGAAGGAAGGGGGCAGAGTGCTGCGTGCATGAAAGAAGGTGAATGCATGTGCCACATGGCAAGGGTAGGGATGGGGGCCAATCAGTTTGACGGTGCAGTTGGTAATAACTTCTCTTTTTCCCCTGTACATTTCATGTAGGTCAGTGCCCACCAGAAGAAAGATATTTGGCGTGCCATCGCCAAGGACGTCTGGACCCTGGGGGTCTACCACAGACGGAGCACCCACTGCCGGAAAAGATGGGAGGACATTCGCCGCTGGAGCAAGAAGACGGCGGAGGCTCAGCTGGGGATGGCCTCCCAACGTGGGAGGGGTGCCCGTCGCACCATGACCCCCCTGATGTTCAGGATCCTGGCGGTGGCCTACCCGGAGTTGGATGGGTGCTTGAGGACATCACGGCAGACACAAGGGGGCACGCATTACGAGGTGTCTGGGTGGGGAGGTGGGCTGTGGGTTTCCATAGGCCAGGGCGAGTTCCGTAGGCAAGGCCCCTCCGTAAGGCAGGGCATGTGGCACCCACCAAACCTCTGTAGAGTGCCGAGTACACCTAGTCATGCCCCTGTGTCATCTATGTGTGCAGATGTCGTCCATAGCCTTGTAGGCCATTTCCCAGGAATTGAACAGTGGAGCCCAAGAGAGCGGCGTAGTGCAGGGGGCTTCTGTGTCTGTCGTGTCCGCCAACGGTAGCGGTAATGCATGCACTCAACATGTCTTTCTTCTGTCGCCCCCCCCTTTTTGTGGTCTCCATGTTCATGTGTGCATTAGCATCATCAGACGGAGGAGCAGTGGCACCGGAGCACGAGGGATCTGTATCCCACATGGCCCTGGAGGGCAACACTACGGAGTCAGAATTCACCAGTGAGACGGAGGGCGAGGGGAGCTCCATGGCGGGTACAGGAGCTGAGACCAGCGACACGGACTCGTCCTCTGATGGGAGCTCCCTTGTGGTGGCGGCAACATCTGTGCCCCCGCATCTACAGGTACAGCCGCCACCCCCCCTCCCAGCAACGCCCTCCCAGCAGCCCCTCAGACTTTGCCCCGTGCCCGCTCACCCAGGAGGGTGGGCATCACCTTCGCCCCAGGCACCTCAGGCCCTGCCCTAGTCACCCCTGCTGCCCTCAGTGAGGAGGTCATTGACCTCCTCAGGTCCCTCACTGTTGGGCAGTCTACCATTTTGAATGCCATCCAGGGTGTAGAGAGGCAGTCGCAACAAACAAATGCATTCCTGGAGGGCATTCAGTCTGGTCAGGCGGCCCTTCACCAAGCTTTTCAGACTCTGGCCTCAGCACTGTTGGCAGCCATTGTCCCCGTCTCTAGCCTCCCCCCTCCAACTTCCTCAACCCGACCCAATCCCCTGTACCTCTGCCTATCCCAAGCACACCTACAGACCAACATGCACACACGTCAACACACAAGGGTAGCTCTAGCAAACATAAGCACCACACATCCCACAGGCACTCACGCAAGCATCACACACATGCAGACTCACCAACATCCACTGCCTCCACTGTGTCCCCCTCCTCCTCGTCTCCCTCCCAGTCTCGTCTACACTCACACCTGCATGCACTACCTCTACAGCCACTACGTCCCTCTCCAGCACACCCAACACCACACCCCGCTCACTTGCAGTCACCACCCCCACTACCATTCACACGTCTCCTGTGTCCTCTCCCAGTGTGTCTGTGACGCCCCCTCCCAAGATACATAAACGCAGGCACACACCCACCCAACAGCCATCCACCTCACGACAGCCTCCAGCGCATGCACCTTCACCCAATGTCACCAAACGTACACCTCCTACAGCCACCACCTCTTCCTCCACTCCCAAACCCCCTCCAGCTACCTGTCCCAGTGTGTCCAAAAAACTTTTCATGTCCACCCTTGACCTCTTACCCACACCTCCCCCACCCCGTCCATCTCATTGGTCCCGAAGTAGCACCTCAGCCACAACATCTCCGGGACCAGTGGTGCCTGTAGTAACCGGAATGTGGAGTGCACCGGCCACCAGGGCAGCCAGTGTGGCACGGAGCCACAGCACAGACAGTCCCCCACCTGTGAAGCATCAGAAGTTGGCCAGTGCCCGGCGGGAGAGGGGGAAGACTCCAGCCACCAAAGCCACTCCCAGGGGTCCCGTTGGGAGTGTGGAGTCAGCTGTGACACCTTCCAAGGTGGGGAAGGGCCACAAGAAACCCGGCAAGTCTGGCAAGAGCAGCACGGCGGACAAGACCGCCATCGTCCCTGCTGCCCAGGAGGCCACCGCCAACCCCATCCCAGCTGCCCAGGAGGCCACCGCCAGCCCCAGCACGGCTGCCCAGGACGCCACTGCCAGCCCCAGCCCAGCTGCCCAGGAGGCCACCGCCAGACCCAGCCCAGCTGCCCAGGAGGCCACCGCCAGCCCCATCCCAGCTGCCCAGGAGGCCACCGCCAGCCCCAGCCCAGCTGCCCAGGAGGCCACCGCCAGCCCCATCCCAGCTGCCCAGGAGGCCACCGCCAGCCCCAGCCCAGCTGCCCAGGAGGCCACCACCAGGACCAGCCCAGCTGGGCCATGAAGGAACACCAGCAAAAGGCCCTTTGGGCCATGAAGGACCGTCAGCAAAAGGCCCGTTGGGCCATGAAGGATGGCCAGCAGCTGAGACCCTGCAATGTAGACCATCTGAAGCACCGCTAAAGAGGACACCGCCATCTGAAGCACTGCTGAACAGGGCACCGCCATCTGAAGCACCGCTGAACAGGGTACCGCCATCTGAAGCACCGCTAGCCCATGAGTGGCAGGGGCACTGACACAACTGGGTCCGTTACGGGGTAAATGATGCACTCTGGGCACCAGTCCCCCCTCCAGAACCAGTGGAGACTGTCATCCACTACCTCTGTCCTTAACAGGATGAAGCACTCTGGGCACCATGCCCCCTCCAGAACCAGTGGAGAGATCCATCCACTACCTCTGTCCTTAACAGGATGAAGCACTCTGGGCACCAGTCCCCCTCCAGAACCAGTGGAGAGATCCATCCACTAACTCTGTCCTTAACAGGATGAAGCACTCTGGGCACCATGCCCCCTCCAGAACCAGTGTAGAGATCTATCCACTACCTCTGTCCTTAACAGGATGAAGCACTCTGGGCACAAAGCCCCCTCCAGAACCAGTGGAGACTGTTATCCAGTTGAGAGACTGTGGCTTTGCACTCCCCATGATGAAACAGTGGGCAACCCACCCACTGTATAGACTTGAGAGCCTGTGGCTTTGCACTCCCCAGGATTGAACAGTGGGCAGACCACACACTGTATAGACTTGTGAGACTGTGGCTTTGCACTCCCCAGGATTTAACAGTGGGCAGACCAACCACTCTATAGACTTATGAGACTGTTGCTTTGCACTCCCCAGGATTGAACAGTGGGCAGACCAACCACTGTATAGACTTGTGAGACTGTGGCTTTGCACTCCCCAGGATTGAACAGTGGGCAGACCAACCACTGTATAGACTTGTGAGACCGTGGCTTTGCACTCCCCAGGATTGAACAGTGGGCAGACCAACCACTGTATAGACTTGTGAGACTGTGGCTTTGCACTCCCCAGGATTGAACAGTGGGCATGTGGCCCCCTTGTGGATTTGGCGTCGTGCACTCAAGCGGCTGAGGTGCCCCCCTTTCCCTCCCCCTGAGGTGCCTGTTTTATTGGTATCTGATGCCCCTGCAGTGTTCTCTCCGTCATGGACGGGGATCTTGTGTGGGCCTCGCCCATACCTTGTGGTCCCAGTTTTCCACTGACTTTCTTTGTGCAGTACCTGGACTACTATGCCTGGTATTTATTTTGTACTTTGTGTGTATATATATTTCTGCCTACTTGTTTTTAATATATTTTGATGGTTACACTCATTCTCTTTGGTCTTTGCATTCTTCCGGGAGGTTTGGGGGGAGTAACTTTATTGTATCATGATGTATTAGTGTGTGTGTTGTGGTGGGTGAGGGTGGGGGTGTGGGTGGGGTTGTTGCGTGTGTGTGTCCCTGTTTTTTCTCTCCCCCATCCCCTGTGTCGTAGGTGCAGTACTCACCGTGGTCTTCGCCGCCGGCGTTCGTGCTCCTGGTAGAGGAGCAGGAAGACTATCGCAGGTAAGATTTGGAGTTCCGGTTCCATGGTGTCCTCGTTCCTCGTGAAGTGTGTAGAGGTGAGCGTTTTCCCTTCGAAATTCCTGTTTCTGCCGTGTTTTTATCCGCGGTGAATCCGCCCCAGAAAAGGTGGTGGATTGGCCTGTCATAATAGTGTGGGCGGTACATTGTGTTCCGCCTGTCTGTTGGCGGTGACCGCCGCGCTGTTTGTTTGTACCGCCGTGGCGGTCGGAGTGTTAAAGCGGCTGTCTTTGTTGGTGGTTTCCACCACGGTCGTAATTGGAAATTTTTTACCGCCGGCCTGTTGGCGGTCTTACCGCCGCTTTAACACTGTCTGCCAGGGTTGTAATGACCACCTGAGTGTGGTGAAAATGTCAGTTGAATCATACCATTTAAAACCAACAAAACCACTGAAATTGTGGTTAGCTCATTAAAGTGACAATAACTCGTGCCCTCACCATGGGCTGCTAATTACCTAACATATTACATCACTCATGACATGTTCAATGACACCATTAATATATCAATGCATCATCTGAAATGACATCATTGATGACAGCACTGTGCCTGGTGGGGATGCGAGTCATACGTACTTTAGGGCATGAGTTATAGTTACTTGAGATAACTTTACCTGGCGAAGTTCAGTGGCTTTGTTCATATAAAATGGTATGTATTCACTGACATTTTCACCTAACAGTGACTTCCTTTTAACCTTTGTTACATTCTTCCACCCCTCAGTGATTATAACTTGCATGTCTTTTAGCCATAATTTGGTTATCCCCTGATGCATAATCCTAGGAGCTCTTGTAATGGTATATATATATATATATATATATAACGGCTTGGGTAGTATTTTACCAATCCAAAGCTGTAATACTGTGCCTGGAGTGGTAAAAGCCTTTTGTCATTTTTAAGCTTGGCATGGTTGGCACTAGCTAATCCTATGCTCAAAGACTGTGCTGTAAAAACGTCAAAAGATGATGTCACTTTCTAGCTTGGTGTGTATGCCACTGTGCTAATCCTATGCTTTAAAACTTTGCTAGAGAAACAGGCGTTTGAGGTGAGCAGATGCAGAGTGTCAGCAGTGTTGTTGGGTGCTCTATACAGTAGTTGCTCTCCACCAAAATGTGGGAACTACCCAGAGCTTTCTGCTTCTTTTTTTGTATAATTTATGTAGCACTCTAACCCTCAAAGGGTTTTATATATAAATGTATACTTACTATATTGCGTTCTGCTATGGATACCTCACAGTTCTCAATTGGTTCTTGTCGTGTGAGAGGCTCTGTATTACTTACAGTGTGACTGACATGGCCAGGGTCTATAAAACAGACAGCTACGTGTGGCTTGCTTGAGCTGCATGGTGATTGGATGTGTAACATGCCCTACGCTGGTAATCACACTGTAAACATGATGCAGGGCTTGTAATTGCCTTTCGATCGCTGGCATACAGTGGTCTACTGGAGAGCTATCTACTGAATACCTGCAGGGCTGCATTTTCAGGCCCCTGATCACTAACAGAGTGCAAGTATGTCAGTGATCTATGCAACACAAATAATGCTTGTGTGATAGGCTGAGCATAGACTGCCGACCCTTCACATATGCAGTTTGTTTCTTTCTTCTCATTCTGAAGGGGCTGGTGCTGTGGTGCTGACACAGTTCTACACAAATTCAGACAACTAGAGTAAAATGGGAAGAATTCTAATGATGCACTGCATGAACCCCCATGAAGCGAGCCATCTTTCTTAGAACTTGTGGCTTGAGTATCTTAACAAGGACAGTGTGGAAACATCTGCTTCAGAAAGTTTGCAACCACTCCCAAGATTGTCTTTTGATACTGGTGGCAAGGTGTAGGAAAGTACTATCTTCCTTGGCATGTTACCCCCATTTTTACCTGTATGTCAGTATATTTTTGCCTGTCTCACTGAGATCCTGCTGGTCAGGACCCCAGTGCTCATAGTTGATGGCCTAATGTGTTTGTCTGTGTAGTGCCTAACTGTGTCACTGAGGCTCTGCTAATCAGAACCTCAGTGCTTATGCTCTCTCTGCTTTTAAATTTGTCAATGTAGGCTAGTGACTTCATTTACCAATTTCAATTGGCACACTGGACCCCCCTTAAAAGTCCCTATTAATGGTAGCTAGGTACCCAGGGCATTGGGGTTCCAGGAGATCCATATGGGCTGCAGCATATCTTTTGCACCCACAGTGAGCTCAGACAAACCCTTGCACATGCCTGCCATTGCAGCCTGTGTGAAATAACGCACACGTTATTTCACAGCCATTTTCACTGCACTTAAGTAACTTATAAGTCACCTATATGTCTAACCTTCACTTGCTGAAGGTTAGGTGCATAGTAACTAAGTGTGAGGGCACCCTTGCACTAACAAAGGTGCCCTCACATAGTTCAGGGCCATTTCCCGGGACTTTGTAAGTGTGGGGACGCCATTACACGCGTGCACTACATATAGGTCATTACCTATATGTAGCTTCAGAATGGTAACTCCGAATATGGCCATGTAACATGTCTAAGATCATGGAATTGTCCCCCATTCCAAATCTGGTATTGGGGAGCCAATTCCATGCATCCTGGGGGCTCCACCATGGACCCTCAGTACTGCCAAACCAGCTCTCGGAGGCTTGCACTGCTGCTACAGCTTCTGCCACCTCACAGACAGGGTTTTGCCCACCTGGGGTCTGGGCAGCCTAGTCCCAGGAAGGCAGAATTAAGCATTTCCTCTGAGAGCAGGGTGTTACACCCTCTCCCTTTGGAAATATGTGTTACAGGTTAGGGGGGGTAGCCTCCCCAGCCTCCCCAGCCTCTGGAAATGCTTTGAAGGGCGCAGATAGTGCCCTCCTTGCATAAGCCAGTCTACACTGGTTCAGGGACCCCTTGTCCCCTGCTCTGGTGCAAAACTGGACAAAGGAAAGGGGAGGGACAACTCCCCTGTCCATTACCACCCTAGGGGTGGTGCCCAGAGCTCCTCCAGTGTGTTCCAGACTTCAGCCATCTTGCTTTGCAAGGTGTGGGTGCACTCTGGAGGGCTCTGAGTGGCCGGTGCCAGCAGGTGACGTCAGGGACCCCTCCTGATAGGTCCATACATGATAAGGTAGCCAATCCCACTCTCAGGGCTATTTAGGGTCTATCCTGTGGGTTCTCTTCAGATTCTGCTTGCAAGTTTCCTTCAGGAATCCTCTGCAACTACTTCATCATCCTCTGACCTCGGATCAACCGCAGCCTGCTCCAGGAACCGCTGTAACAGCAACAAAGTATCCACAAGGGATACTTTTCCTCTGCAACTTCAGCTCCAGCCAGCAACTTCAAAAGTTTCCACGGTGTGCATGCTCTGAGGACTCCCTGTCTTCATCCTGCACCAGAAGGACTGAAGAAATCTCCCGTGGAGTGACAGAGTCACTACCCTGCTTAAGCAGGCACCTTCCAAGATGACGACTGTAGGTCTTCAGCTTTGCATGTCTCCTAGTTAAGCTGCTCTGCTATAGCAACCTCTATCAGCCTAAGCTGCTAGAACACTACTACATTTCACTAATAAGGAATAACTGGACCTGGTATAAGGTGTAAGTACCCAAGGTACCCACTACAAACCAGGCCAGCCTCCTACACAAGGTATACTGTTAATAAATTCTGGGGTGCTCATTTTATCATTTTTGGGATAGATAAAGGTTAGGCACGGGCAAAATGTAATTTACCACAGAGTAATCTCACATAATTTCCTGCATTTTGCGTTACAGTTGTTACACAAAATGCCTATGGTTACAGTATTACACTGTGCTGCATAATTCAGATTTCATTTATGTAAAAATGTGATTGTAGGATCATGAGAATAATGCATATGAATAGAACATGAGTGGTTGCTCGACCCTCACATATAAAAGTTGTTTAATTACGCATTTCGTGCTAAAAATAGCACAAAATGCTGGATCTGTATGTTGAATAACTTTGTTCAATGTCTGCAAAGACAATTATGCGAATTTCACACAGGCGTACTGAAAGATTGAGTGCACTCACTAGAATTTAACCACACTTCTAGGCAGAGGTTCTAACACACATGTAAATGCACTGATCCACTCCAAGATAATGCCTTTTTTTTATATAGGGCTTACTACCACAGTTTGCAGTTTAGAAGGATTGCAAAAAAGGTGGTGTTACTATTACCTAATTCAGTAATACTCTATCGATCACCTCTGAAAGCTGAAAGGTTGAAATGGTCCTGCTAGGGATTCAACACTATGACCTGAAGATCACAGAACATTTGAGGTACTCATGCTCAAGATATAGTGATTTACAGAAAGGCCATAAAACACAAGAATGCCTGCCTCAGGAATTATTTTAAACATAGTCCAGTTAATTGGAAAATCTTGCACTAGACTCTTTATCCTTCTTCTTTTCACTTGCCTCACCTTTCTATCACTTTCATTCATTCCATCAACTTTTTACTTTCCTCATGTTCACATTCTCCCTAGAACTCTGCAAGTTATTTTGTTATTTTCTTTTCCTTTTTCACATCCCTTTTCATAGTTCACAGTCCCTCCCACTGGTTTTTAAATGTGCAACTTGAACCCGTGGGAGCAGGTGATCTTGAGACTGGCCCTGCTTGACTGACCAAGGATTCCTGATTTATGGAATAAGAGTCCCTGCTTTGAAGAGGAAAGGAAACAAGCACCCTTAAAATGTGTTATAAGAAAAGAGGGACCCTATTATGGGAAGCTGTTTGTGTCAACATTACAGAAACCCATATAGGACACATCCTGAAATACATAGGGTGCTGCAAGATGAATATGGCACCCACCAGAATGAATGTAATATGTGTTAAAATAAATGTGATACCTGGTAGAGTGAATCTGACTTGAACCAAAACAAATATGAAACCTGGCAGAGTGAATATGCTACTTAGTGATTAATATGAATAAACACACTCCAAATTTAATAAGAAAGATACATGAATCATACTGAAATATATATGGCCTGCACTGTAAACAATAAAGTAGTCACTGAAACGTACACAATATTCATCAAAAAGAATAGGACATTTCTTTAAATGACTGACATATGCCAAGAGGAATATTGCATACATTGAAATGAATATGACTGATTGAAATGAATATAAGGTACTGAAATTAATATATTAGATTCTGTAAAGAATATAATGCACATTAAAACTAATATTTCATGCAGTGACATGAGCATTACACATGTTGCAATGAATATAAATTGCATTGAAATGAATATTACCCAGATTTCAATGAATGAGATATACTGAAATGAACAGGAGATGATTTAAAAGGAATATGGTTTGCTTAGAAATTAATATAACCCCATAGAATTTATTCTGACATGCCTTCAAATTAGTATGACTACAGCTGAAATTCTCATGACATTTGTCAACCTGAATATGGCATGCATTGGAAGTAAAATGGTACATATTCAAATGAATATGATATAATTGTTAAAGTGTATAAATTGCATATTAAAATGAATATGACAAGTGTTAATGTGAATATGACCTCATTTGAAATAAATCTAACAGTGATTGAAAGGAATATACCACATGTTAAAATTAATATAAAATGAGTTTAAATGAATATGAGCTTCGTTGAAATAAATCTGACCTGTTTTAAAATGAATATGAGAAATGTTAAAATTAAAATTAACATGCCATTTACCAAAATGAATATGGCTTGAATTGAAAGTAATATGGTACACATTGACATTAATATGATATGTGCTGCAATGGATATAATTCATTTTAAAATTAATATGACGTGTTAATATGAATGAGACATCCACCGACTGGCATATTTCACATGCTAAAATAAATATGACTTTCATAAAAAATATTGTGAGCCCCTTTGAAATTAATTCAACATGCCTTAAACTGAATATGACCAATGCTGAAATTAAGATGAAACTTGTCAAAATGAATATGTAATGCTTTGAAATTAATATGACACACATCAAAATGAATATGGCATTATTGAAATATATATGACATGTTGAAATGGATATGACCCTTTTAAAAATTATTATGTCGGGTGTTAAGGTGAATATTACACCCATTGAGAAGAATACGGCATTAATTAAAAGGAATATGATACCTTGCAAAATGAATACAGCCCTGTTGGACCTGGCCCTTTTTGCAGGGTCATCCCCAAAGTTTTTGCCTCCTTCCTCCTAACTTTTCGGACCTGTTTTTGTTGACTTTAGGACTCTGGGTACTTTACTACTGCTAGCCAGTGTTAAAGTGAAAATGCTCTCTTTGTAAATTGTATTGGTGATTGCTTTATCCATGATTGGCATATTTGATTTAATAGTAAGTCCCTAGTAAAGTGCACTGGAGGAGCGCAGGGCCTGGATATCAAATGCTACTAGTGGGCCTGCAGCACTGATTGTGCAACCTACATGAGTAGCCATGTAAACATGGCTTAGAACTGCCACTGCAGTGTCTGTGTGTGCAGTCTTAAACTGCCAATTTGACCTGGTAGGTGTACCCACTTGCCAGGCCCAAACATTCCCTTTTTATACATGTAAGGCACCCCTAAGGTAGGCCCTAGGTCAGGGTGCAGTGTATGGTAAAGGTGGGACATGTACTGATGTATTTTACATGCCCTAACAGAGAAATACTGCCACGTTCGTTTTTCACTGTTCACTGTTCACTGTTGCAGGGCCTGTCTCTCTAATTGGTTTCAATGGGGCTGCCTTTAAATATCCTTAATGTGCAGTTTCCCTTTGAGAGCAAATAGAAGTAAGGAGTATGGGGTCACTGAACTCACAATTTTAAAATACATCTTTTGGTAAATTTGGTTTTTAAATTGACTGTTTGAAAAATGCCACTTTTAGGAAGTGGACATTTACTTGCTTAAACCATTCTGCGATTCTGCATGCTTGTATAGTCCCTGTCTGGGTCAGACTGACAGTTGGGCTGTTTGTGAATCCCCTCCAGATAGTGACACAAAGGGAGCTGGGGTGTAGCCTGCATATCCTGATGAGCCATCTGGGCTAGAGAGGAGGGAGGAGTGGTTTTTCATCCCTAAGCCCTTCCCTTCTTCTTTACTTCTCATTCTTTACTTCTCTTCTATCACGTTTAGGGCCCATTTCAATTTTTTTGTGGAGAGGGAACGGTGGTACCTGTCAATGGGGCCAACAAACATTTTAAAATTTGGAGGTTTGCTCCTCCTCATGGGCAACGTGGTAATTTCCTCCATCACCCTGGCAGAGGACTGGCCAACCGCCAAAATATAAAGGAGGTCCTAAATGGCCTACTTCTTCCTCTACCCTTGCTCCTCATCCCTCACCATCCATCAGCCATCCTCTATTCCCCATTTATAAATCAGCTCTCACTTCTGATTTCTAATAATCACCTCACATTCCTCACTGTGCATCACTCAATCTACGTTTTATGTTTCATCCCTTCACCTGTTTTTTTCCCTCTACAGCCCTCATCCCTTATTCCATCCCTTTATCGCCCACTCTTTTCTATTCACTCTACATTGCTTATTTGTCACACTTCATTCCTCAACTCTCCCTATTCTTCTTTCTGGACAATGATGATAGCTTAAAATGTATACCACACTGTCCATTTTAGGTCATGCTGCCCCCTTACATCTCATTCCTCCGTTTTCATTCCTCACTCGTACCGTCTTGACCTCACTCCTCTTTCCTCACATCTCATCCTTTTTTAATCAACCAACATTCCTTATTTTCATCCTACATTGCACAATGTTCAGCCCTGATCTCCAACTACTCATCCTTAATTTCTCATTTGTCATCTCTAATCCCTCACTTTTAATCGCTACTCCCTCCTGTCTCACCCCCCAGCCCTTACTTTCATCCTTTCTTACATCTGCCACTCGCTTTCTCCTCCTTCCTCAATCCTCATCCTTACCACTCAAACCTCCTCCCTTATTCCTCTCACCTAATCCTTCATTATCCCATACACTTTCCTCACTCTTCTTCTCTCATTCCACACTCTTCACACTTGATTTTTTACTCAACATCCCTCATCTATCACTGCTCACTCTCCCTCACTTTAGCAGTGCTAAGGGAAATGGACGAATGATGGTTCCTAAAATGACCACCCTCCTGACCATATTAGGATATCCTCATCCCTCCCTCCTCGTGACACAGACCTCAATTTTCACCTTTTATTTCTCATTCATCATCACCCACTGTTCCCACATTCACCATGCGTCACTATAGCCTTGCCAATCAAACTTGTCTCTAGCCCTCACATTCCCTATCTCTCATCTCTCACTTCTCACTTCTCATCCATCATTCCCCATTCTTCATCCTTCAAACATGCAGTACCTAATCCCTTTTAAGACATCCTCATTCATCATCCCTCAGTCATCACCTCTCATTCTTCAGCCCTCATCCCTTAAACCTTATCTGTCAGTCCTCACTCCTCACTCATCAGGCCTCATCTGAAACTCTCATTCCTCCTTGCCCATCTTTCTTTTCTCACCTTCAATCAAGGGGGTATCCATGAATTTAAAATACCCTCCACTTCAAACCAAAGCTCTTATGGTACCAAACAAATAAAGCAAGTCATCACGGCCCTCTCCAGAACAGCTCATGTGTCTCCTCCTTCTAAACATCTATCCAGTCACTCTTCCTTCCAACTGCTGATATCCCCAATTTCACGTTTACATTCTGTCATCCATTCATTCTTGCATGTATCATTCAGTCTTTCACCATTCTGTCTGTCCACCCATCCATACCCAAACCTATCCATCCATCTCAAACCTATCCATCTATCCATCATTCCTTTCACTCATCCATCTCTCCATCCACCTTTTCACTCACTGATCCATCCTTTCTGCCATTCACCCATACATCCATCAACTCTGTCCATCCACCCTTGGACTCTATCAATCTATCATCCTTTCCACTCATTCGTCTATCCATCCTTTCACTCAGCCATCAAATCATCCATCCATTCTCTCTTCCTTCGTCCCAATCACTCATGCATCCACTGATTGACTCCTTCGCTCATCCATCCATCCACTTACTCATCCACCCATGTTTTAAGTCATCTATCCACCCACCTTTTCTTTCGTCAACCCTTCCTTTCACTCATCCATCCTCCACCCTTTTCATTCATCCATCCATCAATCAATTCATCCATCCACTCTCCCTTTTAGTCACCCATCCAGTCTTAACTCATCCATCCTCTCTCATCTATCCTTTCTTCTATCCTTCCATCCTTTCACTCATCCATCCATCTTTTCATTACATCCATCCACCCTTTCACTGCATCCATCTGTCCATCCTCCTTTTCACTCATTTCATCCATCAATCCACCCACCTTCCCTTTCAATCAGCCATCCATCTTTCGTTTTTCTCACCATCCATCACTCTTTCACTTATAAATTCATCCACCCTCCCTTTCACTCTTTAATCATTTTTACTCATCTATCCATCCATCCACCCTTTCACTCATTCATCTATTTCTTCACCCATCCACGCATCCTTTCTCTGCCAAGTTGCAGACAGAAGAGACCCATGAAGAACTCCATCCCGCTGTAGCTTCTAAAGTTGGGGGGGGGGGTCATAAATCCCCAGCATCCATCCTTTCACTCATCCATCCCTCCATCCATTCACCCATCCATCTTTTTGCTCATTCATCTATCCATCCTTTCATTCCATCCATCTATCCATCTTTTCACTTCACCCATCCATCCATCCTTCAACTAATCCATCATTCCTCATTATCTCTCCACCTTCAGTCATCCATCTATTTGCCCATTCAAAAATACATCCACCCTCTTTCATTCATCTATCCATCTTTCATTTATCCATCATGCACACATTTATCCATCCATCCATCCACCCTCCCTTTCAATCATCTATTCATTCTTTCACTTATCATCTTTTCACTCATTCATTCATCCTTCCATCCACCATTTCACTCATCCATCCGCCCTTTCATTTCCACACCTATCCATTAGTCGTTTCACTCACTCAACCATCAACCCACCCACCCTTTCACGTTATGAGCCTTTGCCTGCTGAGCTGGAAAAAAAAGGCCAATTAAGAACCCCACCCCCTTTTAGTTGCTAAAGCAGGGAGTTCACCATACATTTGCCTCCAATCCCTCATCCCTCAGTAGTAAGTCAGTATCTCTTGCACCTCAACACTCATTCATCTTCCCGCCCCTCTTGGCCATAATCGTTCATTCTATCTATCTTGTGATTCACCCTTTCTCCTCACTTTGTGTAATGAGTGAAATGGACTAACAATGATGTCCTAAAATGTACTCCACCCTGCCTATTTTAGGATAATCTAACCCCTCATACCGCTGTTTTTATTCCTCATTCCTTATCACTCATCCCTATTTCCATCTTAGTTTTCCTTATAATTCACTGATGACCCCTCATTCATCAAACCTCTCTCCTTAACCCTCATTCTCCACTTATCACCCTTCAGTTCTTATTTATCAATCCTAATTACTGACCCCCTATCTATTTATCCCACACTCTTCTGCTCTCACACCCGTACCTCATTCTTCATATTTCATTCCTCACTTCTCATTCTTTTTTCCTAATTGTTCTTTATTCCTTGCTTCCTGTCCCTAAGCCTTAATTTTTCACTTCTCATTCTTCATCCTGCATCCTTTACCTCTCATCTTTCCTTTCTCAACCCTCATCACTCACGCCTCACTCCTTAATTCTCGTTCCTTATTCCTTGTCCCTCACTCTTCACAGACTCTCTTTGGTTTCGGGCCTCAAAACTCAGTCATCATACCCCAACGTTTAACCATCACACCTCATTCTTTACCCCCTTCGCTCACTGCTTTTCCTAAAACCTCCTCTCTTACTCTTACTCTTTATCCTCACTCATTACCCCTTGTCCCTTAGTCACCGTTCACACCTCTGTCTTAGGCTCTCGCTCACCATTTCATACTCTTTAATTCTCATCCCTTTCTCCTCATTCCTCATTTCCTCTTCCTTTATCCTTCATGTTTGTTTTTGTGTTTTTACTCTTCAGTCTTTATTTCTACTTTACCTCTACTAACCTTTAAGCCCTAAAATCATCCTTACCTCCCTTTACCTCTATGACTACATAAAAAATTATTATTTACCAAAATACTTACCTGCGTGATAAAGTACTTTGTAAGAAATGTAGAAATACTTACATGCATTGTAAATGGATGCAAGTAATTGATGCATGGTAAAAGCTGGTTCCTTGTTTTATATTTTGTTAAATGTGTGATATATTAATTTGTATTAATCTATTTTAGTCTATATCATATCCTTTCACACAATGGGCCTCATTATGAGTGTGGCGGTCTTCAGACCGCACACTCGGGGTCAGGACCCCCGCTGTGGCAGTTGTCTGACTGCCAACTTAAGACCCTGGTGGTCGCACCCCCAGGGTTCTGCAAGCACTGCCAGGATCCATGATCCAGGCATCCCAGCGGTGGTGGAGATCATAATCCGACAGGACAGCGCTGCCCCACCAGATTACGACCTTGTTCTTTGCCAGCCTTTTCATGGCGGTTACACCGCCATGAAAAGGCTGCTGGAGAACAGGTACAGGGGGCTCCGTGCAGTGCCCATGCACTTTGCATGGGCAGTGCAAGGACTCCCCTGCCCAGCGCTGTCGCAATGTTCACTGTCTTCCCTGAAGACAGTGAACATTGAGAGGTGGTGGTGCACCCTGCAGGCGACAGCATGGCCTCCAGCTCGATTATGATCTGGAGACAATGCTGTAGCCTGTTTCCTGCCAGGCCTGCAGGTGGAAACCGAGGTTTACACCCGCCGACCTAGCGGGAAACTCTCTGGTGGAGTGATCGCCACGAAAGCGGCGGCCTCCCTGTCGGGAGTATGGCAGACAGGCTTTCCCATCCGCCAAACTTGTAATAAGGCCCTATGTAATAACAATTTCAATATGTAACAATAATTTTAAAGCAAATCAAGATAATTTCAATGCAATTCATTTAAGCAGGGGTCATATTCAGTTAAACATGGATTGTGTTCATTTCAATATGTGCTTTGTTCATTTCAAAGCATACTACATTTATCTCACATAGATTCATATTCATCTAAAAATCAGTCATTCATTTTGATGTGGGCCATAATTTTTTACCAGTGGTTCATATTCATCTTAGCATGTGTCCTATTCCTTTCAATGAATATCATGTTTGTTTTAATGGATATCATATTCTCCTTAACACTTGTCATAATATTTTTTAGATGGGTCTTATGCATTTCGACAAAGGTCATATTAATTTCAATCTATGCAGTATTAATTTCGATGTGCATCATATTAATTTCAAAGCAGAACATATTCATTTTGACAGGTTTCATTTTAATTTCAGCATTGCTCACATTCATTTTAAAGCATGATGAATTAATCTCAGTAGGGCTCATATTCATTTCCATGCATGTCATTTTCATCTTAGCATGTCATATTCCTTTTAATTTGTCTCATTCAAATTAATCATTTTAATTTTAACATGAATCATATCCACTGCAACATGTATCATAATCATGTCAATGTGTATCATACTACTTTCAATGCAAGCCATATTCATTTTGATAAATGTCATGTTCATTTTAACATATCTCGCATTCATTATAGAACATGTCAAATTATTTTCAATGAAGCTCGTATTAATTTCAACTCATGTTATATTCATTTTAACGTGCTATATTTCTTTTAATCAATGTTATATTTATTTCAATGGATGTCGTATTCATATTAACACTTGTTATATTAATTTTCAGATGCAATTTATCCATTTTAACACACATCGTATTCATTTCAATGCATATCGTATTCATTTTGACAAATGTCATGGGAATCTCAATGTTAGTTATATTCATTTTAGGCATGTCAAATTCAATTCAATGGGGCTGATATTAATTTCAGCACAAGTCGTATTCATTTTAAATCATCTCATATTCATTTATGTATATCTCATATTCATTCAAAATCTCAGAAATGTTCATTGCATTGCAATTCATAGACATTGCAACATGTGTAATGTTCATTTCAAGGTATGTGATTTTATTTTCAATGTACCATCTATTCTTTTCAAAATATAACATATTCACTGCTGTAACTGACATTCATTTCAATCTGTCATAGTCATTTCAATTTATATCATATTCCTCTTGGCATATGCCAGTCTTTTAAAAAACGGACACAATCTTTTTGATGCATATTGTATTCATTTTAGTGCTTGCTATATTGTTTACAGTGAGTGCCATATTAATTTCAGTATAACTTAAATATAATTCAGTATATCTCTTATTCAACTCAGAGGGGGTCATTATGAACATGGCAATACCATTCCCCGTCGTGGCGACCATGAACATAACCCCGCCATTGGCGGTGAACAGAAACCTGCCATATAAAGATGCAAAAATCAGAATCCGCCAAAGATTTCCCAGCCACCAGTCACCGGCAGAACTTTGTCAGTGAAAATGAAAATGAAAATCCCACCCCGCCACCACCGAGCACACAAACTCCTTGCCCTCAAAATAATGAAGCACAAATCACCGCAGCGATCAGTAGAAGCCGAACGACCATTGGCGGTACAGACCGCAATGGCCAGCAGTGGAACCCAACAGTAAGAATTGCACACATTGGCACGCTTGAAACCCACACACCTGACACACATCCACAACACTATAAAACACTCACAGACTTACCCCATAATCCTTTGCATTGCCAATAGGACAACTGAGATTGAGAACTCCACAAGCAGACACTGAACGCCACAACACACGAATAACACACCCAACCACACAACAGCACCTTCACCCAGATCCACACACTACACCACTCACTAAACACACCATGGCACCACCTAAGCACCCACGCTTCATAGAAAGGGAGCTAAGGACCCTGGTGGATGAGATACTGAAGGTTGAGACACAATTATTCAGGCACAGGTCCAGCACACACCCATTGGCAGGAAGATGGAGTTATGGCAGACCATTGTCAACAAGGTCAATGCAGTGAGACACCATCCACACACGAGGGATGACATCCGCAAGAGATGGAACGACCTGCATGGGAAGGTGAGGTCCATGGCATCCCGGCACAAAATTGCAGTCCAGAAGACTGGGAGAGGACCTCCACCATCACCACCCGACTACACTGACTGGTAGGAAAGGGTACTGGCCATCCTCCACCCTGAGGGCCTCACTGGACTTACTGGAGGAATGGACTCGGGTAAGTCATCTACAATTACCCCACATCCATCAAACCTGTAATGCATGCACCACCCCACCCCTCCAACATCCACCAGGACCACTACCCCACCCAGGCTACAATCACTACATCCAGTCACCCTGCATGCCCACAATTCCACCAACAGGCCCACATACCCCCCTGTGCACAGTCACCTACCCCTGCAAGTAATCACAAAGGCACTACACCACCCACAATGCACCTCCACATCCTAAGCCAAATGCAATGGCAACCTCACAAAGGCACCCTGCAGGGCCCAAAAGTGGAAAACCTGCACAAAACAGCCCAGCCCTGTGCACCCCATCCGATTATGCAATTGTAATAGGCATGTCCATTCTCCCCAACTGGCCACCACCCATGCCACCCTGATGGACAGGAAAAAGAGTGGCAGTGCCCCACATGGAGACAGAGCCACCACCCAGGACACTGGAGAGAGAACCCTGGACAGTGAGGAATACCCTGGCCCCTCACACAGACCTGAACTGTCACCATCCAGCAGCCCCACCCAGGACACCACTGACACCCCTACCACACACCCACCTACATCAGGCCAGAGCAACCGGACCCACACCTGTGTATCCAGGCCACAGACTGGTGGAACACAATGACAGAGGCTACAGTCACCACCTACCAACAGGCAGGAAGACGATGGCCCCAGTACAAGTGATACCACCAGACCTGTGCAGGGGACACAGACACAGGGGCCTAGGCCCAGTGGGAGGGCATCAGTGGCCCAGGTCGGAGGCCACAGGATAGATGCTGCAGCCCAGGACATGATCTCTGAGGTCCTGGGAGCATACCATCATACCCAGGACAGATTGGCCACGATTGTGGCCACCCTGGAGCAGAGTCAAAGGCTGCAGAGAGCCCAACATCAAGAGACCATGGAGCAGTGGAAACTGCACAATACCACCTTAGCCACCATAGCAGATGTGCTGCTGCACCTTGTCCCAACCAAGCCTGAGACCCCCACAGACAAGGAAGCCCCTACTACAGGCCAAAATACAGCCCAGACAACAACAGCAGCAACTGGACTTGTGCCACCATCTGAGGACACACAGGAGACCTGCACCTCAACCCGTACAGGCCAACACCAGGCACCCAAACGGTCCTTCAGGACCAAATATGGCACTGGAACACCTGCCAAGACCAAGGCCCCCTCTAAGAAGTGACTCTGACAAGAACTATCCTCCAAGTGTGCCACTGAACCACAGTCCACACCGTGCAATAACAACCCCAAAAACTGTAAATAACAGATGGACATATTACCACTGCCAACAATCGCTGAGACCATGTAGCCAATATGGACATCCACCAGTAGCCCACTCCCATCACTGTCAAGAGCACCATGGCATCCCTGACACCAAATAAAACACCTGTTCACCAATGTAAATGTCCCCTGTCATTATGTTGAATCAAATAGAAGTGTGCATGCAATTGTCATTGAAATCATGTATTCATTGTATTCATTTCTGAATTGCAGGAATGGCACCCCACGCATAACATGGGGTTTTGGCAACAGAAATGTCAAAAAAGTTGTCCATAATGTCACATTTCCCATGCAAACCTGGTTACAGTGACAATGTCTATAGACCCAACACCCCCATTGAGGATAAGGCATACTGACTGTATGCTGCACAGACAGCAACAGCATCAAATAGTACCACTTAGTTACCCGGAGTACAGTTGGATCAGTTGGTTCCTGGAGTGTACATCTTCCCCCTCATCATCACCATCACTCTCATCCAGCCTCTGAGGAAGCTGGTCTGGATATACAGCCCCCTCCTCCTCCAAGAGGGGAATAGCTTTCCTCACAGGCACGTTGTGCAGTATGCAGCAGGCCACCACTATTCTACACACCTTTTCAGGCTCATAGGTCAGGGATCCCCCAGAGATATGGAGGCAACGGAATCTAGCCTTCAGGAGACCTATTGTGCGCTCTATCACCCTCCTAGTACATCCATGGGCCTCATTGAAATTCCTCTCTGCATCTGTCCTAGAATTCCTCTCTGGTGTCAGGAGCCAACGCATGTTGGGGTAGCCAGAATCACCTGCAAAAGGGGGCAAAACAGGACTATCACTGACAACCCTCAGTTGCAGACAGCCTGGCTGGCTGCTATGTCCTAAAACGTTTCAGACACACTTACCTATGATCCATCCTCTGTCCCCTTGTAGTTGTTCCATCATGTGTGGCACACTGCTGTTCCTCAGCACAAAGGAATCATGGACTGATCCAAGGAACATGGCATTCACATGTGAGATGTACTGGTCTGCAGTACACACCAAGTGAATGTTCATGGAGTGAAAGTTCTTCCTGTTTCTGTTGAGAGCTATGTGGGTTCCATCAACGGTACCTATCACATGGGGAATGTTGGCAAAGGCATAGAAGTCTGACTTGATGGCAGGAAGGTCAACACTTTGGGGAAAGCTCACATAGGACTGCAGGTGTCATACAAATGCATTCAGGAATCTGGACAGTAGAATGCAAAACATTGGCTGTGAAAAACCTGCACCCATGCCCACTGTCACATGAAATGAGCCCGTGGCCAGGAAATGGAGTACAGAGAGTACTTGCACTTCAGATGGTATGCTGATTCCGATTAGCCGGTCTCAGTGCTGGATCCAGTAATGCACAAAGTTTATGAAAGTACACGTTGAGTCTGTAATTGATAATGATGTGACGCTCCACCATGGTCCCCAAATCAACAAGTGGTCTGTACACCAATTGGGCTCTCCCTCGCCACATGGGTCTGCACGTAGGAGGAGTTGAGAACACATGTGAGGAACACACATACATCTGCCCAACATGTTAAACATGCAGAACTGCTGGCATACATGTCGATGACACATATGCATAGTAGGATGTTAAACTCGAGTGACATGTCCTCAATGATACAGCAGAACGGTGGTGAGTAAATCTATATTTGTTCATGCCTATGGGGGTTGGGGACAATAGGGCCTGCCTGGGGCAAATGAGAAATTAATAACTGCGTAGTAATGGCCAAAATGTCTGCCCCCTGTAATCCAGAAATGTTGTAATGGAACTGACCTCATACCGCTAGCGGTTGTCGTAATAGCGTGAGGCGGTGTTCACCGCCATGTGACCCTTCATTGGTGAACATGGTTAATAATGGGGAATATTAGCGTATCATGATTGCCACCAGCGGTGTTTGTGCACACCACCGTGGAGCGTAAGCCACCTCGTCACCCCAACTTCACTTGACTCCCGGATTACGTGCATGCAGGTACTCCACTGAGTGTGCTGCTGTGTCCTGACTCTGGTCCTGGAAATGGCACTAGTGGCAGGGGAAAGGGCCCCGGCCTTCACCAGCGAGGAACTGGATAAGCTCGTGGACGGGGCCCTACCCCTGTACGCTAAGCTCTATAGTCGACCAGAGGTACAGGGGAGTAGGTGGATTGGGGGCTTGGATGTGTGTAATGGTGGTAGATGGCTGTAACCATGTGTGCACGTTTGACACTGTACAGTCGTGGGATTCATGACATGCTGCATGTGTGAGGTCCTGTTCTGCTGTTGTGAGTATCCGTCCCATAGGGGACGTATACCCACCTGTATCTAATGGGCATTGTCTGACATCTCTGTTACTTTTTCTGTGTGTCCCAAATAGGTCAGCGCCCATCAGAAGAGGGGACTCTGGCATGTCATCGCCAGGGAGGTGCGGACCCTGGGGCTCTACAACCGGCGGAGCACCCACTGCAGGAAGCGGTTGGAGGACCTGCGGCGCTGGGCGAGGACGATCTGTGAGGCCCAGCTGGGGAAGTCCTCCAAACGAGGAAGGGGTGCCAGTCGGGCCCTGAACCCCCTAATGCGCCACATTGTGGTGGTGGTGTATCCGGACCTGGATGGGTGTTTGAAGGCTGCACAGCAGACACAAGGGGGTGAGTACAGAAACCATTGTATGCCTCCTTGATGGATGTGTGAGTGTGCTGTAGTATGTATGCTGTCTATTGGCAGGGACTCTGACTGATGTCATTTTACATAATGGCCCCCATGGGAAGTAGGGTTGTAAGGGACAGGTCTGCAGTACTTCAGGTCCCTCTGTGCTGCAGGAAATGGATGTAGAGCAGGGTTGTGGCCACTAGTCAGGGGTATAGCCATGTATATAGTGGTAGGTGCTGCATGGTGGAATATTTGCAGGGTGGGTGTATGTGTGAACCAGTTATGTGCCTCCATTCAGCTATTTACAAGTGTCTCTCCTCTTTTGTCTCCCCATTCCTGTTCTTTTGTGTTGTCTTTGGACATCAGCATCATCTGGCGAGGGAGGTGTGGCACCCGCGAGTGGGGATGCAGCGGCCCACGGTTCCACAGAGGCAGAGTCGAGCGACACCAAGGGGACTAGTGGGTTGAAGGGCGAGGGGAGTACCACCGGGGAGGCAACTACCACTGGAGGTAGTGACTCCTCAGATGGGAGCTCCCTGGCGGTGGTGGACTCTAGTGGGCCCTCCCATTTTGTGTCATCTATCGCCCCCCATACCATCACCGCCCTCCCATTTGCTCCCCACCGAGTTGCCCACGCCCGCTCACCCAGAAGGGTGGGCATCTCCTTCGCCCTAGGCACCTCATCCCCTGCCCCAGTCAGCCCTGCTGCCCTCACGGAGGAGGCTATTGACCTCCTGAGGACCATCTCTGTAGGGCAGACAACTATCGTCAATGCCATCCAGCGGCTAGCAACAGAGGTGCAGCAGACCAATGCCTACCTGGATGGCATTTACGGTGCTCTGTCTGGCCTAAAGAGATCTTTTCAGGCTCTGGCCTCCTCTATCATGGCAGTCAGTGTCCCTGGTCATTCCGTCTCCCCTCCAACTACCTCTTACCCTTCCAGCACCCCACTCCCTTCACCCATCCCTTGCACACATTCTGGCCATGCACACACCTCAACACACAAGAAGCACACTGAAAAACACAAGCACCACACTTCCCACCACAGGCATACACACAGCCAACATACAAAGGCACACATACCAACATCCACTTCCCCCAGTGTGTCTACCTCTTCCGCCTCCCTGTCTGTCACCTCTACATGCACACTCACAGACACTGCACCTTCATTCACTGTTGCTGACCCCAGTGTGGCGGTCACCACAAAATCAGACATCCATTCATGCACCCCATACACCACACCTGCACTCACCACAACAACTCTGACACATGCAGCACACTCATCAAACTTGCAGACACACAGACAACATACATTTACATTGGCAGCCTGTCTTGTCCCACCGTGTCCACCCCCCTCCTCCCAAGACACTCAAATGTTCCAAAACTCCCAGCCAACACACATCTACCACACCTCAGCATACTGTACGGTCACCTGAACCCACGTCACGCACACCTACACCTGTCACGACCATTCCCTCTACCTACACTCCCACGCCTTCCTCCAGGTCCACCCCGAATGTCCCTAAAACACTTTTCCTATCCCGTGTTGACCTATTCGAACCCACTGGCCCACCCTGTCTCGTCCCTAAACGTGACCACCTCCTTGCCCTGTCCACTCCTCCCACGTCACAGCCCGGCCCTGTCCGCCCTTCCCATTCCCGTGCTACCTCCCCTGTGATCAAGAGACCCCGTGCTGGCCCAGGTACATCTGCTGCACCCCAGTCCAAAGCCGCTCCACCAGTTTCAAAGACCAGACCCAAGCCCCCTCCACCTCCCAAACATAAAGCCAAGCTCCCCCCAGTCGTAAGTCCCCACCCCCTGCCCCTGTTCCCTGAGGTGCCTGGATGCCCCAATGTTGCCCCTTTAAGGTGGAGTACCATTTGCACTTGTGGGAGTCAAGTTGGGGCCATTTAAGCCCATCAGACTTTGAGCTATGGACTGGCCATTGGCCTTCTGTTGGACTTCTGTTGCTCCTGGAGCTTAATAAAAAGTTTGTGTGGCCAGTGTTGGTTTTGGCACACTCTGAATCCGTGGTTCATCGTTTTGTTTTGGGGGGGGGGGTGTTGTGCACATGTGTATACTTTGGGCAGGTTGTCTTGGCCTTGTGTTGGGTAAGTACCTCTTGCTCTGGGGTGGATGGCCTGTGCTGTTGTGAAGGGTTGTGGGTGCTTCACGGGGTGGGTGGAGTGGGTGGGTATGTAACTGTGCCCTTTCTTCCCTTGTTTAGTAGGTTGTGGTACTTACCATAGTCGTCTTCGTCAGCGGTCTCGGTTGTGGAGGTATATGGCAAGGAGCAGGACTGGCATGATTTGCAACACTCTCTCCATGTCTGCTTCGGCGTGTTGTGTGAGCCTCCGGTGAGTGTTTCCTTATATTTGGTTTGTTTCCACCTGGCTTTGCGTTGCGGTGGTTCCCACCCCGGAACTGACGGCGGTCAAGTGCTTCATTATTTGTTGGGTGGGTAGGGCCTTTCCGTCGGCCGGTGGGTGGTCTCTTCTGTCGTTGTGAGCACTCCTCTGCTGGCAGAGAGTGGTTTTCAGGCTGCCTGTTTTTCAGGTGGTTCATTATTTGGCGGCCCAGCCGGCCTGACTGTTGGCGGTGGGTACCGCCATCGCCCGCGGAGTGGTCTTTCCAGCCTTGTTCATAATGAGGGCCAGAGTGTGTGTTATTCATGTTAATCACTAAGTAGCATATGCGCTCTACCATGTTTCATATTTGTTCTGGTACAAGTCAGATTCTTTACACGAGGCATCATATTAATATATTAATTTTGACACATATTACATTCATTCTTATATGTGTCATATTCATTTTGAAGCACGCTATGTATTTCAGGGGGTGTTCTATATAGATTTCTGTAATTTTGACGTGAACGGCTTCCCATACCTTATAGTAAATGAAAGGAAGGAGTGGAATGCTAAACTACAGCTAAAGCTGAAGATGGCTGGAAGAGAACAAAAAGCAGAGGAAACACCTACAACTGAACTGGTGACAGGAGGTTGGGATTAAATCAGATTTAAAGCATGGGGTACCAATAAACAGACCTAAAAAGTTCGGAAAAGTATACAGATTCTAATTCTTTATAGATTTGCAGGAATTCAAAAGAGTCTAGTGCTTGAGCTCAGAGTTCTTTTGAAGAGCCACTAAATGGGACTAAATGGTGTATACTTCAACAATGTAATTGCAATGCATTGTTTAAAAGCAAGTTGTTCTTAAAGGAAGTTGTGAAATATTTTGATTACTCCTCCACTCCACATCGCTTTCGGTTGTAGGTGGCCTCACCACTCACCTCAGAGCCAACTTAAAGATTTGTGGTGCCCCAGGCTAGCAATATTTTAGTGTTCTCCCTTGGAAAAAAATGCATTTATTACCCATTTCAGCTATCTTAAAGCCTGATGATACCAAAACATACTGAATGGTATGTTAAGTTTCAGAAAAGGTGGTGTACAAACCATAGCTCCCAGGTTTCCCAGGTTCATTAGTGATGTGCTGCTCCACTCTGAATTCTAGGAGTTGTAGTCTTATTTTATAATGTAATAAAAAAGACCGCAAGTCCCATAATTCAAACAAGAAAAACCCTGGACTGGAGCAGAACATCACTCATGGACGTAGGAAACTTGGCAGGGCTGGCAAACAAAGGCAAAAACTGAAGGTGCCAGGCGCCTATCATCTAAATATTACCACAGAAAAGGTTTAACAAGCACTGATCAAAAGCATTTCTTTTTTAGCTTGGATCTAGATTTTTTATGTTATAGTAACAAACCAATAACTTGTTCCTCTTATTGTAGGGAACACACAAAAATGTTGATGTGATTGATATTTAGGGGAATAGTGAACACTATTAAAATAAGACATGCACACAAGATTATGTGCTAGATATAAATAGTCACAATCAAATCTACCTCCTCAATTGGCATTCTCTCTGCAACAGATTATATCAGAACCCTGCTCTGAGTATTTTCTCAGTTGCATTTAATGAAATCTAGTAAATTTCTCCTTAATTCTATTCCCTGCATGTCCTCTTGCCCTCTGTTACTTTTTTAGCTAGACAGCGACCTCCGACTCTGGTCAGTAGAGAACTGATGAAAGGGGGGTGGGAGCCAGGAAAAAGTTAGAGAGAATGGTGTAGCAAAAGAGGCAAAGTAGAGGAAGAAGGAGACAGAGAATGAGATGACATAGAGAAGTAGGTGAGATAGAGAGTAATATAAGGTAAAAAGGGAAAGGCTGTGTAGCAAGAAAGATACATACAAGTAGAAAGAAGTTGGTACCGCATGTAGAGAATGAGAGGTACAGCGATAGGCATGGCTTTACAGTGAGGTAGAGAGGTAGCTAGAGATAGGGAAAGGGAAAATTGGAAAGAGGCAGAGAGGTGGCTTACATCAAAGGGTGACATAGGGAGTGACTGTGGGATGAAAGAAATGTGAATTTGACATAAAGTCAGAGAGAGATAAAGGTAGCTAATAGATGAGGTAGTGAGAGATGTAGAAAGAGATGCAAAGTAGAGACAGTGGTGGGAAAGAGGGGCAAAATGAGAAGAGGTATGTGAAAAGACAGGTTAGGTAATGTGCGAAGTGAGAGAGAAAGCAAGAAAGGAAAGGCGTGAAGGGTAAAAAGTGGGAAGAGGTGTTGAGATTCAAGAGCTAAAGTAGGAAGACATCAGTGAGGCACAGAAAGGGAAGTGAGGTTGATACATCGATAGGGAGACAGAGTGGGAGAAACAGTGTGAGAAATAGAGTGTATAGTTTGAGAAAGAAAGAGGGAGAGACAGCGATGTGAATTAGAGAAATATACAAAGAGGGCAGTAGTGAGAGTGAGATGAGGTAGGGAGGGTGAACTCAAAAAGGGAAGGAGGTGCATAGAAATATGAGGCAGAGAGGAGGTACTGGTAGAGAAAAAAGATAGAGAAAGAAAGGTAGAGAGACAGGGTAAAATATTGACGGAACAGGGCTAGAAAAAGAAAGAGTAGAGGTGGAGAAGTTGGGTAGCAAACAAATGGTAAGCGCTTTGGTAGTCAAAGTTTGTGGGCATTTATAATGAAATAGATGAGATGATGAGAGAGATGGGAGATAGAGACAAATGAGGTAGAGTGAGAGGGGTGAGAAAGTGAGAGGGTTAAGAGTGAAGTCGAAAGAGGTTTTGTAAGTAGAGACAGAGAACAACAGAGGCAAGGTAAAGCGAATGATACGGTTGACAGAGACTTCAAGTAAATGGAGGAGAGACACAAATTGTGAGATGTGAACAATAGTACCTGCAGGGAGGTGGTACAAAAAGACAGTTGAGTAAGATAAAGTGGCAAGGGGTACAGATGTAAAAGAAGGGATAGAGATTGGTAGAGAGATAGAACTGAGGTCATGAGAGAGAGGTAGGCAGACATGGGGGTGTGAGAGGTGTATTGATAGTGGGGTTTGGTAAATCTAGGTGACAGGGGAGTTTAATTAGAGAACGGTGATAATACATAAAGCTGTGGAGCTAGGTAGAGAGCTAAAGAGAGAGAGGAGATAGAAGAGGTGAGATGATAATGGGAAGAGACAAAGTTTATTATTTAATTTAATTGTCACTGAATGCCTGAGAGCATGAGGGTTAAGGTTGGGCAGGCTTTGCCCATGCCTTAAAACGATTCTGCAACAAGTACCAAAAATCCAAGAAAGAGCAGAACTGATTCAATTACTCACACAATGACATAGAGCGTGAGTGAACCCAAGAGTACGGTTGATATGCAACAATGGGCAAAAGTTATGTGCATCAGGGAAGCATAGGGTGGCTTGCAACATGAGGCTGCTCAAAGATGATATGCAGCAAGGGACTACATGGTGTTTGGCAGGATGGAAGTATAAGATAATGTGCTTCAGTTTGAGAAAATACAGGACGATGTACATCAGGAGCATTGAATGTTGTGAACCTAGGAGGATAGGGTCAATCAATCAATCAATCAGGAATTTGTAAAGCACACTACTCACCAGTGAGGGTGATATACAACAATGTGGACAGAGTGGTACACAGTGGGATACTTGACTTTGTGCATTAGATGACATAGGGGGTTATTCTAACTTTGGAGGAGTGTTAATCCGTCCCAAAAGTGACGGTAAAGTGACGGATATACCACCATCCGTATTACGAGTTCCATAGGATATAATGGACTTGTAATACGGCTGGTGGTAAATCCGTCACTTTTCCGTCACTTTTGGGACGGATTAACACCTCCTCCAAAGTTAGAATAACCCCCATAGTGTGGTGTGCAGCAGTGAGTTCACATTCTTGATGTTCATTAGTAGATGAGCACATGGTGATGTATGTCAAAGACCTCCATTGCTTAAGAGTATGTATGAGTTTTGGTCTGTGACCATGGGAGCCTATCTGTCTGTACGCCTGTGTGCATGCATTGTCTGCATGTTTGTTGACGAACAGCAAGCAAAACATTCAGCTCTCTTTGACAGCAAAGACTCCACCCACCCACCAAAATCCATGACATTTGTTAGATGTTAAAAGAGAAGATAATTTAGCTTGTGAGGTCAAAATCCATAGATCTTCCGTTCACCAGTAGAGCATTCTTTCAAAACAAAAGCTCCATAGTTTCAAAACAACAACTGGTAAAGGTTTGAAAATACCATTTCCAGCTCCAAAAAGAATTGACATTGTATAGGGATCAATAACAAGCACGTGACATGAGGCCACACAGGCACACATTGATCGTGCTGTTAGCAGGTATGCATGGGTGACTCTATATGTTAGTCTGCATGCATGGGTGGTAATGCGTCCATTACTTACCGTTAATGGCATTACTCCTAGTCCTACTCCCTCGTCTTCCTTAACAACTAATGAGGCTCCTTTGCCTCACCTAGATCCCTCCCCTCTCTTTTTAAAAGAGCCCTCGCCCACTCCTATACAGAAATAAGCCAACGAAAACTCAGTTGTCCTATACTGGGAGGGAGGGAACTGTAAGGAAGGCGAGGGAGTAGGACTAGGAGTAATGTCATTAACGATAAGTAATGGACGCATTACCTCCCGTCCCTCCCTAGCCTTCCTTAACAACCAATGAGATATAACAAGAAGAACAGGAGACAGACAACTGAGTTGCAATGCACAAAAACACATATTTAATCACACCCAGGTCATACACAGAGAAACCCCTATTCCTTCATAGAGGACAAAACCCTGTGCCCCAAAACCACCTCCAAACACCACAATTCAGCAATAAGGTAGTGTTTCACCAAAGTGGACAGAGACGCCCAAGTAGCGGCTCTACAAATCTCCACCACCGAAGCACCCTGCAACTCAGCCACAGTAGCTGCCATACCCCGCATAGAACGTACCTGAATCCCAGTAGGAAGCACCACCCCTTTCAAGTCATAGGCCAACACTACCAGTGACCAGATCCAGCGACTCAAGGAAGCAGTAGAAGGCTTCTCCCCTTTGCTAGGAGGACCAAAATTTACAAACAAAGAATCCCCTTTACAGAATGCAGTAACCGCCTTCAAATAACACAACAAGGCACGTTGTACTTCCAAAGCATGTAATCTGATCTCCTCCTCCGAGGAAGGGTCAGGACAAAAAGCATGAAGAATCACCTCTTGTCGACCCTGAAAAGTCAAATTAACCTTAAGCAAAAAAGAGTGAACAGGAACCAGCACAACCCGATCAGGAAAATCTTTGCAAAAAGGAAAAGCACAGGATAATGCACCCAACACCCCAAATGCCTGGCCGAAGTAATAGCAACCAAAAAACATGTTTTCAGCACCAAATGTTTTAAATCTATGTCCTCCAAAGGTTCGAAAGGAGGGTCCAGCAATACATCTAACACCAACTGCAGATTTGAGCCAGGGCCGTCAAGTGTAGTCTCTGCAAGGATTCCCAGGAGAGACAAGGAAACAGCAGAGGAGAGGGAAGGAGAGGAAGAACCCACTCCATCCCAAAGGCCAACCGCTGAAGCAGAGGAAACCAATTCACACGAGGCCACCGGGGAGCGATCAAAATCACCTGAGCCCCCACCTGCCGTACCATGACAAGAAAAGATCGGATCAACTGAAAAGGAAGAAACGCATAAAGAAGACCCTGCGGCCTATACACGTCAGGCCGTCCACTGCCATGTCTGAGGAGACCGATACTGGGAGCAGAACTTCCCCACCTTTGCATTTTCCAGCGATGCAAACAAGTCCAAAACCGGACTGTCCCATTTCCACACCAGACAACGGAATAGAGACACCCAAAGGGAGAACTCCCGGGAGGAAGGAATGACCCTGCTCAATTGATCTGCCAAAACATTGTCCGACCTCTGAATATACGTGGCCCGAAGAGACAGAACCGAATGCTGGGCCCACAAAAAAATTGCCTGAGCAACTAGATTCAGAGAGTGGGATCTGGTCCCTCCCTGCCTGTTAATATAGGACTTGACCACAAAGTTTTCCGTCTGTACTAACACGGCCTCCCCTTGCAAGAGCGCCTGAAAATCCACCAGAGCTAACCAGACCACAGTCAACTCCCTCCAATTTGAGAACCTCTCCAATTCTCTCAGGGACCAAAACCACTGATCCTGCCCCAAACCCAGCCACACACCCCCAACCCAAAACACTGGCATCGGTTGATAACACCACAGGCATCGGAGGAGACAAAGGAGCCCCAATCTGTAAAGGAGCCTGCACCATCCACCAACCCAACTCCGGTGAACGAAATCCGACAGAGGAATGCGAGTCCACAGAGTGCAAGGATCCGCAGACCATCAGGATAGCAACCAATTTACCAGACAAAGGAGATGAAACTTCGCCCAAGGAACCAAGAAGATCACTAAAGCCAAGCGACCCTGCAGCCGTAACCACTGAAGCGCCCTGGGAGCCACTTAAGACAGCACAGCTGTCACCTGAGCCTGAAGACCCTTCTATCTCCTATCTGACACAGTCACCATCCCCCGCAGAGTCAGAAATCGAGCCCCGATAAACACCAGGTCCTGGGAAGGCACCAAATTTGATTCCCCCCAATTGATTAACAAACCGTGACCCTGTAGGACCCCCAAGACCCTTTCCACATGAAACCTCATGAGATCTGCGTCTGGAGCCTGAATCAAGAGATCATCCAGGTAAGAATGTACAAACACCACTTCCCCATGCAGAAGCGCCACAAGAGGAGCCAGCACTTTCGTGAAGACTCCGGGAGCTGACTTCAGGCCAAAGAGAAGAACACAAAACTGAAAATGGTCCGGACCTATTGCAAAGCGCAGAAACCTGCAACACTGCGACAGCCACGTGGAGGTAAGCCTCCTGAAGATCCAGAGACCCCAAAAAATCCCCTGGCAATATGAGAGGAAGAATATCCTGAACTGACAACATCCGGAAGTGCACAGTCTTGAGAATTCACCCATTTGAGATTCAAGACAGGACGGAAACCCCCTGTCAGTTTTGGAACAAGGAACAGAACAGAATAAGGGGGTCATTCTGACCCTGGCGGTAATGGACCGCCAGGGCCAACGACCGCGGGAGCACCGCCAACAGGCTGGCGGTGCTCACATGGGCATTCTGACCGCGGCGGTACAGCCGCGGTCAGATACGGGAAACCGGCGGTGTCCCGCCGGTTTCCCGCTGCCCAAGGGAATCCTCCATGGCGCCGCTGAAAGCAGCGCCGCCATGGGGATTCCGACCCCCTTACCGCCCACCTGGTTCTGGCGGTTTTGACCGCCAGAACCTGGCTGGCGGTAACGGGTGTCGTGGGGCCCCTGGGGGCCCCTGCAGTGCCCCACCAAGATTTTCAGTGTCTGCCAAGCAGACACTGAAAATCGCGACGGGTGCAACTGCACCCGTCGCACCCCTTCCACTCCGCCGGCTCCATTCGGAGCCGGAATCCTCATGGAAGGGGGTTTCCCGCTGGGCTGGCGGGCGGCCTTCTGGCGGTCGCCCGCCAGCCCAGCGGGAAACTCAGAATTACCGTGGCGGTCTTTTGACCGCGCAGCGGTATTCTGCCGGCAGGACTTTGGCGGGCGGCCTCCGCCGCCCGTAAAAGTCAGAATGACCCCCTAAGTCTCCTTTCCCCATTCCTCCACTGGAACCCTGCAAATGGCCCCTTTTAACAGCAAAGATTGGACCCCTCCACCAAAGCCTCCCGCCTGCCTTTTTCCACAGGTAAAGGAGTCGAACAAACCCTAGTGTCCGGAGGAACAAGATCAAACTCTATGGAGTATCCATTTTCTACAATGTTCAGCACCCACTGATCAGCGACATCCTTTCTCCATTCGGACAGAAAATGTCTCAGACTTCATCCCACTGGCCACTCTCCAAAACCTTGATTGTCAGGAACCCTTCTTAGCAGCCCCGCTCGCCAATGGGACTAACCACTTAGGAGAAAAGCTAGGCTAAAACTGACGCTTCCTGGAAAAAGAGGACCAAGGAACAAACTTGGGAGAGGACCTGGAGTGTGACTTCCACTCTTCGCCAAATGTGGAGCTTCCTTTATAAGGTAACGCATGCTTGCGATCCTTAAAGGCTTTAGAAATCATTGCGGGCAATTGATGCCCAAACAGAGCCTGACCCTCAAAAGGAAGTCTTAGGAGAGCCACTTTCTCCCCAGGATCAGCTTTCAATTGCTGCAACCAAAGAGACCTGCGTGCCCCAGTCACTGCCCCAGAAGCCATAGCCAAAGAGCGGATAGTATCTGAAGAAAAATCAGCCAATAAACTGGCCTGTTGTTCCATAATGGACAGTAATTCAGAACATTTCGACCCATCCTGCACAGCCACTGCAAGTTTGTCAAAGTCCTGAACCAAGGACTGTGCAGAATACGCCAAAAAAATACCAGCCCGAAGAGTTACATTTCCAGCAGAAAAAGCCCTCTTTAAACCAGAGTCCACCTTCCGATCGGTGGCATCAGAAAGAGTACAGTCCTCTGGATTGGCAGCTGTTTTACCAATCAAAGTAGCCAGCGTAGAATCTAAATGCACAGAAGGAGGCAGAGCATCCTCTCCTTCCAGCATAATACAATTTTTGGAGAAAACGTGGAACCTGGGCTTTGTCCACCTCTTTCCATTCCCGGAAAACCATGTCCTTTTCAGGCCCCAACAAAGGCATAGCAAACCAAGAAGGAGTCACATACAGAGGAAATAGGGTAGAATCCTCGCCTGCAAAAGCAGGAAAATCCAAATTGTCCCAGACGTGAGCTACAATACTACACATTTCCTCACGAGACACATATTTGCCCCCAGAAGACTTAGAAGGAACATACTCCTCTGAAGAAGAGGAACCAGCAGCCTCCATTGAGGTGGTAGCAGCAGAGGGACAACATGCACAAACAGCCCCAGCCTGGGGAGCCCTGGAAACTGCCCCCTCAATCATGTCCTGAACTTCCTCACGCGACATAAGAGGAGCAGAACCAGCCATATCAGTCCTGTCCACTCTAGTAGACTGCAATGGCACAGGAACCCCACAATCGTCGGAAGAGGAAGAAGAAGAAACCACTCTCCTGCATTTTGCACCCTTCTTCCCCGGCATGATGACACAAAACAAATGTCCAACATCACCTTCCCGGGCTTAAAAAGGCCCAAAACGGCCTCACCGATCACCAATCATAAGTTGATCCCTAATAGGTCCCCCAATCAGTAGAACCAACGGAAAACTTAAAAAAACACAGGCCTAAATGCCCGCCTTACCCCAGAAAGGTAGAAACTTGCTGCCGGGCGATCAATGGCGAGCGATGTGCTACCTTCAACCCGGAAGCACAGCCCCAGTCACCGCAGAGCCATCTGACCACGTCAGACAACGTTGCAGGAAACCACAGAGAGGCAGCCCCGCACGCCTCCATCATGCCATTGCCGAGCAAGGTTAAAACTGCACCATCACCGTAGAAGATGACGACGCCCCCCTCAGCCACGCCAAGGAGGAGAGAAGAGGTAAGTCTCACCAGGTAAGGAGACAAAAGAAAACAGGAGTGGGCGGGGTCAGGGTGCTCTTTTAAAAAGAGAGGGGAGGGGTCTAGGTGAAGCAAAGGAACCTCACTGGTTGTTAAGGAACGCGAGCGATGGATGGGAGATAATGGTGACTAAACAAACTGGTGAGCTATGTGAATGGTGGCCTTTATCTTTGTGGTTCTGTCTGGATGGGTGTCTGTACGTCTGTGTGCATGGTTGCAGATATGTCTGTTTTTCTGTGTGTGTGAGTGCCTGTATTAACTCGTGTCTCTAGAGATGTAATTGATTGCAGTTTTGTGGGCTTTATATATGTATCGGTTACAGTGTGCTACTGTGTACATATGTTGTACAAGCCGGGCCATTTGGCTTTGCCAAGCTTGTTATGTTATGGGAAGAGAACAGGTGCAATTGGCATACTCTTCTTGGCTCTCTTTTCTTACACAATTAAAAAAACATAACTGCAAAAGACAACATGGAAAGACAATCAGGATATGTTGGGAACTCAGAGCGATTACAGTTACTACGGAATCAAGCACTGTAACATTAAGAAAGAAAGAACTTAAGCCCGGCTGGCAGACTGATATCTTCTTACTCCATATTATTCGTTAAATAATCACCGATCCACAGGCTCCACCTGAAATGTTTTTGAGTTTCCGTGCGACCTTAGAAAGTAGAATTAAGAGATGTCAGGCGTGGCTGTGGGTCAAGCTGTCATAAAATGTTAAGCTGAGGCCCTGGCCCCTGCCCCCCAGCCAGACTGGGGCCCTATTGCTACTGCTACTCTATACCTCCGTGCCTCACCATTTTATGCTGGGACAACCAGAATTGCACTAATAGAAGCACAGTGCACACGCACAGCACAACCTGTTAACCCTTACAATGCTCTTGCAACAAAGCAAGGCTCAGCCTGTAACTATTAGCCACAGCATTGTTTTGTTTTGTTTCAAAAGCGCATTTTTTTTTATTATTTTTTTTATAAAGCCCACCTGTTAATAAAAAACAGGTGCTGTGGGACTGTCCCTATCAGACATCAGGTGTCCTGGTGTGGACTATGGGCATGTGGCAATTTAACCCATGCCTTACAACATCTCTGACTCACCTCCCATCCGTGTCTTTGCAGTCAATACTTATATCCTGCACATAAAAACTTGAGGAGAGGTCCAAAAGCAGGCTCCAGGCATTCATGGGTCGTATTAGAATCATTCATTGTGCCCGGGTGCGCACAGCAACTTCCGCCCAGCACCCCTGCCTGAACCTCCCCCCTGATCTGGAGATGATCGAAGGTTCTTCCCTTTTCACAATTGGTAATACAGGCAGGACGGAGGCAGCAGGTTACATGCACTATTTCAGATGTCAAACTTAAAAATATTTTTAAATAACAGAAACTCAAAGCTCCAGGGGCATTTCAGTTGGGAGGGCCAGGGCACACTAAGGCTTGGCTGGGCCCCGGTCCCCCCCCCCTATGGTTACAGCCCTGATGCAAATGAGTACCGATCCTGCTCCTCATTGGAACAGTCCAACCTAGACGTCAAGGCAGGGACCCCTCCAGAGGAGAACACAATCAACCCTAAACCGATTTCCAACTACTTAGATCTCATCAGTGAGGTACTGCTTGAGCCCTATAGCACAGTGAGCACGGACCCAGATGCGGGTATATCTGCCACACTTAGGGCGAATGCTGTAACAACAATTACATGATGGACAGAGTGCTTGAATTACTGTCAGTCACTGTCAGTCGCTCTGGGCAGCATTCCAGTCCATAATTGTTTTCTACCTTGCCACTCTAGACATATGCATGTCTTATGCAAATCAGTACTGCCCCTACACCTCATGAGAACAGTACATTGTGAAATGCCAGGTAAAGCAACCACCAGAAGGGACCACAAAGAAACCCATACCGATTTTGTCATCATTGAGATATATGTTCAGTCCAAACGGCACATGGAACACCAGAACTACATATGGGCATACCTGTTGCACTTAGTGCATAAACTGCAACAAGGTGGTGAATAAAATGCTTGAATTAATTTCAGCCACTGGCATCTGCTTGGAGCTGCTTTTCAGTTTTTTACTTCTTTGCTGACCAAGCCACTCTAGACAAAGGTCCAGCTAATGCAAATCAGTATCGAACCTGTTCCTCATGAGAACAGTGTGCCCAGAACAGCCAGACAAGACCTCCTCTAGAATGGAGCAACAGCAACTCAAGATCAGTTTTTACCTACTTTGGTCTCACCAGTGAGGTATAACTTGAGTCCTATGGCACAGTGAGCATGTGACACACTTCTAAGCATGTCTGTCGCACTTAAGCTATAAACTGCAACAACAAAACAGTGACTGACAGAATGATTAAATACATCTTAACCACCAACAATCACTCATGGCCTCATTCCAGTACATCACCCACCATGCTACTCTAGACAAAGGACCCCTTAATGAAAATCAGTACCGACCTTGCTCCTCATGGAAACAGTCTGTCCCCAAATGCCAGACAAGGCTCTCTCTAGAAGGGAGCACAAGCAATCCCAGATCAGTGTTAACTTAATTTGGGCTCATCAGTGAGGTATAACTTGAGTTAAATAGCACAGTGAACACGGGACCGAAGTCTGGACAGGTCCGTCACACTTAGGCCCAGATTTAAGAGGGGCTAGCACCTCCTTGCGCCACATTAGCATAATTTGTTTTCATGCTAATGTGGCCCAACAAGGCCAAAATTTGCCACGCTAGATTTACAAAGTGGCACAATACATGCATTGACCCACTTTGTAACTCCTAGTGCCACATTATGCCTGCATCAGGCAAAATGTATGCAAGGGGGGCATTCCCTCTTTAGGGCGGCCCAAAAAATGGCACAAAGAAATCAAAAAGATTTCTTTGCAACATTTTTTGCTGCATTTTTAATGCCTGTACAGAGTAGGTGTTAAAACGAGGCACACCATAATTTATAGTGAGCCTCAATGTGCTTTTCAGGATTAGCATCAACATTTTTGATGCTAATCATGCAAAGCACCAAACTAGCATCACAATTGTTGATGCTAGTTCCCTAACTACCACCAAGGTGCTCAGTATGCTAAATACAGTGCACATATAGTGGTGTTAGGGGGGGCACTAAGGGGCGCAAGAAAAGTGATGCTGCATCGGATGCAGCACCACTTTTCTTAAATAAGGCCCTTAGAATGTAAGCTGCAACAACAACAAGATTCTTGATGGAATGCTCCAATTAAAATCAGCCACTGACACTTGCTCAGGCCGCATTCCAGTCCATTGTTTTTTATCACTCTGCCACTGTAGACAGAGGCCTGCAATATGCAAATCAGTATCAATCCTTCTCCTCTCTCATGGGAACAGTCCGTCCCAAAGAGCCAGGCAAAGACCCATCCAGAAGGACCACAAGCAACTCCAAACCAGTTTAGTCATACTTAGGCCATTTCAGTGAGGTATGACCTGAGTCCTTATGGCACAGAGAGTACGGGACCCACATCTTGGTATACCCTTTGCACATAGGGTGTACACTGCAACAACATCAAAACAAAGCTTGATGACTGCCTTTGGGCCATAAACACGTGGATAATGAATAACTATCTAAAGCTCACAACCACAAAGACGGAGATTACAACCAGAAAACAATGACAAAAATGCTAGTCTTCTGCTATATGACTTAAGGAACTTGGGGCACTTCAAAACATCAAGAGAGGTTAGAAACCTAGGGGTAATCATGGATTTAGACCTATCCTTAATACCACGTTAACAACATCACAAAGACTGCCTTCCATACCATGAAAACACCCTGTTACATCTTCCCATACCTTGCATATCACAATAAACTGTTAACCATCTTCACACTCAAACTCTCCAAGCTTGACTATGCCAACAGCCTATTCCTTGGTGCACTAATAATCATGATACGCTAGATACAATTCATCCAAAATACTGCTGCAAGGCTTCTTTTCTGCCTTCACTCATGGGAATGCATGACTTCAGTGCTGCAATTGCACCACTGGCAACCTATAGCTAGAAGGATAATCTTCTAGGCACTTTGCATTGTCCAGAGAGTCTCCCAATGAATAGGTTGCTATACCTACAAGATAATTCCAAACCATACAAACAAAACAGAACACTGAACACTTCTCATCATACCTCCTTACCATACAAAATCCATAGGAGACACTGTGCTCTCAGTGCAAGCTGCCAAGCTCTGGACTCAATACCAGCCAACATTAGAAGTACACATGAGCATATACACATCAGAAGACAGTGAAAAGTACGACTATTTCTTAGATAAGTGCATCACACCACATTCTGGCAACAGAGCCCAGAAAAGCAGTCGCACCTTAAGTGCCATCCTCAGCTTACAACCCACAGATTGTAAACAACCCAACCATCAAACCACTTTCAATAAGCAGGTAAGCTAGAAAGGAATGACTTATGGTTCGCCATAGTATTATATTGCTATGTGCATATATAACAGTTATGGCCCACAGTAACACTAAGACTATAATAAGCAGCGGTCAGCAGCAAATTGTAACACATACCTCTTACATTTGCATAAGACACAGGGGTTGACCATCACAACGACTGTACGTACAATAAAACAGACATCACAAAATGAACAGGAAGTAAATAACTAGAGAGATCTGTCACACACTGCTGGACAAATCAGAGGACTTTAACAAAGTCCACCACATCAGGTCCCAAATATCACTAATCTCTGACCCCTTTTTACATCTGAAAATTATACTCAGATATGGGACGATTACAATGTTGATCCCAACAGACCTCTCCACTTCTCTCTCCCTCCAACCACTCCAGGTCAGGGCCACATCTATATGCAAATTCTAAGATTGGACAACTGAGTGTAGTAACCAGCAAAGCAGGCTATCTATGAAATGACATAAAGGGACCTACAGATCAGTTCAAAGTTACCAGCATACTGAAAACCATAAAATTGTGCATCTGTCTCTCACACTTAATTGTCCACCACACTGCTATGCTCTGTGTCACATAACATGACAACTGGACCTTGGTGTCACCACGCACAACATGGAAACATTTTCACATAGGACCAAAACAAAGAAAACATCCTTCCAACCACACACCCTAAATGGTGTGGCGTGCTACCCATGCTGGCAAGCGATTCAGTGCCCCCATATAGAGGCAGTAGGTGCTATATAAATGCTGAACTACAATACAATACAATGTGTATGGGGAAACAGCAGGCCCTATCTGCACATCAAGGAAGCAGAACTTCGGCTTTTGCAAGGCAGAGTCTCAACAGTGGCTTCTGTTGCAAAAGATGTGGTTGCTGTTGTTGCAAAAGCTGCTATTGCAACTCTAGTTCCCGCTATGTTGATAGATGCATGTGCTGCTGTTGTCCCTACTGTGAGTGTATACAGACTCTCCTCAAATTACTAAAACAGTATATATCACAAAGATGCTCAGAAGATCAATCGAAAAGTGAAAGAGGGACTATTTTTTATTCCCCTCATGAAAACAAAAACACAATGCAAAACGCATGACTGTGCTAAATTACAAAGTCCCTCTGGATTCTCATTTTTACTATCAAATTCTCAGGGGGTCCGAGAGCCTAGAAAATTAAAAAATATTAACAAATATTGACAAATTAGGTCCCCAGCTTCCACTAATGACTCAGGCGGGGGTCACCGGATTCCCATGATGATTCAGTGGGGGTCCCTGGGTTCCATTAATGTTAAAGTGGGGGTCCACAGAAACCAAAAGGTTGGGAACCACTGAGCTAGTAGATAAAGCAGACAACAGTGAAATAAATACAAACTCTACCTTTGCTCGTAATCACACCCACACAAAATAACACTTCATTTCTGGTCTTTAAATATTTTAGCATCTTTCAACACTTAGGCAGGCAATGGAATCCACATCAAAATCGGTCAGAGAAAGGTCGAGTCTGCCTTCATAGTCCACTTTTCGTTTGCAGTTTTGTCATAGCAAAGCTGAAACGGCAGAAAGTAAGCTGGCTTTTGTCTACATACTTCCCACTTTCCTTCTCGGTTTTGCATGTTTGATGAGAGAAATAACTCTTTGTGGTTTCCACCAGTTAATGTGTGAATTTTCCTCACTGGGCAGCTATTTGTGGATTTCTGTACTCCAGTCTCTCATGAGTACCTAACTAAATAAATGTTCTCATCCACGTTAAAGTGCATGACCTCTCAGCATTTCCTCCATGGCTTGCAAAACCGTTAGTCAGAAAATCTGCTGACCTTCATTAGTTTGTAAACATTTCAGTTATTTATCAGCTTGTTGTGACATCTGTTGGACAGCTTCTTGCTTTCCAGCAACACTTGTAAATAGGTATGAAATCATACTTCCATGGGTAAATTAATTCCATTTTATTAAAGATAAAAAGAAGCATGTACACACTGCAAAACAGTCCAGACACACGGCATGTTTTACGACAATAAACACAAAACCACAGGAAGAGGTTGACTCCTCTGTCTGACTGTATGTTTACGTTTATTCCCCATTCAACAACATTTCCGGTAAGTAGTATAGTTGGAAACCTGCGCTGGAGAAGTCTGGTGACATTTTCCAAGGTCTCGCATTCCTTTTGTTTGCAGAGGAGATATGGAACCTACAATGCAAATGCATTTGTTCCTCTCAAGGGAAAATATTTTCCCCATGTTCACTACACAACTCTCCGCCCCTTCCCAGCAAATCGTGTGTCTGTCTGTCTCTCGTACTCTATCACATCCTGATAAGGAAGTTAAGAATACTTTGAAATGAAATGCTAGAAAATTAATGTACACAAAGCAAATTATCAGTAGCCTTCAAAGGCGAGTTAGGCTACACATATTCTTTCGTCTGATAAGGTGTCCCATTTTATTTCACTTCATCTCGTGCGTTCAGTTTTGCTCCCGAGCGGGCTCCTTCTGAACATTTGTGTGAACTGCGCGTCCTTTTCAAGGTGCCACGAAGTGCCTATCTACATATTGTCTTTATCTACGTTTTAATTTAATTTTTTGATGTGACAGGAATACTCTGTATAGTCTTTGCACTCCCTAATGTGCAGAACGTTGGAAACTGAAAGTGGGACCTCAGTCATTAAACTAAACATAAACAAGCATTAGTCTCCGCAGCTAACATAGGCTCTGTGCCTCACAGCAATGTACTACAGACAATACATTCTCCATGCGGAGCCCAGAGGACACGCATTTAGCTCCAGACCAAGGCTAAATGCAAGTATTAATTGTAAACATATCTCCTCGCTTCCCTTCAGCCAATCGCACGAGTTTGCACATCCACTCCCTATTGGCACCGTTACTGTAAATATTCCACTGATCAATCACAGGTTGGTTGCAGGCCAATGTAGACAAATATAGAATAAACATGTTGTGTTTGTTTTGCATCATACTTGGGCTCTTTCTCCAGGTTAAAAAACTAATCCTCGCCTCCTGCCTGCCCAAGAAAATCACAATGCAATTGATGACTAACTATAGAATGTACTTTCTCCATCATCACACACAGACAAACTCAACTTGACATTAACCAATAAGCATTGAAAAATCAATACGTCTGTCATTTGAGACTGTAAAGTATTCGAGTATTTATGAAGTTGTTTGATGTTTAGGTGTTTTAAGACTTTGTGGCAGAATGAGCAGTATACTTGCACTGTGTGTGAAAATTCTACCAATCTGTCGCTCTTTCCCTCCTTTGGCTATGGGCAGGATGGGGTTGGGAGCATGTGGGGTGGCGGGCATAGGGGGGCACTTGGCTGCAGGGCCTGGCCTTTGGCGGTGCATGGTGGTGGTTGTATTAACATGCTGTAATTAGATATTACTTCATGTTAAAAACCATACTAATTCACTGAAAAAAACAAAGGTTACAGGGACATTATAGTTAGGTTGATGTTTTACCCATACAAAACTGCAGAAATTCAGCAGTTATAGTTATATTTATAGTTATGCCTATCCAAAGAAACTTTAACTCGTGCTGCTAAGTAACTTTAGGCCATGAGTTATAGTTTCTTAACAGGCTCAAATGGGTGGGGGCCTGAAAGCCAACTGTATGCTGCCCACACCAAAGACTGTGTGTGGTCGGCAGCCTTTTAGGGGTTTGGCCACACACCTGGTGGCAGGCCAAACCTTGTGGCCACTCCCCAGATGTGCATGGCCAGAGGCAATGCGCAGTGTGGGTTGGCTACCTGTGGGGAGTCGGAAGCAGGGCCTGGCTGCAAAACAGGCTCTGTGGCTAACCCCATGCCATGCATGACCAAAGGCCATTCTCAGTTTGGGTTGGCTGCCTCCGGGTATCTTTCTGCAGGGAGTTTGACTCATGGCCTGGCTGCAAGCCGGATCCTTCGGCCAACCCGACACACAATGAAAGACTGTGTGCAGCATGGGGTGGTCCGCCTGCTGGGGATGGGGGTTTGGCTGCCTCTGGTTGGCTAGGCCACAGGGCATAGCCAGAGGCCATGTGCAGCATGGGGTTGGCAGCTTGTAGGGGTAGAAATTCACTGAAAAAAACAAAGGTTAAAGTAATGTTATAGCTAGGTGAATATGTCAGTGCCAACATTAATGTTTTGAACTAATAAAAACATTAATATTTACCAGTTATAGTTAGCAGAGCTAACTATAACACCCCGAACATGCACTGCTTGTGACCTTATGTCTGACATCACTCATGACGTGCTATGACATCATTTATGACATCACTGATGACATCTCAAATGGCATCATTGATGACATTACTGATGACATCACTGATGACATCACTGGTGACATCATCCAAGCTTCTTTTGTACACATTTCTCTGTAAATGAGTTTAGCATTGGAAGTCTGAAAGAAAGTACAAAATAGCTCAGAATAATATGAAGCATCATTAATGCCATCTCAGATACAACTCCCTTAGGTGTAGCAAGCATGTCTCATGTGCAATGTTGACCCTAAACCATCCACTTCACGGGTAGCCTAGTTTATATTAACAATCAACAATAGATATATGTGATACCATAATTGCCTATGATGTTCAATATGCATACAACTGTTCCGAGAAAGCCAAGTTTCTCAAGATATTCAACGACTGTTTCAATATTAATGGCATACTAAGGACAGCTTTTATCTGTATCAAACTCTTCACAGCCACTGAATCTACATTGAAAAATGAAGTTGATATGACTAGGAAAGTGGGTACTGGAAACAGTGTTTTCTCCATAGAGATAGTTTACTCTATCCTACACTGTTTGCAGACAGTGAAACTTTCATGAGAAATTCACCATAGAGTATTAAAAAGTATCTACTAAGAGAAGTGTACACTCTATGCAACACTTGTCAAAAAATACACTATTCACCTAAAATAACCAAGGTCTGAAGGTGCTAAAGATCATACTACCTGCAGCCTTCATACTGTGGTGAAAACAACATCTTCTGAAGCAAAATAAGCACAGGTACATAGGTTCCTACAGTCTTCTATGTTTTGTATAAATTGTCATGCTGAGGAGATTCTGTCTAAAGACTCAAAACTAAAGACCCAAGGCTACATACAATACTTAGGGCCTCACTACAAGTTTGGCAGACAGACAAGCTGACCCCCAAACTCACGGGGATGAGACTGCCCTCAACCTGGTGGCCTCAAACCCTGTCTCATTATGATGTTCCCACCGGGCTTAAGGCCAATACCATAGCACTAGAGTACTCTCATAATGTGCACTGTCTGCAAAGCAAGGGCAGGGGAACCCCTAGCACAGTCTTTCTGTCAGCCGTTCCATGGTGGTTGAACTGCCATTTAGAGGCTGGCAGAAATGAGACACATGTTCAGTGCGGTGGTGCTGAACTCGACAGCACTGCCGTGGCTGAGCATGAGTAAGACCACCATCAGACTGTCGGGAACCATGTTGCTGGCAGGGACGGTAGTCCTCTGGAGATTCGACCGCCAGGGTCGTAATGTGGCAGTCAGACCACCTGAAGTGCAGCAGTCCGACTGCCACCGCAAGGCTGGTGGTCTCTGGACCACCAGCCTCGTAATGAGGCACTTAGTTTCTATTATGTAAAATCTTTACCCTGGTGGAAACTTTATATGCAGAACCAAAAAACGTGTGTGGAACATACTGTACACAGGTCATCAACTGTCATCTGCACACAGAGTTACTTTTCAATGTAAAGATTTATAACATGTTCATTACCTCTACATACCTATGATGCATTAGTAGCACATGTGTTTTGTAAACACTTTCACCCATTAGCTGGACACAGGCTGTACAAAATTAGGTGGAGAAGTACTTTGGTATTTCCGGCCACTATGTCAACTATAAAACTATATATATTTATATATGTTTATGAGGGGCACTCTGGGATAGCGCTGTGATGAAATTCATTTATTGTACAAAACAGCAACAATGCGTTTCGGCTCATCTGCACCTTTCTGAAGGCTGCTTGCCCCATCACCCACATTGAATGAAAACATCCTGGTATAGACACAGAAGCGATCCCTTCAGGCATATGAATCTCACCATAGCTCTACACAGGCGGATCGTTTCTCTCCATAACTCATCAAACCAACTTATTTCAAGGTGCCTAAGACACAAAAGTGATAGTAAAAATTAAAACATAAAGAAAAGGAAATAATCAACAAATGTAACAAGCATTTTCAATGCAATAGATCTCACATTTTCTTGAGTTATATTTGTAGGCATTTTAAATTAATAACTGGACTTTTCTTGTCACATAAATTGGTCAACCCTGCTTCATAATTTCGTCTTTTCTTGCCATATAATTCCAGTGGCTCAGCATTTAACTAAAGCACTTCCATTTACCTTCTTCCTCTATCTTATCTTAAAACATATACAATTATCATATAAACCTTGATCAGAAATAAACTTTTGGCATTAGAGAGTAATGCTCAAAACACTATAATAAAAATATAATTTGGGATGGATTGGAGGGTGAAAGGAAAGAGTGTGTCGGGAGCAAAGATGTAAAGGACAAGTGGCATAGTAACAGTGTCATGGGCCCTGGAGTAAGAAAGGAAAATGGTTCACTGCAATGTCAGTAGGAAAATACAGCTGTAATTAGTGAGGTACAAAGGTTTCTGGGACCCAGTGCCATTGCACCTGTTGCTCCATTGATAACTAGGCCTCAGGAGACAGAGAAAGTGGATGGGGCACAAAAAGAGAAGCAAAAGGAATACAACAGACAAAAGGAAGAAAGAGAAGGGGTCACAAAGAAATAAAAGAAGGAAAGGAAAGAAAAACGAGAAAATGAAAACACAACTAAGGGAAGAAATAGAGTAAACGTGTAAGGCAAAAGAAAAAAGGGAAGGAAGCTAGCGGACTAAAGATAAAGAGGAAAAAAAAAGACATGTGAAAAGAAAGAGAAAAATGAACATTAGAGAAAAAAAGAGATGGCGAGAGAAACAAGCAGTGAAAGAACAAGGGCATGTAGGTACTGACACATTTCCCACAGACACAGAATGGAAAAACCACTTTGAGACTTCTGGCGGCCGACAAGTAACTTGTGGCTTCACCATACATATGGGGAAAAAGAGGGATTTATAGTAAAACGTGAGTTGACAGATTAAGATAAGAAAAACACCAATAAAAAGAAGAAAGAAAGATCTTTAAAAATGTGAAAGGACGCATACCAAGTCAAAGGAGAGAGCAAATAGAAAAGACAAAGAGAGAATGAAGGGAAGAGAAAAAATTGTGAAAGAATAAACGCCTGATGAAGAAAAAAGAGAGAAACGAAACAAGGGAAGAAATAAGCAAGTTTTGCGAGTTTGAAAGAGGAGGTAGAAAGAGGAAGAGGGAAATTAAAAAAAGGGAGAGGAGTAGAAATAAACAGCTGGAAGAAAGGACAAAACGGTTCACATATGGATATTAAAAGCAGGAAAGGGAAAAGTGGTGCAGAAAGAAAACATTGAGAGTAAACCGAGTAAAAGAAAGAACAGAGTGAGATAGGTGAAACAGACCCTCCCAAATAAAGATGGCTGCTAAGAATATATTTGAATGGCTCCCCCATGTCCCCAAAAATAAGTTGGTGTGTGTAACAGCAGGGGGCAGTGCAGAACAGCTGGAAATGCATTAGCACAGATGTATGTGAACCCCAATAAAGCAATATTGGGGTGCTTCAGATCATGAGTCTTAGCCTGGAGGTGCCCAGGCAAAGCTGCAAGTGGAGCCCAGTATGAGAGTGGCATTGCCTCTGAACCACAGAAGTGAGGAGTCCTGAAGGGAGTGTGTGTGAGACTTAGTACTAAGAAGAAATGTCCACTGAATTTTAGAATTGATGAATTCTGTGGGAGCTGGGGTTGTTCCCATCAACAGAGGTGTTGGAGGTTAGACTTGAGGTGCACTGGCTGCGCTATGTTTTGCTCTTTTGGGTCCCTTATTGGCTTGGCAGTGGGATTGAATATTAGAATTGATCTGGGGTAATGGAACTGTATGTGAGTGGGGTCGCAGTATAGGAAAGGAAGTGACCAACACCTGAGGGCTTGGAGTGTGTGAACTAAGGCGCACAGATGGAGCTGCACCCAAGATCCCAGTACTGGAACAGCAGAGTGAACTGACTATAAGAACTGAGGTGCTTTGCCAGGTGGTGTGTGTGGGATTCTGGCACGGACATGGCTAAGGGGCTTGGAGAGTGTGGACTGAGGTGCACTGACGGAGCTGCGCCCAAGGTCCCAGTAATGGAACAGCAGTGTGTACTGACTGAAAAAACTGAGGTGCTCTGGCAGACAGCTTGTGTGGGGTTCTGGCACGGGCATGGCTGGGTGACTCTGTGTTTGCGAATTGAGGTGCACTGAGGGAGTTGTGACCGAGGTCCCAGTACTGGAACAGCAGTGTGTACTGACTGTAAGAACTGAAGTGCTCTGGCAGACAGCATGTGTGGGATACCTGGCACTGGCAGGGCTGAGGGGCTTGGAGTGTGTGAACAGAGGTGCACTAGTAGAGTTGCACTCGAGGTCCCAGTACTGGAGCAGCAGAGTGTACTGACTGCAAGAACTGAGGTGCTTTAGCAGACAGCGTGTGTGGGGTTCCTGGCACTGGGACGGCTGAGGACTTGGAGTGTGTGAACTGCGGTGCACCGATGGAGCTGCGCCTGAGGTCCCAGTACTGGAGCAGCACAGTGTACTGACTGCGAGAAATAGGGTGCTCTGGCAGACAGCGTGCGTGGGGTTCCTGGCACTGGCAGGGCTGAGGGGTTGGAGTGTGTGAACATAAGTGCACTGATGGAGCTCTGCCTGAGGTTCCAGTAGTGGAGCAGCAGAGTCTACTGATTGCGAGAACTGAGGTGCTCTGGCAGACAGTGTGTGTGGGGTTCCTGGCAATGGCACAGCTGAGGGCTTGGAGTGTGTGAACTGCGTTGCACTGATAGCACTGCACCCAAAGTCTCAGTACTGGAGCATCAGACTGTACTGATGGAAAGAACTGAGGTGCTGTGGCAGATAGCATGTGTTGGGTTCCTGGCACTGCTCAGGACTTGGAGAGTGTGAACTTCAGTGCACTGATGGAGCTGCGCCCGAGGTCCTATACTGAAACAGCAGAGTGTACTGACTGAGAGAACTGAGGTGCTCTTGCAGGTAGTGTCTGCTACAGCTGAGGGCTTGCAGTGTGTGAATGGCAGTGCACTAATGGAGCTACGCAGGGATCCCAGTATTGATGCAGCAGAGTGTCCTGACTGTTACAACTGAGGTGCTGTGGCAGATAGTGTGTGTGGGATTCCTGGAACTGCTGAGGGCTTAGAGTGTGAGAACTGCGATGCACTGATGGACCTGCACCTGAGGTCCCAGTGCTGAAACAGCAGAGTGTACTGACTGCGAGAACTGAGGTGTTCTGGCAGACAGCGTGTGTGGGGTTCCTAGCACTGGCAAGCCGAGGGCCTGGAGTGGGTGAAATGCAGTGCACTGATGGAGCTGCCCTGAGGTCCCAGTACTTGAGCAGCAAAGTGTGCTGACTGTGAGAACTGAGGTGATCTGGCAGACAGCGTGTGTGGGGTTCCTGGCACTGGCAAGCCTGAGGGCCTGGAGTGGGTGAAATGCAGTGCACTGATGGAGCTGCCCTGAGGTCCCAGTACTGGAGCAGCAGAGTGTACTGACTGTGGGAACTGAGGTGTTCTGGCACAAATGGTCTGTAGGGTTCCTGGCACTGGAACAGCTGAGGACTTAGAGTGTGTGAACTGTGGTGCACTGATGGACCTGCGTCTGAGGTTGCAGTGCTAGAGCAGAAGAGTGTACTGACTGTGAGAACTGAGGTGCTCTGGCAGACTGTGTGTGAGGGGTTTCTGGCAGAGGCAAGGCTGAGGGCTTGTAGTGTGTGAAGTCTGGTGCACTGATGGAGCTGTGCCCCGGGTCCCAGTACTGAAGCAGCAGAGTGTACTGACTGCAAGAACTGAGGTGCTCTGGCGCACAGTGTCTGTGGAGTTCCTGGCACTGGCACAGCTGAGGGCTTGGAGTGTGTGAACCGCGGTACACTGATGGAGCTGCGCCCGAGGTCCCAGTACTGGAGTAGCAGAGTTTACTGACTGCAAGAACTGAGGTGCACTGGCAGACAGCGTGTGTTGGGTTTCTGGCACTCCCACAGCTGAGAGCTTGGAGAGTGTGAACTGCGTGCACTGATGGAGCTGTGCTTTCGGTTCCAGTACTGGAGCACCAGAGTGTACCGACTGCGAGAACTGAGGTACTCTGGCAGACAACATGTGTGGAGTTCCTGGCTATGGCATGGCTAAGGGTTTGGAGTGTGTGAACTGCTGTGCACTGATGGAGCTGTGTCCGAGGTCCCAGTACGGGGGCAGCAGAGTTTACTGACTGCGAGAACTGAGGTGCACTGGCACACGGTGTATGCTATGTTCCTGCCACTGGCACAGCTGAGGGCTTGGAGTGTGTGAACTGCAGTGCACTGATGGAGCTGAGCCAGAGGTCCCAGTACTGCAGCACCAGATTGTACTGACTGCAAGAACTGAGGAACTCCGGCAGACAGCATATTTGGGGTTCCTGGCACTGGCACGGCTGAGGGCTTGAAGTGTGTGAACTGCAGTGCACTGATGTAGCTGGGCCTGAGGCCCAAGTACTGGAGCAGAAGAGTGTATCGACTGCAAGAACTGAGGGGCTCAGGCAGACAGCGTTTGTGGTGTTCCTCGCCCTGGCACGGATGAGGGCTTGTAGTGTATGAACTGAAGTGCATTGATGGAGCTGTGCCTGAGGTCTCAGCACTGGACCAGCAGAGTGTACTGACTGCGAAAACTGAGGTGCTCTGTCAGAAAGCCTTTGTGGGTTCCTGGCATGGCTGAGGGCTTGGAGTGTGTGAACTGCGACGAACTGATGGAGCCAAGCTTGAGGTCCCAGTACTTGGGCAGCAGAGTGTACTGACTGCGAGAACGGATGTGCTCTGGCAGACAGCATGTGTGGGGTTCCTGACACTTTCATGCCTAAGGGCTTGGAGTGTGTGAACATTGGTGCATTAATGGAGCTGCGTCTGAGGTCCTAGTACTGGAACAGCAGAGTGTACGGACTGCGAGAAGTGAGGTGCTCTGGCAGACAGTGTGTGTGGGGTTCTTGGCATTGGCATGACTGAGTGCTTGGAGTGATTAAACTATGGTGCACTGATGGAGCTGCTCCTGAGGTCCCAGTACTGGAGCAGCAGAGTTTATTGTCCGCTAGAACTGAGGTGCTCTGGCATATAGAATGTGTGGGGTTGCTGGCACTGGCATGGCTGACGGCTTGAAGTGTGTGAACTGCGGCGCCCTGAGGGAGCTGCATGCGAGGTCCCAGTACTAGAGCAGCAGAGTGTACTGACTGCAAAAACTAAGGTGCACTGATAGATGGCGTGCATGGGGATCCTGGCACTGTTAAGGGCTTGGAGTGTGTGAACTGCAGTGCACTGATGGAGCTATGCCCGAGGTCCTAGTACTGAAGCAGTGGAGTGAACTAACTGTGAGAACTGAGGTGCTGTGGCAAATAGTGTGTGTGGGGTTCCTGGAACTGGCACAGCGGAGGGCTTGGAGTGTGTGAACTGCAGTGCACTGATAGAGCTATGCCCGAGGTCTCAGTACTGAAGCAGCTGAGTGTACTGATTGCAAGAACTGAGGTGCTCTGACAGACAGCATGTGTGGGGTTCCTGGCACTGGCACTGCTGAGGGCGTGGACTGTGTGAACTACGGTGTACTGATGGAGCTATGCCCAAGGTCCCAGTATTGAAGCAGCAGAGTGTACTGAATGTGAGAACTAAGGTGCTCTGGCAGATAGTGTCTGTGTGGATCCTGGTACTGGCACAGCTGAGGGCTTGGAGTGTGTGAACTGCGGTGCACTTACAGAGCTTCACCCGAGGTCCTAGTGCTGGAGCAGCAGAGTGTACTGACTGTGAGAACTGAGGTGCTTTGGCTGACAGTGTGTGAGGGGTTTCTGGCAATGGCAAGGCTGAGGGCTTGGAGTGTATGAACTGTGGTGCACTGATGGAGCTGCGCCTAATGTCCCAGTACTGGAGCAGCAGAGTGTATTGACTGTGAGAACTGAGGTGCTTTGGCAGACAGCATGTGTGGGGTTCCTGGCACTGGATAGGCTGAGGGCTTGGAGTGCGTGAAGTGCGGTGCACTGATGGAGCTGCGCCGAGGTCCCAGTACTGAAACAGCAGAGTTTACTGACTGCAAGAACTGAGGTGCACTGGCAGACAGCGTGTGTTGGGTTACTGGCACTTGCACCGCTGAGGGCTTGGAGTGTGTGATTTGAGGTGCACTGAAGGAGATGCCCCTGATGTTCCAGTACTGGAGCACCAGAGTGTACTGACTGTGAGAACTCAAGTACTCTGGCAGAGAGCATGTGTGGGGTTCCTAGCACTGGCATAGCTCAGGGCTTGGAGTGTTTGAACTGCGGTGCAGTGATTGAGCTGTGCCTGAGGTCCCAGTACTGGAGCAGCATAGTGTACTGACTGCAAGAACTGAGGTGCACTGGCAGACAGGGTGTGTTGGGTTCCTGGCACTTGCACAGCTGACGGCTTGGAGAGTGTGAACTGCGGTGCACTGATGGGGCTATGCTTTCGGTCCCAGTACTGGAGCACCAGAGTGTACCGACTGCTAGAACTGAGGTACTCTGGCAGACAGCATGTGTGGGGCTCCTGGCACCGGCACGGCTGAGGGCTTGGAGTATGTGAACTGCAGCTCGCTGAAGGATCTGTGTCCAAGGTCCAAGTACTGGAGCAGGAGAGTGTACTGACTGCGAGAACTAAGGTGTACTGGCAGACAGTGTATGTTGGGTTCCTGGTACTGGCACGTCTGAGGGCTTAGAGTGTGTGAAGTGTGGTGCACTGATTGAGCTGCAGCCGATGTCTCAGTACTGGAGCAGCAGAGTGTGTTGACGGTAAGAACTAAGGAGCTCTGGCAGACAGTGTGTGTGAGGTTTCTGGCACTGGCATGAATGAGGGCTTGGAGTGAGTAAACTGAGGTGCACTGATGGAGCTGCACCTGAGATCCCAGTTCTGTAGCAGCAGGGTGTACTGTATAAGAGAAATGAGGTGCTCTGGCAGACAGCATGTGTGGAGTTCCTGGCACAGGCATGGCTGACGGCTTGGAGTATGTGAACTGCAGTGCACTGATAGAGCTGTGCCCGAGGTCTCAGTACTGGAGCAGTAGAGTGTACTGACGGTAAGAACTAAGGAGCTCTGGCAGACAGCATGTGTGGGGTTCCTGGCACTGCTGAGGGCTTGGAGCGTTGGAACTGCAGTGCACTTATAGAGAGCTACGCCCGAGGTCCTAGTACTGAAGCACCAGAGTGTACTGACTGCGAGAATTGAGGTACTCTTGCAGCAAGTGTCTGTAGGGTTCCTGGCACTGGCACAGCTGAGGTCTTGGACTGTGTGAGCTGCGGTGCACTGATGGAGCTACGCCTGAGGTCCCAGTAGTAAAGCAGCAGAGTGTACTGACTTTGAGAACTGAGGTGCTGTGGCAAATAGTGTGTGGGGGGTTCCTGGCACTGCTGAGGGCTTAGAGTGTTGGAACTGCAGTGCACTTATAGAGCTGCAGCCGAGGTCCCAGTGCTGGAGCAGCAGAGTGTACTGACTGTGAGAATTGAGTTGATCTGGCAGACCGTGTGTGTGGCATTTTTGGAACTGGCAAGGCTGGGGGCTTGGAGTGTGTGAACTGCAGTGCACTGATAGAGCTACGCCCAAGAGCTCAGTACCGGAGCATCAGAGTGTACTGACTGCAAGAACTGAGGTGCTCTGACAGACAGGGTTCCTGCCAGTGGCACTGCCACTGGCACTGCTGAGGGCTTGGAGTGTGTGAACTGCGGTGCACTGATGGAGCAATGCCGAAGGTCCCAGGACTGAAGAAGCAGAGTGTACTGACTTTGAGAATTGAGGTGCTCTGGCAGACAGTGTCTGTGGGGTTCCTGGTACTGGCACAGCTGAGGGCTTGGAGTGTGTGAACTGCAGTGCACTGATGGAGCTGCGCCTGAGGTCCCAGTTCTGGAGCAGCAGAGAGTACTGACTGTGAGAACTAAGGTGCCCTGGCAGACAGAGTGTGATGGGTTCCTGGCACTTGCACCGCTGAGGGCTTGGAGTGTTACCTAAAGTGCACTGATGGAGCTGTGCCTGACATCCCAGTACTGGAGCACCAGAGTGTACTTACTGTGAGAACAGAAGTACTCTGGAAGACAGCATATGTGGAGTTCTTAGCACTGGCAAGCGTGAGATCTTGGAGTGTATGAACTGTGGTGCACAGATGGAGCTGCACCCGAGGTCCCAGTACTGGAGCAGCAGAGTGTACTGACTGTGAGAACTGAGGTGCAGTGGTGTACATTGTATGTTGGGTTCCTCACACTGGCACAGCTGAGGGCTTGGAATGTGTGAACTGTGGTGCACTAATTCAGTTGCAACCGAGGTCCCAGTATGGGAGCAGCAGAGTGTACTGCTTGCGAGAACTGAGGTGGTCTGGCAGACAGCGTGTGTTGCGTTCCTGGCACTTGCATCGTTGAGGGCTTGGAGTGGGTGATCTGCGGTGCACCGTTGGAGCTGAGCCGGAGGTCCCAGTACTGCAGCATCAGATTGTACTGACTGCAAGAACTGTGGAACTCTAGCAGACAGCATGCTTGGGGTTCCTGGCACTGGCACGGCTGAGGGCTTGAAGTGTGTGAACTGCAATATACTGATAGAGCTGGGCCTGTGGTCCCAGTACTGGAGCGCAAGAGTGTACTGACTGCAACAAATGAGGTGCTCTGGCAGACTGTGTGTGTGGGGTTCCTGGCCCTGGCAAGGCTGAGAGCTTGAAGTGTGTGAACTGCAGTGCATTGATGAAGCTGTGCCTGAGGTCTCAGTACTGGAGCAGCAGAGTGTACTAACTGCGAGAACTTAGGTGCCTGGCAGGCAGTGTGTGTGGAGTCCCTGGCACTGGCACAGCTGAGGGATTGTAGTGTTTGAACTGCAATGCATTGATGGAGCTGTGCCGAGGTCCCAGTACTGGGGCAGCATAGTGTACTGACTGCAAGAACTAAGGTGCTCTATCAAACAGTGTATGTGGGGTTCCTAGTCCAGGGAAGGCTGAGAGTTTGTAGTGTGTGAACTGCAGTGCACTGATAGAGCTGCACCAAGGTCCTAGTACTGGAGCAGAAGAGTGTACTGACTATGAAAACTGAGGTGCTCTGTCAGACAGCCTGTGTGGGTTCCTGGCGTGGCTGAGGGCTTGGAGTATGTGAACTGCGATGAACTGATGGAGCCATGCCTGGGGTCCCAGTACTGGAGCAGCAGAGTGTACTGACTGCGAGAAGTGAGGTGCTCTGGCAGACACCATGTGTGGGGTTCCTGACACTTGCATGCCTAAGGGCTTAGAGAGTGTGAACAGAGGTGCACTGATGGAGCTGCGCCTGATGTCCTAGTATTGGAGCAGCAGAGTGTTCTGACTGTGAGAACTGAGGTGCTCTGGCAGACAGCATGTGTGGTGTTCCTGGCACCGGCATGGCTGAGGGCTTGGAGTGTGTGAACTGCGGTGCACTTATAGAGCTGTGGCCGAGATCTCAGTACTGGAGCAGCAGGGTGTACTGACTGCAAGAACAGAGGTGCTGTGGCAGAAGCGTGTGCAGGGTTCCTGGCACTGGGAAGGCTGAGGACTTGGAGTGTGAGAACTGCGGTGCAGTGATGGAGTTGCGCCCGACATCCCAGTACTGGAGTAGCAGAGTTTACTGACTGGAAGAACTGAGGTGCACTGGTAGACAGCGTGTGTTGGGTTTCTGGCACTTGTACAGCTGAGGGTTTGGAGAGTGTGAACTGCGTTGCACTGATGGAGGTGCGCCTGAGGTCCCTGTCCTGGGGCAACAAAGTGTACTGACTGCGAGAACTGAGGTTCACTGCCAGGCAGTGTGTGTGGGGTTCATGGCACTTGCACGGCTGGTGGCTTGGAGTGTGTGACCTGCAGAGCACTGATGGCGCTACACTTAAGGTCCCAGTACTAAAGCAGCAGAGAATACGAACTGTGAGAACTGAGGTGATTTGGCAGACAGCGTCTGTTGGGTTCCTGGCATTGGCACAGCTGAGGGTTTGAAGTTTTTGAACTGCAGTGCACTGATGGAGTTGCACCCTGGGTCCCAGTACTGGAGCAGCAGAGTGTACTGTCTGCGCGAACTGAGGTGCTCCAGCAGACAGCCTGTGCAGGGTTCCTAGCACTGGAATGGCTGAGGGATTGCAGTGTTTGACCGGCAAACCACTGATTCAGCTGTGCTGTTGTCACAGTACTGGGGCAGTAGAGTGTACTGACTGCAAGAACTGAGGTGCTCTATCAAACAGTGTGTGTAGGGTTCCTGGCCCTGGCAAGGCTGAGAGCTTGTAGTGTGTGAACTGCGGTGCACTGATGGAGCTGCACTAAGGTCCTAGCACTGGAGCAGCAGAGTGTACTGACTGCGAGAACTGAGGTGCTCTGGCAGACAGTGTGTGTGGGGTTCACGGCACTTGCAATGCTGGTGGCTTGGAGTGTGTGATCTGCAGTGCACTGATGGAGCTACGCCCAAGGTCCCAGTCCTGAAGCAGCAGAGTGTACTGACTGCGAGAACTGAGGTGCTCTGGTAGACAGTGTCCGTGGGGTTACTGGCACTGACATGTCTGAGGACTTGGAGTGTGTAAACTGCGGCACACAAATGGAGCTGCGCTGGAGGTCCCAGTGCTGGAGTAGCAGGGTGTACTGAATGCGAGAACTGAAGTGCAGTGGCAGACAGTGTTTGTTGGGTTCCTGCCACTGGCACGGTTGAGGGCTTGGAGTGTGTGAACTGCAGTGCACTCATTGAGCTGCCGCTGAGGTCCCAGTACTGGAGCAGAAGAGTGTTCTGATTGCAAGAACTGAGGTGCTCTGGCAGACACTGTGTGTGGGGATCCTGTCACTGGCACAGCTGAGGGCTTGGGTATGTAAACTGCATTTCACTGATGGTGCTGGGCCCTAGGCCCCAGTACTGGAGCCGCAGAGTGTACTGACTGCAAGAACTGAGGTGCTCTGGCAGACAGTGTGTGTTGGGTTCCTGGCATGGCTGAGGACTTGGAGTGTGTGAACTGCGGTGAGCTGATGAAGCTATGTCTGAGGTCTGAGTATTGTAGCAGCAGAGTGTACTGACTGCGAGAACTGAGGTGCTCTGGTAGACAGTGTGGGTGGGGTTCCTGGCACTGGCATGGCTGAGTGCTTCGAGTGTGTGAACAGAGGTGCAATGATGGAGCTCTGCCTGAGGTCCCAGTACTGGAGAATTAAAGTGTACTGACTGCTAGAATTAAGGTGCACTAGCAGCGTTTGGGGTTTCTAGCACTGGCAGGACTGAGGGCTTGGCGTGTGCATTGCGGTACACTGAAGGAGCTGCGCCCAAGTCCCAGTACTGGAGCAGCAGAGTGCACTGGCTGCGAGAACTGAGGTGCTCTGGCAGACAGTGTGTGTGAAGTTCCTGGCATTGGCATGGCTGAGGGCTTGGAGTGTGTCAGCTGTGATGCACTGATGAAGCTGCGCACCTGGGCCCAGTACTGAAGCAGCAGAGTGTACTGACTGCTAGAACTGAGATGCCCTGTCAGACAGCGTATGTGGTGTTCCCACACAGCTGAGGGCTTGGAGTGTGTGAATCACGGTGAACTGATGGAGCTGTGTCTGAGGTCCCAGTACTGGAGGAGCAGAGTGTATGACTGCGAGAAATTAGGTGCTCCGGCAGACAGTGTGTGTGGGGTTCCTGACACTGACACAGCTGAGGGCTTAGAGTGTGTGAACTGCTGTGCACTGATGGAGCTGCAATTGGGATCCCAGTATGGAGCAGAAGTAGGCACTGTCTCTAAGGATTGCGGATCCCTAGTAGAGCTGGGTACCTAGGCTATAAGCAATTATAAGCAATCGTCCACCCTTGCTCTCAGCACACATGCAGGCACACTTGGTAAAGAAAATACAAGAGAAGGAAGGTTGGGGACACTCAGCTGAGACAGGGTGCAGAGAGCCCACAACGAGCTAATTTGTGCAAGATTATAGCCTGATTTATAGCCTTTTCTACAGCTAAGCTCAGAGGAAGAATGCTGCGCAAATGAAAAGGGAAGCTTCCCTGGACAGGAGCAGGGAACAAAGTTAAAACAAAAGTCCCCCACAGACCAGATAAACATGACACAGTGTAATTATACAGTAGTTGGTCCTTGCTCCTACACAGAAGAAAGCTAGACAAAGTGGCATGACTGACCACTAGATTTTTAAATGACACTGAAACTAACAAATGAAATAGCTGGAAGCCCACAGAAGTATACGTAAAAGTATACAAGAGGTTGTATGCTTACGATTGACAAAAAAAAAAAAAAATTCATCAATACAATGCTGGAATCCGCATAGACATAAACAAAATACTGCAGTTTGAACATACAAATGAGCAAAAAACGTGGCTGTGTAGAGGAGGGATTGCACTTCCCAAAAGTAAGCTAACATATTTTTGCGAAGTCCATGATGATATGAGACTGAAGGAGGGAGTGCCCAAGTTTTAATGCACCCAGCCACAGAGTGCGTGAACTGTTACCCAGAAGAGGTCACAGTTGTATGATGCAAAAGAGAAAACCACGGCACATCTTAGAAAGGTGAAAAGATATCTTACATGCGACGCTGGTAGCAGTTTAATTGAGCACCGTGACAGGGATCGGAGGCTTCTCACGGTCCTCAGATACTTCGTTCATCAACCAATATATCATCTTCTAAGAAATTAGCGAATTCTGGCATTTTGGAACACCGTATAACACTCCTAGCTTTAGCCTTGAAAAAGTCTAACCTGACGAAACACGTGTCGGCTGTTGTCTATCTGAACATGAGATCTGTATTCACCGTCTGACTTTGTGCCCAGGATGTCTGATTGGGCCAGACGTCATTTGTTCACCTAAAGACATCACAAAGGAATAAAGTGGAACTTTTCACCTTTCTAAGATGTGCCGTGGTTTTCTCTTTTGCAAAATACTGCAGTTTCATAATCTTCTCCATATCACTGCACCATGACTCTGAGAACAGGGGTAATGGGGATAATGTGGGGCACAGACTAATTGCACACATCTACTGGGGCATGTGTATCAACGTGTTAATAAAGGAGAACATATCAAATGATTAAATTGTTTCTCTTCTATCACAATCTAGTGCATAATGCACAATGCTTTATATGTAAATTACACGTTTCCCCTGGGCCAAGAACATCAGCGAGTTAGAGAGTAGATAACATTCAATCTGGAACGTGATGCTCATTGACCCTAAAATACAATGGTCCCCCAACTTAGAAAAAAAACCACACAAGAAGCAGTAAAATGCAAGATGCTAATAATCTGATACCTATCCCAATGTTACAGACAGCTACTTTTAGACACTAAGATATATATGGATACGAAACAAAAGTATACCTCAACAAATTAAAATATTCAACATAAAACCATATTTATATAGATCTATATATATATATATGTGTGTGTGTGTATGTGTGTATATATATATATATATAAATATACACATACATATTATATATAAGTATACTATATATATGTATATACACACACACACAAAGCTTACAGGAATGTTATAGTTAGGTTCTGAATTTGCTCGCACAAAACCAGAGGGTGCGTGAGTCTCTGAGTGGGTCTTTGAGTGGGTGCGTTAGTATCTGAGTGGGTCTGAGTCAGTGCCTGAGTCTCTTAATGGATCTCTGAGTGGGTGCATAAGTGTCTGAGTGAGTGCCTGAGTGTATCTGTGAGTGGGTGTTTGAGTGTCGGTGTGGGTGTGTCAGCAGCTGCGTGAGTGACTCTGCCACAAAGGAATATCATCTTCCCTTTTATCCAAGCAGAGTCCACTGCTTTGCATGCAATATCTACTCAAGTGGAGTTCTTTCTGCCTCATTGAGCAAATGTTCAGTTTATATTCTACACTACAGCTGTGTAATGATGAACAAGGAAATGTCACCAGTGACTTTGGGTAGATTTTGGCAGCATGATTGTGCCTGTTGCCTTTTTCTCTTGAATTCTGTGATAATATGAATCCTCCTGTAGAGAGGCCAACAAAACTACAAAGATGTAAATCTCTACTAAACCACGGTTCCTTCCTCTTATCTATATGAAGTAAGTGCTTCTTTGTTTTGTGGAGATGTCCTCATATTCCTTGGCATGAAGAATGTGCTGTCAAAACCATCGGAAAACGCACAAGGAGACCCTTTCGGAAGCAGTACGTCATCCTGGCAAAAGGAAGAAGACCATTGCATGCTACTAAAGTAGGCAGTGCAGGGCAAAACTGGTGCAGAATATAGGTGATTTGCACATTTGCATACTCCTAGCAAATCAATGGGTAAACCATGTGCTGAAGGGTAGAGTTGCAATGTACCCCCCCTTCTTGGCAGATTTCAGGCCCTGTGACCCCATCCCTTGGGGCACACCACTGTTTAGTGGGGAGAGGGCCGCACTGCCTCCCACCCGGGCTAATTGCAGGCCCAGCAACCACATCTCTTGGGGCCCGGCCTTGTCACCTGGTTGCTCTGTGCACCCAGTGTGTATGATGGGGACCATGTGGGCCTTGAGTCCTAACCGGCTGCCCACCTCCTGCAGAAGCCAACAGTGCTTTTGCACACAGGGAGCTGTTAAATATGCAGCTCCCTATGTGCAAGAGCAATTGTTTCATCTGCTTTCTCTGCCCGCATCTCTGCGGGCTGGGAAAGAGATGAACCCTCTGCTTCCAGCGGTCAAGAGTGTTTGCTCTGACTTGATGGGAGCTGTCAAAAGCTCCCGCCAAGTCAGAGCAAACAGCTATATCCTGGGGTGGACACCCCGGGACATAGCAGGATCTGGCCATGCATGGATCCACAAGGGGGGCGCGGCCCTCTCCATCCTCTATTGTAACACCAGGGGACTGAGCCGGGGGTCTGCAATGGATTCCCTTCATTATTTTTTTTCAGCCCTAGAGAGGTGGCGGTCCACAGGGCTGCCGGGAAGGCCATTTTAAATAAAGACTTTGCCCCGTAGAAGCAAGCACGAACTGCCATGTAGCCTCCCTGCACATTTCTGCATAATCGCCCAGTGGAGGTGGTGATCCCCAGGACCTGTGTGCCACCCTCCTTTTTCAATCCCCCAATATCCCCAGGAATTGACCCACCCAGGGCCAATTAAAAGAAAAGGGCAGAGATTTTTTAAATCTCAGATTAATCCACGGATTCAGATCTGCTTATTTTTGCAAGATTAAAAAAAAAAATGCTTTTTAGGCCTGGCGGGGTTGTGACGAACCCCTCGACCAAGGCTAGGGGCTCAGGGTGACTCTACACTGGCCCCTTTTCTTGTTTTTTTAACTTTTTTTTGTGGGACTCAGCTGAAGCCAAGTCCCAAGATGGCTGCCAACACTTCCTTGTGGAAGTGTTGGCAGGCCAATCAGATATCAGCAAACGAACAGTTAAATTCTCGGAAGACGCACATCCCCAGATATCTATATTTTATGCCCTTTAATATCTGCACAATCTGCGCAACAAGATCTAGCTTCCTGCCTAATTTGGTGTAATTGTGTTCAGTGGTTTGGGCTGTAAGCGTATCTAAATAAATTTTGTGACATCACCTTTTTCTCGGCCTCCGTTTGACGGATCACTCCAAACCTGGCAGACAGCATTTGTGGGGTTCCTGGCCCTGGCAAGGCTGAGAGCTTGAAGTGTGTGAACTGCAGTGCATTGATGAAGCTGTGTCTGAGGTCTCAGTACTGGAGCAGCAGAGTGTACTAACTGCGAGAACTTAGGTGCCTGGCAGGCAGTTGTATGTGGAGTCCCTGGCACTGGCACAGCTGAGGGATTGTAGTGTTTGAACTGCATTGCATTGATGGAGCTGTGCCGAGGTCCCAGTACTGGGGCAGCATAGTGTACTGACTGCAAGAACTAAGGTGCTCTATCAAACAGTGTATGTGGGGTTCCTAGTCCTGGGAAGGCTGAGAGTTTGTAGTGTGTGAACTGCAGTGCACTGATAGAGCTGCACCAAGGTCCTAGTACTGGAGCAAAAGAGTGTACTGACTATGAAAACTGAGGTGCTCTGTCAGACAGCCTGTGTGGGTTCCTGGCGTAGATGAGGGCTTGGAGTATGTGAACTGCGATGAACTGATGGAGCCACGTCTGGGTCCCAGTACTGGAGCAGCAGAGTGTACTGACTCCGAGAAGTGAGGTGCTCTGGCAGACACCATGTGTGGGGTTCCTGACACTTGCATGCCCAAGGGCTTAGAGAGTGTGAACAGAGGTGCACTGATGGAGCTATGCCTGATGTCCTAGTATTGGAGCAGCAGAGTGTACTGACTGTGAGAACTGTGGTGCTCTGTCAGACAGTGTGTGTGGGGTTCCTGGCACTGGCATGACTGAGGGCTTGGAGTGAGTAAACTGTGATGCACTGATGGAACTGCACCTGAGGTCCCAGTTCTGGAGCAGCAGGGTGTACTGTATGTGAGAACTGAGGTGCTATGGCAGACAGCATGTGTGGTGTTCCTGGCACCGGCATGGCTGAGGGCTTGGAGTGTGTGAACTGCGGTGCACTTATAGAGCTGTGCCCGAGATCTCAGTACTGGAGCAGCAGGGTGTACTGACTGCAAGAACAGAGGTGCTCTGGCAGAAGCGTGTGCAGAGTTCCTGGCACTGGGAAGGCTGAGGACTTGGAGTGTGAGAACTGCAGTGCAGTGATGGAGTTGCGCCCGACATCCCAGTACTGGAGTAGCAGAGTTTACTGACTTGAAGAACTGAGGTGCACTGGTAGACAGCGTGTGTTGGGTTTCTGGCACTTGTACAGCTGAGGGTTTGGAGAGTGTGAACTGCGTTGCACTGATGGAGGTGCGCCTGAGGTCCCTGTCCTGGGGCAACAAAGTGTACTGACTGCGAGAACTGAGGTTCACTGCCAGGCAGTGTGTGTGGGGTTCATGGCACTTGCACGGCTGGTGGCTTGGAGTGTGTGACCTGCAGAGCACTGATGGCGCTACACTTAAGGTCCCAGTACTGAAGCAGCAGAGAATACTAACTGTGAGAACTGAGGTGATTTGGCAGACAGCGTCTGTTGGGTTCCTGGCATTGGCATAGCTGAGGGTTTGAAGTTTTTGAACTGCAGTGCACTGATGGAGTTGCATCCTGGGTCCCAGTACTGGAGCAGCAGAGTGTACTGTTTGCGCGAACTGAGATGCTCCATCAGACAGCCTGTGCAGGGTTCCTAGCACTGAATGGCTGAGGGATTGCAGTGTTTGACCGGCAAACCACTGATTCAGCTGTGCTGTGGTCACAGTACTGGGGCAGTAGAGTGTACTGACTGCAAGAACTGAGGTGCTCTATCAAACAGTGTGTGTAGGGTTCCTGGTCCTGGCAAGGCTGAGAGCTTGTAGTGTGTCAACTGCAGTGCACTGATGGTGCTGCACTAAGGTCCTAGTACTGGAGCAGCAGAGTGTACTGACTGCGAGAACTGAGGTGCTCTGGCAGACAGTGTGTGTGGGGTTCATGGCACTTGCAAGGCTGGTGGCTTGGAGTGTGTGATCTGCAGTGCAATGATGGAGCTACACCCAAGGTCCCAGTCCTGAAGCAGCAGAGTGTACTGACTGCGAGAACTGAGGTGCTCTGGCAGACAGTGTCCGTGGGGTTACTGGCACTGACATGTCTGAGGACATGGACTGTGTAAACTGCGGCACACAAATGGAGCTGCGCCGGAGGTCCCAGTGCTGGAGTAGCAGGGTGTACTGAATGCGAGAACTGAAGTGCAGTGGCAGAAAGTGTTTGTTGGGTTCCTGCCACTGGCACGGCTGAGGGATTGGAGTGTGTGAACTGCAGTGCACTCATTGAGCTGCCGCTGAGGTCCCAGTACTGGAGCAGCAGAGTGTACTGATTGCAAGACCTGAGGTGCTCTGGCAGACACTGTGTGTGGGGATCCTGTCACTGGCACAGCTGAGGGCTTGAGTGTCAACACCAGGACAGTGCGCGCTCTACGGGCATCTAGAATGCAAAAACCCAACACTAAAATAAAGTAATTTATGCATTGTGATGATATGTTATTGTTTAACCTTTTGCATTGCAGAATTCCATCCAAAAGATTCATTTTTAAGGTGCTTATAAATACTGTACATTTACAATGTATTGCTGCAGACATTCAGAGTGTGTTAGGGTGTGGTCCCTTTCCAGGGCCTTCTGGAGACTTTCCCTGCAACATGCCTGGGCGTGGTTCTAGGCTGGGCCAAGACTCTATAAAAGAGAGTCAGCCCAACTTCCAGTGCTCACTATTCAGAGGTCCCGGTGCAGAGCAGCAGCTTCTTCCTGAGCTCCTGTCCCAGAGGCCTATTTGGATTTTCCAGACTTCTGCACTCATCTCTCATTGGTGATCACTGTTTCCAGGCGGTAAGACGGTGTTTGGACATTTCCCAACACCGTAATTGAGAATCTTCATATTCTTGCTTTTAATTCTTAAATGAATAAAAGATTACTTGTGCGCTGCCATTTTTTGAAATTTTTATAGTGGTTTGCAAATAGGGAGGACGCGCAATTTATTCCATAAAGATTTGACTTTGTTATTACATTATTGTTCATTGCGCGCTGATATTTCTTGACATTTACATAATGTTTTACGAGTTGGCAAGACGTGCAACTCGTTTCATGAGCATTTAACTTTATTGTTCATTGCGCGCTATCTTTTCTTGACATTTACATGGTGGCATTCGAATCGGCGAAACGCGCGATTCCCTTCTTGTGTGTAATTCATGCTTTTCATTGTGCGCTATAATTTTCTGGCATTTACATGGTGGCATTCGAATCGGCAAGACGCGCAATTCTTTCCTTCAGTGTTTTTTCATGTTGTTCATTGTGTGCTACTATTTCTTGGCATTTGTATGGTGGCATTTGAATCGACAAGGCGCGCAACTCTTTCCCTGAGTGCTTTTCATGTTGTTCATGGTGTGTTACTATTTCTTGGCATTTGTATGGTGGCATTTGAATCGGCAAGACGCGCAATTCTTTCCTCGTGTATAAATAATGTAAGTTACTGTGCGCTACCATTCTAAGACATTTTCTTGGTAGCATTTCAAGTTGACACATCGCGTGATTTATTCCTTGAATCTACGTTGTGTGATTTCATGGTGCACAAACCTTTATGGTGTTTAATACTCATATAAAAATCTGCAATGTGCGCAATTTACTTCCAAAATGTTTTTTCTGAGATGAACACAACAATACCAGAATTTTAGATGTAATGCTGTGTGTTCCTGATATGTATTCATAAAAGGAGATTCATATGGTTGTTTAGAAATTGCTCAGAGTGTTTCCTGATTCTCATGCTAAAGAAAGTACTTGAATCTGAAAGTCCTATTTAACTTTTCCTGTTTCCTCCTCAGGTATTCCGTCATCTAAAGCCTAGTCAGTTTTAGGATTAATCCAGGGTTATTCATGTTTTTTCAGAAAAGACGAAGCTTAGAGTTGTAGCATGGTACTGATTTCATGAGATGTAATTTTGATGTTGTGTTTTAACCTTTTGCTTCCTACAGGTCTCCTTCCTAGCTGTTCCCGTCCTAATCCCCTTTTCCCCACTTGGACTCTCTTAGACTCTGTGATAAATCTAATCAGAGTATTGGAGCTGTCTTGTGGTGGAAGTGTTGGGAACGTGCACGGACCCCGAGGATCTGGTGACTGACAGAATAGTGAGCCCACGAATTATTATCCTCCTGGTTTGTGTATGTTCTCAGCATGGCCACACTGGACGAGCTAGTCAAGGCTATCACCCAGCTCCAGTCAGAAGTGGTATCATCAAAGGATTTGACAAATAGTCTAGCTGAGAGGGTGAGTCAGTTACAGAATAAGGTTGAGAAGAAAGAACAAAGTCCCACAGGTGTGTCTTGGCCAGGTACCTCTTCTCAGACTTCTGGAGGTAGTCCGACTAACATTTCCCTCAATGTTCCTTCAGCCATTCCTTTAGCTCCCCCAGAACGCTTCTCAGGTGATCCCTTGAAAGCGCAATCGTTTCTGGTTCAAGTGGAACTTCACTTCACCTGCAGACCACATACTTTCCCTGATGCCCAGTCTAAAGTAGCTTTCTTGTTGTCATATCTGTCTGGAGATGCAGCTTCTTGGGCTATTCCTCTTGTGCGTAAAAATAGTCCCCTGTTGTACAACTGGAAAAATTTTGTTCGTGAATTTGAGAGAGTTTTCGATCGTAGAACTGTAACACAGTCAGCAGATCGTGAATTATTAGACTTACGCCAAGGGAATCAGGACTTAGTGTCATATTTAGCCAACTTTAATCGGCTATTCGCTGAGACATCCTGGCCTGAAGAAAAACAAGTGGTCTTGTTTTACAGGGGACTCAAAGAGGAGCTAAAAGACATCTTAGCGCAAATCGACCCACAACCTGCAAACTGTCAAGATTTAATAAACCTTGTCTTGAGGCTTGATCATCGTTTAAATGAACGAAAAGGAACGTGTAATAAGACTGAAAAACATTCTTGGCATGCTCATGATAACAAAGACCCAAGAACTCAGAGAGAAAGAACGCCGGAACCGATGGAAATTGGAACCATCAGGAGACCTTTGACCAAAGACGAAAAGGACCTACGCAGAAAAAATGGGCAATGTCTCTATTGTGGGCGGAAAGGTAATTTCGCCAAAGATTGTCCAATCAAAACAAAGAGCAAGCGAGGCCCAGTTCAGAAAGTTGCAACCAACGCTTCAGTCGAGTTGGAAAATCTAAAGCACCCAAGTTGCAGAGAAGGGTTGCTCTTGGGTGTCACCGTGGATCCTTCACAATCCAAACATCTAAAATTGGGAATAAGAGTTCAGGTCAACAAAAATACCTATTTCAAGAAGGCTCTAGTCGACTCTGGGGCTACCGGAAACTTTGTTGACGCCCAATTGGTTCGTGCATGGGGGATCTCATGTATTGAAAAGAAGACTCCAGAAACCATCCAAGCAGTTGATGGAAAACTCTTGACTGGAGGTCCGATAACTCTTCAGACTGTCCCCTTGACAATAATTTGTGAAGGTAAAAATCAAAGAAATAAACATAAAGAGGAACTCATCCTTGACGTGATCCGTGCTCACCAGTATGGGATCATCCTTGGCTTGCCATGGTTAACTCATCACAATCCAGAGATTAATTGGGCTGAACGAAATATCATGTTCTCATCAGTGCTATGTAAAGAACATTGGCCCTCATTCCGACATTGGCCGGCGGCGGTCGCCGCCGGCCTGTCGGGGGCCGACAGAATACCGTTCCGCAGTCAAAAGACCGCGGCGGTGATTCTGACTTTCCCGCTGGGCTGGCGGGCGGCCGCCTTCAGGCCGCCCGCCAGCCCAGCGGGAAAGAGGCTTCCACGATGAAGCCGGCTCGGAATCGAGCCGGCGGAGTGGAAGCTGTGCGACGGGTGCAGTTGCACCCGTCGCGTATTTCACTGTCTGCGAAGCAGACAGTGAAATACATATAGGGGCCCTCTTACGGGGGCCCCTGCAGTGCCCATGCCAGTGGCATGGGCACTGCAGGGGCCCCCAGGAGCCCCGCGACCCCCCCTACCGCCATCCGGTTCCCGGCGGGAGAACCGCCGGGAACTGGATGGCGGTAGGGGGGGTCGGAATCCCCTCGGCGGCGCAGCTAGCTGCGCCGCCTTGGAGGATTCCTATGGGCAGCGGTACACTGGCAGGAGACCGCCAGTGTTGCCGGTCCGACCGCGGCTTTACCGCCGCGGTCGGAATGCCCATTGGAGCACCGCCGGCCTGTCGGCGGTGCTCCCGCGGTCCTCCACCCTGGCGGTTTGAAACCGCCAGGGTCGGAATGAGGGCCATTGTCTCCAAAGGACTCAAGAATCGGAAGTTCGTCATTCTTACGTAGCTACCGCCGCAGAGAAAGAAGTTCAGTTGCCCAAACAGTATTCGTCTTATGAAGATGTATTTGATGAGAAGGAAGCAGAGAACTTACCTCCTCATAGATCGTATGACTGTCAAATTGATCTAGTCCCAGGGGGGATACTTCCCAACTGTCGTGTGTATGCCCTGTCAGAATTTGAAAATCAACATTTACGAAAATACTTGGATAAATTCTTAGAGAATGGTTTCATCCGCCCCTCTAAGTCTTCCACAGCTTCTCCTTTGTTTTTTGTTCCAAAAGCGAACGTAGAGCTTCGAACTTGTATCGACTATAGGGGCTTCAATAAAATCACCATCAAGAACAAATATCCTTTGCCTCTAATTACGGTCTTACTGGAACAAGTAAAGAAAGCAAAAATCTACACGAAGCTTGATCTTCGAGGTGCTTACCATTTGGTCAGAATGAGAGAGGGTGGCGAATGGAAAACGGCATTCAAAACAAGATATGGCCTTTTTGAATACACCGTCATGCCTTTTGGTCTGTGCAATGCTCCAGCAGCATTTCAATTTTTCTTAAATGACGTTCTTAGAGAGTACCTCGATATCTTTGCCATAGTTTACATTGATGACATTTTGATCTACTCAGACAATGAGAATGAACATGTTTAACATGTCAAGAAAATTTTGACAGCCCTTCGTAAACACCATTTATATTGCAAGCTAACCAAGTGTGAGTTTCATGTTACCACAGTTGAGTTTTTAGGGGTTATCCTTACCCCTCAAGGTATGGTGATGGCAGAAAGGAAAGTAAAAGCCGTATCTGCATGGCCCATGCCAAAGACTGTTCGTGATGTACAATGTTTCCTGGGCTTTGCAAATTTTTACCGGAGGTTCATCAATTATTTCTCCCAGACAGTAACTCCAATTACTAAGTTATTAAGAAAGAACGAAAAATTTGTATGGTCCCCAGAAGCAGACCAAGCCTTTTCAACTTTGAAAGAAGCTTTCTCCACTGCCCCAGTCTTGACTCATCCAGATGCGGATCGACCTTTCATAGTGGAAGCTGATGCTTCAGATGTGGCGATAGGAGCAGTCTTGTCACAACGAAACAAAGACACTGGTCAGCTTCATCCTGTAGCTTACATGTCTTGGAAGTTGAACGAAGCCGAACAGAACTATGTCATTGCTGAAAAAGAGCTTCTGGCGATTCGTGACGCCTTTAAAGAATGGAGACATCATTTGTTGGGAGCTAAATATACTGTCAAAGTATATACTGATCATCGCAATCTTCAATTCATGAGTTCTGCCAGACTTTTGACTGCTCGGCAATTACGCTGGATGCTGTTTTTTGCTGAGTTTGATTTTGTGGTAACCTTCCGGCCTGGTAAAGATAATCGCAAAGCTAATGCCTTGTCCCGCCAAGAGTCTACCACATTGCCTGCAGTTCAAACCTCCAGAGCTATCATTGCTCCTGACAAGGTCCTATGTATCATAAAAACAGAAGATTTCTTTGAAGACATCCGCAATTCATTCACTGTTGAAAAATGGCAGGCGTGGGCCCAAGCAGATCCGAAAAGATCAATCAAGCAAGGATTACCCTTTTACGATGCTCGTTTGTTCGTACCCACTACCAAACTTCGCAAGATAGTGTTTCATTGGTTGCATGTTATACCTACAGCAGGTCACCCTGGTACTCCTAAAACTCTTGAATTAATCCAACGCTATTTTTGGTGGCCTACCTTAACAAAGGATGTAAATACAATGGTAAACAACTGCGAAGTCTGTGCTCGCACTAAAACAAGTCATTCAAAACCGAAAGGGTTGTTACACCCACTCCCAACCCCAAGTCGTTTGTGGGAACACATCTCTTTAGACTTTATTACAGGTCTGCCAGTGGTTCAACAGCATTCAGTAATTCTGGTGGTAGTAGATAGTCTCACGAAATATGGACATTTCATTGCCTGTAAGAAATTACCCACCTCTAGTGAACTGGCAACTATCTTACTGAATAGAGTGGTTCGTTATCATGGACTGCCAAAAGTGATCCTCTCCGATCGGGGATCGCAATTTGCCTCCAACTTCTGGAAGACATGGTGTAAAACACTCCAAGTGACATCTACCCTATCTACTAGCCACCATCCTCAAACAGATGGTCAAACGGAGAGACTAAATCAGACTTTGAAGCAATACCTACGTGCTTACGCTGAAAAAGCACTTAATTCATGGACATCAATGCTCTGGTTAGCTGAGTTAGCCTACAACAACTCCTTCCACACTTCTACTGGCGTTACACCCTTCTTTGGTTTGTTTGGCTATCATCCGGACACCTTACCCATCACAATTCCTCAAGAAAGCTCTCTCACTCCAGCTGTGTCAGAAATCATTCAACATTTGCATCAAACTCAGAAATCGATTCAACAACATCTAGAAAAAGCCAAACAAAAATACAAAAAGCATTATGACAAGAAACATTGTGAGGGACCGCAGTATCAACCTGGTGACAAAGTGTGGCTTTCCACAAAACATATAGACTTCAAGACGAAGCACATGTTCAACCCCAAATTTATAGGTCCTTACACTGTTCTTCAGCAAATCAATCCTGTGACCTATAAACTACAATTGCCTAAATCATTACGGATTCATCCAGTGTTCCATACTTCCCTCTTAAAAAAGGCAGTCCAAAAGGTCCGCCCTCATCCGGCTCCTGTTCTAGTACAGGGGGAAGAAGAATATGAAGTCAAGAAAGTGTTGGACTCTAAACTGAGAGGGCGTAACCTATGGTACTTAATCTCATGGAAAGGTTATGGCCCTGAAAGTAATTCATGGGTTTCCGCATCTGATGTTCATGCTCCAGTACTTGTGAGACGCTTTCATCGTCTCAATCCAGATAAACCAGGCCATAGAGCGTGCCTGGGAGAGGGGAGTACTGTCAACACCAGGACAGTGCGCGCTCTACGGGCATCTAGAATGCAAAAACCCAACACTAAAATAAAGTAATTTATGCATTGTGATGATATGTTATTGTTTAACATTTTGCATTGCAGAATTCCATCCAAAAGATTCATTTTTAAGGTGCTTATAAATACTGTACATTTACAATGTATTGCTGCAGACATTCAGAGTGTGTTAGGGTGTGGTCCCTTTCCAGGGCCTTCTGGAGACTTTCCCTGCAACATGCCTGGGCGTGGTTCTAGGCTGGGCCAAGACTCTATAAAAGAGAGTCAGCCCAACTTCCAGTGCTCACTATTCAGAAGTCCCGGTGCAGAGCAGCAGCTTCTTCCTGAGCTCCTGTCCCGGCGGCCTATTTGGATTTTCCAGACTTCTGCACTCATCTCTCATTGGTGATCACTGTTTCCAGGCGGTAAGACGGTGTTTGGACATTTCCCAACACTGTAATTGAGAATCTTCATATTCTTGCTTTTAATTCTTAAATGAATAACAGATTACTTGTGCGCTGCCATTTTTTGACATTTGTATAGTGGTTTGCAAATAGGGAGGACGCGCAATTTATTCCATAAAGATTTGACTTCGTTATTACATTATTGTTCATTGCGCGCTGATATTTCTTGACATTTACATAATGTTTTACGAGTTGGCAAGACGTGCAACTCGTTTCATGAGCATTTAACTTTGTTGTTCATTGCGCGCTATCTTTTCTTGACATTTACATGGTGGCATTCGAATCGGCGAAACGCGCAATTCACTTCTCGTGTGTAATTCATGCTGTTCATTGTGCGCTATCATTTTCTGGCATTTACATGGTGGCATTCGAATCGGCAACACACGTGATTCTTTCCTTCAGTGTTTTTTCATGTTGTTCATTGTGTGCTACTATTTCTTGGCATTTGTATGGTGGCATTTGAATCGACAAGGCACGCAATTCTTTCCATGAGTGCTTTTCATGTTGTTCATGGTGTGTTACTATTTCTTGGCATTTGTATGGTGGCATTTGAATCGGCAAGACGCGCAATTCTTTCCTCGTGTATAAATAATGTAAGTTACTGTGCGCTACATAGCAGGATCTGGCCATGCATGGCTCCACAAGGGAGGCGCGGCCCTCTCCATCCTTTATTTTAACACCAGGGAACTGAGCTGGGGGTCTGCAATGGATTCCCTTCATTATCTTTTTTCAGCCCCAGAGAGGTGGCGGTCCACAGGGCTGCCGGGAAGGCCATATGGGCCCCCTCCTTTTTAAATAAAGACTTTGCCCCGTAGAAGCAAGCACGAAGTGCCATGTAGCCTCCCTGCACATTTCTGCATAATCGCCCAGTGGAGGTGGTGATCCCCAGGGCCTGTGTGCCACCCTCCTTTTTCAATCCCCCAATATCCCCAGGAATTGATCCACCCAGGGCCAATTAAAAGAAAAGGGCAGAGATTTTTTAAATCTCAGATTAATCCACGGATTCAGATCTGCTTATTTTTGCAAGATTTTTAAAAAAAATGCTTTTTAGTCCTGGCGGGGTTGTGACGGACCCCTCAACCAAGGCTAGGGGCTCAGGGTGACTCTACACTGGCCCCTTTTCTTGTTTTTTTTACTTTTTTTGTGGGACTCAGCTGAAGCCAAGTCCCAAGATGGCTGCCAACACTTCCTTCTGGAAGTGTTGGCAGGCCAATCAGATATCAGCAAACGGACAGTTGGATCCTCGGAAGACGCACATCCCCAGATATCTATATTTTATGCCCTTTAATATCTGCACAATCTGCGCAACAAGATCTAGCTTCCTGCCTAATTTGGTGTAATTGTGTTCAGTGGTTTGGGCTGTAAGCGTATCTAAATAAATTTTGTGACATCACCTTTTTCTCGGCATCCGCTTGACGGATCACTCCAAGCCTTTGACGACAGCATCTGAACCCATTGAAGTATTGGCTTTGAAATTTTTGTGAAGTTTGTCATGCGGTGCCAAAGTTACTGCATATATATAACCAAACATTAGAAGGATGTTATCATACAAAAACTTGGAATTTCAACAATTTCATCAGTTATAATTATATTTATCACAAGCCACTATAACTCATGTTCTAAGGTAACTATAACTTGCTCCCTTGCCATACACAGTTTTCTCAGTAATAATTTTATTGCAATTGTGGCAGTGATATTATCAATGATGTCATAGAAGATGTCATTACTGATGCAATATGTGGGGTAAGTAGCAGTGCACAGCAAGAGCGTGATTGGGCTGGCCCACCCTAGGCATCCAACACTACACCACGCATGGCCCACAGTTCACAAAACTATGGACCCTCCCTTAGATAAATAAGCAGGTGAAGATCCATTCCGGCACCGATGTTCATTTCACGGAAATTAAACCTCAACGGGTAGCACTTACAAATATAAACATAGCAGGTGCCCCAGTTAAAGCGCTGCTTCTGCAAAGTACCAATCCTCCAACATACTGAACTTATTCAAAGCAAAGCAAGTGTGTTTTCTCTGCAATTCCATGTTGAAAAACACCTGTGGCCAACCAAGAGTTGGATTAGTGTAAGGTAATTTAATATTTCTTAACGTTAAAACAATTCACTGAAAAAATCAAAGGTTACAGGGACGTTATAGTTAAGGAAATAGAATTTTAAAAAATAGGAATTCATTACAAAAAAAAGGTTAGAGGGGCGTTATACTTAGGTTCACATTTTATGCAAACAAAACCATAGAAATTAAACAGTTATAGTTATACTTATATCATGACACTAATCTGTGCTGTTAGGTATCTATAACTTGCATGGTCGCGCCTTCTCCTCACTCTCTTCCTAATACTCCTCCACCCATTGTTAAAGTAATCAAAGGAAAAAAGAGCAACTGGCAGCTATTATAGCCTCCTAAGGTCAAAGCAAGCCCTGAATCTATACTCTGCCCCAGTAATATTTGAGAAAATGGTTAACTAATGTCTGCCTACTGTGCTTAATCACCGCTGAGTATGGTATCCAGGAGGATGGACAGAGGTCGGGCCAAATGTTAAGTCCTTTACTCGGAATACTCTGCAAATGGGCAAAGAACAGACCCAGCATATTTAATGACATGGTGGCTGGGTTCAGAGACTTGCTGAAGGCAGATAGATGTAGTCAAAGCCTGATTGACAGGTCTTAATACTTTTCAGAGGGCTATATTATCAAGGGGATAGTTCCAGAGCTCAAACAAAGGTCTGAGTTTGTGTTTAGGCCCTTGAACAGCCAAGCGGTCCGCTGAACAGAATATGGTTGAGGGTATGTGTGGATGGATCTTTTGTTTCTTACTTTCACTTTCCCTGTTTAGCTGCATCTGTAAGTATCCCTGCGAGCCTGTCTTTAAGTTTAACCACAAAAAGACCCTTCCTCACAGTCCCAATGTTTCTTCAGATGTCTGAGTAACTCTGCCTGAACAAATCTTCCTAGGTCAGAGACAAACACCTCCAACATACATATGAGATTGTCCCTGAAACTGCCTATATAAACTCTGCCATATAGCTCCCTCCCCAGATACGTTCCTTCTCCCTGAGCCTCAGTCCCTCCTTGCATGCCACAATCTGCCTCAGTGGTTGATTGGAGCAGGCAATGAACAACAGAACCAGTATACATCAACAAAGGCCTGACCTTCCACCTCCAATCATCTTCCCTACCCCTCACAGACACCCTACAGATCAGTTGAGCCAACAGCAGGGGATGCTCCTCCTAGCACCTGGCAGCCAAGGTTATTGGAATAATCCCCCCCTCCACCTCAAGACCTCACCATCACTCCAGCAATTCAGAAGAGAACTAAAGACCTGGATGTTCGAATTATCATCCCTCCACGCAGCAGCATACAGCTCCAGTGCCTCAAGACCCTCACAGATGATTTGTTGCGCTCTGTAGATGTATGATTGATTGATTGATTAATGAGAAAGAATACTAATCCTCCATCAGATCAGGTTCCTGGTTATTGCCTGACATGATTCACATCTCTCTGCAGAGAGAGAGCACACTACCTGGTTTTTGACAAGGCTTGTTCCATGTGATGCCATACCTAGGAAGTGAAGGAGAATCCTGGGTTTTCTTTGTCGGATTTGACTGGTCCTGTGCGCATCCTGTACCCAGCAGTCACTCACCTGCCAAGCAGGAGCATGCAAGAATGTATGCAACTACTGAAATAAAAAAAGGTAATGTAGCATATATCCTGCTCCAATGGTGGAATCCTGATGAGAGGTCAGTAAAGAGGGGTGGTGGTGTTCTATTCTAGAGGGTAGAGAGTTTGATAGTTACAAATGATTGTGTTAAATAATGATTGTAAAAGACAGAGTTTCAGTACTCCTCAGTTATGTACATACATTTATGAATGATTTCCAAACTTGAAATTCCTGGTCATCACCACTGTATCCTCTTCTTCACTATAGCATATGAGATAAATAACAAAGGTGAGTATAAATTGCAGAGGATGTAGATGGTGGTATTACTAACATTCAGAGACTAAAAGTCTCATTTTGAATCTAGGGGCATCACAGTCAATGAAGACCTAGTTGTAAATCATCCACCATATTCACAGTATCCTAAGTTCTTCATAGCTGTGGTAGAGTATTTTCACCAAAAATGCTCCTGCTAACATGATGGAAGAAGTTTCAGAAAAAAACATAATGTCGTGCAAGCTCCCAATTCATGGTGAACTACTTGGGTTTGGGGGTCATCTATCCCATTTGCCACCTTCAAGGATTGCATGGTAGTTGTGAGCAAGGAACCAGAGCTTTGGAAGGCCTGCCCTGCTTGCAGGGGTGGGGGGTGATATCTAATGGCTGTCAACTAAAGGTTTCTAGTGGTGGAGCGAGCTGAGGTGCTGCTGTAAATAAAAAAGAAAAAGTCCACCAACTCGAAATTAGTGCCCCAGTTTGTGGCAATGCAGCCAGAGGGGGCTATTTCTATTAGCTGCTCAAAAACCTTAATGGTGGAAGAAAGAAGAAAGGTCAGAATAAGAGGCACTGAAGGCCTCATTTACAAAGCCCTAGCACCACCGGATTGTCACTTTTTGAGATGCTCTTGTGATGCTGTGTGGTGCACCATATCTACAAGGCAGTGTTAAGCCACTTTTCCCATTTTAATGTGGCCTTGTAGATATGGGCCGTACAAATGCAGTTTTCTGCAGCTAAGGGGCTTACAATGGCTGTTGCTCTTTTCGTACCCACGCAACACCTATTGCTTTTTGACACTGCTTCGAATTTACAAGAAATAATAAATCTGTGGGAGCGCCAAAAATTAACGCCTCCCCAGGGGAGGCATTAGAGTGATGCAACAAGGAAAAATACTTGTATTTCTCGTCATGTTTTGCTCTTTCTATGTGTGCTGCATTCTGCAGCACATTTAGGAGTAAATTGTCATTAAAGATTGTCTTTGTGCAGGAAGGAGTCTCTTACTGCACAAAAACAATGCTAGGCAGCAAATTTAGCACTGGTGTAGGGGGGAACACAGGAATGCACTATATTCTTTTAAATACAGTACATCCCTGTGTTTTGGAAATTACCCAGCTCGGGGCAGCAATATTGCTTGCGGCACCGCACTGCATCTATTTCCTTGTAGATGAGGCCCTAAATCATAAACATGTCAAATGGGAGGTGTTCCCTCGTCAGGGTTTGCTCGAAGCTTCAGATGTATTGATAGTGTGTGGATATTGACCATGTATGTAGGCTGCATGAGGTCAACAGGGTGATTAAATAGGACAGGGATGGAGACTGTGGGATGAAACAGTTTAGTGAACCTACTCGGACATAGCAAAGATGGAGTGGTGTAAGTGACAAAAGAAAATGGCTTGTTTGGAGGGTTGATGAGGTGGAACCCTGATGATTGAAATCGGTGTTAATAGGATTGGAAGATAAGAGAGTGGGCTTAAATAGGATGGCACAGAGTGAGTTTTAGCCATCTGATTGATGTTATAGCACTGACTGCATGAAATTCCTCTTTGAAATAATGAGTAATAGCTAATATCTTACCTGGCAAATCTTGCTGGCTAATATCTTAAACTGGCAAATTTGACTAAAGGCATATCATTTTGTTTTGTGTAGATATTACAGTACTTGTTTTTTCAGCTGCAGTGGAGCTTTGATTACAAGAGCAGAATGTTCAGCTATATTGCCTTATTTCAAAGTATATTAATATCAGTTTAATCCTGTTTTAAAGACAGGATTTTTTCAAAATAAAGATTTCCTTAATTTGTCACAGTATTCTTGCATAGCTCACGCATTACTCTTCACAGAGACTCCTGCACATGCCACTTCGGTTAGGGGCTCAGTGGGGGATATCGGGAGGAGAAGGTGTCTCAAAGCCACCTAGGTTTCTTTTTCAGATTCTTTATGTGAAGAAAACTCACTCTTTGTTTTTTTTAATAAAATATGAAGTTTGTAAAATTGTGATACAAAACAATGGTGTCACAAAATGTTGCGTGGTAGACCATCATTGTCTAGCATACTATTTTTTAGTGTTTAGTTTTAAATATTATTAGTTTATCTAATATTATGTACTTAAATCTGGTGTTAAAAATATATTTTCTTGTGTAATTTAATATGTATTATTTATGATAATAATTTTAGGTGATAACATTGTTAGTATTACTGTTAGTAATGTTTTGGAATATACTTTGAAATGTTTATTATTTTTTTGTAACTGAGTTAGTCATGTCTAATATATTAGAAGGCTGGTGGGTTACTAGGGGATTAGGGTGAGAAATTAATTAATGTTTAGATGTATGTTTCGTATTCCTCGAAATGTTATAAACATTATTTGTTTTATTTAATGACTATTGTGAACTATTTTTAATAGTAATGTTTGTCCAAAGCATTTTTTATTATAATTTTTGTTTTTGTTATATTAATTTTAAAACATGCTGTCTTTCTTATGCAAGTTATTGTTGGTTGGTGTTTCCTGCTTTTTGTGATAGAGAAGAAAACTTTATTTAAATGATTTCATTTTTTATATTATTGAATATTTATTAATATTTTTAGCACTATACAAAATGTAGTTTTATTTTCAATATGAATTTAATCATTCAATATCCTTTCTTTTCTGTACTGTTGGTTACACCGGAGTGTGAACAGTAAAAAAAAATCCCTACGGGGTTCAAACTTTCCCTAATGTTGTGTAGAGCTGTGTAGTGGAAGTAGTAACTGATCCAGAATCCAACACTTTATTTACTGCTGTATAGTTTGGAGCAGGAGTAGTAAATGTGACCCCTCAAGAGTCCAACACTTTACCTACTGTTGCTTAGACTGGACAAGGAATGTTAAATCTAACGCCTCTGGAGTCTAATAATTTCCCTCCTGTTGCATAGATTGGAGTGGGAATAGTAAATCTAGCCCGTCCAAAGGGCCAACACTTTCCCAAAAGTTGCATAAACTGGCATGGGAATAGCCAAATAATAAATTGGGATATTAAACATTTTATATAATGTTTATCTACATTTATAGTGAGTTTATTATTACTTTTAGAAAATGGTTTCTGTGCAGGAAGGCATACCTTCCTGCACTAAAATAATCCATAGAGGATTTTTCCTCTTTCTATGTGTGCTGCAGAAAGAGGGAAAAGGAGGAGAAATAAAGATATTTCTCCTTTCTGCACCTCCCCTGGGGAGATGTACAATTGTGACACATTCCCAGGTTTACAGATTTGTGTAAATCTGGGAATGTGTCAAAACCCATGGGTGTTGCATTGGAAATCCCACTGCAATGCCCATTAAACGCCTTCCTGACACAGTGTAAGGCAACTCAGCAACTTGTTCTGTGTGACCTTACACCATATCTAGAAGGCCATGAAAAGCCATGGCCTTGTGGCTTTGAGTGGGCTTGCAGATATGGACCTGCACAATGCACCACCGGTGCATTACACAGCACTGGCAGCGCACAGGCCTTGTTAATAAGCACCTCTAAATTAAGGTGACATAATGCATTAGTTCTACCATTATTTCTAAGAACCTGAATGGTAAAAGCAATTTCAACAATAGCACATGCCCACCCTCAATTAAAATGTTCTCAATGGTCATTTCACGAATTGCTAGCTCTTATTAGCTCCATGCATACATATAATTATTATTTGTAATTCTGTGAATTAGTTTTCAAACCCTCATCAAAATTTTTAAAAAAAACATTTAAAAAATATTGTTAACAAAAGGCAATTTCTGGTACTTATTTAAAAAAAAAAAGCAAAAATGGGGAACATGTCAAACACGTTTTTGTAAATTTCATGGATTATTACATTTCTGCTCAACCAGATGTGTCTCCTGAACCATCCTAAGTGTATATTTTTGTTGACTATCAATTGCATCAGACATTAAATGTATTCTGTTATTATATCAACATGTAGTGGAGAGGCACTTGTGCCAATCTGACAAAATCATAATCATATTTTTATTACATGCCAGTGAAATACAATACAAAACAACACCTTATGTATATTTGCACATGAAACAAGTCGGCAATGCAGACTTTCCTAAGCTTGTGAGAAGATATCCAAGGAATACGATCTAAGGGAGGGTGGAAGATATATCATCAGGTGTACAAATATGAAAATATGCTTCAAAACATCAACATGAAACTGCAATAGTCAAGTGCATCCTTAAAGGATGCCTCAAACCAAGTTGTGTATTTAACCATACATCCATATGAGTGAAACAATGTGTATCTAAGAAGTCGCATTCATTCATTCAGCAACAAAACCGATGGTGATGTTAACAGTGATATTAGTGAATAAAGTTCTGGTGCTAAAGTGTCATACTGCATCCACACAGTGCAAATGCTTAAGTGTTCTTGGTCAAATTGCATCTATTGATATAAATTAATGGTAAAGTGTCAGGACTACAATAAAATGCAAATGCCTGAATATAATGATTTCATATTACACATGAAGAATCAATGTTTGCAAATAAAATCCTCAGGTAAACATCGTCAAATATGTACATCTCAAAACAAAATTAATTAATTTGTCTTTCACTTGACCTCTCTTGCCAATATTCTTGTAAAATCGGATACTGATCATTTTGGCTCCCCCAAGAGTCTCAATGAGTAGATCATCTTTATTCCCACCATAATTAAAATAATTAACTTATATTCATTCCTTTCTTGTATATATGTTATGTAATCTGGATTCCGTAAAGATGTACATGCAGTTCTGCATCCAATTGTGTCCCAATGAAGTCTCAGTACCCATGAGTGTAATGAGTCTCAATTCTGCTCTCCTCTATTTCATTTCACAGTTGCCTCCTCTCTCAACATTTTTAATGTGCTTTATCCCAGAATTTCTTAAAACTTAGAGGTTGCCATCATAGCGCTCATAAAAATGTTTGGCTATGGGATATGTAAAGTCAATATTTTTTCTATCACGCACATACTGCAGAATTCTCAGTTTCAACTTTATTAGCACTCCACACATAAGCCCTCATTTTGACATTGGCGGTAAATCTCGCTTACCGCCATGCCGACTGCCGCCAACATAACGCCGCCATATTATGAGACACACATTCAAATCCGTCACTATACAGCCACACACACAAGTCCACCAGCCCAAAGGTCAGTGATAAACTGCTGGTAGCAAAACTCACACCATTATGCCAACAGAACTAAGCCCACAGCATTATGACCCACAAATCCCCGCAGCGAATATTAAATGGCGGTAAGCCATTAGCAGTACATACCGCCACGCTCAAAATACACACACTCAAACAAAACTCCACCACATTGGACAATTCAAACTACACACACTTTGACCTGTTGTTGGCTGCAGCCACACACCAGGAGTGATAGTGGGGCACAAATGTCTGCAAACAGAGATGCCCAAGGCTACAGTGAGTGGCCATAGAAGTGAGAAAATCAGCATGCCAGTGACAATGTCAAACACAAAACTGTCAATTAAATGTGAAGTTACACTGTCTTACGTGTGTGTCATTGGAAGTATTGATGCATTATTGCACTTCTGTTGTCCTCATCCTCAACCTCTGCCTCCTCATCTTCATGGTCCACAGGGTCCACTGCTTCCACAAGACCATCGCCAGCCTCATCCTCCAGCAGAAAAGGCACCTGGCGACGTAAGGCAAGGTTGTGCAACATACAGCATGCCACGATGATCTGGCAGACCTTCTTGGGTGAGTAGTTCAGGGATCCACCTGTTAGATGGAGGCAACGAAACTCAGGGGGCCAAAGGTCCTCACTATAATTCTTCTTGTTCGCTCATGTGCCTCATTGTAACGTTCCTCTGCCCATGTCCTGGCATCACTCACAGGGGTCAGTAGCCATGAGATGTTGGGGTAACCAGAGTCACCTGCAAATATCGAGGGACAACTGTTAGCCACACACCAACACTTAGGGCCCACAACATACCTATACACCAACATCCACTGGGTGGGAACCAGGGCTCACCTATTAGCCACACCCTGTGCCTCTGGAGTTGAGCCATCACATATGGAATGCTGCTGTTCCTCAGGATAAAGGCATCATGCCCAGACCAAGGATACTTTGCATTGACGTGGGAGATGTACTTGTTCGCCAGGCATACCATCTGCACACTCATCGAGTGAGTGCTCTTTCGATTTCTGAACACCTGTTCAGTTTGCCGGGGGGGTGGGGTGGGGACAAATGCTATATGTTACTGTTAGAAATGGGGTCTTTGGTTGGCAGTCAGGTTACCCCCTGTCCAAGCATGGACCCTCACTCTAGTTAGGTTAAGTCACACACAATACAAATTATCCTGTGCCCACCCTCTGGTAGCTTGGCACTGAGCAGTTAGGCTTAACGTAGAAGGCAATGTGTTTATTTGTGCAATAAATCATACAATAACACAAGATAGCACCACAAAAATACACCACACAGTGTTTAGAAAAATCTATTATATTTATCTGGATATTTGCAGGTCAAAACGATCAAAGATGCAATAAGTAAATGTAGAAATATCACTGAAAAGTGATATAAAGTGTCTTACGTCTTTTTAAAGCAAACAAATTCTCTTTCAAGCACAAAGTACCTGGTTCACGTGAAAAATTTCTGCAAAGGGCCACAGAGGAGGAGAAGCGTGGAAACAAAGGGATGTGCGTCGATTTCTCCAGCTGCATACGGCAATGCGTCATTTAGTTTCCACGCAGGGACTGCTGTGCGTCGATTTCTGGTGTTTGTTCGTGGATCCTCTTCGGGTTGCAGGGTTTTCAGACACCCCGGGGCCTGTGTGTGGAATCCTGGGCTTTCAGAGCGCAGTCACAAGCGCTGCGTCGATCCGGTGCGCGTTGCATGGACTTTTCTCCCGCACGGCAAGTGCTGCTTGATTCCCCTCTGGAAGTCGTGCTGCGTCGCCCCAAGTCAGCTGTGCTTCGATCCGGTGGGCCGTGTGTATAAGTTCCAGTCGCAACACAGGTGCCGCGTCGATCTTCTCCTTGCGAAGTCGTGCTGCGTTGATACAGTACGGTGTGCAGTAAATTTCTCACCACGGGCAGGCTGTGCGTCGGTTTTTGCAAGCTGTACGCCGAATCTTTGCCGCACAAGTAGTCCAGTTGCAAGAGAAAAGTCTTTTTGGTTCTGAGACGTCAAGGAACAGCAGGCAAGCTCTATCCAAGCCTTTTGGAGAGCACTTCTTCACCGCAGCCAGGGAGCAGCAAGGCAGCAGGGCAACAGCAAGGCAGCAGTCCTTCACAGAAAGCAGTCAGGTGGGTTCTTTGGGCAGCCAGGCAGTTCTTCTTGGCAGGATGCAGGTTCTGGTTCCAGTTTTCTTCTCCAGGCGGTGTCTCAGTTGGAAAGGGCAGAGGCCCTGTTTATATACCCAAATGTGCCTTTGAAGTGGGGGAGACTTCAAAGAGTGGCTTAGAAGTGCACCAGGTCCCCTTTCAGGTCAATCCTGTCTGCCAGGGTCCCAGTAGGAGGTGTGGCAGTCATTTGTGTGAGTGCAGTCCCTCCACCCTCCCAGCCCAGGAACACCCATTCAAAATGCAGATGTATGCAAGTGAGGCTGAGTATCCTGTGTTTGGGGTGTGTCTGAGTGAATGCACAGGAAGCTGTCAACTAAACCCAGCCAGACATGGATTGTAAGGCACAGAAAGATTTAAGTGCAGAGAAATGCTCACTATCTAAAAGTGGCATTTCTAAAATAGTAATAATAAAACCAACTTCACCAGTCAGTAGGATTTTATTACACCATTCTGGACATATTTAATATAACTTCCTACTCCCTTCAGATCAGCAGCTACCACTCAAACACTGTATGAGGGCAGCCCCAATGTTAGCCTATGAAGGCTCACAGCAGTGTAAAAACGAATTTGGGAGTTTCACACAACCAGGACATGTAACTACATAGGTACATGTCCTGCCTTTTGCCTACAGAGCACCATGCCCTATAGGTTACTTAGGGCATACATTAGGGGTGTCTTATATGTAGAAAAAGGGGAGTTTTAGGCTTGGCAAGTACTTTTAAATGCCAAGTCGAATTGGCAGTGAAACTGCACACACATGCCTTGCAATGGCAGGCCTGAGACAAGGTTAAGGGGCTACTTAAGTGGGTGGCACAATCAGTACTGCAGGCCCACTAGTAGCATTTAATCTACAGGCCCTGGGCACATATAGTGCATACTATTAGGGAATGAAATAGTCCAATTGGGTATGATCCAATGATACCATGTTTAAAGGGAGAGAGCATATGCGCTTTAGCACTGGTTAGCAGTGGTAAATTGTGCAGTCTAAAAACCAGCAAAAACAGTGTCCAAAAAGTTGAGGGAGGCAGGCAAATTGTTCGGGGTGACCACCAATGTTCCCTCTAGTTTTTTTCCACAGTGTGCGCCAGTGTGCGGTCTCTGTGCGCTGCAGCCAAGGATACGTGCGCCAAGAAATTGACCATTCACGCGCGCGCAGTGCATAACTAGCCAAGATCTTTGGCATTAGCCTCTCCATACCACTAAAGCAAAAAAAGGATATCATTGCTCCATCACACAAATTGAAACATATCTTGTATTATCATTAATGCGTTTCGAATGTATCCTGGGAGCCTCTAAAGGAAGAGGTGAAAATATAAAACATGTTGTGGCACAGCAAATCAACAATAGCACAGCGAGCCAGTTTGTCGATGGGCCATTCTGTTCCTACAGCAGGCAACAAAATGTGAAGTAATCAGTCATACCAAAGTGAGCAAAACGTTATGCATTTCCTAGCTCTTTAACCATTAATTTTCAACTCAAATATCACTTGCTCGCTTGTATGCTAAAGCACGCCAAATGATGTTTAAAACACTCCTGCAGCATTTAAAAGCTGTTTTCATTGACTTTAATCCAGATTCAAATATGAGCATTATCTGCCTTAGGGGAGCACGTATATCGCTCTAAAAGGCTTATTTAAGCTCAGAAAGTGATAAAGCATATAAACTACCACAAAGTATAGGAATGGTGGAACATTAGATAACAGCACATTTTCTACTGTTCTGAAGCATTTCCTAGCTCATGAACCATTGATTTTCAAGACAAATATCACATGCCTGCTTGTATGCTAAAGCACGCCAAATGATGTTTAGACACTCCCCGCGGCATTTAAAAGTTGTTTTCATTGACTTTAATACAGATTCAAATATGAGTATTATCTGCCTTAGGGGAGCACGTATATCGCTCTAAAAGGCTTATTTAGGCTTAGAAAGTGATAACGCATATAAACTACCACAAAGTATAGGAATGGTGGAACATTTGAAAACAGCACATTTTCTACTGTTCTGAAGCATTTCCTAGCTCATGAACCATTGATTTTCAAGACAAATATCACTTGCCCGCTTGTATGCTAAAGCACGCCAAATGATGCTTAAACACTCCCCGCAGCATTTAAAAGTTGTTTTCATTGACTTTAATCCAGATTCAAATATGAGTATTATCTGCCTTAGGGGAGCACGTATATCGCTCTAAAAGGCTTATTTAGGCTTAGAAAGTGATAACACATATACACTACCACAAAGTATAGGAATGGTGGAACATTTGATAACAGCACATTTTCTACTTTTCTGAAGCATTTCATAGCTCATGAACCATTGATTTTCAAGACAAATATCACTTGCCCGCTTCTCTGCTAAAGCACGCCAAATGATGTTTAAACACTCCCCGCGGCATTTAAAAGTTGTTTTCATTGACTTTAATCCAGATTCAAATATGAGTATTATCTGCCTTAGGGGAGCACGTATATCGCTCTAAAAGGCTTATTTAGGCTTAGAAAGTGATAACGCATATAAACTACCACAAAGTATAGGAATGGTGGAACATTTGATAACAGCACATTTTCTACTGTTCTGAAGCATTTCCTAGCTCATTAACCATTGATTTTCAAGATAAATATCACATGCCCGCTTGTATGCTAAAGCACGCCAAATGATGTTTAAAACACTCCCCGCAGTATTTAAAAGCTGTTTTCATTGACTTTAACGTGCGCGCTTGCCAAAGGGGCCTGCGCGATGGGGGAAGGAAAGGTGCGCGCGCGCCCGCGCCTTACAGGGAACATTGGTGACCACCCTAAGGCTGTCAGGTCTAACATGTACCATCAATTGCCCCAGTAATGCTGGGGATATGTCCCATTGCATAGAAATCAGCTTTCAATGTGGCCAAATCTTCCACCTGGGGGAAAACGATGTATCTCACATGTGTTTAATCAGGGTAGGCAATACTCTGGTCAGCACTACTGAGAACATTGGCTGAGACATTCCTGCTGCCAAGCCCACTGTCACTTGGAGGGAGCCAGTTGCCAGGAAATGGAGCACTAATAGCACTTTCACAAGAGGGGGGATCCCGGTGGGGTGACGGATAGCAGATATTAGGTCAGGCTCCAATTGGGTACACAGCTCTGTGATTGTGGCCCTGCCCGGTCTATAGGAGAGGATAATGTGCCTGTCCTCCATTGTTGCCAAGTCTGCCAAGGGTCTGTACACAGGGCTCTGTCTCCATCTCCTATTCATCCGCAGCAGTTGCAATCTATGGGGCAAAATGGTGAGCAGCTGGTCAGTATCTCTTATTTTCAACCACCACACTTAAATTCATTTTGTGATTGTAACAGTATTTTGTTTGAGAGGTCCAAATGGTGCATATGTGTACTGTGGCTCAGTTAGGAGTCATGGCCTGCACCCCACCCTGAAATGGCGTCCGCCTGTCCTATTTGGAGGGACAGGTGGAAATGAGGTAATTCTGCTGAAGTTGTGCACTGTTGCAGGAGGCGGTCGAAAACCACCGCGCAACTCCTCATTTGTTAACATTGGGCCCTATGGGGTACAGTGGCCAATGGTGATGTACGCTGGCAGTGATGGTATGCACCGCCGCGGATGTCACTGCCATTTTCTATCTAATTCCTCACTTGCTACCTGACCTTCAACAGGAGAGGATCTACACTGCAAATGCTGCTGTGACCTGTGTCTGGAACTGACCATGGCTCGTGTCACTGGGGAAAGGGCCCCTGCCTTCACCTCAGCGGAGGTGTAGCGACTGGTGAATGGTTCCTACCCCAGTACCGAATGCTGTATGGGCCTCCAGACCAACAGGTGAGTACCCCGTGAGTACGATGTATGGGGCGTGAATGCATGGAGTGCTGTGTGTGAAGGCCTCATTTAGGAGGGGACGGTAAATGGGCCCTGGGCAGCGTGCTGCATGTATGGTGGGCCATGACAGTGCTAATGGGGATTGGAAGGGGCATGGTGGGCAATGAGTGTAACAGGCAGGATGGTCTGACTATTATCTTTCCCTGTGTCTATTTCCCTACAGGTCAGCCCCCATCAGAAAAAGGGTGTATGGTGTGCCATCGCCAAGGACGTGTGGACCCTAGGGGTCTACTGCAGGCGGAGCACCCACTGTCGCAAACGGTGGGAGGACCTGAGACGCTGGGAACGGAAGACGGCAGAGGCCCAGCTGGGGATGGCCTCCCAACGAGGAAGGGGTGCCCGTCAAATCCTGACCACCCTGATGGCCCGCATACTGGTGTTGGCTTATCTGGAGCTGGATGGGCTCTTGTGGGCATCACAGCAGCCACAAGGGGGTGAGTACAGTATATTGCAGAGTAAGTCCCATGTTGGGTCTCAGGTATGCTGCAATCAGCATTAGTTGTCCCTATCCATGGGCTGGTGACTAGCATTGTCTAGTGCGTAGGGCTGTTCCCTGTGTGTGTGTGTGTGTGGTGTACGCCAACCGTGGTGTTGTTGCCGCCATTTACCAAGTGTATCCCTTGTCTCTTCCCCCCCTTTTTGTTTTGTCACCCTGTCCTTATGTGCATTAGCATCATCTGGCAGAAGAGCTGAGGCACCAGCGACGGGGGGAGCTGCATCCCACAGGGCCCAGGAGGCCGAATCCACTGACGGTGAGGGCACCAGTGGGACAGAGGGCGAGGGGAGCACCACAGTGGAGACAGGAGGGGACAGTTCAGACACAGATTCCTCCTCCGATGGAAGCTCCCTGGTGGTGGCGGACACCTCTGTGCCCACCCCAGTTAAAGGTACATCCGCCACCCCCTGTACCAGCACCGCCCTCCCAGCAGCCCCTCACAGTGTTTCCCGTGCCCGCTCACCCAGGGGTGTGGGCATCTCCTTATCCCCAGGCACCTCAGGCCCTGCCCCAGAGAGCCCTGCTGCCCTGAGTGAGGAGGCTTTTGACCTCTAGCGATCCGTCTCTGTTGGGCAGTCAACCATTGTGAATGTCATCCAGGGGCTGGCAGCCCAAATGCAACAGACAAATGAATTACTGGAGGGCATTCCCACTGGCATGGCGGCCCAATAGAGATCAATCCAGGCTCTGGCCTCCTCTCTGATGGCAGCCATTGTCCCTGTTTCTAGCCTCCCCACTCCAACTTTCTCAACCCAGTCCCCTCAACCCCAACCTATCCCAAGCACACAGTCAGACGAGCAGGCACACTGGACAACACACACAAGAGTGGACATGCCAAACACAAGCACCACACTTCGTCCCACAGGCACTCACACAAACACCATCCAGATGCAGACATACCAACATCCACTGCCTCCACTGTGGCACTCTCCTCCTCCATCTCCCTCCCAGTTGCATCTACACTCACACCTGCATGCACTACATCCTCACCCACTACACCCATCACTAGCACATCTATCAGCACACGCCCCTCACTGGCTGTCACCACCCCCACTTCCATGCACACGTCTGCTTTGTCCTCTCCCACTGTGTCTGTGCCCCCTCCTCCCAAAGTACACAAACGCAAGCACTCAGACACCCAACAGCCATCCACCTCACAACAGCATCCAGCCCATGCACCTGCACCCAAACACAGCAGACAGACACCTCCTACAACCACTCCCTCTACCACCACTCCCAGACCATCTCCATCTTCCTGCCCCAATGTCCCTAAGAAGATTTTCCTCTCCACCTTTGACCACTTCCCTAGCCCTCCCACCCATCCCTCATGTCAGGCCAGGGTGGTCAGAACCCAGGCAAGCACCTCAGCCACCCAGTCCAGGCGCACAGTAGTGTCCACAGCTACACAAGGTGGATCCTGGGCACCAGGCAGCCACACTGATAGGGTGCCTGCACCAAGTGCTGCAAGGAAGGGCAAGGAGGCACCCCTAGCTGCTGCAAGGAAGGGCAAGGAGGCACCCCAATCTGCTGCATAGAAGGGCAAGGAGGTACCCCCAGCTGCTCCAAAGAAGGGCAAGGAGGCACCCCTAGCTGGTAAAAGGAAGGGCAAGGAGCAATCCCCGGCTGCTGAGAGGAAGGGCAAGGAGTAGTCCCCAGCTGCTGGCAGAAGGGGCAAGGCGCAAGGGGCCTGGTGCTGGGACTCAGTAGGAGCCCCCACCACCAACCATAGTGGTTCAGCCGTCCGAGGCTGCAGAGGATGGGCTGGAGCCTCCCCCACCACTGCTAGCTCCGCCACCAGCACCGCCACCAGCACCGCCACCAGCAACACTGCCAGCAGCAGCCCCAGTGGGCAGCTGTCCAAGGCTGCAGGGAAAGGGCTGGTGCCTCTCCCCACCACTGCCAGCACTGTCACCAGCACCACTGCCAGCAGCAACAGCCCCAGTGGGCAGCCGTCTGAGGCTTCAGGGGAAGGGCTGGAGCCTCCCCCACCTCTGCCAGTACCATCACCAGCACCAGTGCCAGCAGCAGCAGCCTCAGTGGGCAGCCGTCAGAGGCTGCAGAGGAAGGGCTGGAGCCTCCCCCCACCACTGCCAGCACCGACACCTGCACCTCCACTGCCACCACTGAGCAGCCGTTAGTGCCAGCGGACAGTGTGTAGTCCTGCGTCCATGGGCTGTTGTGCCGCCTGGTCCCTGCAAATACTGTGGGTCTGACACCCAGCTGAGAAACTGCATCACAGGGCACAATGCCCCCTTCAGAACCAGTGGAGAAGCCATCCACTCACCCCATAATTCCCAGTATGAAGCACACTGGGCACAAATGCCCCCTCCAGAACCAGTAGAGAAGCCATCCACTCACCCCATCCTTCCCAGGATGAAGCACACTGGGCACAATGCCCCTTCCAGAACCAGTGGAAGTAGTCACTCACTAGAGAGACTGTGGCTTTCGACTCCCTAGGGCCAAGCACAGGGCATGTTGCTCCCTCCAGAGCATGTGGGCAAGTCACCCACTTGAGAGACTGTGGCCTTGCACTCCCCAGGATCAAGCACAGTGCATGTTTACTCCCTCCAGAGCATGTGGGCAAGTCACCCATTTGAGAGACTGTGGCCTTGCACTCCCCAGGACAAAGCACTGGGCATGTTGCCCCCTCCAGGACCAGTGGCATTGTACCATCTTCCGGCTGAGGTTCCTCCCCATCCCCGACCCCCTGAGGTGCCTGTCTATTCTTGACCTGATATCACTGCAGTGTTCTCTCCGTGTTGTTGCAGGAGTGAGGTTGGGCCTTGGACTTTGTAATGTGGCCCTGTGGCCCACCGACATTGAGGACTGGGCAGTGTCCCTTGCATTGTAAATTTGTATATACTTTTTGATTTGGATGCACAAATTTATACAGCCTTTTTACACTATAGTAGTTGTCTTTGCATTATTCCGGAGGGGTACGGGGTGTATATGTTATGTTACCGCATCCGGTTGTGTGTGTGGTGCTGGGGGTGGGGGTGTTGCCCGTGTGTGTAACTCTCTTTTTCCTCCCACCCTCCCCTTTGTGCTATGAGGCTGTACTCACCATGATCGTCTTCGCCGTTGTTGGTGTTTGTAATGAAGCAGAAGGTAGAAGAGCATGGGGAAGACATGCAACTCGGGCTCCATGGCAGCGTGGTTCTTCCTTGAGTGTCCAGAGGTGAGTCGTTTCCCTTCTGTGCAGTGTTTCCACCAGGCTTTTGATGTCATTGGTACCGCTCCGGAAAAGGTGGCGGGCAGGTGTGTCATATTACTGTGGGCGGTACAATGTCTTCCGCCTGGCTGTTGGCGGTTACTGCTGTGGTGCCTGTTGACTTCGATCTGGCGGTCGCTGTGTTAAAGTGGCTGACTGTCTGAGCGGTTCCGCCGTGGTCATAATTTAATATTTATTACCGCCGGCCTGTTGGCGGTATTACCACCAATTTATCACCGACCGCCAGGATTGTAATGAGGGCCATAGTTTTTGTTGCATGTGCACTGCAGCACATAAACAACATGATCGGTTTCACATTTTATAAATTTCATCTTATGCTTTTAGTTATTAAATAGTTTCTCAGCAGACTGATTTATCCCATATTCTCAGGCTATTTAGAGCATTTCCTGAAGTCTTACCCTGTTTTATTGAGCCAATTTACTTTAATTTATTTCATAGGGGATATATGACTGTGTGTCAGCACATTTCAAAGGGAGGCCACCTTTATGTATGTAATCTGAAGATACATTTTGAGGGTTGCTCTTTAGTTATCATTCATTTGTTAAATCTTCCTCTTTTTTATGCTGTTTTCCAATTTTTCGTGGGAGGTGTTAAAATCCATGATGAAATGTATATTCACTATGCAAACAACTCTTCTTGTGTCTTTCAGCAAGTTCTTTCAAGGGCATTTTGAAGGACATTGGAAAGGTAAATCCTCTACTAAAAACATGCAATCATCTCCTGGGCCTACACCTCAAAATCCTATACGTATGAATAATTACACCTTACACCGAGCACATAATAACCCCAGAAGGGGAATACTCCATTTTAAGGCTTTGGCGTGTCCACTGTTGGCAGTTAGTATGCTATTACAAGTTGTGGCATTCCAGTGAATCTTGCTACAAATCCTTTTCTTTTTTATAAAAATGTAAATGTCCAGAAAGTCAATTTTGTCTGAGCTATATTACAGGTAAATCTCAAATTGCACTCATTTTTCTTAAGGGAGGAAATGCTCTTTATTTAATTTCCTATATATATATTATTTTACTGAAAAACAAAGGTTAAAGTGACATTATCGATAGGAATTGTAATTATATATTATGTTAAATTAAGAAAAATTCTTAGAAAGTCCAGAAAAAGCAAAAATTAGAGTGGTGTTATAGCGGATCACAGAAAAAATATTAAGAAAAAAATGTATTGTGGATAGAATATCATGTCAAATATATTGAGAATCAAAATATTGAGACGGTAAGTGCAAATAGATGAGTATAGATTTATTATTCTTAACTCCACGTTTACATAGCTTGACGATATATGTATATTGTCAAAGTACATATATGTGGAGTTAAGTATAGCAAAGCTCTGCTTTCAGATAGAAACTTACCTTCATGATATTTTTGTCCTTGATATTCTTGACCTGATATTTTGTCCATACAATATCTTGGACTTAATATTTTGTTGAAACACCATCGTAGGTAAATAAGAATTATAGTTTAAACTGACGGTTTTAATTTAACACAACCACTGAAATTCATCTAACTATAACTTTTGCCCTAACGTAACTATAACTTGTGCCAACACCATGAACAGAGTTGTCAACAGTGATGTAATTTCAAATGTTGCAGTGATGTTATCAATGATGTCATAGCACATGTCATGAGCGATGTAATATATGAGGTAACTAGAAGTGCAGGGGAGCCCTACCCCACAAGTGCACGGCCTTCAGCAACGCACTGCAAGGAGTTGGGCGCAGGGCCTGACCATACATCACGGCCTTCCGCTGTGTGCGGCATGGCATTGGGTGTAGCCTACTACAAGCAGCTCTTCACTCCAACTGAAGAGTATAGAGTTCCAGCTAGGAGTACTTGAAAAAAATATGGTGGTGCACTCCCCCAAAAGGGATATGCAATTATTTTAGCCTCCCTGAAGGGCAGAGAGGGAGTTTGCCCCTAAATTTACCCCTAGGAGAGAGAAAGCCCACTGGATGGTAGGACTATTTTTCTTATCAAATAATCAGGTGGGTCTTACCCATCCTGACATTAAAAACCACCCTCACCCCAGAGCCTCAAAAATCTTTCTGCTCCTGCCCAGACTAAAACAGCCCTACCCAATAGCAACAAGAGAACATTTGATTATTTTAGTTGTTTTTACATAAGGGCAAGAAGAGATGGGCCAAAGCCCTAAATCGTTGCACTTTCCATGGTGAATGGCTGCAATTTTTGGACTTGGCTAAGCTGCAATCTTGGGAAAACTACCAGGCCCAGATATTTTGGAAAAACTAGACATTGAGCAGAGTCCAGGGTGATATGCCTTGCATGGATCCCAATACATTTTCTTACCCATAATAATCTGCATATCTCTATCTCTACACAAAACTTTCCTTACTTCTGTGATGAAACCTCCAGAATACACATGGATCCACAAAATCCCTACTGCCCAGCATTCCCCCACTTCTTCCAACAAAGACAATACCCTTCTTATATAGGTCGGTCTAGCATCCACAACAGGAAAAGCCCCAAAACATAATGTGGCAACATCACCCTTTACTGTCAAAAAACGAATCTGATATGACACTGGGGGTAACAGGGCCCGTGCTCAGCAACAGCCTGGAGAAACCTACCATACCCAGCTATTTCTGAAAGCTAGACACTTATGGGAGGTCAGGGTGGTGTTCTTGAAATGGATCATGTGATGTTTTATTACCCACACTGCCCTGCAAACCTCAAACTTTGCCTAAAATCACAGATTTTCCTTGCATTTTGTGACGTAATCTTAGGTAATCCACAAGGATCCTGAAAATTCGTACCACCCATATTTCACCCATTTTTCCCAATCAAAACACTACCCAACTTGTGTTGCTAGGCCCAGTGACTGTGACAGGAACGGATCAAACATGGATCCCGCAGTGGAACTCCCATTGACCTTGGCTTGATCTGTTTTTGTCACAGGCATGAGGCTGAGCCAAAGAAGTGGGGCAACATTTTTATCTGGACAAATGGGAAAACATTGGGTGGGAGGAATTTTGTGGATTCCTCCTGATTCAGAAAGTGTCCATCACAGAAATGTAAGGAAAATGGGTGATTTTCGCAGATGTTTGAGGGTTGGAGGCCATGGTGTGTAAGAAACTTCTTGGGATTCCTGCAAGCAACGCCTTTGTGGAATCCTCTGGGTGTCTAGTTTTCAGAAATGTCTGTGGTTGGTAAGTTTTCACTGAATGGCGGCCGAGCATGGCCACGAATACCATAGCTGTCCCTATTGCTGATCTCTCCTCATACAGCTCTGGGGTCTTTTATTCATGGCCTTTTTTCCCCACACACAAGTGAGGTACGATGCTTATCAGCAGATGTGTGTGAACTCTGAGTAGTACAGAATGTGTGGATCCCCACAGATTCTGTAACGTTTCTGCACAGATATGTGAGTCGAATATGTTTTTTTGCCTTCTTTTGAGGTTTGCAAGGGCTTCTGGGTAAGAAAAAATGGTGAAAGCCATGCATGTCTACCGACTCTGGATTTCCCTAGGTGAATAGTTAAAAAGTGCACACCTGTTTGCTATGTTTTCCTAAGTGCCGACTGAGCTAGGGCCAAAAATCCACAACTACCAACACTGCAAAAAAGGGCTAGTGTTCAGTGGAAAAATGTGATGTGTCCAGGTTTTCCAGGTTTTAGGTACAATTTGTTGCAGCCACTAGGCCTACCATCGCAAGTGAGGTATCATTTTTATTGGGAGACTTTTGGGAATGTTAGGCAGCCAACTGTTTGTGGCTCCTTGCATATTCCAGAACTTTCCATCACAAAAATGTGAGGAAAATGTGTTCTTCTAGTCAACGTTAAGGTTTGTATTGATTTCTGGGAAAGAAAAGCTGGTGAGAAACATAAATGTCACCTACACTAGATTACCTTAGGTTTCTACATTTAAAAATATACAGGATTGCCAGTTTTACCTAGATGTCGGCTAAACTAGGGCACAAGATCCACAACTATTGACATTACAAACAAAGGGCCAGATTTCAGTGAAGATATGTGATGTGTCCATGTTGAATGTTGGACCATAGCAGGCAGCAGGCCTACCCACACAAGTGCGATACCATTTTTATTGGGCGACTTGAAGAAATGCTAGGTGGCAGGATCTTTGTACCTACCCACAGATTCTAGAACTTTCCATCAAGCCAATGTGAGGAAAATGTGTTTTTTTTTCAATCAAGGTGTGAGGTTTGCATGGGGTTCTTAGGTAAGAAAGGCTGGTGTGAGACATATAAGGCACTTCACTTAGTTTCTGAAAATGTACAGGGGTGCTAGGTTTCCCTATTTGTCGACTGAACTAGTGCAGGAAAGTACCATCTTCCTTGGCATGTTACCCCCATTTTTACCTGTATGTCAGTATGTTTTTGCCTGTCTCACAGGGATCCTGCTGGTCAGGCCCCCAGTGTTCATAGTTTATGGCCTAATGTGTGTGTCTGTGTAGTGCTTAACTGCGTCACTGAGGCTCTGCTAATCAGAACCTCAGTGCTTATGCTCTCTCTGCTTTTAAATTTGTCACTGTAGGCTAGTGACTTTATTTACCAATTTCAATTGGCACACTGGACCCCCTTATAAGTTCCTTGTATATGGCACTTAGTCTACCCAGGGCACCTGGGTTCCAGGAGATCCATGTGGACTGCAGCATTTCTTTTGCCACCCATAGGGAGCTCAGACAAACCCTTGCATAGGCCTGCCATTGCAGCCTGGGTGAAAAAACACACACGTTATTTCACAGCCATTTTCACAGCATTTAAGTAATTTATATGTCACCTATAGGTCTAACCTTCACTTGCTGAAGGTTAGGTGCAAAGTTACTAAGTGTGAGGGCACCTTTGCACTAGCAAAGGACCCCCACATAGTTCAGGGCCATTTACTCAGACTTTGTGAGTGCGAGGACACCATTACACGTGTGCACTACATGTAGGTTACTAACTATGGGGGTCCTTCTGACCCTGGCGGTCGGTGATAAAGCGGCGGGCAACCCGCCAACAGGCTGGCGGTCCAAAAAATTTAATTCTGACCCTGGCGGGAACCGCCAACAGAGCCCGCCACTTTAACACTCCGACCGCCACGGCGGGACACACAAACAGCGCGGCGGTCACGGCCAACAGGCAGGCGGCAGACAATGTACCGCCCACCCTATCACAACTCACCAATCCGCCACCTTTTCCGGGGCGGGAGCACCGCCGATAAAAACACGGCGGAAACAGACTATGAACGGGAAAACGCTCACCTCTATACACCCCACGAGGACGGAGGACAGCATGGAGCCCGAATTGAACATCCTACCTGCTCTCGTCTACCTGCTCATCTACCACGAGTACGAACTCCGGCGCAGACGACAACGGTGAGTACCGCACCTACGACGGAGGGGGGGAGGAGGAAGGTTTACGGGCACACACATACGCAAAACACCCACCCCCCAACTATCTACACACCAATGCAGAGCACCAAGTCAAAGTGACCCCACCCAAACCCCCCGGGAATAATGAAAAGATATAATTAAAGTGAGAAACTAAATTTATGTATGAAATAGGTTCATTGAAGTCATGGTAAAATAGGAAAATGAATAAAAAATATTCAAGTTTAAACATTGCGTAACCGAGAAATAGAGGCAATAAGTCCAGCACAGTCACTGAAATTTCAACTGTCCGTGGGCCAAAGTGTACCAACACATGGGCAAAGCCTACACAGGAGACCGGAGTCCGTTGGAGAGAACACTGCAGGGGCATCAGATGATAAAACTACAGGCACCTCAGGGGGAAGGGAAGGGAGGGCACCACAGCCACATGAGTCCACGACGCCAGATCCAAGAAGGGGCCACCATGCCCACTGTCATATCCTGGGGAGTGCAAAGCCACAGTCTCTCAAGTCTCTACAGTGGGTGGCTTGCCCACTGTCATATCCTGGGGAGTGCAAAGCCACAGTCTCTCAAGTCTCTACAGTGGGTGGCTTGCCCACTGTCATATCCTGGGGAGTGCAAAGCCACAGTCTATCAAGTGGATAACAGTCTCCACAGGCAATGGAGGAGGCAGGGTGGCCCGAGTGCAGCGTGAACAGTAGCTCGACACAGAACCAGCACTGTCATTGGGCCAGCGGTGCTTGAGACGGCGGGGCCCAGCGGGGCGGTGCATGAGACGGCGGGGCCCAGCGGAGTGGTGCTTGAGATGAAGGGCCCAGCGGAGCGGTGCTTGAGATGAAGGGCCCAGCGGAGCGGTGCTTGAGATGAAGGGCCCAGCGGAGCGGTGCTTGAGACGGCGGGGCCCAGCGGAGCGGTGCTTGAGATGAAGGGCCCAGCGGAGCGGTGCTTGAGATGAAGGGCCCAGTGGAGCGGTGCTTGAGACGGCGGGGCCCAGCGGAGCGGTGCTTGAGATGAAGGGCCCAGCGGAGCGGTGCTTGAGACGGCGGGGCCCAGCGGAGCGGTGCTTGAGACGGCGGGGCCCAGCAGAGCGGTGCTTGAGACGGCGGGGCCCAGCGGAGCGGTGCTTGAGATGAAGGGCCCAGCGGAGCGGTGCTTGAGATGAAGGGCCCAGCGGAGCGGTGCTTGAGACGGCGGGGCCCAGCGGAGCGGTGCTTGGGACGGCGGGGCCCAGCGGAGCGGTGCTTGAGATGAAGGGCCCAGCGGAGCGGTGCTTGAGATGAAGGGCCCAGCAGAGCCGTGCTTGAGATGAAGGGCCCAGCGGAGCGGTGCTTGAGACGGCGGGGCCCAGCGGAGCGGTGCTTGAGATGAAGGGCCCAGCGGAGCGGTGCTTGAGACGGCGGGGCCCAGGGGAGCGGTGCTTGAGATGAAGGGCCCAGCGGAGCGGTGTTTGAGACGGCGGGGCCCAGCGGAGCGGTGCTTGAGATGAAGGGCCCAGCGGAGTGGTGCTTGAGACGGCGGGGCCCAGCGGAGCGGTGCTTGAGATGAAGGGCCCAGTGGAGCTTGAGACGGCGGGGCCCAGCGGAGCGGTGCTTGAGATGAAGGGCCCAGCGGAGCGGTGCTTGACAGGAAGGGCCCAGCGGAGCGGTGCTTGAGATGAAGGGCCCCTGTTCAGCGGTGCTCCTCCCAGCGGGGCCCTGTTCAGCGGTGCCTTTCTGCACGGCGGGGCCCTGTTCAGCGGTGCCTTTCTGCACGGCGGGGCCCTGTTCAGCGGTGCCTTTCTGGACGGCGGGGCCCTGTTCAGCGGTGCCTTTCTGCACGGCGGGGCCCTCTTCAGCGGTGCCTTTCTGGACGGCGGGGCCCTCTTCAGCGGTGCCTTTCTGGACGGCGGGCCCTGTTCAGCGGTGCCTTTCTGCACGGCGGGGCCCTGTTCAGCGGTGCTTGTTCTGTAAGTCAAGGGAGTCAGACCTGGCCACGACTCCCTGCTCAGTCGCCCTCCGACCGTGCAGTTGCTGGACCCTTCGGTGACGGTGTCCTGGGCCCTTAGGTGTCCTCCCTCACACCCGGGATGGGGCTTGTGGGGCCCTCCTGGTCCGCGCTCCTGCTGGCTGACTTCTCCGCCCTGCTGCCCTTGCCCTCCTTCGATGTGGCTCTCTGGGCCTTGCCTCCCCTGGATGTTGTGGCAGGTGAAGTGGCAGAACTTTGGTCCTTGGGGGCAGCCGTGTCAGTCTTCTCGCGGCGGCCCCTTACTTTACGGGTCCTCTTCCCAGGGGGGGGCTGGCTGTCCCCTTGCTGCTGACCGATGTATCACTGCTGGCAAAGGGGGGACTCCAAAATCCATGCACTACTGTGACCCTTGAAGCCGGGCTGGTGGTGGCTGAGGCGCTCTTGGGACTCTTAGCAGATGGAGGGGGGGGTCAGGTGAGGGAAAGAGGTCAAGAGTGGAGAGGTAAACTTTTTTAGGACCAAGGTAAAGGGTAGGTGTAGTGGTTATGGGAGTGGAGGAAGAGGAGGTGGTTGTAGGAGAGTCAGGTGTGCTGTCCTTGGGTGAAGGTGCATGGGCTGGAGGCTGTGGTGAGGTGGTTGGCTGTTGGGTGGGTGGCTGCCTGCGTTTGTGTGTCTTGGAAGAGGGGGTGACAGACACAGTGGGAGAGGACACAGGGGACATGTAAATGGCAGTGGGGGTGGTGACTGCACGTGTGCGGACTGTACTGGAGGGTGTGCTGGTGATGGAAGTACTGGCTGTTGGTGGTGTGCATGCAGGTGTGAGTAGAGATGTCACAGGGAGGGAGGAGGGAGACGAGGAGGTGGGGGACACAGAGGTGGTAGTGGCTGTTGGCATGTCTGCATCTGGGTGTTGCTTGGGGGAATGTTTGTGTGATCTGTGGTGCTTATGTCTGGATGAGCTGCCCTTGGGTGTTGAGGTGTGTGCAGGCTGGTCTGATGGTGTGGGTGGGATAGGCAGGGGAACAGGAGACAGAGACAGGCTGGAGGCAGTTAGAAGAGGGAGGCTGGAAACAGGGACAATGGCTGCCATCAGTGCTGAGGCCAGAGCATTGAACGATCGTTGATGGGCAGCCTGACTCGAATGAATGTCCTCCAGGTATGCATTGCTACGATGCACCTCCCTCTCTACCCCCTGGATGGCATTCAAAAGGGTAGACTGCCCAACAATGATGGTCTGAAGGAGGTCAATGACCTCCTCACTGAGGGCAGCAGGGGTAACAGGGGCAGGGCCTGAGGTGCCTGGGGCGAAGAGACGCCCGCCTTCTTGGGCGAGCGGGCACGGAGCGAAGGCTGAGGGGCTGCTGGGAGGGCGGAGCTGGTGCGCTGGGTGGCGGCTGTACCTGTAGAGGCGGGGGGCACGGATGTTGCCGCCACCGCTAGGGAGCTCCCATCCGAGGACGTGTCGGTGTCGCTGGTGTCACCACGGCTCCCCGTTGTGAAGCTCCCCTCGCCCTCCGTATCACTGGTGGCCTCGGTGTCTGTGCCATGGCCCACCGGGGCCTTGTGAGTTGCAGCTCCCTCGTGCTCCGCTGCCAATTCTCCTCCGCCTGATGATGCTAATGCACACATGCACAAGAAGATAAAGAAAAAGGGTGGGGGGAGAAATAAAAACAGGTTGAGTGCATGCATTGTCAACACCGTTGGTGGAGAGGACAAACACAGGAGCCTCATGCACTAAGCCGCGCAATCGGGGTACACTACTCAGTACTTGTGACTAGGCCAACAGGTCTAGGGACAACAAACGCACACATGGGTGATGCAGGACCATGGATAGCTGTACTTGTCACCCTACAGAGGTGGGGGGCGGGGGCACAGGGACATGGCTAAAGGAGAGGACTACACTACAGAAAGCGCCCTGGCCTAATGTCACCCACAGCCCTCTTCCCCCACCCAGGCACCTCCACTGCGCGTAAAGATAGCTGAATGTGCTGGTACTCACCCCCTTGTGTCTGCTGTGATGTCCTCACGCGCCCATCCAAATCGGGGTAGGCCACCGCCAGGATCCGGGACATCAGGGGGGTCAGGGTACGACTGGCACCCCTCCTAGGTTGGGAGGCCATCCCCAGCAGTGACTCGGCGGTCTTCCTGGTCCCGCGGCAGATGTCCTCCCACCTCTTGCGGCAGTGGGTGCCCCGTCTGTTGTGGACCCCCAGGTTCCGGACTTCCTTGGCGATGGCACGCCAAATGTCGACTTTCTGATGGGCGCTGACCTATTTGACATGTACAGGGTGGAATTGGAAATATCATCAATTTTCCGCATGATAGATGCGATTGGCCCCCCCTCCCCAACCTTGCCATGTGGCACATGCTCTCATCTGTCGTGCCTTGCACTCGTCATTGTCTCCCCACCCCACCATCTAATATCCACACCACTCAACACAGGCATAGCCCATTCAACGTGCACACAGTGTACTTACCTGTTGGTCTGGAGGACCGTAGAGTCGCGCATACTGGGGCAGGACCCCATCCACAAGTTTCTTCAACTCTTCTGTAGTGAAGGCAGGGGCCCTTTCCCCAGTCGCAGCAGCCATTGTCTCTTCCAGACCGAGTTCACAGCAGCACTTGCAGTATAGGTCCTCTCCTGTGGATGATCAGGTCTCGAGTGATTAACCAGATAGAAAATGGCGGTCACGCCCGCGGCGGTGCGTACCGCCGCGGTGCGTACCGCGACCGCCGGCGCACCTAGTCATTGGCTCGTGAAACCCATAGGGTTCGATGTTAACCAATGCGGCTTGGCGCCGCGGTCTTCGACCGCCTACCGCCACGGTGTGTCACGCCAGCGCATTGACCTCACATCCCACTGTCACATTTCTCAGGTCAGGCAGCTGCCATTTCAAGGGCCCACATGGCTTAATTTCTACTGCGTCACACAGGCCTAGGCCTTGCATTGCCACTCATACAAGCCATTCAATGCGTTGAGAATCGTCTACTGTGCAAGCTGTAGTTACGTACCTGTGGGTTGCTTGACTCTGTACTCCATGTTGTCCTTCCTAGGCACCGTCCGCTGGGACTTGCGTGGAGAAGGATGAATCCTCCCGTGTACCGACCGCTGGTGGACCTGTCGACAATGGAGGAACGTCATGTAATACTTCGATACCGACTTGACCGAGCCACTATACATGAACTGTGTGCCCAGCTGGAGCCAGCACTGATGTCCCCCATCCGCCAACCCACAGGAATTCCCCCTCTGGTGCAGGTTCTGTCAGTCCTCCATTTTTTGGCAAGTGGGTCTTTTCAGACAACAGTGGCCATGTCATCAGGGATGTCTCAGCCTATGTTTTCTAAGATTTTGTCCAGAGTGTTGTCTGTCCTGACGAAATACATGCGGAGCTACATTATTTTCCCTGAGGAGGGTGATTTGGCCACTGTGAAGGGTGACTTCTATGCCCTTGGACATATCCCCAACATCATTGGTGCCATTGATGGGACCCATGTGGCCTTAGTACCCCCAAAAGACGATGAGCAGGTGTACAGAAACAGGAAAAATTACCATTCAACGTGCACACAGTGTACTTACCTGTTGGTCTGGAGGACCGTAGAGTCGCGCATACTGGGGCAGGACCCATCCACAAGTTTCTTCAACTCTTCTGTAGTGAAGGCAGGGGCCCTTTCCCCAGTCGCAGCAGCCATTGTCTCTTCCAGACCGAGTTCACAGCAGCACTTGCAGTATAGGTCCTCTCCTGTGGATGATCAGGTCTCGAGTGATTAACCAGATAGAAAATGGCGGTCACGCCCGCGGCGGTGCGTACCGCCGCGGTGCGTACCGCGACCGCCGGCGCACCTAGTCATTGGCTCGTGAAACCCAGAGGGTTCGATGTTAACCAATGCGGCTTGGCGCCGCGGTCTTCGACCGCCTACCGCCACGGTGTGTCACGCCAGCGCATTGACCTCACATCCCACTGTCACACTTCTCAGGTCAGGCAGCTGCCATTTCAAGGGCCCACATGGCTTAATTTCTACTGCGTCACACAGGCCTAGGCCTTGCATTGCCACTCATACAAGCCATTCAATGCGTTGAGAATCGTGTACTGTGCAAGCTGTAGTTACGTACCTGTGGGTTGCTTGACTCTGTACTCCATGTTGTCCTTCCTAGGCACCGTCCGCTGGGACTTGCGTGGAGAAGGATGAATCCTCCCGTGTACCGACCGCTGGTGGACCTGTCGACAATGGAGGAACGTCATGTAATACTTCGATACCGACTTGACCGAGCCACTATACATGAACTGTGTGCCCAGCTGGAGCCAGCACTGATGTCCCTCATCCGCCAACCCACAGGAATTCCCCCTCTGGTGCAGGTTCTGTCAGTCCTCCATTTTTTGGCAAGTGGGTCTTTTCAGACAACAGTGGCCATGTCATCAGGGATGTCTCAGCCTATGTTTTCTAAGATTTTGTCCAGAGTGTTGTCTGTCCTGACGAAATACATGCGGAGCTACATTATTTTCCCTGAGGAGGGTGATTTGGCCACTGTGAAGGGTGACTTCTATGCCCTTGGACATATCCCCAACATCATTGGTGCCATTGATGGGACCCATGTGGCCTTAGTACCCCCAAAAGACGATGAGCAGGTGTACAGAAACAGGAAAAATTACCATTCAATGAATGTGCAGGTGGTCTGTTTGGCTGACCAGTACATCTCCCATGTAAATGCCAAGTTCCCTGGGTCAGTGCATGACGCGTATGTTATGCGAAATAGCAGCATCCCCTATGTGATGGAACAGCTACAGAGACAACGTGTGTGTCTAATAGGTGACTCTGGTTACCCCAACCTGCCGTGGCTACTGACCCCAGTGAGGAATCCCCGGACCAGGGCAGAGGAACGGTACAATGAGGCCCATGGGCGATCTACGAGGATCATAGAAAGGACCTTCGGCCTCCTGAAGGCCAGGTTTAGGTGCCTGCATATGGCAGGGGGATCCCTAATGTACTCACCAAAGAAGGTGTGCCAGATCATCGTGGCCTGCTGTATGCTTCACAATCTTGCATTGCGACGCCAGGTGCCTTTCCTGCAGGAGGATGGTCCAGATGGTGGTGTTGTAGCAGCTGTGGAGCCTGTGGAGAGTGAAGAGGAGGAAGACGACGGGGACGACACGGACAACAGGGACACAGTCAATCAACAGTATTTTCAGTAGCACACAGGTAAGAATCCCCCACGCCATTTTACATTTACTTCTGGACTCCTGCATCTCTACTTTCTGTGTTTCCCCCCAGTTCCTTTCAACTGAATTGTGACTTTCCCTTCCCTTTTCAGAGCTGTATGACCCACTGCGTGACTTCTGGTTTGTTCGCCCATGGAGTAAAGCACATTGACATTGGTATGTTGTCATCACAATGTAACTGAACATTTTTGAACCGTTATGTGTAATACATTTGTTAAGAATACAAGCAGACTCCTGAGTGTTTTAAGTGCAATTAGTGATTTATTTAAAGTGCTACATATAGGTCCATGATAGTAAAACGGTGATGGGTGGGGGTGGAGTGATGTCCATGGCAGAGTCCAGTTCTCGGTCGCACATGTGCATTGTCCATATGCTTGTGGAAGGATGGAGCAGGGGCAGTTCAAGGTTGGACAGGGTGACAATGTGGGACAGTGGAATGACATCCGGGGGGATCTTATGCTGGCGGGGGTCTTGGCATCCTACTCTGTCTTTCTTTGTGATCTCAGGTTCCTCTTGCGGGGTGGTTGATCTTCAGCAGGAGGTGGGGTTCTGGTGGCCCGTCGTTGTGTGGGGGCCTCCTGTCCACTAGCGCCGGCGGAGGTGGTAGGCTGTTCCTGGTCCAGGCTTGTGACAGGGGCCCTTTGGGGTGCCACATGGTCCCGCAATGTGGTGACTATTAGGTTCAGGGCCAGGACGATGTTCCTGAGCTCCTCTCTGTACCCCATGTACCGTTCCTCCTGCTGTGCCTGGATCTCCTGGAACCTGGCCAGTACCGTCGCCATTGTCTCCTGGGAGCGGTGGTATGCTCCCATGATGGTAGTGAGGGCCTCTTGGAGAGTCAGTTCCCTGGGCCTGCCCTCCCCCCCGTCGCACTGCAGCCCTCCCAGTTGCCCTGTTTCCCCGGGCCTCTGTCCCCTGGACGGTGTGCCCACTACCACTGCCCCCAGGTCCCTGTTGTTGTTGGGGTGTTGGGTCAGCCTGGGTGCCCTGTAGTGGCGGACACACCGCTGATTGACCTGTCCTGGAGACAGAGGCATGGGCCCGCTGGGTGGGAGCTGTACTGACATTCCCTGAGGGGGTTAGGTCTGCTGTGGCCTGTGTCTGTGTGTGGGGAACCGACTGTCCAGAGGTCCCCGATGGTCCGGGCTGGTCATCAGATTCTAGGTCGACAGAGCTGCTGTCCTCACTGGGGGCCTGTTCTGGGGGTGGGATGGACATATCTGGACCCTCCTGGCCGGTGTGTTGGCGTTCGGGCCCTGCAGGGGTGAAAGAGTATGGTTATTGCTTCTGTGTGTTCCATGGCGTGCGATTTGTGGGTGCCCTTGTCCCCCAGTGCTGGCATTCCCTTGTGGCAGGAGTTGTGAGGGTGGTTTGTGGGGGGGATGGGTATGTGCAGTGGTCATGCATAGGTGATGGGTGTCCATGGTTTGTGCTGGCATTCAGGGTTTGGTTTTGGGTTGGGTGGTTTGTGCTGGTGAGACGTTGGCAGGGAGGATGTGTGCTGGGGGGTTGGGGGTGAGGGTGGGGGTGTGGGTTGGCATGCTGGTGGTTGGGGGGGGGAGTAGTTGAGACTAGACTTACCAGGGTCCATTCCTCCGCCTACTCCAGCAAGGCCCGCAGGATGCAGGATGTTCAAGACCTCTTGCTCCCATGCTGTGAATTCGGGAGGAGTGGGTGGTGGTCCGCCGCCAGTCTTCTGCACAGCGATGTTGTGTCTTGAGACCATCGACCGAACCTTCCCCCGTAGGTCGTTCCAGCGCTTTCGGATGTCTTCCCGGTTTCTGGGATGCTGTCCCACAGCGTTGACCCTGTCGACGATCCTTTGCCATAGCTCCGCCTTCCTGGCTATTGTGGTGTGTTGCACCTGTGTGCCGAAGAGCTGGGGCTCTACCCTTATTATTTCCTCCACCATGACCCTGAGTTCTTGGTCCGAAAACCTGGGGTGTCTTTGGGGTGCCATGGGGTGGTGTGGATGAGGTGTGGGGTGGTGTTTGTGGTGATGTGAGTGGTGGTGTGTGGTGATGTGTGCGTAGATGTGGTGTGGTTGATGATGCTGGGTTCCTGTGTGTGTTGGGGTTTTCGATTGCTGTGCTCTCTCTCTCTCTCTCTATCGCCTTCTCTCCGATTTCCTACTAGTGGGGGTTTGTGGGTGATGTGGGTGTGTGTTTTATAGTTGCTTGGATGTGTGGGAGTGGTCTTTGTATGTGTATCAGGTGTGTGTATTTCAAATTGTCCAATGTGGCTGTGTTTTGGAGCTGGGTGTGTATTTTGACCGCGGCGGTGTGTACCGCCAATGGAATACCGCGGTTGAATGACCGCCGCGTGGATTCGTGGGTCGTAATGGCATGGGCGTGTTTGTGTTGGCGTGGCGGTGGAGGTTTGGTCATCTCCAGTTTATCGCTGCCCGCTGATGAGGCGGCCTTCCGTGGATGTCGTGTTTTTGGCGGCTTGGCAGTTGTGGGTCAGAATGACCGTGGCGGTTCACCGCGGCCGCGGCGGTACAATGGCGGTCTTCTGACCGGCGGTAAGAGCCTTTTACCGCCGAGGTCAGAATGACCCCCTATATGTAGCCTCACAATAGTACCCATTATATGGCCATGTAACATGTCTAAGATCATGGAATTGTCCCACCATTTCTAATATGGTATTGGGGATCCAATTCCATACATCCTGGGGGTTGCACCACATACCCCCTGTACTGCCAAACCAGCTCTCTGAGGCTTGCACTGCAGCTACAGCTGCTGCCACCTCACAGACAGGGTTCTTCCCTCCTGGGGTCTGGGCAGCCCAGTCTCAGGAAAGCAGAACAAAACATTTCCTCTGAGAGCTGGGTGTTACACCCTCCCTTTGGAAATAGGTGTTACAGGCTAGAGAGGGGTAGCCTCCCCCAGCCTCTGAAAATGCTTTGAAGGGCACAGATGGTGCCCTACTTGCATAAGCCAGTCTACACCAGTTCAGGGGCTCCTTGTCCCCTGCTCTGGTGCAAAACTGGACAAAGGGAAGGGGAGTGACCACTCCCCTGTCCATCACCACCCTAGGGGTGGTGCCCAGAGCTCCTCCAGTGTGTCCTAGACTTCAGCCATCTTGCTTTGCAAGGTGTGGGGACACTCTGGAGGCCTCTGAGTGGCCAGTGCCAGGAGGTGACGTCAGAGACCCCTCCTGATAGGTCCATACCTGATAAGTTAGCCAATCCCCCTCTCAGGGCTATTTAGGGTCTCCTGTGGGTTCTCTTCAGATTCTGCTTGCAAGTTTCCTTCAGGAATACTCTGCAACAACTTCAGCTTCCACTGACCTCGGATCAACTGCAGCCTGCTCCAAGAAATGCTGTAATTGCAACAAAGTATCCACAAGAGATACTTTTCTTCAGCAACCTCAGCTCCAAGTCAGCAACAGTTTCCACAGTGTGCACGCTCTGGGGACTCCCTGTCTTCATCCTGCACCAGAAGGACCAAAGAAATCTCCCTTGGAGTGACGGAGTCACTCCCGTGCTCTAGCAGGAACCTTCCAAGATGACGACCGGTACCCTTGGACTCCTCTCACAGCAGTGAGCGTGCTCCTAAGGACACAGAGGGTGGACATCATAGACATAGACTGTCCTGAGGTCCTGCTGATGCAATTTGGAGGAGGTAAGACCTTGCCTTCCCAGAGAGCAACGGTACCCCTGTGTACTGCGTCTTCTTCACCTCCTGAGGCCTCTGTGCAATATTTGCAAAATTCCTTAATGCACAGCCTGGCCCAGGTCCCCAGCAATCCATCCTGTGACGCTCAACTCACTGAGTTGTTCTCCGGCGGCGGCGGACCTTTCTTTGTTGTGCTGCATTTACCGCGGTTTCCACCTCCTTTGTCCCCGTGCTGGCTTGCATCCTGAGGGATCTCTAAAGTGCCAAGATCCCCCTCTTCCTCCTCACACAGAGTTGATGCCCCCAGGTATCTCCTGGGGCCATCCAGCGCCATTTTGATGCAAAATGCACTTTTGTCATAACCAAGGCTTTTTGGCGACTTCCAACACAAAATCACATCTGCAACGATCTTCACATCATGGGACAGCCTTTACATCATGCAGGAACCCGCTGGCATCTTCCTAGCGGGCATTTCTGCAGTCTTCGACTAACCGTGGACTCTTCTTTTGCACCCTCTTCTGGGTTGGCAGGGGCTCCTGTCCTTCCTGGATCTTCTTTCGACTTCTGGACTTGGTCCCCTCCTTTTCAGGTCCAGGAATCCAGCAGTTGTTCTTTGCAGACTTGGTTGGTTGCTGCAAAATCCCCAAAACGAGGTGTAGTGTGTCCTAAGGAAACTTGCAGTACTTTACTGCTGCTTTTCTGGGCTCTGGGGTGGGGTAATTTAGTTACCTTTACTGTATTCTTACTCTCCCAGCGATTCTGCACACACTACACTTGTCTAGGGGGGAATTTGTGATTTGCATTCCACTTTCTTAGTATATGGTTTGTGTTGCCCCTAGACCTATTTTCTCCCATTGCAATATATAGCATTTCCTATTGCTTGCATTGTTCTATGACTATTTACTTGTCTAATTTTGGTATCTAGTGTATATATTGTGTATAATAAAACTTACCTCCAGAAGGAGTATTGTCTCTAAGATATTTTTGGTACTGTGTCACCCAAATAAATACCTTTATTTTTGTTAACACTGAGTATTGTCTTTAATTGTTTATAAGTACTGTGTAACTATAAGTGGTATTAAAGGAGCTTTGCATGTCTCCTAGTTCAGACTAAGCTGCTCTGCTATAGCTACCTCTATCAGCCTAAGCTGCTAGAACACTACTACATTTCACTAATAATGGATAACTGGACCTGGTATAAGGTGTAAGTACCCAAGTTACCCACTACAAACCAGGCCAGCCTCCAACAACTAGGACAGAAAATACACAGTTACTAACATTGCAAAAAAAGGGTCTGTTTTCAGTGGAAAAATGTGATGTATCCATATTCGGTTTGGGGTTGTTTCCTAGTGTGGCCACTAGGTCCACCAACACAAGGGAGGTACTATTTTTATTGAGAGGCTTGATGGAATGCTATGTGATAGGTGGTTTTGTGGCTTACCACGTGTTCCAGTACTTTTCATCACAGCAATCTGAAAAGATTTGTTTTTATTCAAAGTTTGAGGTTTACAAGGAATTCTGGGTAAGAAAAGCTGATGAAAGCCACTCAAGTCATACCCGTCTGGGTTCCTCTAGGTTCCTAGTTTTTAAAAATGTACAGATTTGTGAGGTTTTCCCACGAGCCAACTGAGCAAGGGGCCAAAATCGGCAGCTACTGACATTGCAAAAAAAGTATGTTTTCAGTGAAAAAATGTGATGGGTCTATGCTGTGTTTTGGCCCATTTCCTGTCACACGCACAAGGCTTACCCACACAAGTGATGTACCCTTTTTATCCGAAGATATGTGGAAACATAGAATAGTAGAACATTTGCTATTACCAATTGGATTTCGCTGCATTTGTGCCTTCCAAATGTTAGCCAGTGTGTAAGAATAAACACATTTTGAAAAATGCCCTCTGAATCATATGCTAGTATGGTTAACCAGAAATTAAAATATGTACAGATAACTGCTACTGCCAAACTCCTTATCTGGTGCCCATTTCAGAAATACATAGGTTTCCTTCGTGCCATTTTTCAGTCTCCATATTTTACCACATATTATAGAATTGTTCTATACTCCGTACACAATGAAAAATTGTAAATTTGAGCTCAGTGATTGGCTCTGGGTACCTTGGATTCTTGGACAACCTACAAACCCTTTATACCTCAGCAATCAGAAGGGTCTTGCACATGTAATGGTTTATTGCTTTTGTAAATCGGCCATTGTGACAAAAAGTGACACATGAAAACGTTGTCACAAATGGAAGTTTTTTCCTACTCATTTTCAATATTTCTTTATTTCCACAGTTAGTTTCCCTAGTACTATCTTAAGTGATATACACATATGATCTCTAGCTAAATTTAGAATTCTGTCTTCTTTCAAAACCTATATCTTTCCTGGATCACCTTGAGTTTAACACCAGTTTCCACCACAAACTGGAGTAAGGTGACAGCACAGAAAAGGAAAAATATTCTACCTCTTTGATAAATGCCAAAACTGTGGTAAAACAAGTAGGCTCCTGAATGCCGGGAAGATGGTTCATTGATGCCATTTTCAGGTAGAAAATCGGCACTTTTTGTGCAGCACTTAGTCATGTTTTCCCCCCAAAACTCAGGGGCTTATTTACAAGTATCTTGCACCGCAGGTGCGTCACTTTTTATATGGAAAACGGTGATGCACCAGTGGTGCTTGTAAATAAGCCCCCCAAAATGTAGATATATTGGCCTATATTCTTGGTTCCCATCCAGAGGAACCAATAGACCTTGTGTACCTTTAGAATCCCCAAGATGCTGGTAAAAAAGGATACAAATGTGGTGTGGATACCTTATGTGGAAATAAATTATGGAGGACTAAGCATCAGCTACCCCAAATAGCTAAAAAGGACTCAAAATGCGAGGAGTGAGGAAAGTGTTCAGCAGTTAAGGGGTCAATGAAACATTATATTGTTTATTTGCCCAGAGAGACTGTTGAATCAGTTCATGCTGGAGAAGAAAGGCACGTGGCCTCATTCCCCAAAGATACAATGAGATTAGGGATTACATATTTTTCAATACTATGGGGGACATTACGACTTCGGCGGTCTTTTAGCAAGACCGCCGAGGGACCGCCGTGTGGAAGACCGCCTATGCAGGGGGTTTGCCGCTCGGCGTATTATGACTGTTGGCTGCTCTCCGTCGTTATTCCGACGGAGAGCCGCCAACAGCCATGCTTGCGGGCGGCGGGGAAGTGGAGGTTGCTCCACCTCCACGCCAACAGAACACCGCCCAGCGAATCACGTCCTGTGATTTGCCGTGGCGGTGTTCTGTTGGCGTGGAGGTGTCGGCGGAGCTGCCCCCATGGCTCCCGTCCCCTCCCGGAGGATCGACGGACAAGGTAAGTCGATCGTCCGTTAGGGGAGGGGGGTGGAGGCGTGTTGTGTGTTGTGTGGGTGCATGGGGGTGTGCGTGTGTGTATGTAGAGGGGGTGTGTGAGTGCGTGTATGCTTGTGGGAGTGTTGTGTGTATGGGAATGAGTGCGTGTATGGCTGTGGGTATGTCTGTATGGATGTGTGCGTGTATGTTTGAATGTGGGTGTGCGTGCCTGACTGTGTGTGTGGCTGTGGGCATGTATGTCGGTGTGTGTGTGTGTGTGTGTTGGTGGTGCCTGCATGCGTGTCGGGTGTGTGTGAGTAATGTTATGTTGGGGGTCGGGGTGGGGAGGGGGGCCCTGCCACCTTTGGGGGGTGGCAGGGGTGGGGGGGGTGTAGGGGAGGGAGTCGGGGTGGGGTGGGGTGTGGGGGAGACCCCTATCAGTGCCAGGGAAGGAATTCCCTGGCACTGATAGTGCTTACCGCCATGGATTTCATGGCGGTTCAAACCGCTGGAAATCCACGGCAGTAAGCCGGGTCCAAATACCGCCAGCAGTATACCGACAGCCGCGGGGCTGGAGACCCAGGTCTCCAGCCCGGCGATCATTTCCGCCCTGGCGGGCGGGATGGAGAACCGGCGGATGACCATGGTGGTAATCGCCATGGTCATAATTCACCAAGGTAAGACCGCCAGCCTGTTGGCGGTCTTACTGCCGGTTCTCCGCCATCCGCCAGGGTTGTAATGACCCCCTATATTTGTTATAAATGTATCAGAAACTGTATGCTACCAATGTGGACCTCTTTGCTACAAAACTGGGATGTACCATATCATCCCTACTCACATAAAAACAGGGCGAGCATTGCACACTTGGGATTCGCGACTAATGAAAGAGAAGTAAATATAACTCCTCTTTATGGCTGGGCACACAGCGGAATTTGAGTACACATCGGACTTTGGGTCATGCTTAAAATGGACCTCTGCTTAAATATACTCCCATTTCGTGGTTTACAGAATCGGGCTATTGAATGGTCTGATTGATCAGGACTCAAGCCAACTTACATTATAGAAACAGTAGAAAAGTTTTCATTGGAGCTATTTCGACAAACTTCGGTACTGTGACAGTGTGAAGACTCTACTGTTTGTAGATGAAAGATAATGCTGAGACGATTTTCCTTCACTCTGGTCGTCTTTTATGTTATTAATTGTATATGAGCTTCATTTTCTCCTTACGATATGACCGTGAACAAAGCCGGGATGTGCAGCCATAACGACTGGTGAATTGTTAACTCAAAATTATTTTTTGAGTTTTGGACTTCATGGGTGCTCCTCCTTGCGGATGAGAGAATTTGGAATAATTATCATGATCAGTGCATCTCCGCTAATGCAGCGTGACACCCCTGGCAGGGCGAATATATTAAAAAAATATATATGTATAACAAATTGAAAAAAGTATGTCGCATACACTGCATGTTGTTTAACAATAATGATATTTTATAAATAGTACTAATCAATTTGAATTTATCAAAATATTTATATCCTTACCTTGGTTTGACAATATTTCCTTCCGCAGTATTTTTGGCACAATATTTTGCATCATTCCTATAACACGTATGGAAAGACAATGTTTATGCTATCGATATTTAGCATATATTTAGCATTCGGCTACATGTGGCTATACTTTTGTGTGCCAATAGCTTTGTACTCGATATTTTGTCATGGAACCTCACTCATTGCCTTACTATCAATAGGTCGGTATTGAAAATTACATTCGTTTCTGTTTTTTTATCAATGGCACCAATCCAGCGCCTTCTTGATAGCATAATTTATGCATTTATTTTAGAGCACTCGGTCCCCCAGATGACGTGATTGTACTGAGGTGGTGCTGAGAGATCAGAAGACATGAGAAGGACAGTAAAGCCACAGTCCCAGGAGGACTCATCAGAAAAGAAAGGTCTTAAGTACCTTTATAAATGAAAGATGGCCTGGCACTTGCCTGGGGTCATGGGGGTGACTGTGCCACGCCTATGGACCTTGGTAATGCAGAGAGCACCCACTTAACCATGCCAGCCTGAGACTGGGGACCAGCAGCATTCTTGACAACCCTACATACTTGTAAACCCTACCAATTTAGGTGGTAGCCGGCTTCACTTTTTGGTGATCCTTACTACATATAGATTTTACACTACATTTATATGGCTCCCTAAGGCCTGCTGATTAATTGCAATCTGATGCAAAACGAATCCTAACCATTTCAGGCGGTCCCCCGTGCGTTCTTCTCAGTTCAGCTATGCAAGCACTGACAGGCTCCTGACTGATCCAGCCCCAGGTTCCGTTAACTGATAGATCATATCGAACTTTTGACCACTCAAGTGTGTACTCTCAATGCCGCCTGATGTCCTTGTTGCACCCTGCTAACGCCACTCTTGGGGTGGTGTTGGATTTTGGCACTGCCTCAGGTTTATGAAAACTAGTAAATCTGGGGCAGCGTCAAACTGCAATTGGTGTTGCTGTGGCACTCCCACAGCAACACCCATTGCACGTCCCTTTCACACAAAGTGCTGTGTGTGAAGGGGCTGTATTCACAAGGTGGTGTTAAGCCACAGAAAGTGGCTTAACGCCACCTTGTAAATAGGGTGCAGTGCATAGCGTCACTAAAAGTGACGCTCCAGTGGCACTAGGGACTCTTAAATATGCCCCTAAATGTACTCTGTGCCTAGCTGAGGCTGCATGCATTGCGCACAATAAAGACAAGAAACGGCAGTGGTGAGTAGTACTGCAATGCAGCTTTATAATGTGTAGTTTTAGGCCCATATTTATACTTTTTTAGCGTAAAAAATGACGCAAATGAGGCGCAAAAAAATTATAAATATGGGTCTTAGTGTGAGACTGATCACTATGACACTGTGTTGACAGTCTCTTTCACGTTTTTTACTATTTGTCCTCACATGCACCAGGCTGACCTTTAAGTTACAGGTGCAGTACATGCCCTTGGAGTCCCCACGACACAGTGGCCTTGGGCTTCATGTAAGGAGAGCTGTAGATCACCAGCTCAGATGGTAGCACTATCAGTCCCTCTGCTAAGCAGGAGTCCTGCTCCTCGAATAGATGAAAACAGCCGGGGAAGGAACCCAGTAAACAATGGAACATGAATACAGCTCCATCAATCTAGGATCTAAGGGACCGAAGCACCCAATGAATGTATTGCAATAGGTCCCACTGATGAAAAGTGTGTAACAGACCATAGAGAAGAAGAGTGAAGAGCCAGTGGAGGGAAAGAAAGAAACAGAGAAAGTGCACACATCAGAAGTGAAAGGGGATGTAAAAGGGAATAAGAGTGATATAAAAAAAAACAAGGGGAGGTCTTAGGCAACCCACAAGAACAGTGGATCCTGCTGATGAAACTGTGATGAAGAAAGAAGAAAGGAGGAACAGTTGAGAGGAAGTGATAGAGAAAGAGAGAAGATGTGACAGGAAAGGAGACAGAAGAGCCAAGAGAGAATATGAAAAACTTTAGGTGGGAGGGAGAGAAGCAGGAACAAGAGAGGGAAGGAGAAAGCGAGTGATTAAAAGAGAAGTGTAAGACCCTCTTAGAGCAATGAGTAGGACTAGTGGACTGTGAAGATGGTCAGAATGTTATGAGGAGTGGAGAGCAGGAGAGAGAGAGAGAGACACACAGGAAAGAGATTGAGGAAGGGCAAAGTGGTGAGGAATTAGGAAGAGCATTCATGGGAGAGAGTGGGCAAAAGAGGAGTGTAAAGTAGACTAGAAGAGGAAGAGGGCTGAAATGAGCAAAATACCATCTGATGAGACCACCTGAGTCAGAAAGCTGCAGCTATTTTCCTCTGAACCCTGTCCCATAGCACACATTTGCCCATTTTTATGAAAAATGGCACACAACCGTGCTAGCGCAGTTGTGCATCATTTTTTTTAACGTGAGCTAAAGCCATTCCCTAACTCCATCCGCGTGCCATAGGTATAAAATGATGCACGATGGCGCTAAAGAGTGGCTAGTGTCTCAAACAAAGACACTAGCCAGTGATGGATGACGTTGGGTGGAAATGGCGCTAGTGGGTCAATAATTACGTTAGGCTGATTAACGGCAAAATATCTGCTGCTAGTTAGCCTGGCGTCATTTTTGATGCACAGGCAGCCAAAAAAATACTCATTTCTCAATATAGACAGGAGTCATTACCACTACCCTAATGCCCCCCACAGGGGACCAGGGTCCTCAGGGCAAGACCAACATACCCAGTGTCTACCAGGGTACCCCATGTAAGGGGCCCCCAGTGGCACACCACACACATGCACATACACTTACCTGCAACTTACCTGTGATGGGCTTCCTCCTCCTGTAGTGTCCCTGTGGTGATGCTGGGGGTTGGAGTGGGCATCTTTTTGCACATTCCATGATGTTTCCGCATGGAAAAGGGCCTACCTGCACATTAATGTCTGGGCTGGCCAGCGTTGGGAGTTAATTATGGTGCTAGGGGGCTAGCGTCTTTTTTAGGACGGGAACGCCTACCTTGCGTCTCACTAAGGCAAGGTAGGTTGGCGCTTCCTAGAAATGGCGCTAACTCAACATTTTTAAACTAGACGGTTCTAGCGTCAAAATTAAAAATGGAGTTAAGTTAGTGGCGGTTTAGCGTCAAAATTATTGATGCTAAGGCGACTCTAACCTTCCATAAATATGGGCCATTGCGATTGAGGCTCCCAGTTTTCCGATTTATTGATTGTTACAGATAATACATACAGTAAACAACCTAATTATGTGGATAAAAATGGAAAATAGGTTGTTTATTAGAGATTCTAAATACTGTCAGTCATGAGTGCCAAGCCAGAGCTCGTGAAGATTACAGGGTAAGGTCAGGGGAGTTAAAAGAGAGAGAACGTTTCTGAACCAGGCCTAACAGCTGTAGATGTGCCCAACTTTAGCACTTGCAAGCCCCCCTGGTGCTTAGTAAGTAAACTTACAAGGGGACGCTTATAGACCGATGAACCTTTTGGATCGCATGGAGTATCCTAGCTATGTAGTAATCGATGAACATCAATTATCAATGTAATCAATCAATAACCACTAAGAGAATCATTAAGCATGAGACAATATATCAACATTACATGAATAACCACAACTTTATCAATTTTTAGTTCCCTATTAGTTACAATGCTAGGTCATCAAGTTAGATCAAACTTTATTCAATCAACTCAAAATTAGTTCATTAATGACCACCTATAACATAACTTTAATCAGAACTTGAGAAAACATATGCTCAAATGCTTCAGCATAAGCCAACAAAGATGAATATAACAGCATTAATAGCAGAGTTCAGCAATCAGTCCGTCAATCATTTGTCACTGTCAGAGTCACCCAAAGAATCCTTACCTAACCCAAATTAGCATTTAGCATGTGGGACTTCATTCAAAAACAATTTTGAAATTGTGAATTTGAAAAACATCTAACTAAAAGAAAAATTATAAATCAGCGCAGTTGGTACCTAGAAAGAAAGGGATAAAAGTTAATCAGCCATATTGTCATAACTACCTATCCACGAAATGGATCAGCAACAAAGTCAGTCTTCGTTTTCAGGTCATCAATCGATCAGCAACGCATCAGACTCTCAAGAGCATGAGACCAATGACAGAATTTCGAACCGCGTCTCTTGACGTCATCAGCATTCACCACTCGCATCTGAATTTGCCCTTACATCTGAAGTTTTAGCCCCTTGTCATGACTGTTTATTAGAGTTTTTCAGTCCATCCCCCTAATTCCTAATTGGTGAATCAGTCTTCCATATCTGACGTTTCCCAATACTTTTATTCTACATATCTATGAGTTCTAGTATTTCGTCTTTCTCACTTCATGGATTGGTCCACTGTACGATGTCGTCATCATCCGGCTCTCCAGGTATCCAAAATGTTGCATGTTCCTCTTCATTCAGTGCCTCTATTGTTCAAGTCCTGGGAAAGTACATTCAGCCTACTCCACACATAATTGTATCAAATTGACTTCATCATCGCCTGTCCGTCGGTACATTGCAGAAAATTCTAGCTTAGCACACAGTTCATGGTCGGTTCATAGGCACTAGACACTTCTACACTGTGTGTTTATTAATTCTGCTTCTGCATGAGGCCTGGCAAGTAGGCCACAACTTTGGATAAGTTAGCGTCTACGATATAATGCAAAACAAAGCTTATATATCTCATTATGGCACATTACTACATCATTATTACACATTTTCATTATTTTACGCATTTCTTAGTCCTTTTAGTGTAAGTTTGTATATGTGGTTGACATACCCCGTGGGCACATTTCAAAAGCATGCACATTAGTTTTCTCTTCAATTAATTTCCCTATGAATTTGATAAATCATAACATATACACATTTATTAATAATTTCTAATTAGCATATCGGCGTCAACACACTAAATGTGTATATTTTCATTTAAGTAAACTTACTTATCATTCATGGGTATTCCCCTCATTCCTATCATTGAAACGCTTCTGGCTTTCAAGTATGAGTGCATCTTTTCTCATTACTTAAATGTGAACAGTACTTTCTTCAGGTCATTTCTCGCAAAAATCAGGGATGAGTAAACTGAGAAAATTAGCAAAACGTAAATATGAATAAATGTGGATGGAAATGTAAAAAAAAAAAAAATACGGATGGAAATGTAAAAAAAAAAAAAAAAAATACCTTCAAACTGGAGCACTAATTTCCTGTGACATCATCTGCGAGTCAACTTTTTGTATACTTCAGTCATCTGTGAGTCATCTTTTTCTGAATAAGCTATTGTTGAAGCAGATATGCTAATTAAGAAAATTATTAATGATTTATATGTTATTACTAATGGGAAAATGTGCATAGAAAATAATCGTAGAAAAATAATGTGCGCGTTTGAAAATGTGCCCCACACCATGATCACCATGTATACTAAAATGACTGAAAAATGTGCAAAATAATGAAAATATGTGAGAAAAATGTACTAATATGTCATAATGAGATGCATGTTTTACATTAATTTCTAGTCTTAAATTAGCTGAACTAAAGGCCTGGTTTGAACTAGGCCTCGCACACTCTGAACATGGAGAAATCGGACGCTTTGCAAAGGACTTGAAACCGTTGTGGATAACCTTGACCCGTTCGAAGTTCAAGTAGTTAGAACATTATGCAATATACAGACGGACAGGAGATGATGAAGACAATTTAATACAATTCTGTGTAGAGCAGGCTAAATGTACTTTCCCAGGACTTGAACAATAGAGGCACTGACTGAAGAGCCATATGCAACAATTTTGATACCTGATGAGCTGGATGATGAGGGCATCGACTAGAGAACCAATCCACTGCTTGAAACCCAGGATATATTGAAATTAATAGATTTTGTGAACAAAAACTATAGGTGAAAGTCATATCCGCTGACTAACTGACCGATTAGCAATTAGGGGGATGAAGTAGGAGACCCTAATAAAAAGTCATGACGAAGGGAAAAGAACTCAGAAATCGATGACATCAGAAGATGCTGTCCGAGGTGCTGATATTGGGTTCAGACTTTGTGAGCCTGATCCGTAGCTGACTGGTTGATGACCTGAGGATGAAGACTGACTTGTTGCTGATCCACCCTTGATAGGGAGCTATGAAATGTGACTGACGATTCTTATGCCTTTTCTTCTAAGTACCAACTGCGCTGTTTTATAGTGATTCTCACTTAGGTAGAATTTTCAAAATTTATGTTTTTCTCCAAATTGTTTCCCATGAAGACCCACATCTTAATGCTCATTTTGGTTAGGTAGGCTGTTGGGGGTGACGTTGACGGTGACAATGACTGACGGACTTAATTGCTGAACCACAATATTAATGCTAATTGTTGTAGCTTATGGAATTATCTTTTTGCAAATGTCTTTTCGATGATGATGCTCCTTTTTATGGATTAATAAAGTTGATTAAAGCTTGAACTAATGGATGATTTAGAATTGTAACAATAGGGAAATAAAAATTGTTAACTCTTCTTCGAGTTGTGGTTATTCATGAGTAGATGGGTTTGAGGGTGTCTAACTAGAGTTGACTAATGATTATTCATGTTTTTATTTTTCTATGGTCACTGTATGACTAGAATACTCCATGCGAGTCAAAAGATTAATCGACCTATACACGTACCCTTGTAAGTTTACTTACTAAGGACCAGGTGCACTAACAGTTTTTGGTAGCAGCTTGATGGTTAGTTTCCTTGGGGAGCTAGTTACGCAGTGATTATTTGGTTATGGTACTAGTTTAAGTTAGGGTTAGTAGTTCATATTTTTATGAGTTTTGAATTTTGTTTTCCTGAAATGGCAATGGTAGCAAAGATGATGTCCCCTTAAGCCCAGAAATGATGGATATGTTCTCGACATGTTTTTGTGATAGTGCAAAAGTGGTAGGTTGCGCTTGCTCAGGCTTAAGCAAACCGCAGGTGAATTGTGATGTATGAGAGGTAATGTAGGGAGTTTGCGTACTCCAATTGAAGTTAGTAGGAGTGTGCGTACTACGTAGTATGAGAGCAGGGAAGTCGTCGAACTTCATATGTGTGTGGCGCTTTGGGCTAAAAAATTATCCACGTAGTTGTGGATGATGTACGGACCCTGAGTGGTCTAAGACTCCGGAGTATATTGACAAGTGGAGGTGACACTTGATTATATGTTGTAATCTGTCTGGTTTAGTAGGTTGATCAGGCGTGGTCAACAAGTCTGTGTGTGAGTTAATTGAGTAAGTGAAAATTTCGACTGAGATTTGGTGAGTTCTATGTGCATCAGGACAGACCCATTGATCAGTTGAGAGTAAAATTTGCGGGTCAAATTTTGCTTGTGGATGTGGGAGACTGAGAAAGAGAAATAGCTACAAGAGAAAAAGAGCCATTAGTGAAAATCCGTAAGGTCTCTGAACCGATTGTGCCACCTTCATGTGGTAAACCAGCAGGTTTGCTTTAGTTATTGGTATTTGGTTAAGGTGCTCGCAATAATTTGAATTAGTTGTGTGAATCGAAGTGGAGGACGAGCCGCAAGACTTTGTCAGCCGCTGTGTGTGACGTCAGAGTGAGCTGCGCTGGGATAGGTTGGTTACTGAAGAAGAGTCGCGAGTGGATTGCCAGCCGTCCGTAAGAGGCAATAGGTTGAGTAAGCGGAAAGGAGGGAATCTTGGGAGTAAAAGTCATTTCATTATTGAATTGAAGTAATAAACAGACAAAATGAAGTTTTTCAAAGCATTTAGAAGTTCGATGAAGGGTGAATCTTACATTAAGGCATCAGTGGGGAAGCCGACCCCACCGGAAAATTCTCCGGTTTACATTGTGATGGAGGAGTGATGTGTAGCACTGTGTTTATGGTTGAAGCAGTGGTGTAAGCTAACTAAGAAGGGAGGGCCTTAGCCTTTCCAGAACACAGAACATTTAATTTGAGAATTTTGGCCCAATTGCGAATGGCTTCATATGAGATGAAGCCGTTACCAAGACCGGCACAGTTTGAGGCTTTAGCGGTTTGGGAGCTGGTACCCAGACAGCCAGAGGAGATGAAGTTCAAAAGGAGAATCAGGCGAGTAGAGAAATCTTTAGCTGAAGCTAGATGGGATTGGGAACAGAAGAGATGGAGAGCAGAGACACTACAGTGTGCTAAATTGTTTCCTGCCATCACAGAGGAAGATGAGACAGGGAAGGAAGATAGTGCTAAAGAACATGAAAGTACAGTAAAAGAGAAACTTTTATATTGATGATAAGGATTCTGATGTTGAAGACCTCATTACGCAGTTGTTTAGGGATCGAACTCCACCTTGTACAACCTACTCAGGATACTAGTGCCACTACAACTGTTACAACACAAGCACAGGGAACTGAGGGAGCAGCTCAGACAGATAGTGAACAGATACGAGGGGTAGTACAGAGTACACCTAATGTCGGAGCTACTGCCGTGGCCCAAGCGCAGATGCATCCACCTGCGGTACAGAGAATTTATCCAGATATACCAGTTCTTGAGACAGTCTCGAACATAATGGTGCCAAGGGAGCAAGTGCTTCCGAAGCCAATGCTATTTCAGACAGAACCGACACCAATGCTATTGCCTTCAGCACAGGCACAGGGTTTGCCGAAGTTTACCCCAATGACAGTAACACAGTCATATATTACACGAGTCATGAACCAGGCAATGGGGGTAACATTCCCTCAAGGCACAAGTGTTAAGGCAGCTCTAAATGTAATATCGCTACCAATTACTGTTGGTCCAGTGGTACCTTCATTTGCGCAAAAGAAATCAAGTACAGGGAAGCAGAACGAAATGTCACAGAGCCTTGTGAGGAGGGGAGTGAGTGATCCTGTGCAGATGGTATCATCCACGGGTCAGACTTTCAATGGATCTAGACCTTTAATGGATCTTAGTCCACTTGTGGCACTTCCTGATGCAGTAAATGGCCCGAACGCGAGTCAGGGTTTGAAACTATTAAAGCTGCAAGCTTCAGGTGCAGTGGTGCAACAGTTACCAGTTCTAAATGCGAGTAACATTTCATTACAGGGTTTGTCAGCTCAGCAACTGAGCGAATGGTTAGACAGTTTAAACACTCCTCAAAATGCATCCAAAGGCGAAGATCAGATAAATCGTGTGAGGTTGAATATAGAGGCAACCAAACTAGTTGAAGACACAATGGGTGTAAGCAGATTGGAATCCTACACTGGAGAGGAGTTGAGATACTTATACCCAAAGATTACAAGAGAAGTGAGTAAAATTCATAAGAATTTGGCAGAGCTAGCAAAGAGACATGACATTGAGATTGAGAAAACAAAGCATTTGAAATGCAGTTACAGATTAGATTTTGAGGCAAAAGACTTTGAACATATGAGATCAGCAGGAATGAAGGCTCATTTGAAGGAGTTGCTGCAGAGTGCTCAGATTTGGGGAGCATTAGAGAAGTGGGATGGTAGATGGACAAAGAAAAAAGACAAACGAAAGCGGGATTCGCAAGAGGGATCTGAAGAAGTTCAAAAAGGGGAATCAGTAAAGATGCTTCCGATGAGAGAGATTCCAGGAGGGTAGTTTGTTCATGTCCCATGGCACAGGAGTGATATATTGTCTTTTACAAATGATTACCCGAAGCTGAGAGAGAAGCTGGTTGAGTGGTATCAGCAGACAGATGGGTTTGTAAAACTTTCCAAATGTTTGTGGGAGGACTTGAACATGCTATTGGAGATAGTGGTGCCAGCTGACCTGTGGGTCGAGTGTAAGAGAGCTGTAGACTGGCCAACAAGTGAACCAGAAGGGGATAAGCTGACAGGTGCACCTTCACCTGAGGTAATGAAAAATTATTAGACGGTGATCGAGTTCCAGGAAATGAGAATTTCTCCCCAAAACATTGATTGGCAACGAATCGATAGATCAGTTCAGGAGTCTAAAGAGTCAATACATACCTACTATGAAAGATTGTTAAAGGCATTTAAGGAGTACAGTGGCAAGGAAGCAATTGAGTCGAAAGACATGTTACATTTTGTGTTTAGATTTGTCAAAGGTTTGAGACCAGAAGTAGGACAGATGATTAAGAGTCATTTGATTTGCTGGCAGGCAATGCCGATTGATGAAGTGTTGCAATATGCAAAATACTGTACTGATGAGATTGAATTGAAACAGAAAAAGTTGAAGGAGAAAGCAATGGTGATGCAAATAAAGGCAGCTCAAACAGGAGTGCAGGGAGCTATAGTACCGCCTATGCCACTGCAGCAAAGAGCTGTTATGTTCCAGCCTCAAATAAGAGGTAGAGGACGTGGAGTTGACATGATGCGTGGTCCGGCGTTAGGGACTGTAGTGGTTCAGAATGACATGCAGGGGATGAAAAAGATGTTGCTGTGTTATTTGTGCGGAAACGTGGGACACTGGAGTGTCCGTTGATGGCGCAGGATGGTGTTGTTAAGCAAGGTGATGTCAGTACATTTGAAACTGTGAACCTCCCCAAAATGAAGGGATTTGCAACCAATGTTCATAATCGAGAACAACATTTTCTGCTGGTGCAGCAAATGCAGGTGCCATGTGCACAATTAACACAACTTCAACCAATAAAGCGGCAGGTTCCCATTGTACCTAGACGGCAAATGCAGATACCTCAAGCCCCGATTGAGCAGCAACAGGTGATGCTTACTCAGCAGGTCACAGGTCAGAGACAAGACAGTAGTAATAACACAGTGCACCAATTTCCATTTTACAGTGAGGATGACATAAACGAAGAATGGATGAGTGACAGTTCGGATGAAGGAGCTTGTATGCTTGCAGCTTCCCTAGAGGTGGGTCACATAGGACCTTTCGTGAAGGGAAAGGTGATGGGTTACAAGGACTCATTCTTAGTAAATACAGGAGCCACACGCTCTACAGTGAGAAATGTAAAAGTCCTAAATTTACCTCTTTCAGGCAGGACAGTTCAAGTTGTGGGTGTGGAGAATAGACAGTTGACAAATCCAATCACAGAACAAATGCAGGTTGAAATTGGAAATTACCAGAGACTACATAGGTTTGTGGTGTGTGACTCCAGTCCCGTATCATTATTGGGAAGAGATTTGCTGTGAAAGACAAACTGTTCCATTAGTTGTTCGGACACCGGAATAGAAGTTCAAATAAATAGTGATGATGAGGAAGAGCAGGTGACTGAAATGTTGGTTAACAATGCCAATGAAGAATGTCCATTGATTGAGTTTTTTCCAATGTTTACTGTGAAAGAATTGCATGCAAACTTGCAGGGAACAGTGAAGGAAGAAGTCTGGGATCTGACAGGTTAAGAAGTAGGTCTGATTAAGGGAGTGGAGCTGATTAAGATTACTTTACAGCCCAATATGCCACAAGATGTTTTGATGAAGGTGGCACAAATAATTGGAGACTTTCTAAAACAAGGAGTTTTGAAGGCAGTGTTAAGCATCCCATGTAATTCAACAATAATGGGTTTGAAGAAGCCATGTGGAAAAGTGCGTGTTTTGCAGGATTTGCTAAAAGTGAACAATTCGGTGGTTAATTGTTGTCCAATGGTGCCAAATCCAGCAGTGATACTGTTTCAGATTCTTTGTGATGCAGAGTGGTTCACAGTGGTAGATTTGTCACAAGCTTTCTTTTCTGTGCCTCTTCATGAGGATAGTCAGTTTCTTTTTAGTTTCAATTTCCTAGACAGAGTCTTCAGCTGGTGCAGGCTTCCACAAGGGTATATGGAGTCACCATCACTGTTTAATCAGATCTTGAAAAAGAACCTGGAGTCATTAGAATTGCCATATCAATCGACTCTAGTGCAGCATATTGATTATTTGTTCACCGCATCCAGAACAAGGGACGAGTGTAAACATGACTCAATTGCCCTGTTGAATCATTTGGGAGAATTCAGACATAAAGTTTCTCCTGTGAAACTGCAGTATTGCCAAAAATCTGTAAAATACTTGGGACACCAGATTGAGAAGGAATTGAGGAGAATCTCCCGGGAGAGAACTACCATGGTTCTGCAGAGAAGTCCCTCGACATCACAGAGAGATGTCAGGATGTTTTGGAAATGGTGGGGTACTGCAGACAGTGGATTCCAAATTTTGCTGAAATTACTAAACGTTTGCAGCAGTTGAAAGATAAAGAAGTTACAGATCCTATTACCTTAGATGAAGAGCAGATGAAAGCATTCACTGAATTGAGAGAGAGTTTGTGCAGAGCTCCAGTGTTGGGAACGCCTGATTACACAAAGCCTTCACATTGTTTTGTCATGAGCGTGATGGTTGCTCTTTGTCTGTTTTGACACAGGTCCATGGGGGTGCTTATCGCCCAGTAGCTTATTTTTCAACTACCTTGGACCCGGTTGCAGTAGCTTTACCAGGTTGTCTGCGCGCAGTAGCCGCAGTTGGTCAGAGTCTATCCCAATGCGAGGGGGTAGTCATGGGATACCCTTTGACGGTAATGATACCACACTCTGTTGAGATTTTATTGACAAGGACGAAAACTCAATTTTTGACGGGTGCAAGACTGATAAGGTATGAGACGAGCATATTGGGTGCTCCAAATGTAACATTGAAAAGATCTACAGTGTTAAATCCAGCAACATTGCTTCCAAGTGATACTGTTGAAATTGAAAATGAAGATGTTGAGCACGATTTTCTTGAGATAACTGAATTATGTACCAAACCGAGACCTGATACTAGAGACACGCGTTTAGAGGAAAATGACCAAATTGTCTTTGCTAATGGTTCATTTCTCAGAGATGGAACAGGCACACTGAGAGCAGGATATGCCGTGTGCACAATTACATGCACATTAGAAGCTTCATGGCTTCCAGGTGTATACTCTGCACAAGTAGCAGAATTAGTAGCTCTTACAAGAGCCTGCTATGTCTCTGCAAGATTAAGAGTCACAATCTACACTGACAGTCAATATGGATTTGGAATTGTTCATGATTTTGGCCAGTTGTGGTCACAGCGAGGTTTTATGACCTCTACTGGAACACCAGTGAGAAATGGCGACCGAATAAAAGAGTTGTTGTACGCAATACAGTTACCTGAAGACATTTCTGTGGTAAAATGCAGTGCACATCAAAAGACACAGGATTACATTTCATTGGGAAACGGAAATGCAGATCAAGTCACAAGGGTTTGCGCATTGAACTGTATATCATTTAAAGACAAGTGGGAATTAATTCCTGAAGAAGAGAACACTTGTGCAAGTTTTGCTTTAAAAGTGATTGATAATCTAGAAGAACTGAAAACATTGCAGGAAAATGCAGACAAGGAAGAAAAAAGCTTTGGGTTAGACTAAAGTGTATTCAAAGATCTGATGAGATTTGGGTTTCAGAGGAGGGCCAGATGGTATTGCCAACAGTTTGTTGACCCAGATGGCCATTGTTAGAAATGGGGTTTTTGTTGGCAGTCAGGTTGCCCTCTGTCCAAGCAAGAACCCTCACTCTAGTCAGGGTAAGTCACACACAATCCAAAATCAGCCTGTGCTCACCCTCCGGTAGCTTGGCACGAGCAATCAGGCTTAACTTAGAAAGCAATGTGTAAAGCATTTGTGCAATAAATCATACAACACCATAGCATAACACCACAAAAATACACCACACAGTGTTTAGAAAAATATATAATATTTATCTGGGTATCTTCAGGTCAAAACGATCAAAGTTGCAATACGAATTTGTACAGATATCACTGAAAAGTGATAGAAAGTGTCTTAAGTCTTTAGAAATTAAACAAAGTCTCTTTCAAACACAAAGTACCTGGTTTCTGGTGGAAAATCTCCTCAGAGGGCCACAGGAGAAGAGGTGCGTGGATAACTGGTGTGTGCGTCGATTTCTCCTCAGCACACACGGACTTGCGTCGTTATTTTCCACACGGGGAGTCGGGCGTTGTTTTCCGGCGCGCGGACAGTCTCTTACTGTGGTTTGCGGGGAGTACCAGATGTCCCGGGTCTGTGCGTGGATTTTCCTGCTTGTTTTCCGGCTGCGCGTCGTTCTGTGGGGCTGCGCGTCGAAGTTTCGATCTCACGGCAGGCGTCGCGTCGATTTCTCCTGCGGAGTCGGGCGGCGTTGTCCTTGCAAGCCCGTGCGTCAAAGTTTCGATCTCACGGCAGGCGTCGCGTCGATTTCTCCTGCGGAGTCGGGCGGCGTTGTCCTTGCGAGGCCGTGCGTCAAAGTTTTGATCTCACGGCAGGCGTCACGTCGATTTCTCCCGGGAAGTCGGGCGGCGTTGTCCTTGCGAGGCCGTGTGTCAAAGTTTCGGTCGTCCCGAAGACGTCGCGTCGATCAGCGTCAGTGTGCGGCGTTTTTCTTGCCGCGGAACAAGCTGTGCGTCGAAAAGTTCGCCGCACGGAGCGTCCAAGAGGAAGAGAGAAGTCTTTTTGGTCCTGAGACTTCAGGGAACAGGAGGCAAGCTCTATCCAAGCCCTTGGAGAGCACTCTTACAGCCAGACAAGAGTTCAGCAAGGCAGCATGCCAACAGCAAGGCAGCAGTCCTTTGTAGAAAAGCAGACAGGTGAGTCCTTTGAGCAGCCAGGCAGTTCTTCTTGGCAGGATGTAGTTTCTGGTTCAGGTTTCTTCTCCAGCAAGTGTCTGATGAGGTAGGGCAGAGGCCCTGTTTTATACCCAAATGTGCCTTTGAAGTGGGGGAGACTTCAAAGAGTGGCTAAGAAGTGCACCAAGTCCCCTTTCAGTTCAATCCTGTCTGCCAGGGTCCCAGTAGGGGGTGTGGCAGTCCTTTGTGTGAGAGCAGGCCCTCCACCCTCCCAGCCCAGGAAGACCCATTCAAAATGCAGATGTATGCAAGTGAGGCTGAGTACCCTGTGTTTGGGGTGTGTCTGAGTGAATGCACAAGGAGCTGTCAACCAAGCCCAGCCAGACGTGGATTGTAAGGCACAGAAGGATTTAAGTGCAAAGATGCTCACTTTCTAAAAGTGGCATTTCTAGAATAGTAATATTAAATCCGACTTCACCAGTCAGCAGGACTTTGTATTACCATTCTGGCCATACTAAATATGACCTTCCTGCTCCTTTCAGATCAGCAGCTGCCACTTCAACAGTGTATGAGTGCAGCCCCAATGTTAGCCTATGAAGGGAGCAGGCCTCACAGTAGTGTAAAAGCGAATTCAGGAGTTTTACACTACCAGGACATATAACTACACAGGTACATGTCCTGCCTCTTACCTACACAACACCCTGCTCTAGGGGTTACCTAGGGCACACATTAAGGGTGACTCATATGTAGAAAAAGGGGAGTTCTAGGCTCGGCAAGTACTTTTAAATGCCAAGTCGAGGTGGCAGTGAAACTGCACACACAGGCCTTGCAATGGCAGGCCTGAGACAAGGAAAAGGGGCTACTTAAGTGGGTGGCACAACCAGTGCTGCTGGCCCACTAGTAACATTTAATTTACCAGCCCTATGCACATAAAGTGCACCTTACTAGGGACTTATAAGTAAATTAATAGTCCAATCAGGTATGATTCAAGGTTTACCATGTTTTAAGGGAGAGAGCATATGCACTTTAGCACTGGTTAGCACTGGTAAAGTGCGCAGAGTCTAAAAACCAGCAAAAATGAGGTCAGAAAAAGAAAAGGAGGAAGGCAAAAAGTTTGGGGATGACCCTGTCAAAAAGCCAGGTCCAACATGACCCCCTCCCAGCCTAAAGCCAGGGTAGACTAATCAACACTCTGATGGACTTCCCTGCTTAAGGCGATAGAACATGGACAATGGCCCACTACTGCAGGGGCACTCGCCAGTTCTACGCCTTTCTGAACTCAGTGAGGCTTCTTTGTCTATACTCTCTGGGGCCACTGATCTGGCCCATGGGGAACCCTTCTCATCTCCTGAGGACCCCATCTCTACAGCTCCTAACTTTAATTTGGTTACAGATGCATCCCAGTATGCAGACAGTATCACCATGGCCAACAAAGTGATGTGGCCCATTCCATTCCTTGGGTCTGACTTCTGTCCCCAACCCAGGGAAAACTCTGCCCACAAGGACAGAAACCAACCGATGCCACTGACAGCTGTCAGTGTTATGAGCCAGGCCCCTGACCATCCACTGCTAGGTGGAGACCCTGAGGGGGGCCGTTGGCTGAGCTTCTCCTCCAACTGGGGGGCTGGTAGGGAGCTCCCAAGGGATTCCTGTAGCATCCCCGAATGGGGGGTAGTAACCCCAGGGGTCTTGCACCCCTTCTCCACTCTCACCAGGCCAGGGGTGGGTCCCTGATACTGGTCCCTCAGCCCAGGGTCTGTACTCTGAGGCTGAACAGAGGACAGGGGTGAGTCCTTCCTCCCCATGCCTCCCCATTGGGTCTTACATACCCTCCTCTGGGAGTGCTACTGCCAGACATCTGAACTGTTAGGGCACCCTTGCGGGTTGGCCCTCTCAGCTCTCCTGACACTAAGGGAAACTCATTCCCCAGAATGCAGTCAATGGGCAGCTGGGGACTAACTATGACCCGCCTCTGGGTCACCTCCCCACCCCACTCTAGGGACACCCGGGCCATGGGGCGGAAGAAATCTTCCCCAATGGCTGGAGTCACTCTACACACTTGTCCGGTGTACTGCTCTGGTGACACTAGTCTCTCCACAATCATGGTAAGACTAGCCCCTGTGTCTCTCAGAGCGGTGACTGGGATCCCATTCACTCCCACCTGGTGGAAGTGACGACTCCCACCCTCAGGGATCACCAGTTTACCCTCTGAGTCCACCTCCCAACTAAAGGAGATGAAGGCATGGTCTACGACCTGCCCCTGGGGACTACATTCCCCTAAGGCCACATGGGCCACCCTTGTAGAGGTCCCAATATTGAGTGAGTTCTTTGGACAGACAGAGTCCCCCTTCCTGTGTCCTATCTGGGAACACTCAAAGCAGCGGGGTTGGGAATGGGATGCTTTGGGCCACTGCCCACCAGAACCCCCACCCTGTTTCTCAGATGAGGTATGGGAACCCTTTCTTCCCCCCTAACTCTGGGACTCGTCTGGGTCATTTCTAACCTCCCTCTCACTTTGTTGGGGGGAACCGGAACTACCCTTCTCGGGGTCACTCCCAGATACCTTTTTGGACACTCTGGTGCTTGCCCAGAGGTCCGCCTCCTCAGCAAGCTTCCTGGGATCAGTCAGCTTACTATCCACTAAGTGCTGGCGCAACTCTGTAAAAGTAGTATTAAGCATATGCTCTCTCAGAATCAAGTCATATAAACCTTTATAATCAGCTACTTTGTTGCCCCGCACCCATCCATTCAGTGCCTTACTGGAGAAGTCAAAGAAATCTACCCATGTTTGTGTGGTTTGTTTGGTGCTGTCCCTGAACCTCTGAAGGTATCCCTCAGGGGTCAGCCCAAACTTGGCAAGTAAAGTGGCTTTCTGAAGTGGGTATGTGTTTTGATCAGGTTGATCCAATGTGAGGAGTGTATCCCTCCCCAATGGCGGTACATAACCCCACATAGCTACCCCCCATTGCCATTCAGGAACCTCATGAGCCCTTAGTGCAACTTCATAAGCAGCTAACCATTTATCTATGTCATCTCCCACCACAAAACTGGGCACCACATTTTTGGGTATACGAACCTTCTTTTCTCCAGCAGGTCCTGTCAGTATGCTGCCTCCATTATTGCTGGGTTCAGACTGTCTTGCCTTGATCTCCAGCTCCTTGAGACTCAGTTCATGAGCCAATAATAGTTTCTTTTCAGCCAAAGCTCTTTCAGCTTCCACCTGTTTGGCTGCTCTTTCAGCTTCCGCTTGTTTGGCTGCTCTTTCAGCTTCCGCTTGTTTGGCTGCCCTTTCAGCTTCAATCTGTTTGGCTGCTCTTTCAGCCTCAGCTTGTTTGGCTTCTCTTTCTGCCCTTCTCTCCTCATGTTGAGCCTCAATTTTCAGTTTTGCCATTTGCAATTGGAACTCCCTTTCTTCTCTCCTTTCCTCTGCGGTCAGGCTTTGCACAGAGACACTGCTCCCTGGCCTGGAAGGGTGCACAATTGCAGTGGTAACACCATCCACAGATAGTGAAAATTCCTCTGAGGGGCCATTTTCTGGCTCCTCTTCCTCATCATCCTCTAAATGGGCTTCTGCCCAGGCCCTCAGCGCCACTTGAAAGTCCTCCTTTCTGGAGGCCCCTTGGGTGGGTACCCTCAATGCCCTGCAGAATCCTCTTAGTTGTTTGACCGTATATGTATCCAACTGGACTAGGTCAAAGTCCCCTGTCTGAGACCCAGTCAGAGACATGTTGAGTGAGGATTTCGTTTTTGAAAATTGTCAGGAAAAAAAACGGATTTGCAAAAAGAGATAAAAACCAAGTTGACCTTCAACTGTGGGTAGGTAGTGAAATACTTAGCTACTGTATGTCACTGCACAAATACAAGTCCTATCCTCACCGCTGATCACCAATGTTAGAAATTGGGTTTTTGGTTGGCAGTCAGGTTGCCCTCTGTCCAAGCAAGAACCCTCACTCTAGTCAGGGTAAGTCACACACAATCCAAAATCAGCCTGTGCTCACCCTCCGGTAGCTTGGCACGAGCAGTCAGGCTTAACTTAGAAAGCAATGTGTAAAGCATTTGTGCAATAAATCATACAACACCATAGCATAACACCACAAAAATACACCACACAGTGTTTAGAAAAATATATAATATTTATCTGGGTATCTTCAGGTCAAAACGATCAAAGTTGCAATACGAATTTGTACAGATATCACTGAAAAGTGATAGAAAGTGTCTTAAGTCTTTAGAAAGTAAACAAAGTCTCTTTCAAACACAAAGTACCTGGTTTCTGGTGGAAAATCTCCTCAGAGGGCCACAGGAGAAGAGGTGCGTGGAAAACTGGTGTGTGCGTCGATTTCTCCTCAGCACACACGGACTTGCGTCGTTATTTTCCACGCGGGGAGTCGGGCGTCGTTTTCCGGCGCGCGGACAGTCTCTTACTGTGGTTTGCGGGGAGTACCAGATGTCCCGGGTCTGTGCGTGGATTTTCCTGCTTGTGTTCCGGCTGCGCGTCGTTCTGCGGGGCTGCGCGTCGAAGTTTCGATCTCACGGCAGGCGTCGCGTCGATTTCTCCTGCGGAGTCGGGCGGCGTTGTCCTTGCGAGGCCGTGCGTCAAAGTTTCGATCTCACGGCAGGCGTCGCGTCGATTTCTCCTGCGGAGTCGGGCGGCGTTGTCCTTGCGAGGCAGTGCGTCAAAGTTTCGGTCGTCCCAAAGACGTCGCGTCGATCAGCGTCGGTGTGCGGCGTTTTTCTTGCCGCGGAACAAGCTGTGTGTCGAAAAGTTCGGCGCACGGAGCGTCCAAGAGGAAGAGAGAAGTCTTTTTGGTCCTGAGACTTCAGGGAACAGGAGGCAAGCTCTATCCAAGCCCTTGGAGAGCACTATTACAGCCAGACAAGAGTTCAGCAAGGCAGCAGGCCAACAGCAAGGCAGCAGTCCCTTGTAGAAAAGCAGACAGGTGAGTCCTTTGAGCAGCCAGGCAGTTCTTCTTGGCAGGATGTAGTTTCTGGTTCAGGTTTCTTCTCCAGCAAGTGTCTGATGAGGTAGGGCAGAGGCCCTGTTTTATACCCAAATGTGCCTTTGAAGTGGGGGAGACTTCAAAGAGTGGCTAAGAAGTGCACCAGGTCCCCTTTCAGTTCAATCCTGTCTGCCAGGGTCCCAGTAGGGGGTGTGGCAGTCCTTTGTGTGAGAGCAGGCCCTCCACCCTCCCAGCCCAGGAAGACCCATTCAAAATGCAGATGTATACAAGTGAGGCTGAGTACCCTGTGTTTGGGGTGTGTCTGAGTGAATGCACAAGGAGCTGTCAACCAAGCCCAGCCAGACGTGGATTGTAAGGCACAGAAGGATTTAAGTGCAAAGAAATGCTCACTTTCTAAAAGTGGCATTTCTAGAATAGTAATATTAAATCCGACTTCACCAGTCAGCAGGACTTTGTATTACCATTCTGGCCATACTAAATATGACCTTCCTGCTCCTTTCAGATCAGCAGCTGCCACTTCAACAGTGTATGAGGGCAGCCCCAATGTTAGCCTATGAAGGGAGCAGGCCTCACAGTAGTGTAAAAACGAATTCAGGAGTTTTACACTACCAGGACATATAACTACACAGGTACATGTCCTGCCTCTTACCTACACAACACCCTGCTCTAGGGGTTACCTAGGGCACACATTAAGGGTGACTTATATGTAGAAAAAGGGGAGTTCTAGGCTTGGCAAGTACTTTTAAATGCCAAGTCGAGGTGGCAGTGAAACTGCACACACAGGCCTTGCAATGGCAGGCCTGAGACAAGGAAAAGGGGCTACATAAGTGGGTGACACAACCAGTGCTGCTGGCCCACTAGTAGCATTTAATTTACCAGCCCTATGCACATAAAGTGCACCTTACTAGGGACTTATAAGTAAATTAATAGTCCAATCAGGTATGATTCAAGGTTTACCATGTTTTAAGGGAGAGAGCATATGCACTTTAGCACTGGTTAGCAGTGGTAAAGTGCGCAGAGTCTAAAAACCAGCAAAAATGAGGTCAGAAAAAGAAAAGGAGGAAGGCAAAAAGTTTGGGGATGACCCTGTCAAAAAGCCAGGTCCAACAGCCATGTATTATCATGGCCAAGCACATATTGGAAGAGACACCATGGTTAGGCTGTTTAAGGTTGATTGTTTTAATCTGAAATTCAGACAAGCAGCAGAGGCAGTATGTCATCGATGTATAATTTGTCAGCAATTACATGTGGGAAAAGGGACAGTGGTGAATTTGAGCCACATTGGAAGAGCAGGAGGACCATTCAGCAGAATGCAGTAGGATTTCATTGAGATGCCTGCATGCGGTCTATTGAAGTACTTGTTGGTGATTGTGTGTGTGTGTTTAGTCATTGGATTGAAGCATACCCCACATGAAGAAATTACAGTCTCACTGTAGCAAAGCTTTTGCTTAGAGAATGAATACCACAGTTCGGATTTCCGATCTCTTTAGAATCAGATAGGGGAACTCACTTCAATAACGAAGTGATCAAACTCTTATGTGCAGCATTAAACATTGAGCAGAAGTTGCATTGCAGCTATCATCATGAAGTATCAGGACTAGTGGAAAAAATTAATGGTACATTGAAATCAAGAATTGCCAAGATGTGTGCAGCAACCAATCTAAAATGGCCAGATGCTCTACCCTTGGTATTGATGTCAATGCGAAATATTCCTGACAGGAAGACAGGACTGTTGCCCTATGAGATCCTCATGGGCAGAGCAATGAGGTTGCCAGCAATTCCCACCAATGCACTTCTCAATATTACAGATGGTATGGTGTTGGACTACTGCAAAGGTCTGGCTGATGTGGTTCACTCTTACCCTGCCACCTGTCCATGCCCCAGGTCACAATGAGAGAGCGGGAGATTGGGTTGTCATCAAAAAGCACGTTTGAAAGACCTGTTTAAAGCCACGTTGGAAAGGTCCATACCAGGTGGTGCTAACAACTACAACAGCTGTAAAGTGTGCAGGACTTCCGAATTGGATATACGCAAGCCATACAAAGAGAGTGGTGAGTCCGCAAGAGCATGAAGAAGTGTTGTTGAGAGCACCAGCAGTAGCAAAGCAAGTGGCTATACCTGAGCAAGAACAAGCTGATATTGAAGTTGATCCTGAGCTGGTAGAAGATGGGTCAATCACCCCTGTAAGAGACGAAAGTAAAGAATTACAGGCGGGTGAGCAATAATCTAACTCAACACATACAGCAGGAGAACCAAGCACAGCAGGGGTTCTCCCAGAAGCAGACGGGGCTGAAAAGCAAGCAGAACAAGTGCCAGATCAAGAGGGGGAAAGACATGAGACGGATCAAAGTCAAAGTGGTCTGACTCCTCCTGAACCCGTTGCAGGTCCATCAAGAGAAAACACCATAGAAAAAGAGAAGAGTCCAATACTGAGGAGATTATTAACTGAAGGAAGAGAAAAGGAGACATTTGGCCTGAGTCGCAAATTGGGAAGAAGAAGGAGTTGTTCATAAACGAACCAATAGAGGAAGAAGTGGATACTATGAGAAAGGAAGATACGTGAAGGAGAAATAAGTGGAGAACAAAGGTTGAAAAGAAAGAGAGTAGCAAGACGACGAGACGCAGGTCCTGAGTTGGCATATGCAGCAACAAGTGGATGGCAAAATGAGTTTATGTCCTTTTGTTTTGACAGAGAAGTTCAGAATCAGTAATTTGATGCAACCTGAAAGGGATCAATAGACTGAGTTGTTGAGCTAGTCTGAAGAAACCTGAAAGAGACTGTTGAAATAAAACCGGAAAAGACATTGATAACCTGATATGACAATTGAAAACCTGGATGTGACAAAGCTGCTAATGGATTTCTGACAAAGGAGAAAAGGGTTCCTATGTGTGAAACTGAACTACGAGAAAGAAAGATTTTTCTTAATTTTTTATTTTTCTGTTGCACTTTATCTAAGAGTTGATTCTACTTTCTGATTCTTTACAGATCATGGCTGAGTTAAATAACCGTGTTAGAGGTATTAGGTATTGTAGGTATTTCAGTGTTGGAGTGGTAAATATGTGTGGAATAATGTATATAATAATGATTGTGGGAATGTCTATTCATGAAATGAAGGAGGCTACTATTGCTTCTGTTCCTGAGACTACTAACAGCTTTAGATAGGTTTAAGCTAGATGAAAATTATTTGCATGACTATACTAATGCTCAAGGAGAGCTTACTTCTAATGTGTTTTATTGTTTTGTTAGAGAATATGTTGAGACGATGGATGCGAGGAATTGTCTTGTATGTGCGCAAATTCCTTCCTCTGTGGAAAAAGGGGTTACGTACCATAGCTTGCCTTTAACATATGGCATAACTTGTAGTCTGCTACTAACCAGATTCTATAACCAAGAATATATCCAGTACTTTTATTCTAACTATGATCTTGTGTTTTCTTTTGTGCCTATTATTAGATATTTGAGTAAAATAGCTAAGGAGCATGATATAGTATTAGTTAGAAGATTCTTTGAGGCAACACTAACATTTGGTTCTGCTTATGCGCATCGAAATAACCTAACCTGCTTACTAACCCCATTGGAGAAGAGCTTTATAGGGCACACTGAAGACAGAAGGAAGGCATTGAAGGAGAGGTTAGAGAAAGGATTGGAGAAAAGGACTTATAAAAATGATTATGCTTACACTGCTATTAAGACACAAGGGAAATTAGCTTTAGATGCACTACACATATAGGCCGAAATCACGCACTGACACCTTATTTGTGGGAACGAGTGAATGTAGGCATGTGTTCTTATTTCAGAGTAAATGGACTTTTATGCTGAACGGTCAGCTGGAAGCTACGTTAAGAAAACTTGTTTTAAACCAGACTTAAAAAGGCCCTAGTAGATCATGAAAATGAGGCAGAGAGTTTTGTGTCTTCTCTTTCACCAGCAGACAGTAAAGGCAGTACTTTGTTAATCCCACTTCTTTCAACACAGTGTTATTGAATCTATGGCTTGCTTTGATCTAGGAGGTGCTTTTCATGCTGGTAAAATCTTTAAAAAACTGTTTTATAATTATATGCCTTCTGTTTGTATGTGCGCGTTTACCTTTCACTGAGGTATACGTTTTCCTTTCTGTGGCACTTTCTTTTCTGTTTCCAGCACAATACATGGTTCAGTTTAAATTTTTAAAGAGTGAATTTTCTTGATGGTTGCAAAATGTTGCTGCTTATGGATAGGGAACATGTTTATCATTAGCTTTGTGTTGGTTTTTCTCCCAAGATCAGCGTGGAACCAGGAATCTATTGCTCGCCCCTCACCCAACCCCGAGGTTCTTGAATTTTCACCACTTAAAACTTTGTAACTTTTTTCGGTTGTTCTCATTTTAGGCTCTGATTTGAAGTGGGTTTGGTAAATTCCAGTCCCAGTGTAAGCAACTGTTTGTGCAGATACCGCAGTTCCGAGATCTGCAGTGAACATAGCACCCAACAGTATCCTCCAAATTACATTTGTCTGGTCAAACCTGACAAAACTTATCGGGGAAAAATGCAGTAAATTCTGATGGATGTGGAATTCTGTGCAGAAAACACCAAATGAGCATTCAATTCCTTATGCTCGAGGAGAAAACTCGTGGTATGAAGTATTTGACACAATCAATACTGTCAGTACTCACTTAGTTCATGCATATTCTGCTCATTTAGAATCACAGTCTAAGGGGCATATTTATACTTGTTTTCCACCAAATTTGTGTCATTTTTGTCATGTAAATTTGGTGCCAAACTAAGTCCATATTTATACTTTGGCGCTAGACCTGTCTAGTGCCAAATTTATGGAGTCAAAGTCATTTTTTGGACGTGGAAACCTACTTTGCAATAATTAGATGCAAAGTAGGCGTTCCCATGCAAAAAATGACTCTAAGGCCCTAGCGCCTTATTTATTCTCCCATGCAAAAATCATGCACAGGGGAAGGAGGGGTCAAAAAATGGTGCAAAGCTTGCTTTGCACCATTTGTTGATGCCTGGGTCAGGGCAGGCATTAGGGGACCTGTGGGCCTATTTCCATGGTGGAACACCATGGAATAAGCCCACAGGTTCCCTCCCCAGGCCCCAGGGACACCCACACCAGAGGGACAGCGGAGGATGGGGGACCCGATCCCAGGTAAGTTTAGGTAAGTATTTTTTTTTAAGTGCCATTGGGGGCTCTGAAATGTGCCCCCCCTATATGGCACTAGGTGCAATGGCCATGCCCATAGGGGTGACCATTGGGGTGGAGGGGCATGAATCCTGTCTTTTCTAAGACAGGAGTCATGTGGTATGGATAGTTTTGTGTCAGAAAATGATTCTAGGCTGGTTAGAGTCCTTTTACTCCAACCTGCCTAATGTCATTTTTAGTTGCAAAACCCCCTTCTTCCATATCACCAGCCCCACTCGATTAACATCATTTTTTTTTACGCTAGCCTACCCTTTCCACAGGCTTGCACCATTCCATAAATATGGTGCCTGACTGGTGCACAGAAATGGTGCGAGTCGGTGCTAAACGTTTTGGTGCAAAACTGCGTTAGTGCAGTTTTGCACCAAAAAGTATAAATCAGGAGCTTGGAATTGTTGGTGGCCGAATTTCACGCAGAGTTATTGCTTTGGGTAAAAGTCTGCCACTGTAATGAGAGCCTAATTTGTGCTGGTACTGTTCCACTAAACATGTAGAAGTCTTCCTGAGAATTGCTGGTGATGACTTCTGCTGGCAAGTCCACTCAGCTGTAAAGTCCTGATACTGTCCATCTGCACCGCTCTTGGTAAATCCAGATCATGCATGTTCATAAGACAAATGAACTGAGCAAGACAGGAATTCACAGTTAGGCATTGGGCCCTGAAATACGCAGTGAAGTGTGTGATACTGGAAAAACCTTTTATAATTCGTTATCGTTGCATCATAATGCCATCAAGAGTACTTACAAATCTGCTTCAGAACCTTTTTGCACATGTTAAGCTCCCATATTAATTATTTATAATGAGTATCTTTATATGAACGCTGTGATGGATGTTGAGTCAAAATGGTTCAGAAATGAAACAGTGATCTCGCTGACACAAAAACGAAAGCTTTATTTTACTTTGTTTTGCAGTATGGCTCATCAAATGAGTAGGATTATTTATATATTAACACCACACCCTTGTCCAAAGGAAGCACAAGGCTTATCGGGAAATAGCCAGAGCTGTGTTTCGTTCCAAACCATGTAAAACAAAGGAAGTGTGAGTTATCTCTGGAAACTGAGAGGAAACCATCGGCATCATGAGAGCCTGCCTGCTGTCATGTGCGCTGGTGTGTGGGCAATGGATAAGATTAGGAGTCTTCTAAAGCGTTGGTCCTATAAACGGATGGAAAAAAACAACTAACAAGGGGGCTCTCAATTGTTTATTGTGGAAGTGTCAGGAATTGAAAGTGAGTTAGTTTGTTTAAGTTTTCACTATATGACACTCTACTCTTATGAAGATCAAAACATGAAAATGCCAGGGGTAGCGGAGGTGACTTCACACACCATTTAACGTTCACTTTCACTCACACACGCATGCTTGTGCATACACAAACATTTACACGTAAACCCAATCATTCTCACCTAAGTACACTTTCCCCCTCAGGCGCGAACACAAGATACATTTAAAATGCATTGGTTACTTACCTCAGCTGCCAGGGAGGGTTATATTCCAGGATGTTGTCAGTCATTCTTTACTACACTAATTGTGAATAATAACATATTATTAACTATTAGCGTAATGAAGAATTGACAAAAACAATGAAAGTGGTTCTGCCCTCGTTTGCCTGAGACTGATTTTGCCACCTCTGAGGTCAAGGTTCGCTAGGGGCAAGCCAGAGGTCGCAGCTGCGACCACCTGCAACCCCTAAGTGACATCAATGTCTACTCTTTTATCATATTCATAGCTACAAAACATAGCTAATCCATTCCAATGGACTTCAAAATTCATGGCAAAGTCCTTACAGGCTTTGCTGTTAAAGTGATAGTATGCCTTTGTTATACAATTTAGTAGTTTTGTTAGCATCACTTATCAGGATTTAAAATGTTATGATATGATGTGTTATGTAAATGTTTTATTCACTCATGAGAATACATTGTTTTTAATGTTCATTATCCTCCTTTGATAATTTTGGAGGGCTGGGCTTTTTTGGGGTTATTGTGGAAGGCCTTGTGCTAGCTTTAGGCTTCTTCTTAAGGCGAGTTGTGCTCGCTTAGTATTTCAAACCTCAGTACAATACAAGGCGGAAAAAGAGGGGCTAAATAAACGAAAATTTGTTAATCAACAACCCTTAATTGTCACAGGACACTCATTAGTTTTTCGACTTTAGTAATATATTTTTTATGTACAGAAGCAAAAATTGTGTTGCACCACCAAAACAAATAATCACAAGTAATTATGAAGAAATGCCATCAAATCCAACAAGCCTAATGGTTCTTTATCCAAAAACCTTGTTGCATCCGATGTATAGGTGGTTTATCAAAGGTCTTTACATTTCAAAATCTACCTGAAGGTAGTCCATTGCAAGCCAGAGAAGCAGGGCCTAAAGGGGCCTACATAAACAGCTGGCTGAGCCTATTCTAAAATGCTTCATCTTAGAGGACTCCCTCTCCTTCTCCTTGGTTGTCAATGCGTTTCAGCCTATATTGATTCAGGCTTCATCAGGTCAAGGGTCACAATGACCATCCAGTGACAAATAATGGTGTCATTGTTGATTAACAACGTTTCGTTTATTCATCCCCTCTTTTTCCAGTTTGTATTGTTCTGACATTTGTAGCCCAGGAACTGAGGGGGCTATTTGGGTATCACCCTTTTTTGGTTACCTATAGTATTTCAAACCTGGCATCACAGAAGCAGCTGATAAGCAGTAGCATATAGGGAATGCAGACAGATAGGTGGTATCTAGGCCTTAGAAGGAGGTAAACGTATAGTAGGCAATTGGTGCTTGGGGGCACAGAGCTTTGGGACACTTGCAGGAGGTAAACTGAGTTAGACACAGTGATGGGGCTCCTGTGGAATGGGGAAGTGAAAGCAGGAGACAGGTTAGTAATGCATCTGGATAATTCACATGAGGAGTTCACTGTGCTGCCTGTGAATAAACATTGTTATAGTATTCACACAGCAGAGTAGGTTTCAGACATAGGTCCTCATTACGAGTTTGGCAGTCCTGTGACTGCCATGTTCGCGGTCTGACCACCAGTGGTCTGGTGGAGGGGACCGCCGCATTAAGAGTTTGGCAGTCGTGCCCACAGAAGACTGCTAGCGACCCACCACCAATGCCTAGCAGCACAGACCACCACGGTCACCAGGAAGCACAAACATGCGGAGGGAGCCTGTGTTTCCGCCAGACCCATTACAAGGTTGCACACCACCAATGTGACCATTGTGGTCCAACCACCATGTATCAGAAGGCAGAAATACACAGTACAAAGTGAGACACTCACCTGTCGGCAGCTACACACATTCGGAGTCACCATGGAGCCCTTCGTAAACATCATGCTGCTGATCATGCCCACTGACAGACAATGAAACCAACGCCACCGTGGACGACTGCACAATAAGTACAAACACCTACCTGTATCATTAAACCTTTAAAACTGCACGTATCACCAGAAAACACATCATAGGGAGGGGATTCCATAAGCAGCAGCAACACTTTTCATGCAATAGACACACACTGACACACAGCAACACACACACACTCACAATACACACACTTTGGGAAGCACTCTCACACTGCACAGCAACACCACACAAATACACATGCTCACACAGCTCAGGCACATGGACACTGAAGGCTACACTACATTGTCACACACAGCAACAACAACACATCTACAGCACATATACAATCACAGCTCACACACTCACATCCTACACAGGCCAGGGACTGTCCACATATACCTATTGATGTAACAGAAACAACACCACCATGAAACAACCTTGCAATGGACACACAAATCACACCACAATGGAAGAACAATGGCATGCATAATATACAGAAAGACAAATAGATGAAATAGACAAAGTGCACCATAGCAACAATACCTGTACAGTTGCGATGCGACAATCGGGAGCATACATGGAAGGAGGCTGCACTGGGACACATGTCACATTAAACACGCCCCTCAATCAACATGTGCACAGGAAGTGGCCCCACGTGGATCCCAGGGACAAAAAACACCAAAACCTAAAGTCATGCACATCTACACAATGGGGAAGGGCAAGTCAACAAGGCGCACACAACTCCAATACCATGGGCATACCTCTACACGAACCAGCTGCAAGGGACTCACACCTAAATGGACACATGCACACTCCAAATGCTAAGTAACCTAGCACAACTGAACACACTTCATGTCTGCACGAACAAAACTCAAGAATACATATATCACATGTATACAATAGCCATTTCAGGGGACAAGTTCAACACCATACATGCCCAAATTGCACAACCCAAAAAGAACTACATTCCATACCAAACAGTTCACAATACAACGAAACCAACATTGCATATACACACACAGACACAGCACACAACATATACCCTTCCCTTAGGAGACAACAGCACTGCACACAAACTCATATACTGCAGACAACAGCAAATGAAGCAGCAAGTAGGCACAAACATACACAACTGGAGGCATACAACCCACGTCACACAGGAACAACATCAACCAAGGAAAGGAATTGCAGGACAAATATGAAGCCAACAAAATCAACTCCTTGGTTTTAATGCCAACAATAAATATGGCGTGAACTATGTACAAAGGCCATTGGCCAGTCTAATCAAAGAATAAATCATGGGACAGTGTTGTGACCCTACTTGACTCCTGACTGTCATGTAACCTCCACAGTAAGGGGCATCAAGGAGGCAGGCAGGCACCTCAGGGATTATCCAGGGGTGGGAGGGGGGTTTGGGTTTGGGAGGGGGGCAACTTTTTTGGAGGGGTGCCCTTCTTCTTGGGGGGAGGGGAATGGGTCGCTGCAAGGGGGACAGGGGAGGCCTTGGAGGTAGAAGGGTTGGCCTTAGGGATGCATGTGGACCTTTTTGGTGTGGAACGGAGGGGAAAACAGAGGTAAGGTCTAGGTCACAAAGGAAATGTTTTTGGACACACTGGGACGGTCATATGAAGGAATTAGGATTTGGAGGTTGAGGGAGTGGTTGTTTGATTTGTGGTTGTGGATGTCTTGGCTGCAAGCTCATGGGAGATGTGCTTTATGTGGTGGGTGTCTTTTGGGTGAGTGAGTGAGGGTGTTTATGTGTTTTGGGCTTAGAGGGGGTGGAAGGGCTGTGGAATGTCTTGCTGGCTGGGTGGCTGTCTGTTGGGGTGGTGTCTGCAGGTCTGGTGGATGTGCTGGATCTAGGTGTGTGTTCTGCTTAACTTCAAACTAAGAGGGAATGAGGCTAAAGAATGCAAAGAATGCAGCACTCTTAGTCTGAGTTATGAATTTATTAAGGCACTTCCCAGGTCGCAAACGAGGGCACATAAAAACATTAATGTGAGTATTTAACTTGAATACAAACAGATACTTAAATAATCACAGCAGTTGAATAATAATAGGCAGAAAAAATGCACCACATCAACAATGAATCTGTATGCAGTGAATATATATATATTTATGCATGCACACAGCTAGACAATTAAGAATTAAAAATGCATCACCATGGGGATCGAATCCAACATCCTCTTTGTCCTTACCAACGTCAAGCTGTGGAACCTGGACAGCTGAGACAGGAGAAATAGTCCCCAATGGGATTCATGAGCAGTGGGTCCACCGTCACAATGAGTTCATTCCACCTCAGCGCCAAGCTTCCCCACCTTATATATCTCATACAAGCCCAAGAGGAAGGTTCTGACAACCTTCCCCCTCCCTTCAAGTAAGTTGTGAAATTCAAGCGCTAGGTGTACTTGGTCTGTGTTGAAAACACACAGAAGAACTGGCAAGATCCCAATGTGCATTCCCAAGATAGAGCCTTACCTTTCTCTGCTATAAACATTCTCATCCTGGTACACTCTTATCACCTTTGCATGCCCCACAATATGTTCCCTTCTCTGGTGAGAAGAGCGAAAACACATTCAATGTAGAAAACAAGTTGTGCATGGAAAAATTCCTGCGCTACTGATGTGATTGACTTTGAAGCTGAGCAAAGCACAAAATGGAGTCAGTGTTCAAGATGGAATTGGTAGTTAAATACAGATAGCATTACACTCCACCCTTTGACCAGCGTCTCTCATAACAAACGGGTCTAAAAGTAACCCTTTTTGGTTTAAACATTGTCAGTAGGTTAGGCATACATTGTACACAGCAACATAGCATTATTTAAATACAAATCACTATGAGTATTCCACTTAAAATATTGCATAATCGCCCAAAATCAGGTAACCAGTTGAATGACCAGTCCCACCATCATTGTCTTACTCCTTTCACCCATTCATGTAAAGCACTGATATGAGACTGGATAGAGTTTGAGTGGTTTGACAGTTTGAAGCTACACATCCTCGCAATAGCTGCCCTGCTTTGCAATGCAGCTTTTCTAGTGCCTCGTATATCAAAGAGTAGTTCAGTCAATGCGATGGATCTAATGTAGTTGTAGTTGTAATTGTATTTGTATAATGCTTACTACCCCTAACAAGGCGTTGAAGCGATTTTTGGTGAGTAGCATGCTACTCTGGAACCCAAACGGATTAGTGGTGGGTTAGTATAGGGAAATATGAGTGCAGTATTAGTATTAGTATTAGTACAAGTTAACTTGAGCAGAGGATATGTGAGTTTGTTTGTTAGTTGTTAGTTTGTTAGTACACTATTAATGAGTTAATTTGAGCAGAGAATATGTATGTTTGTCAGATGGATTGAAAAGAGTAATGGAGGGACAGAGGAGGGAAGAATCCAAAAGTGAATTGGGAGTTTATAGCAATAGGATGAAGCTTGGGATGAGTAAAGGAGAGATGGAGGAGGATAGAGTCTGTAGAAAGGGGTTAGAGAGATATAGTAGTAGAGGCGGTTTTGGAAGAGTCGAATGAGGAAGAATTTAGATGGGTTGTTTGGGAAATCATAGTAGTAAGCTGAGGTTTGGGGTGAGCCAGGAGTGGAAGGGGAGGGAAAAGCTTATGTAGGGTTATTTTGGAGATTATAGTAGTAGAATGGGTTTAGGATGAGTCAGGGAGTGGGGATGGAGGACAGATTGATAGAGGGTGATGGGGAGACAGAGTAAAGCTTACAAGAGAGTTTTTTTAAAATCTTGTACACTGTAATAAATAGAAATGTAAATACATAGTAACGAAATATATGTGTAAGGAATCTAATAAGGTCATGAGTGCTGTAATATCTGGGGTAATTAGCAGTGCATTGCGAGGGTGGGAGTTATAGTTACCTAGGCTGCGATCTCGGCCTATGGGGATCCCAGGTCCTGGGGCCTGGCCTTTAATAAATGGAGGAGGGGGGTGCACGTACCCCCTTTCCTGGTCGATTTCGGCCCTGGGGATCCCACTCCAGACAGTGGACAGCAGACAGTGAAAAGCTGCATGGGGCAGTGGCAGGGGCCCAGAACTCCCCTTTCCGCCAGCCTTTTCATGGCGGTGCAAACCGCCATGAAAAGGCTGGCGGAAGGGGGACTCGTAATCCCCTGGGCAGCGCTGCAAGCAGCGCCGCCCTGGAGGATTACTCCCGCCGGGACTAAAATGGCGGGAAACCGCTGGTCCCGGCGGTGAGACCGCCGCGCTGCCAGCCTGCTGCTGGTGAAATCCGCCAAAACAACCCTGGCGGTCAAAGACCGCCAGGGTTGTAATGACCCCCTTAATTTTTTGGGGTGAGGGGTCATGCAGCATTGCTCCTCCCCAAGCTGATCTCAGATCCGAGGACCCCATAAAGGGGTCCGGCCATCTGTTCTGGGTGATCTGCAGGGTACCAAATGTACAATGGGACGGCGGTGGGAGCCTGAAAAGCCCCTGCCCCTGAGGTCCCAGCTGGATCTTCGCCTTCTGCGGGAGCCGGCATTGCTGTCACAGACAGGGAGCGTCTAAACATGCAGCTCCCCGTCCATGAGAGCAATAGTTTCCTCTGTATCTGTGGGCAGGGAGACAGAGGAAACCTCTGTTCCCATCAAGTGAGAGCTGTTTGACAGCTCTTGCCTGCTGGGAGCGAAGTGTTTTCTCTGACTTGGCAGGAGCTCCCGCCAAGTCAGAGCAAACAGCTATGTCCCGGGGGTAGACCCCCCAGGACATAGCAGGAGCCGGCCCTTGGGATGGCAGTCCCCAGGGCCATTATTGGGTAGAAGAAGGGGGCCGCAGGGAGGTGGTGGTCTCCAGAGCTGGGGATCCGCAACAGATCCCCTTCGTTCTTGCAATTCAGTCCTTCACATGGTGAGTCGTATGGGCCCCCCACTTATATAAATAAGACATTTAGCCCCGGAAGGTGTGGTCCCCGGGGAGTAGAGTGGTCACTGGGGATCACCATCTTAACCATCAAACATGCTAACTTGTTAATAACTCAAGTATTATAAACAGCTAATCATGGAACTCCTACTATAGAAATCCTTAAACTCACATATTCTGATTTAGATAATAACTGAATTTCAGAGTCATAGTCTTCCCTTGCATAGTGAGTATGTACAGAGTGAAATGGAAAAATCATGAATCCTAACCGCGTTAAAGGACACGGTCCACCTGTTATATTCTAAGGAATGTATGTATAAGTTATATTTCCACAAGAGAACAACTAACCCACTGGTAGTTTGACATGCATGATGTGGCTAGCAGCAGTCACAATATGTTGGCAACACATGCCATTAGCCATATCGTTTATTGTTTCTATGTTGACACAATACTCGTTGTTCTCACAGGATCTCTTGTGGGTATCACAAGTTAAGTTGTAGCAGACATCTCAAGCAGTAATATTTTAAGTAATCACAAGGGTTAGGGTATCACATTTCTCAACTGTTACCTCTTGTCAAAACCTGCAGTATTCGTATAAGGTGAAGTGTGACAACACGTCACTTTCTTGAACTGCTTGAATCTTTGTTGGTGGCATTATAGATTTGCAGCAAAACACTGGCAGGAGTCGGTATGGCGACAAGCACATTTATATGACATCAACAGTACCTTTCATGCTAGTCATACAGAAATCCAATCTGTTGAGCACAGCTCGTGCAAGATGGGTCCAGACATTTTCAGACAGGTGCAGTAGAGGTGTCAATTGGTGTGGTCGGTCAATCATTTCAGAGTTGGGGTCTTTCAGTCCATCCCGAACCCACACACACATGCCCAAAGGGAGACCAAATAGAACAGCTAGAACAAAGACACCTCGTAGTATGATCTGTAAAAGAGACAAGTATGATCAATCTCGCAGATAGCATTTATCAGCTTTTACATTTTCCCACTTGCCCTTTACTTGTTTCATGATTATTAGGATGTTGTCCCTGCCCTTCGCTATAACTTCTAGGGTTCAGGAGGATGAGTTGGGGATTCTAGCAACACCTTAGCACCAGAGTTTTTGTCAGTTGAGCCAAAATCTCCCTCCCCACGCACTGTAGGAAAGTCTGGGGCAGTACCCTTCTTCACTATTCCTCCATGCACTAGAATTATTACAATTTGAGCAATTCTGTTTCCAGGTTGTATTATCAAGTCAGTGTTTCCACTATTCAAAAGAAAAGTTTTAACTTTCCTTGGTAGTCTGCATCGAACACTCCCCGCAAAATCTGAATATCTCTGAGTGCCAACCCAGATTGGGGAGCAAGCAATCCCAAATGCTCCGGGCGAATCTTTATTCCAACACCTGTTTCAAGAAGTGGCATGTCTCTTGGTTTCAATCATTATGGGGGTCATTACAACATTGGCGGTAAAAGCCGCTTACCGCCGTGCAGAAGACCGCCAACACACCGCCGCGGCCACGGAATTCCGCAACAGTAATTATGACCAAAAGCCCGGAATCCGCCAAAATCTAGACACCCACACAAGTCAGCCACACCACAGGTCAGTGATAAACTGGCGATAACAAAACCGACACCGTCATGCCAACAGGAATACGCCCACACTATCACGACCCAAGAATCCACGCAGCGGTCTTTCAACCGAGGTAATCCATTGACGGTACACACCGTTGCGCTCAAAATACACACACACTTACAAAACACTACCACATTGGACAATTCGAAATACACACGCCTGATACACATACACATACCACTCCCCCACATCCAATACAATATAAAACACACACCCACATCACCCACAATCCCCTATGACCACAATTGTGACAGAAGGCCAGAGAGAGACACCACCATCTACAAACTCGCATCCACAGGCACTCAACACCATCATTGAAAGAAAAGGTAAGAGAAAGAGTCCTGATAATCAGGAGCAATAGTCCTCACACATCGTATTTGGTGTCATGCTTCATCATCGGACAGCTCCTCGTCAGACCGGCGCTGCAATGTCTGACGGGCACCCCCCGAGGGGGGGCTCTTTGCCGGAGATCTTTTTGGATATACTCAATGATGCCGCGGAGCCAAATATGGGTCAGAGAGAGGAGAAAATGTACAGAAAAAGAATAGTAAAATTGGCTCAGATCCCTCACTTAATAGTTTATTATTTGCTGTTGGGAAGTGGTCAAGATTAAAAAGAAGTCAAGCACCTACCCGTGGGTCGCGTTCCTGAACATATGCGGAAACGGAAGGCTGCCGGTATAAATAGTACGCGCGCGAAGTATCAGTATTTTGTTTTGTTTTTTTCTTTTGGAGAAAATCTATGATTGATTAGGTCCTGAAGAAGCGTCACGGGATCCTGTTGGACCAGTAACGACGCGAAACATGTCGACCGCATATTAAGGAGTGTTGGACCTTTTCCGTCCTCCTTAATTATTTTGATTGTTCTTGTGTGAGTGTCCGAGCATTGCCTCTAGTTTCACTCCCTTGACTTCTTTTTAATCGGAACAGTGTACCATATCATATTAGTAGGTTGTTGGGAGGGCGTACACTGGACCGACCAATCCTCCTCTCTTACCCCCCTCTTTTTTTGAAGTACTCAACACCATCACCCACATAACATCCACGCATCTCACACAACACACCTCTAAATATTACCCCACACATCACAACACGCACTACCCCACACATCACCCACAACACCCCATGGCACCGCAAAGACACCCCAGGTTCTCTGAGGAGGAACTCAGGGTCATGGTGGAGGAAATCGTCCGGGTAGAGCCACAGCTATTTGGATCACAGGTGCAGCACACCTCCATTGCAAGGAAGATGGAGCTATGGCGAAGAATAGTCAACAGGGTCATCGCAGTGGGACAACACCCAAGAAATCGGGAGGACATCAGGAAGAGGTGAAACGACCTACGGGGGAAGGTGCGTTCCGTGGTCTCAAGACACCACCAGGCGGGTCAGCGGACTGGTGGCGGACCCCCACCTCCTCACCCACAACTAACAACATGGGAGGAGCAGGTCTTGGCTATACTGCATCCTGAGGGCCTCGCAGGAGTAGCTGGAGGAATGGAATCTGGTAAGACAAATCTTTACTACTTCATCCCCCACCCTACCAGCATGCCATCACATACCCCCACCCTCGGCCTCACCCTCATCACTCCAACTCTTCACAGATGTCCCAATATCACAAACCACAAATCCCAAGCCCTGCATGCAACACCAAAGCATGGACACCCATCACCAAAGCATGGCCACTGCACATACCCATACACCCCCCTAAACCATTATCACACAAGGTCTTACACAGGAATTCAAGCACTGGGGTACAGGGTCACCCACCCATTGCACACTATGGCACACACAGATGCAATAATCATGCTTTTACACTCCTGCAGGACCCCTACCCAAAGTCACCGGACAGGAGGGTCCAGATATGTCCACTCCACCCACAGAAGAGGCCCACAGTGATGACAGCAGCTCTGTCCAGATGACCAGCCTGGCCCATCTAGGTCCTTGGGACAGTCGGTTCCCCTCACACTGGCACAAGCCACTACAGACCTTCCCCCCTCTGGAAACACCAGCACAGCACCCACCCAGCGGGCCCATACCTCTGTCCGCAGGACACATCAAGCAGCAGTGTGTCCACCACTACAGGGAACCCAGGCTAACCCACCCAACAATCTGGAGTCTGTCTGTGATTTCGAAATAGTGTATTAGCAGTTACAGTGGCAAAATGCTCATTCAAACGTAATGTCAACATACCTATGTCACACAGCTATAGTCCATGAGGAAACAAATCAGATGTCACACAGTGGGACCCACATCTGTGAAATCGTAAGGGAAAATGACAACTCAGTGACCATACACTGGGTGAAAAATACAGACAGTAGAGAGGTAGTACATTTAAATCAGATGTGGCAGGCAGTGTTGTCTTCTTACCTGTGTCTCACTGGAAGTATTGCAGGATCACTGTGTTCCTGTTGTCGATGTCCTCTTCTTCTGCTTCCTCGTCTTCACTGTCCACAGGGTCCACAGCTGCCACAAGACCTCCATCCGGACCATCCTCCTGCAGAAAAGGCACCTGTCATCGCAAAGCCAAGTTGTGAAGTATACAGCAGGCCACAATGATCTGGCATACCTTTTTTGGTTAGTAAAATAGGGAACCACCTGTCATATGGAGACACCGGATCCTGGCCTTCAGGAGGCCGAAGGCCCGCTCTATAATCCTCCTAGTCCGTCACTGTGCCTCATTGAAGCATTCCTCTGCCCTTGTCCTGGGATTCCTCACTGGGGTCAGTAGCATGACAGGTTGGGGTAACCAGAGTCACCTGCAAATGGCGAGGGACAACTGTTAGACACACACAAACTCATAGGGACATCCACAGACCCAGACAACTATTCCCACTGTATTGGGTCCATGTGCTCACCTAATAGCCACACCCGGTGCCTCTGGAGTTACCCCATCACATAAGGGATGCTGCTATTCCGCAGGATGTAAGCGTCATGCACTGAGCCAGGGAAGTTGGCATTAACATGGGAGATGTACTGGTCTGCCAAACACACCATCTGCACATTCATGGAATGGTAACTCTTCCGGTTTCTGTACACCAGTTCACTCCTGCGGGGGGTCTCAAGGCCACATGTGTCCCATCAATGGCACCTATGATGTTGGGGATATGTCCCAGGGCATAGAAGTCACCTTTCACTGTAGGCAAATCCTCCACCTGAGGGAAAGCGATGTAGCTCCGCATGTGTTTCAGCAGGGCAGACAACACTCTGGACAACATGTTGGAAAACATAGGCTGGGACATCCCTGATGCTATGGCCATGTAGTTTGAAAAGACCCACTTGCTAGGAAATGGAGTACTGACAGCACTTGAGGGGGGATTCCTGTGGGATGGCGGATAGCTGACATCAGGTCTGGCTCTAACTGGGCACACAGCTCCTGCATTGTAGCAAGATCAAGCCTGTAGGTGATGATCACATGTCGCTCCTCCATTGTCGACAGGTCCACCAGCAGCCTGTACACCCGAGAATGCCGCCATCTCCTCACATGCCCCAGCGGACGGTGCCTGTGGAGGAGAACAGCGAGCAGAGAGTCAACCAACTCTGAGGTACGTAAACAAAGCTTACTCTGAAAATATTAGCAATTCGAAATTAGACTGTATGAGTGTTTAGGCAAGGCCTACATATGTGTGACGCGGTCAAAAATAATGCTGTGTGGGCCCATGAAATGGCGGCTGCCTGACCTGTAAAGTGGGACAAGGGATATGAGGTAACTGCACTGGCGTTGTACACCGTTGCGGTAGGCAGTCGAAGACGGCGGCGCAATCCTACATTGGTTAACTTTGGACCCTATGGGTCACAGGAGCCAATGACGATGTATGCCAGCGGTGACTGTACGCACCGGCGTGGACGTGACCGCCATTTTCTCTCTGTTTAATCACTTGATACCTGTTCTTCGACAGGAGAGGACCTACACTGCAAGTGCTGCTGTGACCTCAATTTGGAAGAGACAATGGCTTGTGTGTCTGGGGAAAGGGGCCCTGCCTTCAGCATGGAGGAGTTGGAGAAACTCGTGGATGAGGTCCTCCCCCAGTACACACTACTCTACTGTCCTCCAGACAAACAGGTAAGTACACTGTGAGCATGCTGTATGGGCAATGCCAGTGTTGAGTGGGGTGGATGAAAGATGGGGGGGGGTGAGAATGAGGCGTGCATGAAAAGACGGTGAGTGCATGTGCGTCATGGCAAGGGTAGAGATGCGGGCCAATGACTGTGACGGTGCGGGCGGTAATATCTTCTCCTTTTCCCCTGTACTATTCCTGTAGGTCTGCGCCCATCAGAAGAAGGACATTTGGCGTGCCATCGCCAAGGAAGTCCGGACCCTGGGGGGTCTACCACAGACGGAGCACCCACTGCCGAAAAAGATGGGAGGACATTCGCCGCTGGAGAAAGAAGACGGCGGAGGCCCAGCTGGGAATGGCCTCCCAACATGGGAGGGGTGCCCGTCGCACCATGACCCCCCTGATGTTCAGGATCCTGGCAGTGGCGTACCCGGAGTTGGATGGGCGCTTGAGGGCATCACAGCAGCAACGAGGGGGTGAGTACACTCTCATTCTGCTGATTGAGCACGCATTGTAGGTGTCTTGGTGGGGGAGGTGGGCTGTGGGTTCCCCTAGGCCAGGGCGAGTTTAGTAGGCAAGGACCCTACTTAAGGCAGGCCCTGTGGCACCCCACCTGTGTACAGTGCCAACTGCACCTAGTCAGGCTCCTGTGACATCCATGTGTGCAGAAATAGGGCATAGCCTTGTAACCCATGTCCCTGGGATTGAATAGTGGACTCCAAGTGCGCGGCGTAGTGCAGCTGGCTTCTGTGTCTGTCGTGTCCGCCAACGGTAGCGGTATTGCATGTACTCAACATGTCTTTCTTCTGTCTCCCCCCCCTTTTTGTGGTCTCCCTGTTCTTGTGTGCATTAGCATCATCAGGCGGAGGAGCAGTGGCACCGGAGCAGGAGGGAGCTGCATCCCACATGGCCCTGGAGGGCGAAACTACGGAGTCTGAATTCACCAGTGGGACGGAGGGCAAGGGGAGCTCCACGGCGGGGACAGGAGCTGACACCAGCGACACAGACTCCTCTGATGGGAGCTCCCTTGCGGTGGCGGGCCCATCTGTGCCCCCGCATCTACAGGTACAGCCGCCACCCCCCCTACCAGCACTGCCCTCCCAGCAGCCCCTCAGCTTTTGCCCCGTGCCCGCTCACCCAGGAGGGTGGGCATCACCTTCGCCCCAGGCACCTCAGGCCCTGCCCCAGTCACCCCTGCTGCCCTCAGTGAGGAGGCCATTGACCTCCTCAGGTCCCTCACTGTTGGGCAGTCTACCATTCTGAATGCCATCCAGGGTGTAGAGAGGCAGTTGCAACAAACCAATGCATACCTGGAGGGCATTCACGCTGGTCAGGCAGCCCTTTAGCGAGCATTTCAGACTCTGGCCTCAGCACTGATGGTAGCCATTGTCCCTGTCTCTAGTCTCCCCCCCTCCAACTTCCTCCACCCAGACCCACACCCCTGTACCTCAGCCTATCCCAAGCACACCATCAGGCCAGCATGCACACACCTCAACACACAAGGGAAGCTCAAGCAGACATAAGCACCACACATCCCACAGGCACTCACGCAAGCATCACACACATGCAGACACACCAACATCCACTGCCTCCACTGTGTCCCCCTCCTCCTCGTCTCCCTCCTCCCTCCCTGTCTCGTCTCCACTCACACCTGCATGCACTACATCCTCAGCCACTACGTCCATCACCAGCACACCCACCACCACACCCCGCTTACGTGCAGTCACCACCCCCACTACCATTCACACGTCCCCTGTGTCCTCTCCCAGTATGTCTGTTAGGCCACCTCCCAAGGTACACAAACGCAGCCACACACCCACCCAACAGCCATCCACCTCATGACAGCCTCCAGCCCATGCACCTTCACCCAAAGTCAGCAAACGTACACCTCCTACAACCACTACCTCTTCCTCCACTCCCAAACCCCCTCCATCTACCCGTCCCAGTGTTCCGAAGAAACTTTTCCTGGCCAACCTTGACCTCTTTCCCTAACCTCCCCCACCCCTTCAGTCTCCTAGGGCCCGACTCTCCAGGTCCCAACCTAGCACCTCAGCCACAACATCGGCGGGACCAGTGGTGTCAGTAGTCACCGGATTATGGAGTGCACCATGCAGCAGGGCAGCCAGTGTGGCAAGGAGCCAGAGTACGGACAGTCCCCCACCTGTCAAGCATGAAAAGTTGGCCAGTGCCCGGCGGGAGAGGGGAAAGAAATCAGCCACCAAAGCCGCTCCCAGGGGTACAGATGGAATGTGGAGACAGCTGCGACACCATCCAAGTTGGGAAAGGGGCACATTAAAACCGGCAAGTCTGGGAAGATCAGCACGGCAGACAAGACCGCCAGCAGCAGCCCCGCTGCCCAAGACAAGACCGACAGCAGCAGCCCTGCTGCCTAAGACAGGACCGCCAGCAGCAGCCCCGCTGCCCAGGACAAGACCGCCAGCATCCCCGCTGCCCAAGACAGGACCACCAGCAACAGCCCCGCTGCCCAGGAAAAGACTGCCAGCAGCCCCGCTGCCCAAGACAAGACCGCCAGCAGCAGCCCCGCTGCCCAGGACAAAACCGCCAGCAGCAGCCCCACTGCCCAGGACAAGACCGCCAGCAGCCCCGCTGCCCAAAACAAGACAGCCAACAGCAGCCCTGCTGCCCAGGACAAGACCGCCAGCCACCCGCTGCCCAAGACAAGACCGCCAGCAGCAGCCCCGCTGCCCAGGACAAGACCGCCAGCATCCCCGCTGCCCAAGACAGGTCTGCCAGCAGCAGCCCTGCTGCCCAAGACAGGACCACCAGCAGCAGCCCGCTGCCCAGGACAAGACCACCAGCACCACCGCAGGACAGTGAGTGCCAATGATTACTACGCTACTTAGGCTGCCACGGGCAGGATGAAGCTCTCTGGGCACCAAGCCCCTTCCACAACTAGTGGAGAGTTACATCCACTACCTCTGTCCTTGGCAGAATGAAGCACTCTGGGCACCAAGCCCCCTCCAGAACCAGTGGAGAATGTTATCCACTTGAGAGACTGTGGCTTTGCACTCCCCAGGATTGAACAGTGGGCAACCCACCCACTGTAGAGACTTGAGAGACTGTAGCTTTGCACTTCCCAGGATTAAACAGTGGGCAACCCACCCACTGTAGAGACTTGAGAGACTGTGGCTTTGCACTCCCCAGGATTGAACAGTGGGCAACCCACCCACTGTTATCGACTTGAAAGAATGTGGCTTTGCACTCCCCAGGATTAAACAGTGGGCAACCCACCCACTGTAGAGAATTGAGAGACTGTGGCTTTGCACTCCCCAGGATTGAACAGTGGGCAACCCACCCACTGTTATCGACTTGAAAGACTGTGGCTTTGCACTCCCAAGGATTGAACAGTGGGCAACCCACCCACTGTAGAGACTTGTGAGACTGTGGCTTTGCACTCCCCAGGATTGAACGGTGGGCAACCCACCCACTGTAGAGACTTGAGAGACTGTGGCTTTGCACTCCCCAGGATAAAGCAGTGGGCAACCCACCCACTGGAGAGACTTGTGAGACTGTGGCTTTGCACTCCCCATGATACATCAATGGGCATGGAGCCCCCTCGTGGAGCTGGCGTTGTGCACTCGTCCGGCTGAGGTGCCCCTGCCTTCCCTTCCCCCTGAAGTGCCTGTTTTATTTCTATCTGATGCCCCTGCAGTGTTCTCTCTGTTTTGTTCGGGTATTGAGTGGGGGCCTCCCCCATGCCTTTTGGGCCCAGTGGTCCATGGACTGTGATGGTGGAATCCCTTGGACTTGGGTTCTTGGTGTATATAATTGTTCATAGTATAAATGTGTATATATGTAAATATTTTTTATTACTGTATTTTAATATATTACAATCATTCGACTCATTTCCTTCTGTCCTTGCATACTTCCAGGGGAGTTTGGGGGGTGTAACTGTGATGTATCAATATGTATTTGTCTGTATGGTGTTGTGGGTGAGGGTGGGGGTGTTGCGTGTTGTGTGTGTGTGTCACTCTCTTTTCCCTCCCCCCTCCCCTGTGTCGTAGGTGCAGTACTCACGTGGTCTTCGCCTCCGGCATTTGTCCTCCTGGTAAAGGAGCAAGAAGATAAAGGCTGGGAGTATCTAAAGTTACTGTTCCATGGCGTCCTGGTTCCTCGTGGGGTGTGTAGAGGTGAGCGTTTTCCCTTCGAAGTCCTGTTTCTGCCATGTTTTTGTTTGCGGTGAATCCGCCCCGGAAAAGGTGATGGATTGGTGGCTTGTAATTCTGTGAGCTATACATTGTCTTCCACCTGTCTGTTGGCGATTACAGCCACGGTGTTTGTACCACCGTGGCGGTCGGAGTGTTAAAGTGGCTGTCTATGTTGCCGGTGTCCGCCACGGTCGTAATTCCATTTTTTTTACCGCCGGCCTGTTGGCGGTTTTACCGCCGCTTTAACACCGACCACCAGGGCTGTAATGACCACCTATGTGCTCAAGGCATGTAGATCAAGACCTGCAGATTCTGGTGTGGCTCTGTAAGGAGCTCAGGCGCCATACATGATGGTGTTGGTCACCACATAGGTTGTATCTGTAACTCTGGAGTCAACATTCACATTAAAGGGGTCACTGCATTTGTCAATGGTCTGTTATTCAAAATTTAGAGGGCTTCATTTAAATGCTCTCTCCAGGTTCTCAAGGTTCCATCTGATAATGTTCATCATTGGGCTTTTCGTAAGCCGTTTATTCCCTCAATCAGTCCTTCAGCTTGTGGATGATATGAAATATGATGTCTACTCAATATTGTGAGCAATAATCTTGTACCAATTTTCCTTTGGAATGTGACCCGCCGTCACTCTGGACTTGAAGTGGGACTCCGTAATACAACATTAACAAGTCCAGAGTTTTGATGGTGTTAAACTTAGTGGCACGTGTGCAAGGGATGGCAATCAGATAACCAGAATAGGTGTCCACTACAGTGCAGGTGTATTGACACTTGCGACTAGTCGGTAGTGGCCCAGTGTAATCAATCTCCCATATCTGCCCCTGTAACTTCCCTCTCCCCAACTGACCTTTGACATTTTGCAGGACAGATCTCTGTTGTGTGTGTTGACAAATAGGACACTGCATGTTCCACTGATTTTATCAAATCTAGGGGAATGTGCAGCCCTCTAATCTCTGCCCATCTGTTAGTTGCCTTCTCTTCCAGATGTTCACATTTTTGGTGCGCCCACTTAGCCATCTCACCAAGTCACAATACTGTGTCGCCACTTCTGCCCCTGAGATTTTGGCTTTGTCGTCTGCAAGGGAATTAAACCATTGTTCTAGTGAGTCTGTGGGAATTGGACAGTGGGCACCTACATGATACACAGTAACATTAATTTACTCTAGCATTTCCCAAATTAAAAACATTCTTGCCACCATTCTTTGCCCCACACCTCCTTGGAATGTATTTGCCAGTTATGTGCATGCCATGTAGTACGCAAGGTGGCTAACTCTTTAGCCATAGACCAAAAATCATCATAAATGTGACAGGTCCCAGGCAATTCTTGTTTCAGTGCCTGATATACAACATACAATTCTGCATATTGACTAATCTTCCCTTCTCCTGTAGTGGATACCAACTTCCTGGTGACTGGGTTATATGATGCTGCCTTCCAATGTACTTTGGCCCCAACATACTTGGCTGAACCATTGGTAAACCATACATGCTTCCTATCCTCAGGGGACAAGGTTTCAAATGGATCATCCCACCTCAATGGTGATTCTTTTATCTCTGGTATCTCCTGCACCCTCTCATCATCCTGCACGGTGGCCTGTGCTACCTGTCTGTGCAGGGCTTCTATCCCTGCTGGTCTCACTCAGGCCCTGTCCTGTATGTACCATTTTCACTGGATTACACTGGTTTCTTGTGCATGTCCTATTCAGTGAGTTTTAGGTAAACTCATCACCCACTGCATTATTTGCAGCTCATGTCTCAAAAGCAAATTTTTACCTAGGGTCATTTGTTCAGTATCCACTAGATCCCAGTAACAAGCAAGCAACTATTTCTCAAGGGGAGTATATCGCTCTCCAGCATCTGGTAGCCTTTTCATCCAGAAACCCAGGGGCACCCTCTTTCTTCCCTGTTTTTGCCACATGCTGCAATTTGCATATTACCACTGAACGGTTACATCTAACTCAATGTCTCCTTCCTGTACGGGCCATAAGTCTAAAGACTGTTGAATCGCCTCCTTTGCCAAGTGAAACGCACACTGTTGCTGCTCTTCCCATTCAAACTCATGTTTATTTCTTGTCACTTTGTACAAAGGGCAAAAATCTGGCTCAAGTGAGAGATATACTGTCCTCAAAAATCAAACAGTCAAATGAATCGCTGAGTCTCCAGCTTATTACGGGGAGTGGCAAATTATAATATATTTTGTTTTGCCTATGGCAACACCTCTTTTTGTCCCTGATTCCAATGAATTCCTAGAAACTTTTGAAAGCGTCCTTGTGCCTCATCTGAATTAATCATCCACCCTTTGCTCTGCAAGAGTTCCACAACCCTGTCCAACTGAGTCTGCACCTGTTCTTGTGTCTCTCCCTGAATCATCTCATCATCAATACAATGAGACAATTGCACCCCTATAATGACAGATACTCCATGCAGGTGTTCTGCCACAAGCCAGTGACAGATGGTGGGGCTCTGTACATACACTTGGGGAAGTCTTAGAATTCAGAATTGTCTGTTGTTCCACAAGAAACTGAATTGCTTCTGATTCTTAGGGGCCAATGGTATACAAAATAAAGCATTGTCAGTATCAATGGTTCCATACCAGGTCCCTTTATGTTTTTGTATTCTTTCAATCAAAGTGATGGTGTTGGGGACTGCAGCAGTCAAAGGGGGCCTATATTTGTTCAGTTTGCAGTAATCAATAGTCATTCTTTAGCACCCATCCAGTCGGTGCACGGGCCACAGAGGATTTTCCACTCAGTGGTGACTGGAGCTACCACACCTGCCTCCATCAACTCCTGTATAGTCTTACTTATTTTGTCATGCCCTCCCAGAATTCAGTATTGTTTAAAATAAACCACCCTAGTTGCTGGGTGCTCCCTTGCTGAGGGTCTCTTCAGATGACACACCCTCACTGCTGCCACTGAAATGTATCACTTTGATCCAAATTGATAACAACCATCATCCAAGTATAAAGTCACCCCCTTCAGAATGTCAGTTCCCAGTATATACTCTAGGAAGGACACAATCAAAACAGTATATTCTCTTTTTAGTGTTCTCCCTATTTTCATTTAAACAATAGTCTGCACTGCAGGGGTTTGTTTTCCACTCAACCCAGTGATGCTGACATGTGGTGAATCCTAGTTTGTTTTATTAGGGATACAGGAGTTAGCTTAGCCGTTGGCTTGCAGACTTGTGCCCCCATCACCTAGTGACTTTTACCCTAAGTAGCCTGCTCTGTTTTAGCACATTTATTTAATTATTTCTTTTTAGATGGCTGCCTTGTTTTGACTTAGGCCCATGTTTTAATTTTCCTTATCAGTGCCACCGCGCTAAGGCGTCAAGATCAGGCGACAGATACAAACAAACTGATGGTGTCCGCGTTAGGTTCTTTCCCTCTTCACGCTTTCAAGGGAATTATTTATACTAATTACCATCCCAAGCACGCCTTGTTATCTATTGTTTGGGAACTAACACATGTCAGGGGTCCAGGCAGATCTGTATATATGCTCCTCACTTTATCAGATAGGCAGAGGAATTCCGACCAGATGCCATCGCTGCTATTGCTGCAGCACGTCGCCTTGACAATGACCCAGTCTTCGTGTTCCTGCGGAGTCTGAGCTAGAGACCTCATTCCAAGGTAACAAGGGTTGGGGGCTCTTCTCATGGACATGGGATTGGCAGATTGAGGTTTAACATAAATAGCTCTCTTCTGGTTTAGAGGTTAGGCCTGCAGACTAGAGTATTAGGACATATCACACACTTCATTATATCAAGAGATATTGGAAGATGGTGAGGGTCTTTGTATTAATGACTCTTGTCTTTCCATTCTGTTTCTTGCACTGTTCATTATCCTAATCATTGCAGCCCGCACAACTTATCGTAGATTGCAGATTTGACAAAATAAATATTATTGAACATTCAACTGTATCTTCTTCTTTGCCTGTGTGTGATTGAGAAATGTTGTTAATGTGAGAAAGGGGTAATCTCCGTTTAACCACAACATTCCCTGAGATGTCACGCTTTTGAGTCCATGCGTAAAGGCTGCCACAAATCACCTATAACTGTTTGGGGTTTAGATGAGGTGCTGCTTGTAAGCCAGAACAGTTGGGACGACAGTTGCGTTTTGTTGTAGGGTTGGCATAGTCGCCTACAAACAAACTGTCATCCTTAAACCAGCAGTCTTGCCTAGAGCAAAAGTCCAACTATGGCAGACCTGTAAACATTTTTAGATTTCCATAAATTAAAGAGGCCTCCACTCCGGTGTCAATTAAGGGCCGGACCCTTGGCACATTTATGTCCTTTCAGTGTATTTTTAAATCAACATGGGGTCTGTCCTCTTCACAAGCCAATCTCTGTACTGGAGCTTGTCCTGTTTCCTAATCTGATTTTAACCTGTCAACTTTTGACCAATTCAGCTCTGATATATGCTCTCATGTCTCCTTCCTGTTTTCAGCAGTTAACCAGTCGCTGTCCAAATCTTCCTCCTCTTTCCCTTGTGAAGACACATTTTTCTCCCTCTCTTTTCCTTCATCCTGCATCTGTGGCTGGCCCTGAGTCACTTGTTTATTATACTGCTTATTCACTTTCCTGCTGCCCTCCTTTCTGTCCAGCCCTCCCTTATAGTGCATCTCCCACAAACATTTAGTATCTAGCCCATTAATCTGCTCCTTGTTGAGACCATCCTTCAGTAATGCCATAAACATGTCTCTCCTAGATACTCAGTTATTATCTGTGTGACCCTCAGACCCTGAGGCGCTCTCTGGGTTTGCCTAGTCTCCAAGCTCTCTTATCTCGGGAACTGCATCCAGTATATCTTTCAATGCCTGCCCTGTCTGAATAATTAGGAGACTCAATATTACCTACTTGGATGCTAGAGGAGCAAGGTGAATAATTTTATTTTGCACTGACACTGAGAGCGGTCCGTCTAACAGACAGTGAGCATCACCCAGGGAAATAGCGGTTTTCATTCCCTCCTCCTTCATTCTCTGCATTGTATCTCTTAAGGTGTACCAGAGCTTGTCATTTTGTGGCAAGTCTGATTCTGTAGAATACTTACGGTTACACCCCATGACTGCTAGCTGCAGTAGGGTGATCTGTTGGTTACCCTGATAACCTCTAAACTGCTCTTGTATTATGGGGTCAGTGCTAAGAGTATAAAACTTAGGAGCGTCTCCTATAGCTAACATAACTTGCTGTTGTGATTAATCTTCTAGGGAGTGCATCTCAGGCCCCCCTTGGCGTTTTGTGGGGTGCCCTGTATTTTCTGTCTAAATATAGGCTGTGCACGAACCACTTTCTATTTGTCTGGCTCACGCTGGCCCCCACCTTTTTAACTGACTCATCACTGGAATCGGAGAAATATGTGGAATCTCAGATATTAGCGGCCCAGATTTCTGGATACCAATTTAACCCTGCTTTATCAATAGCTAAATTAACTCTTTTTTGATTGACTATTGATTGTATGATGTCTGTATTGGGCAATGCGAACAGCTGCCTTTTTGGCGACAGATTTATAAGTATCCACTTTATCTTGCAATAACTTATTCTGACAAGACAGCATGGTTACATTATTTTTAGCTTCAAATAGCTGCCTTTCCAATTGCTGATTTTCTTGTTCTACTTGTACATGCCTTTCATGCATTTTCTATAAGCAGATAACAGGATCCAGCCCCATCTGCCTAAAATAGATACATCACATACCCTTTCTACTGCCACTTTCTGAAAACAGAGTAAAACTGTTTTTGGTTCAGCATTGATAAGACATCCATCCCAGTTTTCATATAATCTTGCTCCAGAAGACCATTCATTCATAAGAACATCATGTGGTGCTTTTCCCCACCCTGGTATGTCATTTAGAACCTGGGAAACCGTCTTTGACTTTTTGCCAAACATTTTTCACTTTTAAATCTTTCACCTCGTATCCTGCAATGGACTACGTCAAATTGCTCTGCTTAACCTTCAAACTAATAGAAAACGAGGATAAAGAATGCAAGGAATGCAGCACTCTTAGTCTGAGTAATGATTTTATTAAGGCACTTCCCAGGTCTCAAACGAGGGCATTCAAAAACAATAAGATGAGCATTCAACTTGAATGCAGTAAAACATGTGCACATACTAAAATAATCACAGCAATTTAATAATAATAGGCAGAAAAAGCGCAATACATCAACAATGAATATGTATGCAGTAAATATTTATATATTCATGCATGCACAGAGCAAAGCTAGATAATTAAGAATTAAAAATGCATCACCATGGGGATCGAATCCAACATCATCCTTGTCCATGACAATGTCAAGCTGTGGAACCCCGGACAGCTGAGACAGGAGAAATAGTCCCCAATGGGACTCATGAGCAGTAAGCCTACCCTCACAATGAGTTCATTCCACCTCAATGCCACACTTCCTCACCTTATATGCCTTAAATAAACCCAAAAGATAGGTTCTTGTAATCTTCCCCCTCCCTTTGAGTAAGTTGTAAAATTCAAGTGCTGGCTGTACTTGGTCTGTATTGAAAACATACAAAAGAACTGGCCAGATTCCAATATGCATTCCCACGACAGAACCTTACCTTTGTCTGCTATAAACATTCTCATCCTGGTACACTCTTATCACCTTTGCATCACCCCGATAAGTTCCCTTCTCTGGTGAGAAGAGTGAAAACACGTTCAATGTAGAAAACAAGCTGTGCGTGGAAAAATACCTGCGCCACCGATGTGACGGCATTTGAATCTAAGCTAAGCACAAAATGGAGTCAGTGGTCAAGATAGAATCAGTGGTTAAATACAGATAGCATTACAATATGTCAGTAGAGTAGCTGTGGTGTCTGGGGTGTGGTGTTTGGGGTGGATGTCTGTGGGTCTGCTGGGGTGGTGTCTGTGAATAGGATAGGCATGATGTTGTGTGTGTGATGCTGAAGGTGGTGTCAGGGAGGGTAGTGACTGTTGCTGTGTCTGCAGGCGGCTGTTGTTTGTGTGCATGCCAGTGGTGTGTCTTGTGGTGCTTGTGTTTGTGTGCGCCACCTTTGTCAGTTGAGGTGGATACCTGAGCCTCTGTTTGTATGCTTTGAGTAGGTAGGGGAAGGGGGGATTTGGACTGGGAAGAGGGATGTGGGGAAGGTACAGAAGTTGGAGGGTGACTGGCTGCCATCAGTCTGGAGGCCAGAGCCTGAAAAGGTCTCTGTAGGGCGGCCATTGCACCATGAATGTCTTCCAGGAATGCATTGGTCTTTTGGAGTTGACCTGACAATCCCTGGCTGGCTTTCACAGTGGCTGACTGACCCACAGAGATCATTCTCAGGGGGTCAATAGCCTCCTCCCTGAGGCCGGCATGGCTAACAGGGGTTGGGAGGAGAGTGCCTGTGGCAAAGGAGACACCCACCCTCTTGGGTGAGTGGCACATCCAATTGGGTGGGGATTAATAGGAAGGGCAGTGGTAGAACCGGGGGGGTCCCCGATGAGTCCACCACCACTAGGAAGTGGCCACTGGAGGAGGAATCTGATGATGATGAAGAATGTTCGGTCTCGCCCATCACACTCCCCTCGCCCTCTAGGTCACTGACTCCCTCTGTGTCAGTGGTGTCTTGTCCCTAGGTCCTATGGTCAAATGCCTCCCCACTCAGCTGTGCCCAGTCTCATTTGTTTGCTGGTACTTATGCTGTAAAAAGAAAGAGAAATAGGATCACAACTAATATCTGATAACACTTTAACCACAACTCTGAGTGACAGTGAATACCATGAGGTCGAATAGGCCTCAGCAGAAACTTACACCTAACTGGCACATACATGTGTCATGGCACATGCTTGCATGCCATCTGGATTTCCAAAAAGTTACCCTCAAGAAATTCAGGATGTCAGACTACTACAATTGCATGGATGAAGTCTGGCAAACCCCACAACTATACTACAACTAGGTGACCTCTCCAACCCTAATGCTGTGCCACATGCAGCAAACTCCAGTTAACTTGTACCAAACAAAAGTATCCTATTGGAAAGTACACACCCATTTCTCACACACAAGTCTGTGCACACATCCATTTTGCACTTTCATGATGTACAAACATTTTGGGATGAAACCAATGACACCCAGCTGATTCTGATATAAAAGTGCAATTTCCTAGACTATTTGAAATGGTAATCCACATTATAATGGACACATGTCAACAATGTACACATCTACAAGTGACATCTGTCACACCAGAGTCAAGGAGGTACTATCTGTGTCACACAGAGAGGCCTTACATGTATCAATGAAAGGAGCACCATTGAGGTCAGGTTCAATATGTCAGAGACTAATGTCTCAAAGGTGCACACAACGAAAAATCAGCAAGCCCCAGGATAGTCACAACTAATATCTGACACCCATGACAATGACAACATCTGAGTTTGTGAGTAGTACACATCTGTCCCGTGAATGTTGTTACCTCACACATACCTTATAGTCACAAATAGGACTACAACCTGTTGTCCAAAGAGAAGCAACGTATCTACACACATCTTGAACATGTCAAGCATGGTAGCCATCTGTGGATGAATGCATGAACCCAAACACATCTGATGCCAACATCAAAACAAGGCACTACATGATATATGAAAACACTCAGGGAACATTCCTCAATAAATACACATGTGCAGTAAACTCTTCCACCTGAAGACACATCAAGGGCATAGATTAGAGAGATTGGCCCCACAATCTTGGACCTGTCATATCCCTCATTGCTACAGCAGGTCTACATGTCAAATGACATACGATGATGCATGAAGGTATCTGTAAGACAATACACAATGTCAACACATCCCTGTCTGTTACACCACATGAAATCTACTACAATTATAATTGTACCATTCCATTAACTGTTTGCCTAGCACATGTATGTGAGGGGATACTGAAATCATTTAATCAACATGGCTAGGACATGCATGAAATTTCAGATAGTGAACATTTCCCAAAGGGAAATGGACACATGCTGACATGTAGGTACAATAAACGTTGGCAACAGTCATGGGACATGATTCATGTCAATGGACATTCCCCACTTACAAAGGGAATGTGGTTTGCTACATCTGCAAACATTTATCCAGGTAAGCCATGTCACATAAATTATTTGCACCAACACAGCACAGCATGCAGTGGGGCACCAGTACCCATCATATACTGAGGATAACTTGCTATTGGGCATCAGATTTCTCCATACACACATGCTCAGACACATGGCAGAGGACAGTGATCCATAATACAATTATCCTTTGTCTGGAAAATCAGGGGAAGTGATTATTGGTTCACAAATTACACCCATACCAACAACAAATGGTACATGAATGAGGAGTGGACTCAACGATTTTAGGACTCTGCAGAATAAGTGGTTTGTGAAATCCCATAAAGTTTGAACTAGGTGCCACGGTCAGAAGGCAAGGTACACCAGTTAAATACACCTGACATGTCAAAACAATCTCCCAAGTATTGAGTAACACACGGCTCCTCCTAAATTGACAGAGAGACCAGTCAGTACACCACACATTTACCTGGCATTTACCTGGCGAAGTGGTAAGCAGGATTTCTCTATGTACTTACCCCCTTGTGGCTACTGTTCTGCCCTCAAACACCCATCCAGCTCCGGGAAGGCCACTGCCAGAATGTGGGCCATTAGGGGGATTATGGTCTGACGGGCACCCCACCCATGTTGGGAAGACAGCCCTAGCTGGGCCTCTGCGATCTTCTGGACCCAGCGTCTCAGGTCTTCCCACCTCTTGGGACAGTGGGAGCTCTGCCGGCTGTACACCTAAAGGGTCCGCACCTTCTTAAACTGACTCTCCAAATCCCTTTCTTTTGATGGACATTGACCTGCACGAATGCACAAACACAAGACAGGAAATTGTGTCCTCAAATCGCATGCACAATGGCTGAGTCACATACACGTCAATACATATTGCAATAAACCACCTGTTTAGCCCAAAATGCCCAAGTGGGGCACATACCAGTCACTGAGAACATGGCCGAGACTACAGACATTTCCTAATCTGCAGACCAAACCACCACCCTGCTCAGGCCCTCCACTAACTAAGTTGGTCAAATGACATCTTGTCGGATATGACCTGGCATCATGACAGAGATTTTAAAAAGTATGGGACACAACAAAACTATGTGGCTTCCTACATTTTGACACACATGGTACAATCTAGTCTGTGAGGAGGGAAAAATGGTGAAGTAATGGGACAAAAGTGGACATGAGGTATGTACCTGCACTTCTGGTGCACTATAGAACTGTTCATACAGGGGTCGGACCTCCTCCACCAGCTTCTCCAACTCCTTCGAGGAGAAGGCAGGGGCCTTATTACCTGCTGGATGTGGCATAATTGCGCCCAGAGGCAGTACACAGCATCTCAGGTTGTAGAGGTCTTGCTGGCAGCAGTATCAGGAGTCAACTGAGGGATTATTCAGAACATGGCGGTCAAGTCTGCCACTTATGCGGCCGTCACCGCCGGCAGAGAAAGCTATTGGCCAGAGACCACCACTGGCAATGTTAGCCTATGGCTGTGTCCGCCACAGTAGTAACCGCCTACCGCCATGATGACATCTGCCGACAGATGTCGGCGGTAATTAGTGTCCAGTGAAGAAGGTCAGGCACCTGCCATTTTAATAACATTTTCTGTTGTATTTGGTAAATAAAAAATCCAAAGTCCGCAAAATGTTCTGAACAACTGATAAGTGCTGGTCTTGTCCTATCATATTTGTTTTCCTTACATTCACAGCATTTTTGTACATTGTCAGGCACATATGGCAAGCTTATTTTGGCCACAGACACCCCCCACCCACTGTCATTTTAAATTAGGAGACTTATTTCACATTCCAAGTAGCATGTCTAATGTAAAAAAAGTGTTGCTGTCCAGATAGATAATGTGTACACATTTGTGGTGAAGAAATGGGGAAACATGTTACGTCTGGGTAATTAACAGTTGTAACATGTATTGTACCCAGACGTAACATGTGTCAGGTGTCTGAATGCGTGTCAGCTGTGTTGTTTTTTAAATCATTCAATGTAGTGTTATGTATTACTATAGTGGCCATAACCACAGAGGTTTGGACCTCCACAACATGACCGCCAATGCAGTTTGGTACATGTAATAGGTTCGGTGGTTGGTTGTCGGAATGTTGGTGCTGGTGGTCGGGCCACCTATTTCCTGCACTCCGGAGTGCTGGCGATGTCAGTTTTTTGGCTGGCTTTTGTCGGTCCTGGCTGTGTAACTCATATTACGATGGTCTGTATACCCGCCAATATGGCAGTCATTTAGCGGCCGCCACTATGGCGGTCTGCCGGTCTGACCACCAGCCTTGTAATCAGTCCATAGATGCTTATTGGTCCCATGTCATAAGCAGCCCCTTCAGTCACATTGGCATTTTAGTCACCAAATAGATGAGGAGGAAAAGGACAAGGAAAGACATAACTAGAGGTGCTGTGACCAGTGTGAGAAGAATTAGGAGGGCCAGGAGTATGTGGAACAGAGGAATCTGAATTCAGTAGACTGGGCCCGAAGGAACAAAATACTAGGGGTAGAAGGAACAGAAGATCATGGACCATGATACTGAGGAGGATCTGAGTGCACCAACCAGGACCAGAGGAACGAGGATGGCTGGGGTCAGAAATAACAGACTCATGTAGGATAAGACCAAAGAGGATCAGTACCCAGAGACCAATGTAGAGAAGGACCAGAGCCAGGAGGGTCAAGACCACAAATCGGATCAAGGAGGAACAAGGGACCAGAAGTGAATGAACCAGTACCAGAAAGACCACAATGAAAAAGGACATTGTCTATCAGGACCTGGACCCCCTTGATTAGAATGACCAGGGTTATAAATGACCAGAAAGTCTAGGCCCAGTAGGACCACTATCAGAAGGTCCATGGGAGTCACACTCATAGGCATCCTAAATCAGTGTTACACCAACTACATGATCGATGTTGACCCGCAAAATGCTAACTAGGACAACCAGTGCCTTTGGGATGAAGAAGAACAGCCCCAGGAGACCAGTACTAAGAGCACTATGATAGAGGGGACCAGGGCAGATTCACAAGAATAAGGTGTAAGGTGGAACAGGCAAACCAGGAGACCTGGAGGGCTACTAGGAACAGTATGGGAGAGGAGGACCTGGGGACTAGGGGGGCTAAGAAAACCAAAGTCAGTGAGACCAGTGCCAGAAACCCCAATATGGGAGGACGAAATAAAGAAGTATCCTAACTAAGACTAGACCTACATGGACCAGGAGAACCAGGAGCAGAAGGACTAGGCACAAGAAAACCAAGAGATAAACCAGGGGTGCAGAACTTGGAGGACTGATTGATGAGAATAGGGGTGAAAAGAGCCAGGACTGGGACCCTGTGAAACAAGAGACAAAGGATACAAAGGACTAGGGGCAGACGTACATGAGAATGATAAACAGACAGATTAAGAAGGATCAGTCTGTTCTAGGGTTGGGTGCAGAAATATGTGGGCAAGGAGCAGGAGGACTTGTGCCAGGAGGATCAGGACCAGATTGGAGTGGAGTACAAGGATCAGGACCAGGAAAACAATTGCTAGTAATAACAGGAAACTAGATTACGCATGACAGAGACTAGGAAGACCAAAGGGACCAGTACCAATGGCACCCAGAAGACCAGAGCAAGGTTCAACCTTGATCAAGAGGGTCAAGATAAATGGATACAGTACCAGTAGGACTAAAAGGACAAGGAAAAGATCTAGGAGGACCAAGACAAGCCAAACCAGCAGGAGAAAGACTAAGAGGTACAGCACACAAGAGGGTAGTTAAACAAGGAACTGCAGTACCAGCAACACGGCGAGGTGGATAGGGATACATCAGGGACCCAGCAGACCACCAGGATAAGATGAGGATTAGAGGTGCAAAGTTAAGGAAGGGCTAATACAAGTATGAGCCAGGAGTAAGGCCAGGGAAGCCAGGGTCAGGTAAGACCCCAGGAGCACCACATTCAGGAAACCAGTATCAGGGTGACCAAAACTACTTAGACCTGGGTCAAGATGGGAATCAGGAGGGCCAAAACATCTAGGAAAAGGAGGACGCAGACTTGGAGGAGGAACAACACCTAAAAGCAGCAAAGGACCCGGCAGAGAAGGAAGAAGACTGGGAGCAGTAGGACACCTAAGTGAGCCATCTAAGTCATCCCTTTTATAAATTGTTCTTATTCATGCTTCTTAGACTGCCAATCCCTAGAAACCCTCGCCTCTGCAGCCCACATATAGAACTGGTTAGTATTTGCTGAAAACTCTCAGCATGCAAAGTGAATAAAAAGCTGGGACTGTTACACTCTAACATCTGATTAATAGGAGACATTCTCTGATGCTGGGACAGTAGTTTGAAGGTTGACCTAAGGGGACAGGGACTGAAACCTGACAGAGGAGTTTAAAGGTGGAAGAATGAAAATGAGTGTTGTCTGTGAAGGGTAAAAGAAAGCACGATAGAAGAAGCAAAAAGCCATGGATGATTGTTCATGTGCAGAAAGGTGTCCCTTCTTGCACATAAATAATCATTCAAAAATTATAATTTGGCATGTATATGTGCCCTACATTTTGGAGCACACATAGAAGTGCCAAATCGCTATTATAAATTGTTTATGTGCGGGAAGGAACCCCTTCCTGTACATAAACAATCTACCCCCTCAACGCAGATACCCTTGCACTATGGTGCAAGGATGCCTGCATAGGCGTAGGCAGCTTAATTCAGCGCCGGCGCATGGGGAAACGCAGGGGTGCGCCGTATTCCTGTAAATACGGTGCATCCCTGTGTTTAAAATGTGGCGTAGCACTGCACTGCTATTTTTGGTGCAGTACTGCACTGCGCCACTTTGGCACAAATCAGGGCCTACATTAGTGAGACAGAGGCCCCTCGGGATGGTGGAGATCTTGTACTCTGCCATCTGACAAAGTTAACTCCATCCTTGAAACCCTAAATCAAGCCCATAGTTTCTCTTACTTTTCTCATGAGATTGGAATGAAGCCTCTCAGCAATACTATGTTGGTAATTTTAGAAAGGACCCTCTACAATTGTTTATATTTTGATAAAATCACTCTAAATATTAGATGGTTCTATGTCACTGAGATATAGCATTTCGAGTTTTGGTTTCTCTTTTACAAATCATTGTTTTCACGTGTCTTAGTCTGATTTGTTTAATTGAACTGAACTAATAATTCCAGAAAGTATTGATTGCCTGCAGAAAAATAAGACCCTCATTACAACCCTGGCGGTCGGTGTTAAAGCGGCGGTTATACTGCCAACAGGCCGGCTGCAAAAAATGGAATCACGACCATGGCAGAAACCGCCAACACAGACAGCCACTTCAACGGCCACGGCGGTAGAAACAAACACCGCAGCGGTAACCGCCAACAGACAAGCAGAAGACAAAGTAACCCCCACTGTATTTCAACACGCCTATCCGCCACCTTTTCCGGGGTGGAACCAACGCTATCAATAGCATGTCGGAAACAGTACACAGAAGGGAAAACACTCACCTCTCGACACCCAACGAGGAACCAGGACGCCATGGAGCCCGAACTACAGGTGTTACCAATGCTGCTCTTCCTCCTTCTGTATCAGGAGCAGGACAGATGCCGTCAACGACCACGGTGAGTACTGCACCTACAACACAGGGGAGGGTGGAGGGAAAAGAGAGTGACACACACATACAACACGCAATACCCCCTCCCCCACCCTCACCCACAACAACATACACACAAATACATGCAGCAACATTGCATATATACCCCACCATCCCCTGGAAGAACGCAAGGACAAAAGGAAATGATTGCAATGATTGTAATCATGAATAATCAGATAGTGAAAGTTCAAAAATCAGTATATACAAATATGTACACCAACTACACAAGTCAGGATAGTGTATCAATCATTATCCGTGGACCACTGGGCCCAAAATGCATGGGCAAAGCCCACACTAGATACCTGACTGGAAACGGAGAGAACACTGCTGGGGCATCAGGTCGAAAATATACAGGCACCTCAGGGGGAGAGGTGGTACCTCAGCCAGATGAACGCACAATGCCACTGCTGCACGAGGGGGCTCCATGCCCATTGCTGTATCGTGGGGAGTGCAAAGCCACAGTCTCTCAAGTCTCTCCAGTGGGTGGTTTGCCCACTGCTTTATCCTGGGGAGTGCAAAGCCACAGTCTCTCAAGTCTCTCCAGTGGGTGGTTTGCCCACTGCTTTATCCTGGGGAGTGCAAAGCCACAGTCTCTCAAGTGGATGTCATTCTCCACTGGTTCTGGAGGGGGCCTGGTGCCCAGAGTGCTTCATCCTGCCAAAGACTGAGGTAGTGGATGTATCTCTCCACTGGTTCTGGAGGGGGCATGGTGCCCAGAGTGCTTCATTCTGCCAAGGACTGAGGTAGTGGATGTAGGACTGAGGTAGTGGATGTATCGTCCACTGGTTCTGGAGGGGGCCTGGTGCCCAGAGTGCTTCATCCTGACAAGGACTGAGGTAGTCGATGTATCTTTCCACTGGTTCTGGAGGGGGCCTGGTGCCCAGAGGTCATCATCCTGCCAAGGACTGAGGTAGTGGATGTGATTCTCCACTGGTTCTGGAGGGGGCATGGTGCCCAGAGTGCACCACGTGCAGTGTGGCCGGCACAATTCCCTCACCTGGGTGTGTGTGCCACAAGATTGCCGAGGTACAGGTAGCATGATACGCCATGGAGGCAGCAACATACCCCACACTGCTGCGGCATCGCCTTCCACATGCAGGTGCAAACAGTAATGGAAGACATGCCTCATGGAAGCTGCCCAGGGTCCAGGAACTCTCCTCCAGCCTTGGATGACTGACCACTGGGGATGGTAACCATGTCAGCGGTGGTGCCACTGTCCGAGCACGTCGCATGGCTGGTGGCTGTGCTTGCGGCGGTGTCTGTGGCGGCGGTGCTGGCGGTGGTGCATGGGTCAGCACCTGCTGAGGGACACAGCAGGACGTCTCCTGCAGCCTTGGACGGCTGCCCACTGGGGAAGAGGCTGGGGGCTGTCGCTGAGGCTGTAGACGTGCCAGTGGCTGTGTAGGTGGTGGTGCAGGTGGCGGTGAAGGTGGTGGTGCAGGTGGCGGTTGTGGTGGCGGGGCAGCTAGCGGTGTTCGCCGCCGTACAGATTGGTGTGGTCGTGGACAGAAGGTGTGACACTGGTCCCTCAGTCGGTGCCACCGTGCCCTCTCCTGACCTGCTCTTCTACTTTTGTCCCTTCCCCACCTTTGATGGAGCCGCAGTTGTCTTGCCACTATCCCTGGCCCTAGGGGAAGGACGGAGGAGGTGAAGGGAAGAGGTCAAGGGTTGCCAGGAAAAGTTTTTTAGACACACTGGGATGGGAAGATGGAGGGGGTATGGGAGTGGAGGAAGAGGTAGGGGTTGTAGGAGGTATACATTTGCTGAATTCGGGTGAAGGTGCATGGGCCGGAGGCTGTTGTGAGGTGGATGCCTGGTGGGTGGGTGTGTGCCTGCGTTTGTGTACTTTGGGAGGAGGGCTCACAGACGCACTGGGAGAGGACACAGGGGATGTGTGAATGGTAGTGGGTGTGGTGATTGCACGTGAGCGGTGTGTGGTGATGGGCGTGCTGGTGATGGAGGTAGTGGCATCCTGACAGAGATTTTAAAAAGTATGGGACACAACAAAACTATGTGGCTTCCTAAGCCACAGCACCTGCAGATCTGTGCCCTTTACTATACATTTTGACACACATGGTACAATCTAGTCTGTGAGGAGGGAAAAATGGTGAAGTAATGGGACAAAAGTGGACATGAGGTATGTACCTGCACTTCTGGTGCACTATAGAACTGTTGATACAGGGGTCGGACCTCCTCCACCAGCTTCTCCAACTCCTTCGAGGAGAAGGCAGGGGCCTTATTACCTGCTGGATGTGGCATAATTGCACCCAGAGGCAGTACACAGCATCTCAGGTTGTAGAGGTCTTGCTGGCAGCAGTGTCAGGAGTCAACTGAGGGATTATTCAGAACATGGCGGTCAAGTCTGCCACTTAAGCGGCCGTCACCGCCGGCAGAGAAAGCTATTGGCCAGAGACCACCACTGCCAATGTTAGCCTATGGCTGTGTCCGCCACAGTAGTAACCGCCTACCGCCATGATGACATCTGCCGACGGATGTGGGCGATAATTAGTGTCCAGTGAAGAAGGTCAGGCACCTGCCATTTTAATAACATTTTCTGTTGTATTTGGTAAATAAAAAATCCCAAGTCCGCAAAATGTTCTGAACAACTGATAAGTGCTGGTCTTGTCCTATCATATTTGTTTTCCTTACATTCACAGCATTTTTGTACATTGTCAGGCACATATGGCAAGCTTATTTTGGCCACAGACACCCCCCACCCACTGTCATTTTAAATTAGGAGACTTATTTCACATTCCAAGTAGCATGTCTAATGTAAAAAAAGTGTTGCTGTCCAGATAGATAATGTGTACACATTTGTGGTGAAGAAATGGGGAAACATGTTACGTCTGGGTAATTAACAGTTGTAACATGTATTGTACCCAGACGTAACATGTGTCAGGTGTCTGAATGCGTGTCAGCTGTGTTGTTTTTTAAATCATTCAATGTAGTGTTATGTATTACTATAGTGGCCATAACCACAGAGGTTTGGACCTCCACAACATGACCGCCAATGCAGTTTGGTACATGTAATAGGTTCGGTGGTTGGTTGTCGGAATGTTGGTGCTGGTGGTCGGGCCACCTATTTCCTGCACTCCGGAGTGCTGGCGATGTCAGTTTTTTGGCTGGCTTTTGTCGGTCCTGGCTGTGTAACTCATATTACGATGGTCTGTATACCCGCCAATATGGCAGTCATTTAGCGGCCGCCACTATGGCGGTCTGCCGGTCTGACCACCAGCCTTGTAATCAGTCCATAGATGCTTATTGGTCCCATGTCATAAGCAGCCCCTTCAGTCACATTGGCATTTTAGTCACCAAATAGATGAGGAGGAAAAGGACAAGGAAAGACATAACTAGAGGTGCTGTGACCAGTGTGAGAAGAATTAGGAGGGCCAGGAGTATGTGGAACAGAGGAATCTGAATTCAGTAGACTGGGCCCGAAGGAACAAAATACTAGGGGTAGAAGGAACAGAAGATCATGGACCATGATACTGAGGAGGATCTGAGTGCACCAACCAGGACCAGAGGAACGAGGATGGCTATGGTCAGAAATAACAGACTCATGTAGGATAAGACCAAAGAGGATCAGTACCCAGAGACCAATGTAGAGAAGGACCAGAGCCAGGAGGGTCAAGACCACAAATCGGATCAAGGAGGAACAAGGGACCAGAAGTGAATGAACCAGTACCAGAAAGACCACAATGAAAAAGGACATTGTCTATCAGGACCTGGACCCCCTTGATTAGAATGACCAGGGTTATAAATGACCAGAAAGTCTAGGCCCAGTAGGACCACTATCAGAAGGTCCATGGGAGTCACACTCATAGGCATCCTAAATCAGTGTTACACCAACTACATGATCGATGTTGACCCGCAAAATGCTAACTAGGACAACCAGTGCCTTTGGGATGAAGAAGAACAGCCCCAGGAGACCAGTACTAAGAGCACTATGATAGAGGGGACCAGGGCAGATTCACAAGAATAAGGTGTAAGGTGGAACAGGCAAACCAGGAGACCTGGAGGGCTACTAGGAACAGTATGGGACAGGAGGACCTGGGGACTAGGGGGGCTAAGAAAACCAAAGTCAGTGAGACCAGTGCCAGAAAACCCAATATGGGAGGATGAAATAAAGAAGTATCCTAACTAAGACTAGACCTACATGGACCAGGAGAACCAGGAGCAGAAGGACTAGGCACAAGAAAACCAAGAGATAAACCAGGGGTGCAGAACTTGGAGGACTGATTGATGAGAATAGGGGTGAAAAGAGCCAGGACTGGGACCCTGTGAAACAAGAGACAAAGGATACAAAGGACTAGGGGCAGACGTACATGAGAATGATAAACAGACAGATTAAGAAGGATCAGTCTGTTCTAGGGTTGGGTGCAGAAATATGAGGGCAAGGAGCAGGAGGACTTGTGCCAGGAGGATCAGGACCAGATTGGAGTGGAGTACAAGGATCAGGACCAGGAAAACAATTGCTAGTAATAACAGGAAACTAGATTACGCATGACAGAGACTAGGAAGACCAAAGGGACCAGTACCAATGGCACCCAGAAGACCAGAGCAAGGTTCAACCTTGATCAAGAGGGTCAAGATAAATGGATACAGTACCAGTAGGACTAAAAGGACAAGGAAAAGATCTAGGAGGACCAAGACAAGCCAAACCAGCAGGAGAAAGACTAAGAGGTACAGCACACAAGAGGGTAGTTAAACAAGGAACTGCAGTACCAGCAACACAGCGTGGTGGTTAGTGATACATCAGGGACCCAGCAGACCACCAGGATAAGATGAGGATTAGAGGTGTAAAGTTAAGGAAGGGCTAATACAAGTATGAGCCAGGAGTAAGGCCAGGGAAGCCAGGGTCAGGTATGACCCCAGGAGCACCACATTCAGGAAACCAGTATCAGGGTGACCAAAACTACTTAGACCTTGGTCAAAATGAGAATCAGGAGGGCCAAAACATCTAGGAAAAGGAGGACGCAGACTTGGAGGAGGAACAACACCTAAAAGCAGCAAAGGACCCGGCAGAGAAGGAAGAAGACTGGGAGCAGTAGGACACCTAAGTGAGCCATCTAAGTCATCCCTTTTATAAATTGTTCTTATTCATGCTTCTTAGACTGCCAATCCCTAGAAACCCTCGCCTCTGCAGCCCACATATAGAACTGGTTAGTATTTGCTGAAAACTCTCAGCATGCAAAGTGAATAAAAAGCTGGGACTGTTACACTCTAATATCTGATTAATAGGAGACATTCTCTGATGCTGGGACAGTAGTTTGAAGGTTGACCTAAGGGGACAGGGACTGAAACCTGACAGAGGAGTTTAAAGGCGGAAGAATGAAAATGAGTGTTGTCTGTGATGGATGATTGTTCATGTGCAGAAAGGTGTCCCTTCTTGCACATAAATAATCATTCAAAAATTATAATTTGGCATGTATATGTGCCCTACATTTTGGAGCACACATAGAAGTGCCAAATCGCTATTATAAATTGTTTATGTGCGGGAAGGAACCCCTTCCTGTACATAAACAATCTACCCCCTCAATGCAGATACCCTTGCACTATGGTGCAAGGATGCCTGCATAGGCGTAGGCAGCTTAATTCAGCGCCGGCGCATGGGGAAACGCAGGGGTGCGCCGTATTCCTGTAAATACGGTGCATCCCTGTGTTTAAAATGTGGCGTAGCACTGCACTGCTATTTTTGGTGCAGTACTGCACTGCGCCACTTTGGCACAAATCAGGGCCTACATTAGTGAGACAGAGGCCCCTCGGGATGGTGGAGATCTTGTACTCTGCCATCTGACAAAGTTAACTCCATCCTTGAAACCCTAAATCAAGCCCATAGTTTCTCTTACTTTTCTCATGAGATTGGAATGAAGCCTCTCAGCAATACTATGTTGGTAATTTTAGAAAGGACCCTCTACAATTGTTTATATTTTGATAAAATCACTCTAAATATTAGATGGTTCTATGTCACTGAGATATAGCATTTCGAGTTTTGGTTTCTCTTTTACAAATCATTGTTTTCACGTGTCTTAGTCTGATTTGTTTAATTGAACTGAACCTGAACTAATAATTCCAGAAAGTATTGATTGCCTGCAGAAAAATAAGACCCTCATTACAACCCTGGCGGTCGGTGTTAAAGCGGCGGTTATAATGCCAACAGGCCGGCTGCAAAAAATGGAATCACGACCATGGCAGAAACCGCCAACACAGACAGCCACTTCAACGGCCACGGCGGTAGAAACAAACACCGCAGCGGTAACCGCCAACAGACAAGCAGAAGACAAAGTACCCCCCACTGTATTTCAACACGCCTATCCGCCACCTTTTCCGGGGTGGAACCAACGCTATCAATAGCATGTCGGAAACAGTACACAGAAGGGAAAACACTCACCTCTCGACACCCAACGAGGAACCAGGACGCCATGGAGCCCGAACTACAGGTGTTACCAATGCTGCTCTTCCTCCTTCTGTATCAGGAGCAGGACAGATGCCGTCAACGACCACGGTGAGTACTGCACCTACAACACAGGGGAGGGTGGAGGGAAAAGAGAGTGACACACACATACAACACGCAATACCCCCTCCCCCACCCTCACCCACAACAACATACACACAAATACATGCAGCAACATTGCATATATACCCCACCATCCCCTGGAAGAACGCAAGGACAAAAGGAAATGATTGCAATGATTGTAATCATGAATAATCAGATAGTGAAAGTTCAAAAATCAGTATATACAAATATGTACACCAACTACACAAGTCAGGATAGTGTATCAATCATTATCCGTGGACCACTGGGCCCAAAATGCATGGGCAAAGCCCACACTAGATACCTGACTGGAAACGGAGAGAACACTGCTGGGGCATCAGGTCGAAAATATACAGGCACCTCAGGGGGAGAGGTGGTACCTCAGCCAGATGAACGCACGATGCCACTGCTGCACGAGGGGGCTCCATGCCCATTGCTGTATCGTGGGGAGTGCAAAGCCACAGTCTCTCAAGTCTCTCCAGTGGGTGGTTTGCCCACTGCTTTATCCTGGGGAGTGCAAAGCCACAGTCTCTCAAGTCTCTCCAGTGGGTGGTTTGCCCACTGCTTTATCCTGGGGAGTGCAAAGCCACAGTCTCTCAAGTGGATGTCATTCTCCACTGGTTCTGGAGGGGGCCTGGTGCCCAGAGTGCTTCATCCTGCCAAAGACTGAGGTAGTGGATGTATCTCTCCACTGGTTCTGGAGGGGGCATGGTGCCCAGAGTGCTTCATTCTGCCAAGGACTGAGGTAGTGGATGTAGGACTGAGGTAGTGGATGTATCGTCCACTGGTTCTGGAGGGGGCCTGGTGCCAAGAGTGCTTCATCCTGACAAGGACTGAGGTAGTCGATGTATCTTTCCACTGGTTCTGGAGGGGGCCTGGTGCCCAGAGGTCATCATCCTGCCAAGGACTGAGGTAGTGGATGTGATTCTCCACTGGTTCTGGAGGGGGCATGGTGCCCAGAGTGCACCACGTGCAGTGTGGCCGGCACAATTTCCTCACCTGGGTGTGTGTGCCACGAGATTGCCGAGGTACAGGTAGCATGATACGCCATGGAGGCAGCAACATACCCCACACTGCTGCGGCATCGCCTTCCACCTGCAGGTGCAAACAGTAATGGAAGACATGCCTCATGGAAGCTGCCCAGGGTCCAGGAACTTGACCAGTGGGGATGGTAACCATGTCAGCGGTGGTGCCACTGTCCGAGCACGTCGCATGGCTGGTGGCTGTGCTTGCGGCGGTGTCTGTGGCGGCGGTGCTGGCGGTGGTGCATGGGTCAGCACCTGCTGAGGGACACAGCAGGACGTCTCCTGCAGCCTTGGACGGCTGCCCACTGGGGAAGAGGCTGGGGGCTGTCGCTGAGGCTGTAGACGTGCCAGTGGCTGTGTAGGTGGTGGTGCAGGTGGCGGTGAAGGTGGTGGTGCAGGTGGCGGTTGTGGTGGCGGGCAGCTAGCGGTGTTTGCCGCCGTACAGATTGGTGTGGTCGTGGACAGAAGGTGTGACACTGGTCTCTCAGTCGGTGCCACCGTGCCCTCTCCTGACCTGCTCTTCTACTTTTGTCCCTTCCCCACCTTTGATGGTGCCGCAGTTGTCTTGCCACTATCCCTGGCCCTAGGGGAAGGACGGAGGAGGTGAAGGGAAGAGGTCAAGGGTTGCCAGGAAAAGTTTTTTAGACACACTGGGATGGGAAGATGGAGGGGGTATGGGAGTGGAGGAAGAGGTAGGGGTTGTAGGAGGTATACATTTGCTGAATTCGGGTGAAGGTGCATGGGCCGGAGGCTGTTGTGAGGTGGATGCCTGGTGGGTGGGTGTGTGCCTGCGTTTGTGTACTTTGGGAGGAGGGCTCACAGACGCACTGGGAGAGGACACAGGGGATGTGTGAATGGTAGTGGGTGTGGTGATTGCACGTGAGCGGTGTGTGGTGATGGGCGTGCTGGTGATGGAGGTAGTGGCATCCTGACAGAGATTTTAAAAAGTATGGGACACAACAAAACTATGTGGCTTCCTAAGCCACAGCACCTGCAGATCTGTGCCCTTTACTATACATTTTGACACACATGGTACAATCTAGTCTGTGAGGAGGGAAAAATGGTGAAGTAATGGGACAAAAGTGGACATGAGGTATGTACCTGCACTTCTGGTGCACTATAGAACTGTTCATACAGGGGTCGGACCTCCTCCACCAGCTTCTCCAACTCCTTCGAGGAGAAGGCAGGGGCCTTATTACCTGCTGGATGTGGCATAATTGCACCCAGAGGCAGTACACAGCATCTCAGGTTGTAGAGGTCTTGCTGGCAGCAGTGTCAGGAGTCAACTGAGGGATTATTCAGAACATGGCGGTCAAGTCTGCCACTTATGCGGCCGTCACCGCCGGCAGAGAAAGCTATTGGCCAGAGACCACCACTGCCAATGTTAGCCTATGGCTGTGTCCGCCACAGTAGTAACCGCCTACCGCCATGATGACATCTGCCGACGGATGTGGGCGGTAATTAGTGTCCAGTGAAGAAGGTCAGGCACCTGCCATTTTAATAACATTTTCTGTTGTATTTGGTAAATAAAAAATCCCAAGTCCGCAAAATGTTCTGAACAACTGATAAGTGCTGGTCTTGTCCTATCATATTTGTTTTCCTTACATTCACAGCATTTTTGTACATTGTCAGGCACATATGGCAAGCTTATTTTGGCCACAGACACCCCCACCCACTGTCATTTTAAATTAGGAGACTTATTTCACATTCCAAGTAGCATGTCTAATGTAAAAAAAGTGTTGCTGTCCAGATAGATAATGTGTACACATTTGTGGTGAAGAAATGGGGAAACATGTTACGTCTGGGTAATTAACAGTTGTAACATGTATTGTACCCAGACGTAACATGTGTCAGGTGTCTGAATGCGTGTCAGCTGTGTTGTTTTTTAAATCATTCAATGTAGTGTTATGTATTACTATAGTTGCCATAACCACAGAGGTTTGGACCTCCACAACATGACCGCCAATGCAGTTTGGTACATGTAATAGGTTCGGTGGTTGGTTGTCGGAATGTTGGTGCTGGTGGTCGGGCCACCTATTTCCTGCACTCCGGAGTGCTGGCGGTGTCAGTTTTTTGGCTGGCTTTTGTCGGTCCTGGCTGTGTAACTCATATTACGATGGTCTGTATACCCGCCAATATGGCAGTCATTTAGCGGCCGCCACTATGGCGGTCTGCCGGTCTGACCACCAGCCTTGTAATCAGTCCATAGATGCTTATTGGTCCCATGTCATAAGCAGCCCCTTCAGTCACACTGGCATTTTAGTCACCAAATAGATTAGGAGGAAAAGGACAAGGAAAGACATAACTAGAGGTGCTGTGACCAGTGTGAGAAGAATTAGGAGGGCCAGGAGTATGTGGAACAGAGGAATCTGAATTCAGTAGACTGGGCCCGAAGGAACAAAATACTAGGGGTAGAAGGAACAGAAGATCATGGACCATGATACTGAGGAGGATCTGAGTGCACCAACCAGGACCAGAGGAATGAGGATGGCTAGGGTCAGAAATAACAGACTCATGTAGGATAAGACCAAAGAGGATCAGTACCCAGAGACCAATGTAGAGAAGGACCAGAGCCAGGAGGGTCAAGACCACAAATCGGATCAAGGAGGAACAAGGGACCAGAAGTGAATGAACCAGTACCAGAAAGACCACAATGAAAAAGGACATTGTCTATCAGGACCTGGACCCCCTTGATTAGAATGACCAGGGTTATAAATGACCAGAAAGTCTAGGCCCAGTAGGACCACTATCAGAAGGTCCATGGGAGTCACACTCATAGGCATCCTAAATCAGTGTTACACCAACTACATGATCGATGTTGACCCGCAAAATGCTAACTAGGACAACCAGTGCCTTTGGGATGAAGAAGAACAGCCCCAAGAGACCAGTACTAAGAGCACTATGATAGAGGGGACCAGGGCAGATTCACAAGAATAAGGTGTAAGGTGGAACAGGCAAACCAGGAGACCTGGAGGGCTACTAGGAACAGTATGGGACAGGAGGACCTGGGGACTAGGGGGGCTAAGAAAACCAAAGTCAGTGAGACCAGTGCCAGAAAACCCAATATGGGAGGACGAAATAAAGAAGAATCCTAACTAAGACTAGACCTACATGGACCAGGAGAACCAGGAGCAGAAGGACTAGGCACAAGAAAACCAAGAGATAAACCAGGGGTGCAGAACTTGGAGGACTGATTGATGAGAATAGGGGTGAAAAGAGCCAGGACTGGGACCCTGTGAAACAAGAGACAAAGGATACAAAGGACTAGGGGCAGACGTACATGAGAATGATAAACAGACAGATTAAGAAGGATCAGTCTGTTCTAGGGTTGGGTGCAGAAATATGAGGGCAAGGAGCAGGAGGACTTGTGCCAGGAGGATCAGGACCAGATTGGAGTGGAGTACAAGGATCAGGACCAGGAAAACAATTGCTAGTAATAACAGGAAACTAGATTACGCATGACAGAGACTAGGAAGACCAAAGGGACCAGTACCAATGGCACCCAGAAGACCAGAGCAAGGTTCAACCTTGATCAAGAGGGTCAAGATAAATGGATACAGTACCAGTAGGACTAAAAGGACAAGGAAAAGATCTAGGAGGACCAAGACAAGCCAAACCAGCAGGAGAAAGACTAAGAGGTACAGCACACAAGAGGGTAGTTAAACAAGGAACTGCAGTACCAGCAACACGGCGAGGTGGATAGGGATACATCAGGGACCCAGCAGACCACCAGGATAAGATGAGGATTAGAGGTGCAAAGTTAAGGAAGGGCTAATACAAGTATGAGCCAGGAGTAAGGCCAGGGAAGCCAGGGTCAGGTAAGACCCCAGGAGCACCACATTCAGGAAACCAGTATCAGGGTGACCAAAACTACTTAGACCTGGGTCAAGATGGGAATCAGGAGGGCCAAAACATCTAGGAAAAGGAGGACGCAGACTTGGAGGAGGAACAACACCTAAAAGCAGCAAAGGACCCGGCAGAGAAGGAAGAAGACTGGGAGCAGTAGGACACCTAAGTGAGCCATCTAAGTCATCCCTTTTATAAATTGTTCTTATTCATGCTTCTTAGACTGCCAATCCCTAGAAACCCTCGCCTCTGCAGCCCACATATAGAACTGGTTAGTATTTGCTGAAAACTCTCAGCATGCAAAGTGAATAAAAAGCTGGGACTGTTACACTCTAACATCTGATTAATAGGAGACATTCTCTGATGCTGGGACAGTAGTTTGAAGGTTGACCTAAGGGGACAGGGACTGAAACCTGACAGAGGAGTTTAAAGGCGGAAGAATGAAAATGAGTGTTGTCTGTGAAGGGTAAAAGAAAGCACGATAGAAGAAGCAAAAAGCCATGGATGATTGTTCATGTGCAGAAAGGTGTCCCTTCTTGCACATAAATAATCATTCAAAAATTATAATTTGGCATGTATATGTGCCCTACATTTTGGAGCACACATAGAAGTGCCAAATCGCTATTATAAATTGTTTATGTGCGGGAAGGAACCCCTTCCTGTACATAAACAATCTACCCCCTCAACGCAGATACCCTTGCACTATGGTGCAAGGATGCCTGCATAGGCGTAGGCAGCTTAATTCAGCGCCGGCGCATGGGGAAACGCAGGGGTGCGCCGTATTCCTGTAAATACGGTGCATCCCTGTGTTTAAAATGTGGCGTAGCACTGCACTGCTATTTTTGGTGCAGTACTGCACTGCGCCACTTTGGCACAAATCAGGGCCTACATTAGTGAGACAGAGGCCCCTCGGGATGGTGGAGATCTTGTACTCTGCCATCTGACAAAGTTAACTCCATCCTTGAAACCCTAAATCAAGCCCATAGTTTCTCTTACTTTTCTCATGAGATTGGAATGAAGCCTCTCAGCAATACTATGTTGGTAATTTTAGAAAGGACCCTCTACAATTGTTTATATTTTGATAAAATCACTCTAAATATTAGATGGTTCTATGTCACTGAGATATAGCATTTCGAGTTTTGGTTTCTCTTTTACAAATCATTGTTTTCACGTGTCTTAGTCTGATTTGTTTAATTGAACTGAACCTGAACTAATAATTCCAGAAAGTATTGATTGCCTGCAGAAAAATAAGACCCTCATTACAACCCTGGCGGTCGGTGTTAAAGCGGCGGTTATAATGTCAACAGGCCGGCTGCAAAAAATGGAATCACGACCATGGCAGAAACCGCCAACACAGACAGCCACTTCAACGGCCACGGCGGTAGAAACAAACACCGCAGCGGTAACCGCCAACAGACAAGCAGAAGACAAAGTACCCCCCACTGTATTTCAACACGCCTATCCGCCACCTTTTCCGGGGTGGAACCAACGCTATCAATAGCATGTCGGAAACAGTACACAGAAGGGAAAACACTCACCTCTCGACACCCAACGAGGAACCAGGACGCCATGGAGCCCGAACTACAGGTGTTACCAATGCTGCTCTTCCTCCTTCTGTATCAGGAGCAGGACAGATGCCGTCAACGACCACGGTGAGTACTGCACCTACAACACAGGGGAGGGTGGAGGGAAAAGAGAGTGACACACACATACAACACGCAATACCCCCTCCCCCACCCTCACCCACAACAACATACACACAAATACATGCAGCAACATTGCATATATACCCCACCATCCCCTGGAAGAACGCAAGGACAAAAGGAAATGATTGCAATGATTGTAATCATGAATAATCAGATAGTGAAAGTTCAAAAATCAGTATATACAAATATGTACACCAACTACACAAGTCAGGATAGTGTATCAATCATTATCCGTGGACCACTGGGCCCAAAATGCATGGGCAAAGCCCACACTAGATACCTGACTGGAAACGGAGAGAACACTGCTGGGGCATCAGGTCGAAAATATACAGGCACCTCAGGGGGAGAGGTGGTACCTCAGCCAGATGAACGCACGATGCCACTGCTGCACGAGGGGGCTCCATGCCCATTGCTGTATCGTGGGGAGTGCAAAGCCACAGTCTCTCAAGTCTCTCCAGTGGGTGGTTTGCCCACTGCTTTATCCTGGGGAGTGCAAAGCCACAGTCTCTCAAGTCTCTCCAGTGGGTGGTTTGCCCACTGCTTTATCCTGGGGAGTGCAAAGCCACAGTCTCTCAAGTGGATGTCATTCTCCACTGGTTCTGGAGGGGGCCTGGTGCCCAGAGTGCTTCATCCTGCCAAAGACTGAGGTAGTGAATGTATCTCTCCACTGGTTCTGGAGGGGGCATGGTGCCCAGAGTGCTTCATTCTGCCAAGGACTGAGGTAGTGGATGTAGGACTGAGGTAGTGGATGTATCGTCCACTGGTTCTGGAGGGGGCCTGGTGCCCAGAGTGCTTCATCCTGACAAGGACTGAGGTAGTCGATGTATCTTTCCACTGGTTCTGGAGGGGGCCTGGTGCCCAGAGGTCATCATCCTGCCAAGGACTGAGGTAGTGGATGTGATTCTCCACTGGTTCTGGAGGGGGCATGGTGCCCAGAGTGCACCACGTGCAGTGTGGCCGGCACAATTCCCTCACCTGGGTGTGTGTGCCACGAGATTGCTGAGGTACAGGTAGCATGATACGCCATGGAGGCAGCAACATACCCCACACTGCTGCGGCATCGCCTTCCACATGCAGGTGCAAACAGTAATGGAAGACATGCCTCATGGAAGCTGCCCAGGGTCCAGGAACTCTCCTCCAGCCTTGGATGACTGACCACTGGGGATGGTAACCATGTCAGCGGTGGTGCCACTGTCCGAGCACGTCGCATGGCGGGTGGCTGTGCTTGCGGCGGTGTCTGTGGCGGCGGTGCTGGCGGTGGTGCATGGGTCAGCACCTGCTGAGGGACACAGCAGGACGTCTCCTGCAGCCTTGGACGGCTGCCCACTGGGGAAGAGGCTGGGGGCTGTCGCTGAGGCTGTAGACGTGCCAGTGGCTGTGTAGGTGGTGGTGCAGGTGGCGGTGAAGGTGGTGGTGCAGGTGGCGGTTGTGGTGGCGGGGCAGCTAGCGGTGTTCGCCGCCGTACAGATTGGTGTGGTCGTGGACAGAAGGTGTGACACTGGTCCCTCAGTCGGTGCCACCGTGCCCTCTCCTGACCTGCTCTTCTACTTTTGTCCCTTCCCCACCTTTGATGGAGCCGCAGTTGTCTTGCCACTATCCCTGGCCCTAGGGGAAGGACGGAGGAGGTGAAGGGAAGAGGTCAAGGGTTGCCAGGAAAAGTTTTTTAGACACACTGGGATGGGAAGATGGAGGGGGTATGGGAGTGGAGGAAGAGGTAGGGGTTGTAGGAGGTATACATTTGCTGAATTCGGGTGAAGGTGCATGGGCCGGAGGCTGTTGTGAGGTGGATGCCTGGTGGGTGGGTGTGTGCCTGCGTTTGTGTACTTTGGGAGGAGGGCTCACAGACGCACTGGGAGAGGACACAGGGGATGTGTGAATGGTAGTGGGTGTGGTGATTGCACGTGAGCGGTGTGTGGTGATGGGCGTGCTGGTGATGGAGGTAGTGGCATCCTGACAGAGATTTTAAAAAGTATGGGACACAACAAAACTATGTGGCTTCCTAAGCCACAGCACCTGCAGATCTGTGCCCTTTACTATACATTTTGACACACATGGTACAATCTAGTCTGTGAGGAGGGAAAAATGGTGAAGTAATGGGACAAAAGTGGACATGAGGTATGTACCTGCACTTCTGGTGCACTATAGAACTGTTCATACAGGGGTCGGACCTCCTCCACCAGCTTCTCCAACTCCTTCGAGGAGAAGGCAGGGGCCTTATTACCTGCTGGATGTGGCATAATTGCACCCAGAGGCAGTACACAGCATCTCAGGTTGTAGAGGTCTTGCTGGCAGCAGTGTCAGGAGTCAACTGAGGGATTATTCAGAACATGGCGGTCAAGTCTGCCACTTATGCGGCCGTCACCGCCGGCAGAGAAAGCTATTGGCCAGAGACCACCACTGCCAATGTTAGCCTATGGCTGTGTCCGCCACAGTAGTAACCGCCTACCGCCATGATGACATCTGCCGACGGATGTGGGCGGTAATTAGTGTCCAGTGAAGAAGGTCAGGCACCTGCCATTTTAATAACATTTTCTGTTGTATTTGGTAAATAAAAAATCCCAAGTCCGCAAAATGTTCTGAACAACTGATAAGTGCTGGTCTTGTCCTATCATATTTGTTTTCCTTACATTCACAGCATTTTTGTACATTGTCAGGCACATATGGCAAGCTTATTTTGGCCACAGACACCCCCCACCCACTGTCATTTTAAATTAGGAGACTTATTTCACATTCCAAGTAGCATGTCTAATGTAAAAAAAGTGTTGCTGTCCAGATAGATAATGTGTACACATTTGTGGTGAAGAAATGGGGAAACATGTTACGTCTGGGTAATTAACAGTTGTAACATGTATTGTACCCAGACGTAACATGTGTCAGGTGTCTGAATGCGTGTCAGCTGTGTTGTTTTTTAAATCATTCAATGTAGTGTTATGTATTACTATAGTGGCCATAACCACAGAGGTTTGGACCTCCACAACATGCCCGCCAATGCAGTTTGGTACATGTAATAGGTTCGGTGGTTGGTTGTCGGAATGTTGGTGCTGGTGGTCGGGCCACCTATTTCCTGCACTCCGGAGTGCTGGCGATGTCAGTTTTTTGGCTGGCTTTTGTCGGTCCTGGCTGTGTAACTCATATTACGATGGTCTGTATACCCGCCAATATGGCAGTCATTTAGCGGCCGCCACTATGGCGGTCTGCCGGTCTGACCACCAGCCTTGTAATCAGTCCATAGATGCTTATTGGTCCCATGTCATAAGCAGCACCTTCAGTCACATTGGCATTTTAGTCACCAAATAGATGAGGAGGAAAAGGACAAGGAAAGACATAACTAGAGGTGCTGTGACCAGTGTGAGAAGAATTAGGAGGGCCAGGAGTATGTGGAACAGAGGAATCTGAATTCAGTAGACTGGGCCCGAAGGAACAAAATACTAGGGGTAGAAGGAACAGAAGATCATGGACCATGATACTGAGGAGGATCTGAGTGCACCAACCAGGACCAGAGGAACGAGGATGGCTAGGGTCAGAAATAACAGACTCATGTAGGATAAGACCAAAGAGGATCAGTACCCAGAGACCAATGTAGAGAAGGACCAGAGCCAGGAGGGTCAAGACCACAAATCGGATCAAGGAGGAACAAGGGACCAGAAGTGAATGAACCAGTACCAGAAAGACCACAATGAAAAAGGACATTGTCTATCAGGACCTGGACCCCCTTGATTAGAATGACCAGGGTTATAAATGACCAGAAAGTCTAGGCCCAGTAGGACCACTATCAGAAGGTCCATGGGAGTCACACTCATAGGCATCCTAAATCAGTGTTACACCAACTACATGATCGATGTTGACCCGCAAAATGCTAACTAGGACAACCAGTGCCTTTGGGATGAAGAAGAACAGCCCCAGGAGACCAGTACTAAGAGCACTATGATAGAGGGGACCAGGGCAGATTCACAAGAATAAGGTGTAAGGTGGAACAGGCAAACCAGGAGACCTGGAGGGCTACTAGGAACAGTATGGGACAGGAGGACCTGGGGACTAGGGGGGCTAAGAAAACCAAAGTCAGTGAGACCAGTGCCAGAAAACCCAATATGGGAGGACGAAATAAAGAAGTATCCTAACTAAGACTAGACCTACATGGACCAGGAGAACCAGGAGCAGAAGGACTAGGTACAAGAAAACCAAGAGATAAACCAGGGGTGCAGAACTTGGAGGACTGATTGATGAGAATAGGGGTGAAAAGAGCCAGGACTGGGACCCTGTGAAACAAGAGACAAAGGATACAAAGGACTAGGGGCAGACGTACATGAGAATGATAAACAGACAGATTAAGAAGGATCAGTCTGTTCTAGGGTTGGGTGCAGAAATATGAGGGCAAGGAGCAGGAGGACTTGTGCCAGGAGGATCAGGACCAGATTGGAGTGGAGTACAAGGATCAGGACCAGGAAAACAATTGCTAGTAATAACAGGAAACTAGATTACGCATGACAGAGACTAGGAAGACCAAAGGGACCAGTACCAATGGCACCCAGAAGACCAGAGCAAGGTTCAACCTTGATCAAGAAGGTCAAGATAAATGGATACAGTACCAGTAGGACTAAAAGGACAAGGAAAAGATCTAGGAGGACCAAGACAAGCCAAACCAGCAGGAGAAAGACTAAGAGGTACAGCACACAAGAGGGTAGTTAAACAAGGAACTGCAGTACCAGCAACACAGCGAGGTGGTTAGTGATACATCAGGGACCCAGCAGACCACCAGGATAAGATGAGGATTAGAGGTGTAAAGTTAAGGAAGGGCTAATACAAGTATGAGCCAGGAGTAAGGCCAGGGAAGCCAGGGTCAGGTAAGACCCCAGGAGCACCACATTCAGGAAACCAGTATCAGGGTGACCAAAACTACTTAGACCTTGGTCAAAATGAGAATCAGGAGGGCCAAAACATCTAGGAAAAGGAGGACGCAGACTTGGAGGAGGAACAACACCTAAAAGCAGCAAAGGACCCGGCAGAGAAGGAAGAAGACTGGGAGCAGTAGGACACCTAAGTGAGCCATCTAAGTCATCCCTTTTATAAATTGTTCTTATTCATGCTTCTTAGACTGCCAATCCCTAGAAACCCTCGCCTCTGCAGCCCACATATAGAACTGGTTAGTATTTGCTGAAAACTCTCAGCATGCAAAGTGAATAAAAAGCTGGGACTGTTACACTCTAACATCTGATTAATAGGAGACATTCTCTGATGCTGGGACAGTAGTTTGAAGGTTGACCTAAGGGGACAGGGACTGAAACCTGACAGAGGAGTTTAAAGGCGGAAGAATGAAAATGAGTGTTGTCTGTGATGGATGATTGTTCATGTGCAGAAAGGTGTCCCTTCTTGCACATAAATAATCATTCAAAAATTATAATTTGGCATGTATATGTGCCCTACAATTTGGAGCACACATAGAAGTGCCAAATCGCTATTATAAATTGTTTATGTGCGGGAAGGAACCCCTTCCTGTACATAAACAATCTACCCCCTCAACGCAGATACCCTTGCACTATGGTGCAAGGATGCCTGCATAGGCGTAGGCAGCTTAATTCAGCGCCGGCGCATGGGGAAACGCAGGGGTGCGCCGTATTCCTGTAAATACGGTGCATCCCTGTGTTTAAAATGTGGCGTAGCACTGCACTGCTATTTTTGGTGCAGTACTGCACTGCGCCACTTTGGCACAAATCAGGGCCTACATTAGTGAGACAGAGGCCCCTCGGGATGGTGGAGATCTTGTACTCTGCCATCTGACAAAGTTAACTCCATCCTTGAAACCCTAAATCAAGCCCATAGTTTCTCTTACTTTTCTCATGAGATTGGAATGAAGCCTCTCAGCAATACTATGTTGGTAATTTTAGAAAGGACCCTCTACAATTGTTTATATTTTGATAAAATCACTCTAAATATTAGATGGTTCTATGTCACTGAGATATAGCATTTCGAGTTTTGGTTTCTCTTTTACAAATCATTGTTTTCACGTGTCTTAGTCTGATTTGTTTAATTGAACTGAACCTGAACTAATAATTCCAGAAAGTATTGATTGCCTGCAGAAAAATAAGACCCTCATTACAACCCTGGCGGTCGGTGTTAAAGCGGCGGTTATAATGCCAACAGGCCGGCTGCAAAAAATGGAATCACGACCATGGCAGAAACCGCCAACACAGACAGCCACTTCAACGGCCACGGCGGTAGAAACAAACACCGCAGCGGTAACCGCCAACAGACAAGCAGAAGACAAAGTACCCCCCACTGTATTTCAACACGCCTATCCGCCACCTTTTCCGGGGTGGAACCAACGCTATCAATAGCATGTCGGAAACAGTACACAGAAGGGAAAACACTCACCTCTCGACACCCAACGAGGAACCAGGACGCCATGGAGCCCGAACTACAGGTGTTACCAATGCTGCTCTTCCTCCTTCTGTATCAGGAGCAGGACAGATGCCGTCAACGACCACGGTGAGTACTGCACCTACAACACAGGGGAGGGTGGAGGGAAAAGAGAGTGACACACACATACAACACGCAATACCCCCTTCCCCACCCTCACCCACAACAACATACACACAAATACATGCAGCAACATTGCATATATACCCCACCATCCCCTGGAAGAACGCAAGGACAAAAGGAAATGATTGCAATGATTGTAATCATGAATAATCAGATAGTGAAAGTTCAAAAATCAGTATATACAAATATGTACACCAACTACAAAAGTCAGGATAGTGTATCAATCATTATCCGTGGACCACTGGGCCCAAAATGCATGGGCAAAGCCCACACTAGATACCTGACTGGAAACGGAGAGAACACTGCTGGGGCATCAGGTCGAAAATATACAGGCACCTCAGGGGGAGAGGTGGTACCTCAGCCAGATGAACGCACGATGCCACTGCTGCACGAGGGGGCTCCATGCCCATTGCTGTATCGTGGGGAGTGCAAAGCCACAGTCTCTCATTTCTCTCCAGTGGGTGGTTTGCCCACTGCTTTATCCTGGGGAGTGCAAAGCCACAGTCTCTCAAGTCTCTCCAGTGGGTGGTTTGCCCACTGCTTTATCCTGGGGAGTGCAAAGCCACAGTCTCTCAAGTGGATGTCATTCTCCACTGGTTCTGGAGGGGGCCTGGTGCCCAGAGTGCTTCATCCTGCCAAAGACTGAGGTAGTGGATGTATCTCTCCACTGGTTCTGGAGGGGGCATGGTGCCCAGAGTGCTTCATTCTGCCAAGGACTGAGGTAGTGGATGTAGGACTGAGGTAGTGGATGTATCGTCCACTGGTTCTGGAGGGGGCCTGGTGCCCAGAGTGCTTCATCCTGACAAGGACTGAGGTAGTCGATGTATCTTTCCACTGGTTCTGGAGGGGGCCTGGTGCCCAGAGGTCATCATCCTGCCAAGGACTGAGGTAGTGGATGTGATTCTCCACTGGTTCTGGAGGGGGCATGGTGCCCAGAGTGCACCACGTGCAGTGTGGCCGGCACAATTCCCTCACCTGGGTGTGTGTGCCACGAGATTGCTGAGGTACAGGTAGCATGATACGCCATGGAGGCAGCAACATACCCCACACTGCTGCAGCATCGCCTTCCACATGCAGGTGCAAACAGTAATGGAAGACATGCCTCATGGAAGCTGCCCAGGGTCCAGGAACTCTCCTCCAGCCTTGGATGACTGACCACTGGGGATGGTAACCATGTCAGCGGTGGTGCCACTGTCCGAGCACGTCGCATGGCTGGTGGCTGTGCTTGCGGCGGTGTCTGTGGCGGCGGTGCTGGCGGTGGTGCATGGGTCAGCACCTGCTGAGGGACACAGCAGGACGTCTCCTGCAGCCTTGGACGGCTGCCCACTGGGGAAGAGGCTGGGGGCTGTCGCTGAGGCTGTAGACGTGCCAGTGGCTGTGTAGGTGGTGGTGCAGGTGGCGGTGAAGGTGGTGGTGCAGGTGGCGGTTGTGGTGGCGGGGCAGCTAGCGGTGTTCGCCGCCGTACAGATTGGTGTGGTCGTGGACAGAAGGTGTGACACTGGTCCCTCAGTCGGTGCCACCGTGCCCTCTCCTGACCTGCTCTTCTACTTTTGTCCCTTCCCCACCTTTGATGGAGCCGCAGTTGTCTTGCCACTATCCCTGGCCCTAGGGGAAGGACGGAGGAGGTGAAGGGAAGAGGTCAAGGGTTGCCAGGAAAAGTTTTTTAGACACACTGGGATGGGAAGATGGAGGGGGTATGGGAGTGGAGGAAGAGGTAGGGGTTGTAGGAGGTATACATTTGCTGAATTCGGGTGAAGGTGCATGGGCCGGAGGCTGTTGTGAGGTGGATGCCTGGTGGGTGGGTGTGTGCCTGCGTTTGTGTACTTTGGGAGGAGGGCTCACAGACGCACTGGGAGAGGACACAGGGGATGTGTGAATGGTAGTGGGTGTGGTGATTGCACGTGAGCGGTGTGTGGTGATGGGCGTGCTGGTGATGGAGGTAGTGGCATCCTGACAGAGATTTTAAAAAGTATGGGACACAACAAAACTATGTGGCTTCCTAAGCCACAGCACCTGCAGATCTGTGCCCTTTACTATACATTTTGACACACATGGTACAATCTAGTCTGTGAGGAGGGAAAAATGGTGAAGTAATGGGACAAAAGTGGACATGAGGTATGTACCTGCACTTCTGGTGCACTATAGAACTGTTCATACAGGGGTCGGACCTCCTCCACCAGCTTTTCCAACTCCTTCGAGGAGAAGGCAGGGGCCTTATTACCTGCTGGATGTGGCATAATTGCACCCAGAGGCAGTACACAGCATCTCAGGTTGTAGAGGTCTTGCTGGCAGCAGTGTCAGGAGTCAACTGAGGGATTATTCAGAACATGGCGGTCAAGTCTGCCACTTATGCGGCCGTCACCGCCGGCAGAGAAAGCTATTGGCCAGAGACCACCACTGCCAATGTTAGCCTATGGCTGTGTCCGCCACAGTAGTAACCGCCTACCGCCATGATGACATCTGCCGACGGATGTGGGCGGTAATTAGTGTCCAGTGAAGAAGGTCAGGCACCTGCCATTTTAATAACATTTTCTGTTGTATTTGGTAATTAAAAAATCCCAAGTCCGCAAAATGTTCTGAACAACTGATAAGTGCTGGTCTTGTCCTATCATATTTGTTTTCCTTACATTCACAGCATTTTTGTACATTGTCAGGCACATATGGCAAGCTTATTTTGGCCACAGACACCCCCCACCCACTGTCATTTTAAATTAGGAGACTTATTTCACATTCCAAGTAGCATGTCTAATGTAAAAAAAGTGTTGCTGTCCAGATAGATAATGTGTACACATTTGTGGTGAAGAAATGGGGAAACATGTTACGTCTGGGTAATTAACAGTTGTAACATGTATTGTACCCAGACGTAACATGTGTCAGGTGTCTGAATGCGTGTCAGCTGTGTTGTTTTTTAAATCATTCAATGTAGTGTTATGTATTACTATAGTGGCCATAACCACAGAGGTTTGGACCTCCACAACATGACCGCCAATGCAGTTTGGTACATGTAATAGGTTCGGTGGTTGGTTGTCGGAATGTTGGTGCTGGTGGTCGGGCCACCTATTTCCTGCACTCCGGAGTGCTGGCGATGTCAGTTTTTTGGCTGGCTTTTGTCGGTCCTGGCTGTGTAACTCATATTACGATGGTCTGTATACCCGCCAATATGGCAGTCATTTAGCGGCCGCCACTATGGCGGTCTGCCGGTCTGACCACCAGCCTTGTAATCAGTCCATAGATGCTTATTGGTCCCATGTCATAAGCAGCCCCTTCAGTCACATTGGCATTTTAGTCACCAAATAGATGAGGAGGAAAAGGACAAGGAAAGACATAACTAGAGGTGCTGTGACCAGTGTGAGAAGAATTAGGAGGGCCAGGAGTATGTGGAACAGAGGAATCTGAATTCAGTAGACTGGGCCCGAAGGAACAAAATACTAGGGGTAGAAGGAACAGAAGATCATGGACCATGATACTGAGGAGGATCTGAGTGCACCAACCAGGACCAGAGGAACGAGGATGGCTAGGGTCAGAAATAACAGACTCATGTAGGATAAGACCAAAGAGGATCAGTACCCAGAGACCAATGTAGAGAAGGACTAGAGCCAGGAGGGTCAAGACCACAAATCGGATCAAGGAGGAACAAGGGACCAGAAGTGAATGAACCAGTACCAGAAAGACCACAATGAAAAAGGACATTGTCTATCAGGACCTGGACCCCCTTGATTAGAATGACCAGGGTTATAAATGACCAGAAAGTCTAGGCCCAGTAGGACCACTATCAGAAGGTCCATGGGAGTCACACTCATAGGCATCCTAAATCAGTGTTACACCAACTACATGATCGATGTTGACCCGCAAAATGCTAACTAGGACAACCAGTGCCTTTGGGATGAAGAAGAACAGCCCCAGGAGACCAGTACTAAGAGCACTATGATAGAGGGGACCAGGGCAGATTCACAAGAATAAGGTGTAAGGTGGAACAGGCAAACCAGGAGACCTGGAGGGCTACTAGGAACAGTATGGGACAGGAGGACCTGGGGACTAGGGGGGCTAAGAAAACCAAAGTCAGTGAGACCAGTGCCAGAAAACCCAATATGGGAGGACGAAATAAAGAAGTATCCTAACTAAGACTAGACCTACATGGACCAGGAGAACCAGGAGCAGAAGGACTAGGCACAAGAAAACCAAGAGATAAACCAGGGGTGCAGAACTTGGAGGACTGATTGATGAGAATAGGGGTGAAAAGAGCCAGGACTGGGACCCTGTGAAACAAGAGACAAAGGATACAAAGGACTAGGGGCAGACGTACATGAGAATGATAAACAGACAGATTAAGAAGGATCAGTCTGTTCTAGGGTTGGGTGCAGAAATATGAGGGCAAGGAGCAGGAGGACTTGTGCCAGGAGGATCAGGACCAGATTGGAGTGGAGTACAAGGATCAGGACCAGGAAAACAATTGCTAGTAATAACAGGAAACTAGATTACGCATGACAGAGACTAGGAAGACCAAAGGGACCAGTACCAATGGTACCCAGAAGACCAGAGCAAGGTTCAACCTTGATCAAGAGGGTCAAGATAAATGGATACAGTACCAGTAGGACTAAAAGGACAAGGAAAAGATCTAGGAGGACCAAGACAAGCCAAACCAGCAGGAGAAAGACTAAGAGGTACAGCACACAAGAGGGTAGTTAAACAAGGAACTGCAGTACCAGCAACACAGCGAGGTGGTTAGTGATACATCAGGGACCCAGCAGACCACCAGGATAAGATGAGGATTAGAGGTGTAAAGTTAAGGAAGGGCTAATACAAGTATGAGCCAGGAGTAAGGCCAGGGAAGCCAGGGTCAGGTAAGACCCCAGGAGCACCACATTCAGGAAACCAGTATCAGGGTGACCAAAACTACTTAGACCTTGGTCAAAATGAGAATCAGGAGGGCCAAAACATCTAGGAAAAGGAGGACGCAGACTTGGAGGAGGAACAACACCTAAAAGCAGCAAAGGACCCGGCAGAGAAGGAAGAAGACTGGGAGCAGTAGGACACCTAAGTGAGCCATCTAAGTCATCCCTTTTATAAATTGTTCTTATTCATGCTTCTTAGACTGCCAATCCCTAGAAACCCTCGCCTCTGCAGCCCACATATAGAACTGGTTAGTATTTGCTGAAAACTCTCAGCATGCAAAGTGAATAAAAAGCTGGGACTGTTACACTCTAACATCTGATTAATAGGAGACATTCTCTGATGCTGGGACAGTAGTTTGAAGGTTGACCTAAGGGGACAGGGACTGAAACCTGACAGAGGAGTTTAAAGGCGGAAGAATGAAAATGAGTGTTGTCTGTGATGGATGATTGTTCATGTGCAGAAAGGTGTCCCTTCTTGCACATAAATAATCATTCAAAAATTATAATTTGGCATGTATATGTGCCCTACAATTTGGAGCACACATAGAAGTGCCAAATCGCTATTATAAATTGTTTATGTGCGGGAAGGAACCCCTTCCTGTACATAAACAATCTACCCCCTCAACGCAGATACCCTTGCACTATGGTGCAAGGATGCCTGCATAGGCGTCGGCAGCTTAATTCAGCGCCGGCGCATGGGGAAACGCAGGGTTGCGCCGTATTCCTGTAAATACGGTGCATCCCTGTGTTTAAAATGTGGCGTAGCACTGCACTGCTATTTTTGGTGCAGTACTGCACTGCGCCACTTTGGCACAAATCAGGGCCTACATTAGTGAGACAGAGGCCCCTCGGGATGGTGGAGATCTTGTACTCTGCCATCTGACAAAGTTAACTCCATCCTTGAAACCCTAAATCAAGCCCATAGTTTCTCTTACTTTTCTCATGAGATTGGAATGAAGCCTCTCAGCAATACTATGTTGGTAATTTTAGAAAGGACCCTCTACAATTGTTTATATTTTGATAAAATCACTCTAAATATTAGATGGTTCTATGTCACTGAGATATAGCATTTCGAGTTTTGGTTTCTCTTTTACAAATCATTGTTTTCACGTGTCTTAGTCTGATTTGTTTAATTGAACTGAACCTGAACTAATAATTCCAGAAAGTATTGATTGCCTGCAGAAAAATAAGACCCTCATTACAACCCTGGCGGTCGGTGTTAAAGCGGCGGTTATAATGCCAACAGGCCGGCTGCAAAAAATGGAATCACGACCATGGCAGAAACCGCCAACACAGACAGCCACTTCAACAGCCACGGCGGTAGAAACAAACACCGCAGCGGTAACCGCCAACAGACAAGCAGAAGACAAAGTACCCCCCACTGTATTTCAACACGCCTATCCGCCACCTTTTCCGGGGTGGAACCAACGCTATCAATAGCATGTCGGAAACAGTACACAGAAGGGAAAACACTCACCTCTCGACACCCAACGAGGAACCAGGACGCCATGGAGCCCGAACTACAGGTGTTACCAATGCTGCTCTTCCTCCTTCTGTATCAGGAGCAGGACAGATGCCGTCAACGACCACGGTGAGTACTGCACCTACAACACAGGGGAGGGTGGAGGGAAAAGAGAGTGACACACACATACAACACGCAATACCCCCTCCCCCACCCTCACCCACAACAACATACAAATACATGCAGCAACATTGCATATATACCCCACCATCCCCTGGAAGAACGCAAGGACAAAAGGAAATGATTGCAATGATTGTAATCATGAATAATCAGATAGTGAAAGTTCAAAAATCAGTATATACAAATATGTACACCAACTACACAAGTCAGGATAGTGTATCAATCATTATCCGTGAACCACTGGGCCCAAAATGCATGGGCAAAGCCCACACTAGATACCTGACTGGAAACGGAGAGAACACTGCTGGGGCATCAGGTCGAAAATATACAGGCACCTCAGGGGGAGAGGTGGTACCTCAGCCAGATGAACGCACGATGCCACTGCTGCACGAGGGGGCTCCATGCCCATTGCTGTATCGTGGGGAGTGCAAAGCCACAGTCTCTCAAGTCTCTCCAGTGGGTGGTTTGCCCACTGCTTTATCCTGGGGAGTGCAAAGCCACAGTCTCTCAAGTCTCTCCAGTGGGTGGTTTGCCCACTGCTTTATCCTGGGGAGTGCAAAGCCACAGTCTCTCAAGTGGATGTCATTCTCCACTGGTTCTGGAGGGGGCCTGGTGCCCAGAGTGCTTCATCCTGCCAAAGACTGAGGTAGTGGATGTATCTCTCCACTGGTTCTGGAGGGGGCATGGTGCCCAGAGTGCTTCATTCTGCCAAGGACTGAGGTAGTGGATGTAGGACTGAGGTAGTGGATGTATCGTCCACTGGTTCTGGAGGGGGCCTGGTGCCCAGAGTGCTTCATCCTGACAAGGACTGAGGTAGTCGATGTATCTTTCCACTGGTTCTGGAGGGGGCCTGGTGCCCAGAGGTCATCATCCTGCCAAGGACTGAGGTAGTGGATGTGATTCTCCACTGGTTCTGGAGGGGGCATGGTGCCCAGAGTGCACCACGTGCAGTGTGGCCGGCACAATTCCCTCACCTGGGTGTGTGTGCCACGAGATTGCTGAGGTACAGGTAGCATGATACGCCATGGAGGCAGCAACATACCCCACACTGCTGCGGCATCGCCTTCCACATGCAGGTGCAAACAGTAATGGAAGACATGCCTCATGGAAGCTGCCCAGGGTCCAGGAACTCTCCTCCAGCCTTGGATGACTGACCACTGGGGATGGTAACCATGTCAGCGGTGGTGCCACTGTCCGAGCACGTCGCATGGCTGGTGGCTGTGCTTGCGGCGGTGTCTGTGGCGGCGGTGCTGGCGGTGGTGCATGGGTCAGCACCTGCTGAGGGACACAGCAGGACGTCTCCTGCAGCCTTGGACGGCTGCCCACTGGGGAAGAGGCTGGGGGCTGTCGCTGAGGCTGTAGACGTGCCAGTGGCTGTGTAGGTGGTGGTGCAGGTGGCGGTGAAGGTGGTGGTGCAGGTGGCGGTTGTGGTGGCGGGGCAGCTAGCGGTGTTCGCCGCCGTACAGATTGGTGTGGTCGTGGACAGAAGGTGTGACACTGGTCCCTCAGTCGGTGCCACCGTGCCCTCTCCTGACCTGCTCTTCTACTTTTGTCCCTTCCCCACCTTTGATGGAGCCGCAGTTGTCTTGCCACTATCCCTGGCCCTAGGGGAAGGACGGAGGAGGTGAAGGGAAGAGGTCAAGGGTTGCCAGGAAAAGTTTTTTAGACACACTGGGATGGGAAGATGGAGGGGGTATGGGAGTGGAGGAAGAGGTAGGGGTTGTAGGAGGTATACATTTGCTGAATTCGGGTGAAGGTGCATGGGCCGGAGGCTGTTGTGAGGTGGATGCCTGGTGGGTGGGTGTGTGCCTGCGTTTGTGTACTTTGGGAGGAGGGCTCACAGACGCACTGGGAGAGGACACAGGGGATGTGTGAATGGTAGTGGGTGTGGTGATTGCACGTGAGCGGTGTGTGGTGATGGGCGTGCTGGTGATGGAGGTAGTGGCATCCTGACAGAGATTTTAAAAAGTATGGGACACAACAAAACTATGTGGCTTCCTAAGCCACAGCACCTGCAGATCTGTGCCCTTTACTATACATTTTGACACACATGGTACAATCTAGTCTGTGAGGAGGGAAAAATGGTGAAGTAATGGGACAAAAGTGGACATGAGGTATGTACCTGCACTTCTGGTGCACTATAGAACTGTTCATACAGGGGTCGGACCTCCTCCACCAGCTTCTCCAACTCCTTCGAGGAGAAGGCAGGGGCCTTATTACCTGCTGGATGTGGCATAATTGCACCCAGAGGCAGTACACAGCATCTCAGGTTGTAGAGGTCTTGCTGGCAGCAGTGTCAGGAGTCAACTGAGGGATTATTCAGAACATGGCGGTCAAGTCTGCCACTTATGCGGCCGTCACCGCCGGCAGAGAAAGCTATTGGCCAGAGACCACCACTGCCAATGTTAGCCTATGGCTGTGTCCGCCACAGTAGTAACCGCCTACCGCCATGATGACATCTGCCGACGGATGTGGGCGGTAATTAGTGTCCAGTGAAGAAGGTCAGGCACCTGCCATTTTAATAACATTTTCTGTTGTATTTGGTAAATAAAAAATCCCAAGTCCGCAAAATGTTCTGAACAACTGATAAGTGCTGGTCTTGTCCTATCATATTTGTTTTCCTTACATTCACAGCATTTTTGTACATTGTCAGGCACATATGGCAAGCTTATTTTGGCCACAGACACCCCCCACCCACTGTCATTTTAAATTAGGAGACTTATTTCACATTCCAAGTAGCATGTCTAATGTAAAAAAAGTGTTGCTGTCCAGATAGATAATGTGTACACATTTGTGGTGAAGAAATGGGGAAACATGTTACGTCTGGGTAATTAACAGTTGTAACATGTATTGTACCCAGACGTAACATGTGTCAGGTGTCTGAATGCGTGTCAGCTGTGTTGTTTTTTAAATCATTCAATGTAGTGTTATGTATTACTATAGTGGCCATAACCACAGAGGTTTGGACCTCCACAACATGACCGCCAATGCAGTTTGGTACATGTAATAGGTTCGGTGGTTGGTTGTCGGAATGTTGGTGCTGGTGGTCGGGCCACCTATTTCCTGCACTCCGGAGTGCTGGCGATGTCAGTTTTTTGGCTGGCTTTTGTCGGTCCTGGCTGTGTAACTCATATTACGATGGTCTGTATACCCGCCAATATGGCAGTCATTTAGCGGCCGCCACTATGGCGGTCTGCCGGTCTGACCACCAGCCTTGTAATCAGTCCATAGATGCTTATTGGTCCCATGTCATAAGCAGCCCCTTCAGTCACATTGGCATTTTAGTCACCAAATAGATGAGGAGGAAAAGGACAAGGAAAGACATAACTAGAGGTGCTGTGACCAGTGTGAGAAGAATTAGGAGGGCCAGGAGTATGTGGAACAGAGGAATCTGAATTCAGTAGACTGGGCCCGAAGGAACAAAATACTAGGGGTAGAAGGAACAGAAGATCATGGACCATGATACTGAGGAGGATCTGAGTGCACCAACCAGGACCAGAGGAACGAGGATGGCTAGGGTCAGAAATAACAGACTCATGTAGGATAAGACCAAAGAGGATCAGTACCCAGAGACCAATGTAGAGAAGGACCAGAGCCAGGAGGGTCAAGACCACAAATCGGATCAAGGAGGAACAAGGGACCAGAAGTGAATGAACCAGTACCAGAAAGACCACAATGAAAAAGGACATTGTCTATCAGGACCTGGACCCCCTTGATTAGAATGACCAGGGTTATAAATGACGAGAAAGTCTAGGCCCAGTAGGACCACTATCAGAAGGTCCATGGGAGTCACACTCATAGGCATCCTAAATCAGTGTTACACCAACTACATGATCGATGTTGACCCGCAAAATGCTAACTAGGACAACCAGTGCCTTTGGGATGAAGAAGAACAGCCCCAGGAGACCAGTACTAAGAGCACTATGATAGAGGGGACCAGGGCAGATTCACAAGAATAAGGTGTAAGGTGGAACAGGCAAACCAGGAGACCTGGAGGGCTACTAGGAACAGTATGGGACAGGAGGACCTGGGGACTAGGGGGGCTAAGAAAACCAAAGTCAGTGAGACCAGTGCCAGAAAACCCAATATGGGAGGACGAAATAAAGAAGTATCCTAACTAAGACTAGACCTACATGGACCAGGAGAACCAGGAGCAGAAGGACTAGGCACAAGAAAACCAAGAGATAAACCAGGGGTGCAGAACTTGGAGGACTGATTGATGAGAATAGGGGTGAAAAGAGCCAGGACTGGGACCCTGTGAAACAAGAGACAAAGGATACAAAGGACTAGGGGCAGACGTACATGAGAATGATAAACAGACAGATTAAGAAGGATCAGTCTGTTCTAGGGTTGGGTGCAGAAATATGAGGGCAAGGAGCAGGAGGACTTGTGCCAGGAGGATCAGGACCAGATTGGAGTGGAGTACAAGGATCAGGACCAGGAAAACAATTGCTAGTAATAACAGGAAACTAGATTACGCATGACAGAGACTAGGAAGACCAAAGGGACCAGTACCAATGGCACCCAGAAGACCAGAGCAAGGTTCAACCTTGATCAAGAGGGTCAAGATAAATGGATACAGTACCAGTAGGACTAAAAGGACAAGGAAAAGATCTAGGAGGACCAAGACAAGCCAAACCAGCAGGAGAAAGACTAAGAGGTACAGCACACAAGAGGGTAGTTAAACAAGGAACTGCAGTACCAGCAACACAGCGAGGTGGTTAGTGATACATCAGGGACCCAGCAGACCACCAGGATAAGATGAGGATTAGAGGTGTAAAGTTAAGGAAGGGCTAATACAAGTATGAGCCAGGAGTAAGGCCAGGGAAGCCAGGGTCAGGTAAGACCCCAGGAGCACCACATTCAGGAAACCAGTATCAGGGTGACCAAAACTACTTAGACCTTGGTCAAAATGAGAATCAGGAGGGCCAAAACATCTAGGAAAAGGAGGACGCAGACTTGGAGGAGGAACAACACCTAAAAGCAGCAAAGGACCCGGCAGAGAAGGAAGAAGACTGGGAGCAGTAGGACACCTAAGTGAGCCATCTAAGTCATCCCTTTTATAAATTGTTCTTATTCATGCTTCTTAGACTGCCAATCCCTAGAAACCCTCGCCTCTGCAGCCCACATATAGAACTGGTTAGTATTTGCTGAAAACTCTCAGCATGCAAAGTGAATAAAAAGCTGGGACTGTTACACTCTAACATCTGATTAATAGGAGACATTCTCTGATGCTGGGACAGTAGTTTGAAGGTTGACCTAAGGGGACAGGGACTGAAACCTGACAGAGGAGTTTAAAGGCGGAAGAATGAAAATGAGTGTTGTCTGTGATGGATGATTGTTCATGTGCAGAAAGGTGTCCCTTCTTGCACATAAATAATCATTCAAAAATTATAATTTGGCATGTATATGTGCCCTACATTTTGGAGCACACATAGAAGTGCCAAATCGCTATTATAAATTGTTTATGTGCGGGAAGGAACCCCTTCCTGTACATAAACAATCTACCCCCTCAACGCAGATACCCTTGCACTATGGTGCAAGGATGCCTGCATAGGCGTAGGCAGCTTAATTCAGCGCCGGCGCATGGGGAAACGCAGGGGTGCGCCGTATTCCTGTAAATACGGTGCATCCCTGTGTTTAAAATGTGGCGTAGCACTGCACTGCTATTTTTGGTGCAGTACTGCACTGCGCCACTTTGGCACAAATCAGGGCCTACATTAGTGAGACAGAGGCCCCTCGGGATGGTGGAGATCTTGTACTCTGCCATCTGACAAAGTTAACTCCATCCTTGAAACCCTAAATCAAGCCCATAGTTTCTCTTACTTTTCTCATGAGATTGGAATGAAGCCTCTCAGCAATACTATGTTGGTAATTTTAGAAAGGACCCTCTACAATTGTTTATATTTTGATAAAATCACTCTAAATATTAGATGGTTCTATGTCACTGAGATATAGCATTTCGAGTTTTGGTTTCTCTTTTACAAATCATTGTTTTCACGTGTCTTAGTCTGATTTGTTTAATTGAACTGAACCTGAACTAATAATTCCAGAAAGTATTGATTGCCTGCAGAAAAATAAGACCCTCATTACAACCCTGGCGGTCGGTGTTAAAGCGGCGGTTATAATGCCAACAGGCCGGCTGCAAAAAATGGAATCACGACCATGGCAGAAACCGCCAACACAGACAGCCACTTCAACGGCCACGGCGGTAGAAACAAACACCGCAGCGGTAACCGCCAACAGACAAGCAGAAGACAAAGTACCCCCCACTGTATTTCAACACGCCTATCCGCCACCTTTTCCGGGGTGGAACCAACGCTATCAATAGCATGTCGGAAACAGTACACAGAAGGGAAAACACTCACCTCTCGACACCCAACGAGGAACCAGGACGCCATGGAGCCCGAACTACAGGTGTTACCAATGCTGCTCTTCCTCCTTCTGTATCAGGAGCAGGACAGATGCCGTCAACGACCACGGTGAGTACTGCACCTACAACACAGGGGAGGGTGGAGGGAAAAGAGAGTGACACACACATACAACACGCAATACCCCCTCCCCCACCCTCACCCACAACAACATACACACAAATACATGCAGCAACATTGCATATATACCCCACCATCCCCTGGAAGAACGCAAGGACAAAAGGAAATGATTGCAATGATTGTAATCATGAATAATCAGATAGTGAAAGTTCAAAAATCAGTATATACAAATATGTACACCAACTACACAAGTCAGGATAGTGTATCAATCATTATCCGTGGACCACTGGGCCCAAAATGCATGGGCAAAGCCCACACTAGATACCTGACTGGAAACGGAGAGAACACTGCTGGGGCATCAGGTCGAAAATATACAGGCACCTCAGGGGGAGAGGTGGTACCTCAGCCAGATGAACGCACGATGCCACTGCTGCACGAGGGGGCTCCATGCCCATTGCTGTATCGTGGGGAGTGCAAAGCCACAGTCTCTCAAGTCTCTCCAGTGGGTGGTTTGCCCACTGCTTTATCCTGGGGAGTGCAAAGCCACAGTCTCTCAAGTCTCTCCAGTGGGTGGTTTGCCCACTGCTTTATCCTGGGGAGTGCAAAGCCACAGTCTCTCAAGTGGATGTCATTCTCCACTGGTTCTGGAGCGGGCCTGGTGCCCAGAGTGCTTCATCCTGCCAAAGACTGAGGTAGTGGATGTATCTCTCCACTGGTTCTGGAGGGGACATGGTGCCCAGAGTGCTTCATTCTGCCAAGGACTGAGGTAGTGGATGTAGGACTGAGGTAGTGGATGTATCGTCCACTGGTTCTGGAGGGGGCCTGGTGCCCAGAGTGCTTCATCCTGACAAGGACTGAGGTAGTCGATGTATCTTTCCACTGGTTCTGGAGGGGGCCTGGTGCCCAGAGGTCATCATCCTGCCAAGGACTGAGGTAGTGGATGTGATTCTCCACTGGTTCTGGAGGGGGCATGGTGCCCAGAGTGCACCACGTGCAGTGAGGCCGGCACAATTCCCTCACCTGGGTGTGTGTGCCACGAGATTGCCGAGGTACAGGTAGCATGATACGCCATGGAGGCAGCAACATACCCCACACTGCTGAGGCATCGCCTTCCACCTGCAGGTGCAAACAGTAATGGAAGACATGCCTCATGGAAGCTGCCCAGGGTCCAGGAACTCTCCTCCAGCCTTGGATGACTGACCACTGGGGATGGTAACCATGTCAGCGGTGGTGCCACTGTCCAAGCACGTCGCATGGCTGGTGGCTGTGCTTGCGGCGGTGTCTGTGGCGGCGGTGCTGGCGGTGGTGCATGGGTCAGCATCTGCTGAGGGACACAGCAGGACGTCTCCTGCAGGCTTGGATGGCTGCCCACTGGGGAAGAGGCTGGGGGCTGTCGCTGAGGCTGTAGACGTGCCAGTGGCTGTGTAGGTGGTGGTGCAGGTGGCGGTGAAGGTGGTGGTGCAGGTGGCGGTTGTGGTGGCGGGGCAGCTAGCGGTGTTCGCCGCCGTACAGATTGGTGTGGTCGTGGACAGAAGGTGTGACACTGGTCCCTCAGTCGGTGCCACCGTGCCCTCTCCTGACCTGCTCTTCTACTTTTGTCCCTTCCCCACCTTTGATGGTGCCGCAGTTGTCTTGCCACTATCCCTGGCCCTAGGGGAAGGACGGAGGAGGTGAAGGGAAGAGGTCAAGGGTTGCCAGGAAAAGTTTTTTAGACACACTGGGATGGGAAGATGGAGGGGGTATGTGAGTGGAGGAAGAGGTAGGGGTTGTAGGAGGTATACATTTGCTGAATTCGGGTGAAGGTGCATGGGCCGGAGGCTGTTGTGAGGTGGATGCCTGGTGGGTGGGTGTGTGCCTGCGTTTGTGTACTTTGGGAGGAGGGCTCACAGACGCACTGGGAGAGGACACAGGGGATGTGTGAATGGTAGTGGGTGTGGTGATTGCACGTGAGCGGTGTGTGGTGATGGGCGTGCTGGTGATGGAGGTAGTGGCATCCTGACAGAGATTTTAAAAAGTATGGGACACAACAAAACTATGTGGCTTCCTAAGCCACAGCACCTGCAGATCTGTGCCCTTTACTATACATTTTGACACACATGGTACAATCTAGTCTGTGAGGAGGGAAAAATGGTGAAGTAATGGGACAAAAGTGGACATGAGGTATGTACCTGCACTTCTGGTGCACTATAGAACTGTTCATACAGGGGTCGGACCTCCTCCACCAGCTTCTCCAACTCCTTCGAGGAGAAGGCAGGGGCCTTATTACCTGCTGGATGTGGCATAATTGCGCCCAGAGGCAGTACACAGCATCTCAGGTTGTAGAGGTCTTGCTGGCAGCAGTGTCAGGAGTCAACTGAGGGATTATTCAGAACATGGCGGTCAAGTCTGCCACTTATGCGGCCGTCACCGCCGGCAGAGAAAGCTATTGGCCAGAGACCACCACTGCCAATGTTAGCGTATGGCTGTGTCCGCCACAGTAGTAACCGCCTACCGCCATGATGACATCTGCCGACGGATGTGGGCGGTAATTAGTGTCCAGTGAAGAAGGTCAGGCACCTGCCATTTTAATAACATTTTCTGTTGTATTTGGTAAATAAAAAATCCCAAGTCCGCAAAATGTTCTGAACAACTGATAAGTGCTGGTCTTGTCCTATCATATTTGTTTTCCTTACATTCACAGCATTTTTGTACATTGTCAGGCACATATGGCAAGCTTATTTTGGCCACAGACACCCCCACCCACTGTCATTTTAAATTAGGAGACTTATTTCACATTCCAAGTAGCATGTCTAATGTAAAAAAAGTGTTGCTGTCCAGATAGATAATGTGTACACATTTGTGGTGAAGAAATGGGGAAACATGTTACGTCTGGGTAATTAACAGTTGTAACATGTATTGTACCCAGACGTAACATGTGTCAGGTGTCTGAATGCGTGTCAGCTGTGTTGTTTTTTAAATCATTCAATGTAGTGTTATGTATTACTATAGTTGCCATAACCACAGAGGTTTGGACCTCCACAACATGACCGCCAATGCAGTTTGGTACATGTAATAGGTTCGGTGGTTGGTTGTCGGAATGTTGGTGCTGGTGGTCGGGCCACCTATTTCCTGCACTCCGGAGTGCTGGCGGTGTCAGTTTTTTGGCTGGCTTTTGTCGGTCCTGGCTGTGTAACTCATATTACGATGGTCTGTATACCCGCCAATATGGCAGTCATTTAGCGGCCGCCACTATGGCGGTCTGCCGGTCTGACCACCAGCCTTGTAATCAGTCCATAGATGCTTATTGGTCCCATGTCATAAGCAGCCCCTTCAGTCACACTGGCATTTTAGTCACCAAATAGATGAGGAGGAAAAGGACAAGGAAAGACATAACTAGAGGTGCTGTGACCAGTGTGAGAAGAATTAGGAGGGCCAGGAGTATGTGGAACAGAGGAATCTGAATTCAGTAGACTGGGCCCGAAGGAACAAAATACTAGGGGTAGAAGGAACAGAAGATCATGGACCATGATACTGAGGAGGATCTGAGTGCACCAACCAGGACCAGAGGAATGAGGATGGCTAGGGTCAGAAATAACAGACTCATGTAGGATAAGACCAAAGAGGATCAGTACCCAGAGACCAATGTAGAGAAGGACCAGAGCCAGGAGGGTCAAGACCACAAATCGGATCAAGGAGGAACAAGGGACCAGAAGTGAATGAACCAGTACCAGAAAGACCACAATGAAAAAGGACATTGTCTATCAGGACCTGGACCCCCTTGATTAGAATGACCAGGGTTATAAATGACCAGAAAGTCTAGGCCCAGTAGGACCACTATCAGAAGGTCCATGGGAGTCACACTCATAGGCATCCTAAATCAGTGTTACACCAACTACATGATCGATGTTGACCCGCAAAATGCTAACTAGGACAACCAGTGCCTTTGGGATGAAGAAGAACAGCCCCAAGAGACCAGTACTAAGAGCACTATGATAGAGGGGACCAGGGCAGATTCACAAGAATAAGGTGTAAGGTGGAACAGGCAAACCAGGAGACCTGGAGGGCTACTAGGAACAGTATGGGACAGGAGGACCTGGGGACTAGGGGGGCTAAGAAAACCAAAGTCAGTGAGACCAGTGCCAGAAAACCCAATATGGGAGGACGAAATAAAGAAGAATCCTAACTAAGACTAGACCTACATGGACCAGGAGAACCAGGAGCAGAAGGACTAGGCACAAGAAAACCAAGAGATAAACCAGGGGTGCAGAACTTGGAGGACTGATTGATGAGAATAGGGGTGAAAAGAGCCAGGACTGGGACCCTGTGAAACAAGAGACAAAGGATACAAAGGACTAGGGGCAGACGTACATGAGAATGATAAGCAGACAGATTAAGAAGGATCAGTCTGTTCTAGGGTTGGGTGCAGAAATATGAGGGCAAGGAGCAGGAGGACTTGTGCCAGGAGGATCAGGACCAGATTGGAGTGGAGTACAAGGATCAGGACCAGGAAAACAATTGCTAGTAATAACAGGAAACTAGATTACGCATGACAGAGACTAGGAAGACCAAAGGGACCAGTACCAATGGCACCCAGAAGACCAGAGCATGGTTCAACCTTGATCAAGAGGGTCAAGATAAATGGATACAGTACCAGTAGGACTAAAAGGACAAGGAAAAGATCTAGGAGGACCAAGACAAGCCAAACCAGCAGGAGAAAGACTAAGAGGTACAGCACACAAGAGGGTAGTTAAACAAGGAACTGCAGTACCAGCAACACGGCGAGGTGGTTAGGGATACATCAGGGACCCAGCAGACCACCAGGATAAGATGAGGATTAGAGGTGTAAAGTTAAGGAAGGGCTAATACAAGTATGAGCCAGGAGTAAGGCCAGGGAAGCCAGGGTCAGGTAAGACCCCAGGAGCACCACATTCAGGAAACCAGTATCAGGGTGACCAAAACTACTTAGACCTTGGTCAAAATGAGAATCAGGAGGGCCAAAACATCTAGGAAAAGGAGGACGCAGACTTGGAGGAGGAACAACACCTAAAAGCAGCAAAGGACCCGGCAGAGAAGGAAGAAGACTGGGAGCAGTAGGACACCTAAGTGAGCCATCTAAGTCATCCCTTTTATAAATTGTTCTTATTCATGCTTCTTAGACTGCCAATCCCTAGAAACCCTCGCCTCTGCAGCCCACATATAGAACTGGTTAGTATTTGCTGAAAACTCTCAGCATGCAAAGTGAATAAAAAGCTGGGACTGTTACACTCTAACATCTGATTAATAGGAGACATTCTCTGATGCTGGGACAGTAGTTTGAAGGTTGACCTAAGGGGACAGGGACTGAAACCTGACAGAGGAGTTTAAAGGCGGAAGAATGAAAATGAGTGTCGTCTGTGAAGGGTAAAAGAAAGCACGATAGAAGAAGCAAAAAACCATGGATGATTGTTCATGTGCAGAAAGGTGTCCCTTCTTGCACATAAATAATCATTCAAAAATTATAATTTGGCATGTATATGTGCCCTACATTTTGGAGCACACATAGAAGTGCCAAATCGCTATTATAAATTGTTTATGTGCGGGAAGGAACCCCTTCCTGTACATAAACAATCTACCCCCTCAACGCAGATACCCTTGCACTATGGTGCAAGGATGCCTGCATAGGCGTAGGCAGGTTAATTCAGCGCCGGCGCATGGGGAAACGCAGGGGTGCGCCGTATTCCTGTAAATACGGTGCATCCCTGTGTTTAAAATGTGGCGTAGCACTGCACTGCTATTTTTGGTGCAGTACTGCACTGCGCCACTTTGGCACAAATCAGGGCCTACATTAGTGAGACAGAGGCCCCTCTGGATGGTGGAGATCTTGTCCTCTGCCATCTGACAAAGTTATCTCCATCCTTGAAACCCTAAATCAAGCCCATAGTTTCTCTTACTTTTCTCATGAGATTGGAATGAAGCCTCTCAGCAATACTATGTTGGTAATTTTAGAAAGGACCCTCTACAATTGTTTATATTTTGATAAAATCACTCTAAATATTAGATGGTTCTATGTCACTGAGATATAGCATTTCGAGTTTTGGTTTCTCTTTTACAAATCATTGTTTTCACGTGTCTTAGTCTGATTTGTTTAATTGAACTGAACCTGAACTAATAATTCCAGAAAGTATTGATTGCCTGCAGAAAAATAAGACCCTCATTACAACCCTGGTGGTCGGTGTTAAAGCGGCGGTTATACTGCCAACAGGCCGGCGGCAAAAAATGGAATCACGACCATGGCAGAAACCGCCAACACAGACAGCCACTTCAACGGCCACGGCGGTAGAAACAAACACTGCAGCGGTAACCGCCAACAGACAAGCAGAAGACAAAGTACCCCCCACTGTATTTCAACACGCCTATCCGCCACCTTTTCCGGGGTGGAACCAACGCTATCAATAGCATGTCGGAAACAGTACACAGAAGGGAAAACACTCACCTCTCGACACCCAACGAGGAACCAGGACGCCATGGAGCCCGAACTACAGGTGTTACCAATGCTGCTCTTCCTCCTTCTGTATCAGGAGCAGGACAGATGCCGTCAACGACCACGGTGAGTACTGCACCTACAACACAGGGGAGGGTGGAGGGAAAAGAGAGTGACACACACATGCAACACGCAATACCCCCTCCCCCACCCTCACCCACAACAACATACACACAAATACATGCAGCAACATTGCATATATACCCCGCCATCCCCTGGAAGAACGCAAGGACAAAAGGAAATGATTGCAATGATTGTAATCATGAATAATCAGATAGTGAAAGTTCAAAAATCAGTATATACAAATATGTACACCAACTACACAAGTCAGGATAGTGTATCAATCATTATCCGTGGACCACTGGGCCCAAAATGCATGGGCAAAGCCCACACTAGATACCTGACTGGAAACGGAGAGAACACTGCTGGGGCATCAGGTCGAAAATATACAGGCACCTCAGGGGGAGAGGGGGTACCTCAGCCAGATGAACGCACAATGCCACTGCTGCACGAGGGGGCTCCATGCCCATTGCTGTATTGTGGGGAGTGTAAAGCCACAGTCTCTCAAGTCTCTCCAGTGGGTGGTTTGCCCACTGCTTTATCCTGGGGAGTGCAAAGCCACAGTCTCTCAAGTCTCTCCAGTGGGTGGTTTGCCCACTGCTTTATCTTGGGGAGTGCAAAGCCACAGTCTCTCAAGTGGATGTCATTCTCCACTGGTTCTGGAGGGGGCCTGGTGCCCAGAGTGCTTCATCCTGCCAAAGACTGAGGTAGTGGATGTATCTCTCCACTGGTTCTGGAGCGGGCATGGTGCTCAGAGTGCTTCATTCTGCCAAGGACTGAGGTAGTGGATGTAGGACTGAGGTAGTGGATGTATCGTCCACTGGTTCTGGAGGGGGCCTGGTGCCCAGAGTGCTTCATCCTGACAAGGACTGAGGTAGTCGATGTATCTTTCCACTGGTTCTGGAGGGGGCCTGGTGCGCAGAGGTCATCATCCTGCCAAGGACTGAGGTAGTGGATGTGATTCTCCACTGGTTCTGGAGGGGGCATGGTGCCCAGAGTGCACCACGTGCAGTGTGGCCGGCACAATTCCCTCACCTGGGTGTGTGTGCCACGAGATTGCCGAGGTACAGGTAGCATGATACGCCATGGAGGCAGCAACATACCCCACACTGCTGCGGCATCGCCTTCCACCTGCAGGTGCAAACAGTAATGGAAGACATGCCTCATGGAAGCTTCCCAGGGTCCAGGAACTCTCCTCCAGCCTTGGATGACTGACCACTGGGGATGGTAGCCATGTCAGCGGTGGTGCCACTGTCCGAGCACGTCGCATGGCTGGTGGCTGTGCTTGCGGCGGTGTCTGTGGCGGCGGTGCTGCCGGTGGTGCATGGGTCAGCACCTGCTGAGGGACACAGCAGGACGTCTCCTGCAGCCTTGGACGGCTGCCCACTGGGGAAGAGGCTGGGGGCTGTCGCTGAGGCTGTAGACGTGCCAGTGGCTGTGTAGGTGGTGGTGCAGGTGGCGGTGAAGGTGGTGGTGCAGGTGGCGGTTGTGGTGGCGGGCAGCTAGCGGTGTTCGCCGCCGTACAGATTGGTTGGGTCGTGGACAGAAGGTGTGACACTGGTCCCTCAGTCGGTGCCACCGTGCCCTCTCCTGACCTGCTCTTCTACTTTTGTCCATTCCCCACCTTTGATGGTGCCGCAGTTGTCTTGCCACTATCCCTGGCCCTAGGGGAAGGACGGAGGAGGTGAAGGGAAGAGGTCAAGGGTTGCCAGGAAAAGTTTTTTAGACACACTGGGATGGGAAGATGGAGGGGGTATGGGAGTGGAGGAAGAGGTAGGGGTTGTAGGAGGTATACATTTGCTGAATTCGGGTGAAGGTGCAAGGGCCAGAGGCTGTTGTGAGGTGGATGGCTGGTGGGTGGGTGTGTGCCTGCATTTGTGTACTTTGGGAGGAGGGCTCACAGACGCACTGGGAGAGGACACAGGGGATGTGTGAATGGTAGTGGGTGTGGTGATTGCACGTGAGCGGTGTGTGGTGATGGGCGTGCTGGTGATGGAGGTAGTAGCTGAGGATGTAGTGCATGCAGGTGTGAGTGGAGACAAGACAGGGAGGGAGTAGGATGACGTTGAGGAGGGGGACACAGTGGAGGCAGTAGATGTTGCTGTGTCTGCATGGGGATGGTGCTTGTGTGAGTGTCTGTGGGATGTATGGTGCTTATGTTTGCCATGTCCACTGTGTTGATGTGTGTGCATGCTGGTCTGATGGTGTGCTTGGGATAGGCTGAGGTACAGGGGATTGGGTCTGGGTGGAGGAAGTTGGAGGGGGGAGGCTGGACACAGGGACAATGGCTGCCGTTAGTGCTGAGGCCAGAGCCTGAAATGCTCTCTATTGGGCCGCCTGCCCAGAATGAATGCCCTCCAGGTATTCATTTGTTTGTTGCAAATACCTCTCAACACCCTGGATGGCATTCAAAATGGTAGATTGCCCAACAGTGAGGGATCTCAGGAGGTCAATAGCCTCCTCACTGAGGGCAGGAGGGCTGACTGGGGCAGGGCCTGAGGTGCCTGGGGCAAAGGAGATGCCCACCCTTCTGGGTGAGTGGGCACGGGACACACACTGAGGTGCTGCTGGGAGGGCGGTGCTGGTAGGGGGGCACAGAGGTGCCTGCCACCGCAAGGGAGCTCCCATCAGAGGAGGAGGAGTCGCTGTCACTGGTGTATGCTTCTGTCCCCGCCGTGGAGCTCCACTCGACCCTCCTTCCCACTGGTGGCTTCAGTCTCCGATGCTTCACCCTCCAGGGCCAAGTGGGTTGAAGCTCCCTCCTGCCAATGCTCCTCCGCCTGATGATGCTATTGCACACAAGAACAGGGAGACCACGAAAAGAGGGGGGAAGACAGAAGAAAAACATGTTCAGTGCATGCAACACCACTACCGTTGGTGGACGCAACACACAGGGAGCAGCCTTCAGCACTACACCATGTACTAACAGTTCCTAGAAAATTCACATGACCATGGGGTACGAGGCCTAAGCCCAATTGCTGCATACCTGAAAGTCACAGAAGCCTGACTAGGTGTAGATGGCTATTACCACGAGTGGGGTTGGGGTGCCACAGAGCCTGCCTCACAAGGTACCTTGCCTACCAAGTTCGCCCTGGCCTAGGGGAACTCACTGCCCACATCCCCAACCCAGACACCTCGTAATGCACGCAGCGTCACCTGAATGAGTGTACTCACCCCCTTGTGGCTGCTGTGATGCCCTCAAGCGTCCATCCAACTCCGGATAGGCCACCGCCAGGATCCGGACATCAGGGGGGTCATGGTGCAACGGGCACCCCTTCCACGTTGGGAGGCCATCCCCAGCTGGGCTTCCTCCGTCTTCTTGCTCCAGCGGCTCAGGTCCTCCCATCTTTTACGGCAGTGGGTGCTCCATCTGTTGTAGACCCCGATGGTCCGGACAACCTTGGCGATGGCACGCCAAATACCCTTCTTCTGGTGGGTGCTGACCTAGAGGAATGGTACGGGGGAAAGGAAATTACTCACCTGTCCGGACCGTCATACTCATTGCCCACCAGTTCCCACCCAAGCCCTGAAGCACATACACTCACCATGCAGGCCTCAGCCCCCCATGTATCTTCCATCCACACCACTCAATGCAGGCATTGCCCATGCAGCATGCTCACAGTGTACTCACCTGTTTAACTGGAGGACCATACAGTTGCGTGTACTGGGGGAGGACCCCATCCACTAGTTTCTCCAACTCCTCCGAAGTGAAGGCAGGGGCCCTTTCCCCAGACACTGTAGTCATTGTCACTTCCAGACACAGGTCACAGCAGCTCTTGCAGTGGAGGTCCTCTCCTGTTGAAGGTCAGGTATCAAGTGAGTGAACAGACAGAAAATGACGGTCACGTCCACGGCGGTGCACACCGTCACCGCCGGCGTACATCGTCATTGGCTCCTGGGACCCATAGGGCCCAATGTTAACCAATGCAGAACTGCGCCGCGGTCTTCGACCGCCCACGCGACGGTGTACGACGCCAGCGCAGTTACCTCACATCCCCTTGTCCCACCCTACAGGTCACGCTGCCGCCATTTTAGGGGGCCACAGGGAATAGGTAAAAACTGCGTCACACCTATCTAGGCCGGGAATACAGACAGATGCCTGCACATTGCGGATTAATAAAGTTTCTGCTAATAACACATTGTGATACCTCAGTGTTGGATGACTCTCTGCTCGCTGTACTCCTCCATAGGGCACGTCTGCTGGGGCAGGTGATGAGATGGCGGCATCCCCCGGTGTACAGACCCCTGGTGGACCTGTCGACAATGGAAGAGAGACATATCATAATCACATACAGACTTGATCGTGCAACAATCCAGGAACTGTGTGCCCAGTTGGAGCCAGACCTGATGTCAGCTATCCACCATCCCACAGGGAGACCCCCTCTAGGGCAGGTCCTGTCAGTACTCCATTTCCTGGCCAGTGGGTCTTTTCAAACAATAGTGGCCATGGCATCAGGGATGTCCCAGGAAATGTTCTCTAACGTGTTGTCCAGAGTGTTGTCTGCCCTGCTGAAACACATGCACAGCTACATCGTTTTCCCTCAAGTGGAGGATTTGCCCACAGTGAAAGGTGACTTCTATGCCCTGGGACATATACCCAACATCATTGGTGCCATTGATGGTACACATGTGGCATTTGTCCCCCCTCCGCAGGAATGAACAGGTGTACAGAAACCGGGAAAGCTACCATTCGATGAATGTGCAGCTGGTGTGTTTGGCAGACCAGTACATCTCCCATGTGAATGCCAAGTATCCTGGCTCTGTGCATGATGCTTACATTTTGAGAAATAGCAGCATCCCTTGTGTGATGGGGCAACTCCAGAGGCACTGTGTGTGGCTAATAGGTGAGCCTAAAGTCTCCTCACAGTTCCATATGGTGTCTGGGTATGGGAGATTTCCTAATGTTTGGAGGATGTCTAACAGTTGTCCCTCAATATTTGCAGGTGACTCTGGTTTCCCCAACCTGTCCTGGCTACTGATCCCAGTGAGGAATCCCAGGACAAGGGCAGAGGAACGCTACAATGAGGCACATGGGCGAACTCGGAGGACAATAGAACGCACCTTCGGCCTCCTGAAGGCCAGATTCCGGTGCCTCCATCTGACAGGTGGTTCCCTATACTACTCACCGAAGAAGGTGTGCCAGATAATCGTGGCCTGCTATATGCTGCATATCCTGGCTTTGCAACGCCAGGTGCCTTTTATGCAGGAGGATGGGCCAGATGGTGGTCTTGTGGCAGCTGTGGAGCCTGTGGACAGTGAAGAAGAGGAGGCAGAAGAAGAGTATATCAACAACCGAAACAACATCATCATGCAATACTTCCAGTGAGACACAGGTAAGAAGATGTCACTGCTTCCCAAATCTCATTCTATTGTTGGAGCTAGCATAAGTCTGTCATTTTCACTCAGTGTATGGACCCTGACTTGTCACTTTGATTTTCCATTTCACAGATCTGGGTCCCACTTTGTGCTCTCTGATATGTTTACTCCTGGCCTACAGCTGAGTTACATTGATATGTGAACAAGTAAAATGACATTGCTATATTCCACAGATATTGCAATTACACATTTGTGAAAGCACAGACTGACTCCAGATTGTTTTGTGATTGAAGTGTGTTTTTTCCTGTGCAAATAAGTGGAGGGGGTTGTAAAATGGGCTGGGGTGATGGTGGAGATATGTCCATGGCAGAGTCCAGTTTATTTGTTTCACAGGTGCATTGTCCAAAGGGGCATAGGAAGGGGAGCAATGGCAGTTTAAGGATGGACAGGGTGACATAGTGGGACAGAAGGGTGATACACAGGAGGGTCTTATTTTCTGGTGGGGGTTTTGGCAATGTTCTCTGTCTTGTTCCTGGATCTCAGGGACCGTTTGCAGGGTGGTTCTCCATCTGCAGGGGGTGGGGTGCTGGTGGCCTGTTGTTCCTGTGGCGGTGCCTCCTGTCCATTAGCGCTGGCGGAGGTGGAGGGCTGTTCATCGTCCAGGCTAGTGTCAGGGGCCCGTTCGTGTGCCACTGTGCCCCTGATGGTGTTGACAAGGTCTGCCGGCACTCCTGCAATGGTGACCAGGGTGGTGTTGATGGACTTCAAGTCCTCCCTGATCCCCAGGTAGTGTTCCTCCTGCAGCCGCTGGGTCTCCTGAAACTTGGCCAGTACCGTGCCCATGGTATCCTGGGAATGGTGGTAAGCTCCCATGATGTTGGAGAGTGCCTCATGGAGAGTGGGTTCCCTGGGCCTGTCCTCCCCCTGTCGCACAGCAGTCCTCCCAGCTTCCCTGTTATCCTGTGCCTCTGTCCCTTGAACCGTGTGCCCACTGCCACTGCCCCCGGGACCTGATCGTCCTGTGTTAGTGGGGTTGCCTGGGTTCCCTGTAGTGGTGGACACGCTGCTGATTGACGTGTCCTGGGGACAGTGGGATGGGCCCGCTGGGTGGGTGCTGTGCTGGTGTTTCCTGAGGGGGAGGCTCTGTGGTGGTTTGTGACTGTGTCAGGGGACCGACTGTCCCGAGGCCCCTGATGGGCCAGGCCGGTCATCTTTATCCAGGAGTGCAGAGCTGCTGTCATCACTGTGGGTCTCTTCTGTGGGGGGACTGCATATGTCTGGCACTTCCTGTCCGGTGACGTTGGGTAGGGGTCCTGTTGGGGTGTAAATGCATAGTTTCTGTATCTGTGTGTGCCATCTTGTGCAATGGGTGAGTGACCCTGTACTCCTGTGCTTGCATTATTGGCTTGGTCCTTGTGTGATTGGTGATTTTGGGGCATGAGTGAGTCTTTGTACTGGACATGCTTTGGTGATGGGTGTCCATGCATTGGTGTTACATGCAGGGTTTGGTTTTGGGATGAGTGGGTTGTGTTAGTGGGGTATCTGTGGGTTGTTGGGGTGGTGGGTGTGAGGGTAAGGGTGGCGGTATGTGATGGCACGCAGGTGGGGTGTGGGGGAAAAAGTAGTAAAGATATGTCTTACCAGAGGCCAGTCCTCCTGCTACTCCTGCAAGGCCCTCAGGATGCATAATTGCCAAGACTTGCTCCTCCCATGTTGTTAGTTGTGATGAAGGAGGTGGGGGTCCATCGACAGTCCTGTGTACAGCAATCTGGTGTCTGGATACAACAGAACGCACCTTCCCCCGTTCCACCTCTTCCTGATGTCATCCCGTGTTCTTGGATGCTGTCCCTCTGTGTTAACCCTGTTGACAACTCTGCACCATAGCTCCATCTTCCTTGCAATGGATGTCTGCTGCACCTGTGATCCGAATAGCTGTGGCTCTACCTGGACGATTTCCTCCACCATGACCCTGAGCTCCTCCTCAGAGAACCTGTGGTGTCTTTGGGGTGCCACGATGTGGTGTGGGTGATGTGTGAGGTGGCGTCTGTTGTGATGTGTGAGGGGATGTGTTGGTGTGTGTTGTTTGAGGTGCGTGGATGTTGTGTAAGGGATGGTGTTGTGTGTCTGTGGATGCTGGTGTTGTTTTAGGTAGTCTCTCTCTCTGGCCTTCTTTCAAAATTTGGGTAGTAAAGGTTTGTGGGTGATGTGGGTGTGTGCTTTATATTGGATTGGGTGTGTGGGTGTGGTGTGTGTATGTGTATCAGGTGTGTGTATTTCAGTTTGTCCAATGTGGTTGTGTTTTGTAAGTGTGTGCGTATTTTGAGTGCGGCGGTGTGTAACCGCAAATGGATTACCGTGGTTGAATGACCGCCGCCTTGATTCGTGGGATGTGATGGTGTGGGCGTATTCCTGTTGGCGTGACGGTGTCGGTTTTGGTATCGCCAGTTTATCACTGACTTTTGGGGTGGCGGACTTGTGTGGGTGTCTGTATTGTGCCAGATTCCGAGCTGTGGGTCGGAATACCTGTAGCTGAATTCCGTGGCTGCAGCGGTATGTTGGCGGTCTTCTGCAGGGCAGAAAGCGGGATTTACCGCCAGGGATGGAATGAGGGCCTAAGAGTTCTGATAACATAGAACTTTTTGGCCCTGGTACATACCTATAGCTTTGTGAGTAAGAGTTAGTACATAGCTTTAGAAGAGTAAACAGCTTTAACTAGTCTTGCGAAGATTCTAATCATCTTTATCATTAGTCACCTCTGCAGATAAATGTAAAAGAGTAGCAGGATTGTGGAGCACGAGACAGCCCCCTTAAAGGGCCAGCCAAGTCACTATGCCATAGTGTAAAGGACTGGCAATCTGTCCATGTCTGTCAAAATAGCTTGGACCTTAAAACTAGACCTGGTCAGAAATCGGGGAGACTCACTTCGTGGAATATCACAGAGTAATATAAAAACTCAGTGAGATTCTAAGAAGGTCTACGAGTGAGTGAATTTGGACATGTTGGGATACTGGTGCTGATTTAACACCAGGAACCTGTTCTGCACTATAAAATCAGCGCAAACAACACCACACTGTGCACCAGAGGGCGCTCCTTCGTTGTGCCGCGCAATTAGATTTTCTACTCAAGCGACAGTTTTCTTAATTCGGATGGTCACAATCTGCTGTGGTGGCTTGAGTTGCAAAATCTCCCCGGGACCCATTCTAATGCCCGAAAATCATGCTAGGGGTTGCAAATTCTCACTTGCCAACTTAACCTTGATGAGATGCGCATGAGGAAAAAAATCTGTTACACAGCGGTTGGCGGTTTCGCCAGAATTCCATGCTTCATGCAGAGCGCAGAGTAGCAAACCTCCTCAAAGCCTGCCAGCAGAGTGGAATTTTTCAACCCCACCTACTTTAACCTAGTTAATTTAGTTAGTCTCTGCATCTCGGCCAGCTTTAGCAGAAAATCACATGATTTGTGACCACAAAAGTGTTTAAAATTATGTACAAAACCCTTGTTATGAGTTGGAAAATCAGTCGGACCAGTAAAAAGAATTTTGCAGTAATTTCTGAATTGCAAATAGGAGGGTTCATAAAAGAGGTTTCTCCCCTCCCCTTTCCAATTCGGAAAGGAATTCATTTATAGTTTGTGACTGCATTTGCTGTTGCAAATCAATGATTAGCTAACGACCCCTGAGTTGGGGTGGTAACTAATTTGCAAACCTTCCTCTTTGGAATCATCTTGGCAGCCTCAGGGGGAGACTGTTTCCTGAACCAAAAACCTTTTTTGAAAAAAAACAGCACTGGTTCTTTTAAAGAAGACTAACTGCTTTGAAAAAAAAAAAAACTGGTGGTCATTACAACCCTGGCAGTTGGTGCTAAAGCGGCGGTAAGACCGCCAACAGGCCGGCGGTAAACATTTTGGAATTACGACCGTGGCGGAAACCGCCAACAAAGACAGCCACTTTAACACTCAGACCGCCACGGCGGTACAAACAAACAGCTCAGCGGTCACTGCCAACAGACAGGCGGAGGACAATGTACCGCCCACACTATTATGACAGGCCAATCCGCCACCTTTTCCGTGGCGGATACACCGCGGATAAAAAAACGGCAGAAACAGGAATTTAGAAGGGAAAAAGCTCACCTCTACACACTCCACGAGGAAGGAGGACACCATGGACCCGGAACTCCAAATTCTCCCTGCGATTGTCTTCCTGCTCCTGTACCAGGAGCACCAACGCCGGCGGCGAAGACCACAGTGAGTACTGCACCTACACAGGGGAGGGAAAAAACAGTAACACACACATGCAACACCCCCACCCCCACCCACGACAACACACACACTAATACATATTCATACATTATAGTTACACCCCCCAACACCCCCGGAAGAATGCAAAGACAAAAGGAAATGAGTGTAACCATTGTAATATATCAAAAATCAGTAAGCAAAAATATACATATATACACTATTAACAAAAATATACACCAAGATTATTAGTCCAGGTATTGCACCATTCATAGTCCTTGGACCACTGGTCCCAAAATGCATGGGCGAGGCCCACACACGATACCAGATCAAAACAGAGAGAACACTGCAGGGGCATCAGATAGAAATACAACAGGCACCTCAGGGGGAAGGGAAAGGGGGGCACCTCAGCCGGATGAGTGCACGACTCCAGATCCACAAGGGGCCTCCATGCCCATTGATGGATCATGGGGAGTGCAAAGCCACAGTCTCACAAGTCTCTACAGTGGGTGGTTTGCCCACTGCTGCATCCTGGGGAGTGCAAAGCCACAGTCTCACAAGTCTCTACAGTGGGTGGTTTGCCCACTGCTGCATCCTGGGAAGTGCAAAGCCACAGTCTCACAAGTCTCTACAGTGGGTGGTTTTCCCACTACTGCATCCTGGGGAGTGCAAAGCCACAGTATCACAAGCCTCTACAATGGGTGGTTTGCCCACTGCTGCATCCTGGGGAGTGCAAAGCCACAGTCTCACAAGTCTCTACAGTGGGTGGTTTGCCCACTGATCAATCCTGGGGAGTGCAAAGCCACAGTCTCACAAGTCTCTACAGTGGGTGGTTTTCCCACTGCAGCATCCTGGGGAGTGCAAAGCCACAGTCTCACAAGTCTCTACAGTGGGTGGTTTGCCCACTGCTGCATCCTGGGGAGTGCAAAGCCACAGTCTCTCAAGTCGCTACAGTGGGTGGTTTGCCCACTGCTGCATCCTGGGGAGTGCAAAGCCACAGTCTCTCAAGTCTCTACAGTGGGTGGTTTGCCCACTGATCAATCCTGGGGAGTGCAAAGCCACAGTCTCTCAAGTGGATAACATTCTCCACTGGTGTCTGTCTGGAGGGGGCTTTGTGCCCAGAGTGCTTCATCCTGTGAAGGACAGAGGTAGTGGATGCCTTCTTCCACTGGTTCTGGAGGGGGCTTTGTGCCCAGAGTGCTTCATCCTGTGAAGGACAGAGGTAGTGGATGCATGTCTCCACTGATTCTGCAGGGGGCTTTGTGCCCAGAGTGCTTCATCCTGTGAAGGAAAGACAGAGTGGATGCATGTCTCCACTGGTTCTGGAGGGGGCTTTGTGCCCAGAGTGCTTCATCCTGTGAAGGACAGACAGAGTGGATGCATGTCTCCACTGGTTCTGGAGGGGGCTCTGTGCCCAGAGTGCTTCATCCTGTGAAGGACAGAAAGAGTGGATGCATGTCTCCACTGGTTCTGGAGGGGGACTGGTGCACAGAGTGCTTCATCCTGTGAAGGACAGACAGAGTGGATGCATGTCTCCACTGGTTCTGGAGGGGGAGTGGTGCCCAGAGTGCTTCATCCTGTGAAGGACAGACAGAGTGGATGCATGTCTCCACTGCATTCTGGAGGACAGGTGCCCAGAGTGCATCACTCACCCGTGACGGTCCCTGTTGCATCAGTGCCCCTGCCGCTCATGGGCTAGCGGTGCTTGAGTTGGCGGTCCTTGCCCTGTTCAGCGGTGCTTGCCCTGTTCAGCGGTGCTTGAGTTGGCGGTCCGTGCCCTGTTCAGCGGTGCTTGCCCTGTGCAGCGGTGCTTGAGTTGGCGGTCCTTGCCCTGTTCAGGGGTGCTTGCCCTGTGCAGCGGTGCTTGAGTTGGCGGTCCTTGCCCTGGTCAGCGGTGCTTTCCCTGTGCAGCGGTGCTTGAGTTGGCGGTCCTTGCCATGTTCAGCGGGGCTTGCCCTGTGCAGCGGTGCTTGAGTTGGCGGTCTATGCCCTGTTCAGCGGTGGTTGCCCTGCGCAGCGGTGCTTGAGTTGGCGGTCCTTCATTGCCGAGCTGGGCTGGGGCTGGTGGTCCTTCATTGGTCAGCTGGGCTGTGGCTGGCGGGGCTCTCCTGGGCAGGTGGGCTGTGGCTGGCGGGGCCCTCCTGGGCAGGTGGGCTGTGGCTGGCGGGGCCCTCCTGGGCAGGTGAGCTGTGGCTGGCGGGGCTCTCCTGGGCTGCGACTATGGGACTTGTGGTGGCCTCCTGGGCAGCGACGATGGGGCTGGCGGTGGCCTCCTGCCAGCGACGATGGGGCTGGCGGTGGCCTCCTGGGCAGCAATGATGGGGCTGCTGGTGGCCTCCTGGGCAGCGACAATGGGGCTGGCGGGGCCCTCCTGGGCAGCGGGGATGATGGCGGTCTTCTCCGCCGTGCTGCTCCTCTCAGACTTGCCGGTTTCTTCTGGCCCTTCCCCACCTTGGGAGGAGTCACAGCTGAGTCCACACTCCCATCGGGACCCCTGGGAGCGGCTTGGGTGGCTGGAGTCTTCCCCGTCTCCTGCCGGGCACTAGCCAACTTCTGGTGCTTCACAGGGGGGGGGGACTGGCTGTGATGTGGCTCCGTGACACACTGGCTGTCCTGGTGGCCAGTGCACTCCACATACCTGTGACAATAGGCACCACTGGTCCCAGAGATTTTGTGGCTGAGGTGCTAGTTCAGGACATATGAGTTGGACAGGGGGTTGGAAAATAGGTTAAGAGTGGACATGAAAAGTTGTTTGGACACACTGGGATGGGTAGCTGGAGGAAGTTTGGGAGTGGAGGAAGAGGTGATGGTTGTAGGAGGTGTACGTTTTGTGGCTTTGGGTGCAGGTGCATGCGCTGGAGGCTGTGGTGAGGTGGATGTATGTTGGGTGGATGTGTGCCTGCGTTTGTGTATCTTCGGAGGGAGCATCACAGACACACTGGGAGCGGACACAGGGGACGTGTGAATGGTAGTGGGGTGGTGACTGCACGTGAGCGGGGTGTGCTGGTGGGTGTGCTGGTGCGGGGCGTAGTGGCTGTAGAGGTAGGGCATGCAGGTGTGAGTGTAGACGAGACTGGGAGGGAGGAGGGAGGAGGGAGACGACGAGGAGGGGGACACAGTGGAGGCAGTGGATGTTGGTGTGTCTGTATGTGTGTGATGCTTACGTGAGTGCCAGTGGGATGTGTGGTGCTTATGTTTGCCTGAGCTTCCCTTGTGTGGTGAGGTATGTGCAGGCTGGTCTGATGGTGTGCTTGGGATAGGCAAAGGTAGAGGGGATTGGGTCTGGGTGGAGGAAGTTGGAGGGGGGAGGCTAGACACAGGGACAATGGCTGCCATCAGTGCTGAGGCCATGGTTTGAAAGGATCGGTGAAGGGCCGCCTGACCAGAATGAATGCCGTCCAGGAATGCATTAGTTTGTTGCAACTCCCTTTCTACTCCCTGGATGGCATTCACAATGGTATACTGTCCAACAGTGAATGATCTGAGGAGGTCAATGGCCTCCTCACTGAGGGCAGCAGGGGTGACTGGGGCAGGAGCTGAGGTGCCTGGGGCGAAGGTGATGCCCACTCTCCTGGGTGAGCAGGCACGGGCGAAGGCTGTGGGGCTGCTGGGAGGGCGGTGCTGGTAGGGGGGGGTGGCGGCTGTACCTGTAGAAGTGGGGTGCACAGATGTTGCCGCCACCACAAGGAGCTCCCATCGGAAGATGAGTCCGTGTCGCTGGTTTCAGCTCCTGTCCCCGCCGTGGTGCTCCCCTCGCCCTCCGTCCCACTGGTGTATTCTGAGTCCGTAGTGTGGCCCTCCATGGCCATGTGGGATGCAGCTCCCTCGTGTTCCGGTGCCACTGCTCCTCCGCCTGATGATGCTAATGCACACAAGAACAGTTCGACCACAAAAAAGGGGGGAAAACAGAAGAAAGACATGGTGAGTGCATGGATTACCGCTACCATTGGCGGACAAGACAGACACAGAAGCCCCCTGCACTACGTCGCGCTCTTGGGCTCTACAGTGCAATTCCTGGGAAATGGCCTACAAGGCTATGGACGACATCTGCACACATAGATGACACAGGTGCATGAATAGCTGTACTTGGTACTCTACAGAGGTGGGGTAGGGGGCCACAGGGCCATGCCTTACGGAGGGGCCAAGCCTATGGAACTCGCCCTGGCCTAGGGAAACCCACAGCCCTCCTCCCCCACCCAGACACCTCCACTGCGTGCAAAGTCAGCAGAATGAGAGTGTACTCACCCCCTTGTGTCTGCTGTGATGCCCTCAAGCGCCCATCCAACTCCGGGTAGGCCACTGCCAGGATCCGGAACATCAGGGGGTTCATGGTTCGACGGGCACCCCTCCCACGTTGGGAGGCCATCCCCAGCTGAGCATCCGCCGTCTTCTTGCTACAGCGGTGAATGTCCTCCCATCTCTTCCGGCAGTGGGTGCTCCGTCTGTGGTGGACCCCCAGGGTCCGGACGTCCTTGGAGATGGCACGCCAAATATCCTTCTTCTGGTGGGCGCTGACCTACATGAAATGTACAGGGTAGGAAGAGAAGTCATTACTAACTGCGCCGTCAAAGTTAGTGGCCCCCATCCCGCCCCTTGCCATGTGGCACGTGCACCCACCGTCTTTCATGCACGCATAACTCTGCCCCCTTCCTTCTTACAACCAGCCCTCTCCACACAGGCATAGCCCATAGAACATGCTCCCTGTGAACTTGCCTGTTGGTCTGGAGGACCGTAGAGTAGCATGTACTGGGGGAGGACCCCATCGACGAGCTTCTCCAACTCCTCCGATGTGAAGGCAGGGGCCCTTTCCCCAGATCCACGAGCCATTGTCTTCCAGACCGAGGTCACAGCAGCACTTGCAGTGTAGGTCCTCTCCTGTCGAAGATCAGGTATCGAGTGAATCAACAGATAGAAAATGGCGGTCACATCCGCGGCGGTGCGTACCATCACCGCCGGGGTACATCGTCATTGGCTCCTGGGACCCATAGGGTCCAATGTTAACCAATGCAGCATTGCGCCGCGGTCTTCGACCGCCTACCGAGACGGTGTACAACCCCAGCACAGTTACCTCACATCCCATTGTCACACTTTACAGGTCAGGCAGCTGCCATTTCAGGGGCCCACATGGCCTAATTACCAACTGCGTCACACATACCTAGGCCTAGTCTCAACACACATACAGGCCACATTTTGTGTATGAATGGTGTTCTGTGTAGACTGTGGGTGCATACCTCTGAGTTGTTTAACTCTGTGCTCGCTGTTGTCCTTCATAGGCACCGTCCGCTGGGACCTGTGAGGAGATGGTGGAATCCTCTGGTGTACCGACCGCTGGTGGACCTGTCGACAATGGAGGAAAATAATTTGATTATCACCTACAGGTTTGACCGTGGCACAATCCAGGAACTGTGTACCCAGTTGGAGCCAGACCTGATGTCACCAATCCGCCATCCCACAGGAATCCCCCCTCAAGTGCAGGTGCTATCAGTGCTCCATTTCCTTGGTAGTGGGTCTTTTCAAACAACTGTGGCCATGGCATCAGGGATGTCCCAGCCCGTGTTTTCCAACATATTGTCCAGAGTGTTGTCTGCCCTGCTGAAACACATGCAGAGCTACATCGTTTTCCCTCAGGTGGAGGATTTGCCTACTGTGAAAGGTGACTTCTATGCCCTTGGACATATCCCCAACATCATAGGTGCCATTGATGGGACCCATGTGGCTTTGGTACCCCCCCAAAGGAGTGAACAGGTGTACAGGAACCGGAAGAGTTATCATTCGATGAATGTACAGATGGTATGTTTGGCAGACCAGTACATCTCCCATGTGAATGCCATGTTCCCTGGCTCAGTGCATGATGCCTACATCCTGTGGAATAACAGCATCCCTTATGTGATGGGTCAACTCCAGAGGCACCGTGTGTGGCTATTAGGTGACTCTGGTTACCCCAACATGTCATGGCTACTGACCCCAGTGAGGAATCCCAGGACAAGGGCAGAGGAACGCTACAATGAGGCCCATGGGCGAACTAGGAGGGTGATCGAGCGGACCTTTGGCCTCCTGAAGGCCAGGTTCAGGTATCTGCATATGACAGGTGGATCCCTATTCTACTCACCAAAGAAGGTGTGCCAGATCATCGTGGCCTGCTGTATGCTTCACAACTTGGCTCTGCGATGTCAGGTGCCTTTTCTGCAGGAGGATGGTCCAGATGGCAGTGTTGTGACAGCTGTGGAGCCTGTAGACAGTGATGAGGAGGAAGCAGAGGAAGAAGTCATGCAGAACAGGGACTCAGTCATCCAGCAATATTTCCAGTGAAACACAGGTGAGAATACATTCCTGCCTACTACATGTACTTTTACACTTCTACCTCTCTCCTGTCAGTCGATTTCACCCAGTGTTTGGTCACTGAGTTGCCACTTTCCCTTACGGTTTCACAGGTGTGGGTCCCAACGTGTGTCATCTGCTTAGATTCCTCATGGACTAGAGCTGTGTGACATAGGTATGTTGACAATAGAATGGACATTGCTATTTTCCTCTGTTTTTGCAAATACACATTTGTGAAAGCACAGACTGACTCCAGATTGCTTTGTGATTCAAGGGTGTTTATTTAAGTGCCAAATAGTGGAGGGGGTTGTAAAATGGTCAGGGGTGATGGTGGAGGAATGTCCATGGCAGAGTCCAGTCTATTAGTCTCACAGGTGCATTGGCCATATGGGCATAGGAAGTGGAGCTGGGGCAGTTTCAATACGGACAGGGTGACAAAGAGGGACAGTGGGATGACAATCAGGGTGGTCTCATTTCTTGGCGGGGGTCTTGGCATCGTGCTCTGTCACGTTCCTGGATCTCAGGGACCATTTGTGGGGTGGTTCTCCCTCTGCAGGGGGTGGGGTGCCGGTGTGGTGGTCCTGTGGTAGGGCATCCTGTCCACTAGCGCCGGCGGAGGTGCTGGGCAGTTCATCGTCCATGCTGGTGTCAGGGGCCCCTTGTGGTGCCACAGTGTCCCTCCTGGTGTTGAGTACTTCCTTCAGCACCCCTACGATGGTGCCCAGGGCAGAGCTGATGGTTCTGATTACCTCCCTGAAGCCCAAATACTGTTCCTCCTGCATGCGCTGGGTCTCCTGAAACTTGGCCAGTACTGTTGCCATCGTCTCCTGGGAGTGGTGGTATGCTCCCATGATGGAGGAGAGGGCCTCGTGGAGAGTGGGTTCCCTTGGTCTGTCCGCTCCCTGTCGCACAGCAACTCTCCCAGTTCCCCTGTGTTCCTGGGCCTCTGTCCCCTGGACCGTGTGCCCACTGCCACTGCCCCCAGGTCCCTGTTGTTGTTGGGGTGGTGGGTTATCCTGGGTTCCCTGTAGTGGTGGACACACAGCTGATTGACGTGTCCTGGGTACGGAGGTATGGGCCCGCTGGGTGGGTGCCGTGCTGGTGTTTCCAGAGGGGGGAAGGTCTGTGGTGGCCTGTGCCTCTGTGAGGGGAACCGACTGTCCCGAGGCCCACGATGGTCCGGGCTGGTCATCTAGATCCAGGTGGACAGAGGTGCTGTCATCACTGTGGGCCTCTTCTGTGAGTGGAGTGGAGATGTCTGGACCCTCCTGTCTGGTGACGTTGGGTAGTGGTCCTGCAGGGGTGTAAAGGCATGATTATTGCATCTGTGTGTGTCATGGTGTGCAATGGGTAGGTGACCGTGTACCCCAGTGCTGGCATTCCTGTGTGTGAGCTTGTGTGATGATGGTTTAGGGGGTGTATGGGTATGTGCAGTGGGCATGCTTTAGTGATGGGTGTCCATGTGTTGTTGTTGCATGCAGGGCTTGGTGTTGGCATGTGTGGTTTGTGATATTGATACATTTGTGAGGAGTTGGAGTGATAGGGGTGGGGGCGAGGGTGGGGGTATGTGATAGCATGCAGATAGGGTGGGGGATGTAATAGTTAAGATTTGACTTACCAGAGTCCATTCCTCCACAGACTCCTGCGAGGCCCTCAGGATGCAGAATCGCCAAGACCTGCTCCTCCCATGTTGTTAGTTGTGGGTGAGGAGGTGGGGGTCCGCCGCCAGTCCGCTGAACCGCCTGTTGGTGTCTTGAGACCACGGAACGCACCTTCCCCCATAGGTCGTTCCACCTCTTCCTGATGTCCTCCCGATTTCTTGGGTGTTGTCCCACTGCGTTGACCCTGTCGACTATTCTTCACCATAGCTCCATCTTCCTTGCAATGGAGGTGTGCTGCACCTGTGATCCAAATAGCTGTGGCTCTACCCGGACAATTTCCTCCACCATGACCCTGAGCTCCTCCTCCGCGAACCTGGGGTGTCTTTGCCGTGCCATGGGGTGGTGTAGGTGATGTGTAGGGTGGTGTGTGTGGTGATAAGTGTGGTGATATGTAGTGGTGTGTAGTGTGAGGTACGTGGAAGTTGTGTGGGTGATGGTGTTGTGTGCCTGTGGATGCAAGTTTGTTGATGGTGCTGTCTCTCTCTGGCCTTCTCTCTGTAATTGTGGTCGTAGGGGTTTGTGGGTGATGTGGGTGTGTGTTTTATATTGTATTGGGTGTGTGGGAGTGGTGTGTGTATGTGTCTCAGGTGTGTGTATTTTGAATTGTCCAATGTGGCTGTGTTTTGTAAGAGTGTGTATTTTGAGCGCGGCGGTGTGTACCGCCATTGGAATACCGCGGTTGAAAGACCGCCTCGTGGAATTGTGTGTCGTGATAGTGTGGGCGTATTCCTGTTGGCGTGATGGTGGAGGTTTTGGTATCGCCTGTTTATCACTGACCTTTGGTGTGGCGGACTTGTGTGGGTGTCTGAATTTTGTCGGATTCCGAGATGTGGGTCATAATAGCTGTGGCGAAATTCCGCGGCCGCGGCGGTGTGTTGGCGGTCTTCTGCATGGCGGTAAGCGGCTTTTACCGCCAATGTTGTAATGACCGCCTTTATTTTGGAATGTAGTCATAGAGAGAATTGGGTCCTGTCCCTGCAGGCCACCATCTCTGTGATTACAGTCAATCAAAGAGGGTTTCAAATTGACACCTGCATAATTAAATAATAACTAGGTAGCTCATTGCAACCCCCTGCAATTCAGTATTTTATGAACCAAATGAACAGTTTATATGTCAGTTTGCAAAATATTATTTCATTTGCAAAATGTATCTGCAGAATTTGAACACTTTTTGCAAATGAAATAGTACAGCAGGACCCTAACTCTCATAAGGAAATGGATTTCAATTGTTTTCACTTCTTGTTGGCAGTTCTACCTGGTCTAAGTACCTGTTGAAATTTGTCTGAGGAAAAACAAAAAAGAAATTTAAGCTTCTTAGAGGGCAGCTTGGTAAATAGTGAAGCGTCTCTGCTATTTGCTTGGCTACTGGCCAAGTTGTGCACTCTAGCAGTTAGCCAGTCACCAGGTAAATAATAAAGTTTCTTTTCAAGTTGTATGCAATGAGACTGACAAGTCAGTACATCATGTTAACTATTTAGCTCACTGCCAGGTAATTATTGAAATGTATTTCTTACTGACCAGGCTGCTGGTCAAATAATTTAAAATTTCAGATATTTAACCAACAGCCACATATTTAATTTTTTTAACGCAGCACAATGCAGCAAGCCACTTTGTTGTGCTTCACTGTGTGAAAAGGAAAGGGCAGGAATTTTTCAAATGTAATTTTATTCAGTGCATTCCTGTCCTTTCCTAACATTGGTACACGTTTGTTTGCCTGGCTCCGAAGTAAACACCCTTGCGTCATGATGCAAGGGTGCCTGCATTCTAGACAGGATTGGTAGGTACACCTTCCGGCACAAAAACAATCCTTAGAGGTATTTCCCTATTTCTTTGTGTGCAACAGAATACAGCACACTTAGAAAGAGGCAAAAACAAGGAGATATAAAGATATTTCTCTTCATTAAGCCCCACACGGGGAAGCATAGCATTTTGATGCATTCCCAGGTCTACCACTAACGCGAAATCTGGGAATGCACCAAAATTCATTGGAGAATGCATGGAACACCCATGAACCACCCATGGACACCTCCCTTGGGCAGAGTAACACAAAGCAGCGATTTGTGCTTCCTTGTGTTACTCCTTATTTATCAAGCCATGCAGGGCCTCACAAGGTGGCCTTGGGTAGCTTGATACATCTCAATTAGGTTTTGCATCTCCCTTGCACCCCCTTTTGCGATACAAAACCTTGATAAATCTGGCCCTAAGTTAATTTGCTATTTATACGGCTGTCAGTTGTTTTGCATAGCAAGTAATGGGAGGAGTTTTTTTGTTTGCTTCACTGCTAGCCAAATAGTACAAAACCTCTGCTATGTAGCCAGTGGCCAAGTAAATAGTGAAGGGTCCTTTTTTTTGCATGGCTGCTGGCGAAACAGTGCAGAATATTTACTGTTTAGCCAGTGGCTAGGCAAATAGTGGTGTTTTTCTGCTATTTGCAAGGACACCCACCCAATAGTGAAGAATCTCTTACATTTAAACAGTAAAGAAATTAGCACATGTATAGCGCACTACTCACCCGTTAGGGTCTCAAGGCGCTGTACTCATACCGCTATGGAACCCCTCCTGGCTTTTCCCTGTGAGGCGCCCACTCCTGAGCACCCCCAGGGTGAAGCCAGGCATCCAAGCGCTGTTGGGGCCATTGTGGAGATTAAGCAAGCTATTGCCCAGAGATGCAGAGTGGGACCCATGAATTAGATTAGGCACAGAGGCGAGAATTATCTGGTCAAGGGGAATTGAGCCCAAGACCTGCCGAAGCGGGACTTGAACCCTGGTCTTGAGCCAGATCTCTGCTTCAGGGTCTGCCGCTCTAACCATTGAGCCACACTTCCCGACTGGGTAAATAATAATGTTTTTCTGCTATTTGAATGGTCGTCACCCAAACAATGCAGACTATCTACTATTTAGCCAGCGACTGGGTAAATGGGGACGTTTCTCTGCTATTTGCATGGCCGCCAGCCAAACAGTGGGGAATCTCTACCATTTAGCCAGTGGCTGGATCAATAGTGAAAGTTTTCTGATTTTGCATTGCCACCGGCCAAGCGGTACAGAATCTCTATTATTTAGCCAGTGGCTGGGTAAATAGTGAAGTTTCTCTGCTATTTTCAAATCTGCTGGACAAATAGTAAATAATTTTTACTATTTAGCCACCGGCTGGCTAAATAGCAAACAAAATTCACTATTTCCCCAGCTGCTAGGTAAAGAGGCACTACCTTTCACAGAACAACTGCAACTGCCTGTGAAAGGTAGTTCAAAGCAACTCTAATCCATACAATGATGCAATTGTTCTTGTTTGTCTGTTCACACTCAAGAAGGATGGAGATCAGTTTCTTTGTGGATTAGAGTTGTTTTGGACTACTTTTCCTAGGCAGTTGATGTTGTTTTATGAAAACCTCCATGTTATGGTTGTGTGAAAGCCTGGTGCTTGCAGAAGAAATGGAGCCCAGAAGGAGATGCTGTCTACAACATTCATTTTAGGACATACTCATTCCTCACTGCTCATCCCTCCTTCTCATCCAGCACCCCTGCTTCTCATTGATCATACATCATCCCTACTTCTCGTCCATCATCCCTGCTTCTCTTCCATGATCCCTACTTCTCATTCATCATACATCATCCCTACTTCTCATCTATCATCCCTACTTGTCATCTATCATACATCATCCCCACTTCTCATCCATCATACATCACCACTACTTCTTCTCCATCATCACTGTTTCTCTTCCACCATCCCTTCTTCTTTTCCATCATACATCATCCCTACTTCTCATCCCTCAACCCTACTTCTCATCCTTCATATATCATCCCTATTTCTCATCCATTATCCCTGCTTCTCTTCCATCATCCCTACTTCTCATCCATCACACATCATCCCTACTTCTTATTCATCATCCCTACTTCTCATCCATCATAAATCATTCCTACTTCTCATGCATCATCCCTACTTCTCATCCATCATACATCATCCTTACTTCTCATCCATCATCCCTACTTCTCATCCATCATACATCATCCCTACTTCTCATCCATCATTCCTGCTTCTCATCTATTATACATCATCCCTACATCTCATTCATCATCCCTGCTTCTTATTCATCATCCCTACTTCTCATCCATCATAGCTCATCCTCACTTCTCATTCCTCATCCCTACTTCTCATCCTTCATACATCATCCTTTATTCTCATCCACCATCCTTGCTTCTCTTCCATCATTCCTACTTCTCATCCATCATACATCACCCCTACTTTTCAACCATCATTCCTACTTCTCAGCTATCATATATAATTCCTACTTCTCATCCATCATCCCCACTTCTCATCCATCATCCCTGCTTCTCTTCCATCATCCCTACTTCTCATCCCTGCTTCTCATTCACCATACATCATCCCTACTTATCGTCCATCATCCCCACTTCTCTTCCATCATTCCTACTTTGCATCCATGCTTCTCATTCCTACTTCTCATCCATATTCCATCATTCCTACTTCTCAAGCCTCAGCCATCATCCCTACTCCTCATCCATCATCCCTCATCCCTCAGTCATACCGACACATTTTCAGTTTTGTGAAACACACCTTCACACTGATTGGTTGGCAACATGTGCAGATACCGATGCAGGTACCTGCTAGTTCTGGTGGTGATCTGTGTGGCACATAAACATTTAGGGAAAACATCCACACATGTGAGTTCACAAAACCTTTAGTACTGAAAGAGAAAACTGGCCCTGCATTGTACATGGTCAGCCTCATAACCATGACAGCAGAGTCCAATATCATGGCACATCACTCTACGGCCCACTGCATGCAGATGTGCAATGTCCAAAATATTATGCGCATTCACTGGACACATCAGAGCTGGATGAAAGAGGCAGCAGGGAGTGACATCAAGGCTATGTGACACACATTGTCAGATATGATGTGAGCATATCAGTCACAGATTATGACCCTGTGCCCAATGCAAATCGCATAGTAATCAGTGGACATGGCCACAAGAAGCTGCATATTTCCTGTGAGGCATGATTTGGACTCTTCACATGCTGTTCAGGGATACAAGGAAAGGGCACTGTGTCACACTTGTTGTGGAAGCCGGAATCAATACCATCCCATATGTCCAGTTATGGAGTGGCTGACAATACACAGATCCCCTTCTCTGAAGACTGTGCAGACATACCTACATTATACACCATGTTCAAAAACATCACATGCATCACGGTACATAATCTCATCTAGCCCACAGCCAATTCACATTGGCTGCCTATGTATAGAGCTGAGGTGCAGAGTGAGTTATTACTTGGCTTCATAACAACAGTCCAATAAGGCCATATGTGTCCAGAGATCACTGTGCAAACACAGAAGGAGCACAAATGGTGTCCAACCAACACATAAAACATGCATTCAACTCTACAGCTATCAAGCAACCACATGTGACTTCACATTTCAGACATCTAGTGGCAAGATTAGGCTGGGGATGGTGGTCAGAACACCTCACCTAGACATGTGCATGAAACACAATTTGGTTCAGGGAACATTCAATGTACACTCACCACATTGTCTCAGGACCACAAACCTGTCAATTGGAATAGATACATGCCCATTGACACAACCATTTATGCCACACTGACAGCCCATAGAGTACTTTGCAGACACAATCATGCATACTGGGCTTACACCTAGGATGATGAAAGATTAAATAAGTAGGAGTACAAAGAAAAGTGTGCACACGGTGCAGTTACTGCCCGTCTGGTGCACCACAGAGCTGTTTATTCATGGGTAGGACCTCCTCCATCAGCTTCTCCAGCTCTTCAGGTGAGAAGGCAGGGGCAATATCACTTGCAGGACATTGCATGATTGCTCCCAGAGGCGGCAAACAGCAGCTCAGGTTAAGGAAGTCTTGCTGGCAGCAGTGTCAGGAGTCAAGTGAGAGAATCAGTAGAAAATAGCAGTCACTTCTTCCACATACACGACCGTCACCACCTGTGGACGCTGCCATTGGGCCAAGATCGCCACAGGTCGCAATGTTATCCTAGGGCAGTGTCCGCCACGGTAGCATCCACCTACCGCAATGATGACTTCTGCTGATGGTTGCAGGTGGTTCCTAATGTCCAGTGGAGTAGTTCAGGCAGTCACCATTTTAGAGGTATACAATGCAATTACAACATATATTTTGATGCATCACAAGCATAAAGATGATGTGCTTGCAAATATTGTGTGCTAGCCTTGTCCGGTCATGTAGGTCAATTGTTTCAGTTACAATGTGGGTATGTGGTACTGCAGAAGTGACACCATTGCTGGGGGTACAGCCACTACCCTCTTCCACACATGTAAACCATGATATGGGGCATTGTAGCACAGGACGTTTATGGAGTAATTTGGAAGAGATGTACTGATCATATAGAGATTTTTGTGCACATATGTCAATAAGCAAGGCGTCAACGTTTCACAAATGTGCAAGTGTCATCCCTGGTGTGTGTTGTGCATCATGTTTACAGTGACTCACGTTACATTACAAATTTCATGTCTGGCATCTATGATGTAAATTGCTAGGGACACATTGAGTGACTGCCTTTTCTTGTTTTGGCCCACATAGTTATCCTTGGAGGAGAAGGATCAGACCCCTTCCTGTGTACCGTCCACTAGCAGACTTGCAGACCATGGAGAATAGACATGTCATGCAGTTGTACCACCTGGATAGGCAGATAATCAAGGATCTCTGTTGTCAGTTGGAGCCAGATCTGATGCCAGCCATACAGCATCCAAATAGCATACCACCATAGTACAAGTCATGTCAGTGTTGCACCTCCTGGCTACAGGGTCCTTCCAAAACACAGTTGCCCTATCTGCTGGGATGTCCCAGTCTATATTCAGTTTGGTGTTGAAGGATGTTTTCTCAGCAATGTTGAAACACCTGGACAGCTACATTTTTCCCTCAACATGACGATTTTGCCCATGCTAAAGCAGAGTTCTATGGTTTGGCATACATACCACATGCTGCAGGAGCCATTGATGGTACCCATGTAGCACTGGTTCCACTGCATGGGAATGAACAGCTCTATCGGAAGAGGAAGAACTTCCATTCATAACTGTTCAAGTAGTGTATTTGGCAGACTTCTACATTTCACAACTGTGCCCCCGGTTCCCAGGTTCAGTCTATGATGCCTTCTTCATGTGGAACAGTGCAATTTCCCAGCTGATGACACAATTGTACCCTGGCTGGTTGGTAAGTCACATATGTCATGTCTGTATGTATGCTATGTCTGCTGTGTCAGGAATCCTGAAGGTGCCTCCTACGTCATCTGTCAGCATCCGCAGGAATTAGGGTTGCATCATGTCTCTGTTCTTGGTTAAACCTTCATGTTTCTAAGTAAACACAATGTGCTGTGTTACACAATTGGTTTGATCAATGCTTGTTTTACCAATGCTTGTTTGCTAATGTGAGCAGGTGTAGACATGTGCTTCTAATTGGGTGTGGTGTAGACATGTGCTTCTAATTGGGTGTGGTGACTCATCCACATGTGGAAACTCAAATGCTTTCCTGATTGGCTATAAATAGCAGAGTGAAGCATGCCTCCCTGCTTGGCTTTGTTTTGCTTCCTGATCTCAGCATCTGATTTGGCAGTTCAGCCTCTGCTGTCATCCTCGTATTCAGGACTTTTGAGGCAATTCTTTTCTTCGTTCCTGTACCAGCTGACACCAGGCATTCCTCCAGCACTCCGGAAAAGACTGCAGCTAAGTGACTAGTATTTTCCAGGGAGTTTGTTCATTGAGCGCCGCGCTTTCCTAGAACAGCTGGTGTATTTCAGACCTCGTACTTTGGCAGAGTGCTTACCTTGAAGAGACAAATACATTTCAGAACATTCTATATTATTATTGTAGTTACTTGCCTAAATGTGCTTAAGGAAATCTGCTTGAGCTCAAGTACTACAAAAAGTGACAGTGCAATTTTAAAAGAGCATTTACGTGACTTTTCTTTCTCTAATAGCATAACTCTTGGATTTAAATTGTGCCATTCATGCCTGTGTTTCAGGTTTGAGGAATTTGCTTTTTTAAGGGTTTTTCACACACACAGTGAAACCAAACCAAACTGTGCCACCCTAACTGTTTAAACCCAGAGTGGACCTTTGTATTTCTTGGATTGTTTTTGTTCCTTTTAGTTTAACCCTATGTATGCAGGAAAGTTACATGTGATATAATTAATGCCCTTGTTTGTCTTTCTTGTGCATGATAAGTGCAACCACAGTTCTAATTGTAGTGTGCAACAGTGAATCTCCTGGAAGCCAGCCCTGGTGTCGCAGTACTTATTGTCATGGTACTCAGTTTGGGTTTTTGATAATGCAGTGTTAGTAATTGTGGCAACAGTTATTATTATCCAAGAAAAGTGCTGGAGCATCCCTGCGTTCTTCTACCGCTCCCGTGCCCATATCAGAAAGAGAGATCCAGTTTCAAGGAAGTTGAGTGCACTAACTCTACTATCACTCTGTCAACAACGACCTGCCCCCAAAGATACAGGGTGCCTGGCTGGACCGGCAAGACGTGGCAGTTTTTTGTCTCTCTTCCACTCACCCTTTCCTTTTGGGACACCTGCCAGGGTTTCTGTGTCCACCAGGAAGTGCCGAGAGGTGTTCCAGGAGGTCGGGGGGCATACCATCACCCCTGCAGACATCCTGCTTTTCAGGTGAGTGGCCCCGGCTTGACATGCTGGTACTGAGACGCTGCTCTGGACTGATGGTTGCACGCATGTTGCATTTCCTTACAGGGGATTTTGCCTACCCAAACCGTCCCTGGTTGTTGACACAAGTGAGGACGCTAACTACACCAGGGTAAGTCCACTTCAGCGAGGCACATGGAAGAACATGCTGTGTTTCAGAGGGGGCTTTTGGGCTCCTGAAGGCAAGATTCAGCAGCATAGACAAATCCAGTGGAGCCCTCCTCTACTCACCCAAAAAAGTTTGTAAGATCATTGTGGCCTGCTGCATGCTCCACAACCTTGCCCTGTGGAGAAACATCCCATACATCTTTGATGAGGGGGAGCTGGCGGTGCCAACGAGTGAGCCTCCTGGAATGCCAAGGGAGGGTGACAGTGATGAGGATGAAGGTTGAGATTTGCGGGCAGATCTCATCAGTAAGTACTTCGCATGAGTCTCAGTATGTGATGTTCTGTGATTACTGTGACTGCATGGGGTACTGTAGGGGTCAAGATTTTGTGGAGAAGGGTATCTCTGTCGCCATTAAGACAGGTCATCTCATTTTATGCATTAGACAGGCCAGATTTGTTGGCTACATCAGACTTGATGAAATGCCTATCTCGAGAACCTCCAGTGTTTGTTGCAGTCACCTTTGCACTGTCAGGGAAAAAATTGGCGTTTAGAATCACTTTCTCATGTTTGCCTTTGCCTGCCTAAATTCCTTGTATGTCACTTTTTCCTTCCAGGTCTCTTCACCTTGCCATCCTCATGTGGGTATTTCAGAGTTGTATCATTGGCAGGTGGCTGCAGCTGGTCTGACATGTGAAGGAGACATGGAATTGATCCAGGTACTGTTTGTTGCATATTTGGGTTGTGTGACCCAGACTGCCTGGACAGTGGGAGGGCAGTTTTCTGAGCTGCAGAATAGACCAGTTTGCCCTGGTATGTTGGTCCATTGGTTTCAAGAGTGTGATCATTCGGCCTAGGGGGAGTTCATGGAGACCGGCTCTGCGGAGTTCAGCACAGTTGAATAAAAACTCAGAGGAATTCCACAGAGCCAGAGTTCCATGACCCGCAGAGTCCCGAATGCACCAGTTCTCGGAAGCGCTAAGCAGGGTCCGGCTTTGTTAGGAGAGGGCCATAGGCAGTGAAAGCTGCAGTTTCAGGCCTCTTGTGCACTGGCCTGTCCTGAGTGCAGTGCACATGGGGCAGGCTGGTGCCCAAGAGGCCTGAAACAGCAGCTTTCTTTCGCTGCCTACAGTCCTGGCCTAAACTCAGGCTAGGGCTGTAGGCAGTGAAAGCTCCCAGGCCTCTTGTGCACTGGCCAGTCCCACATGGGACAGGTCTGTGCACAAGAGGCCTGGCAGCTTTTGCTGAATTCAGGCCAGGGCCATAGGCAGCAAAAGCCACCAGGCCTGTTGTGCACCGGCCTGCTATGTGTGCAGCGCACACAAGACAGGCCGGTGCACAAGCGGCTTGAAATGGCAGCTTTCTTTCACTGCCTACAGATCTGACCTAAATTCAGGCAAGGGCCATAGACAGCAAAAGGTGCCCGGCCTTTTGTGAACAGACCTGTCCCACACGGGTCAGGCCTGTGCACAAGAGGCCTGAAAGGAAGCTTGCACTGCCTAGGGCCCTGGCCGAAATTTAGGTCAGGGCACTAGGCAGTGAAAGCTGCCTTTTCAGTCCTTGTTTGTGCACCAGTGTGCACAAACAAGGAAAAAGAAGAGACGACTTACCTGGGTCTTCCAGGGGGTCCTCCTCTCCTTGTCATCCGACAGCAACAAGTCTGCAGTGGCTGCTTCTCTCTGGCCTCTGCTACCAGGCTCCGGTGCACACTGTACTGGACTGCAGTGCGCACTGGGTGAGCTCTGCTCAGCTGACGAGGCTAGCGGAGTTTTTGGACTAACTCCGCACTGTAAGTGGAGCCCAGAGTTCCATAAATTCTGTTAGCACCATCAGCGGAGCTCTGAGAGACACAGGGGTCTTACCATGATGGTGGAGAGACTAGTTTTACCAGAGAAGTACACTGGCCAGGTGTGTAGAGTGACTCCAGCCATTGGGGAGGATTTTTTCCACCCCATGGCCCTGGTGTCCCCAGAGTGGGGTAGGGAGGTGACCCAGAGGAGGATCATAGTTAGTCCCCAGCTGCCCATTGACTGCATTCTGGGAAATGAGTTACCCCTAGTGTCAGGAGAACTGAGAGGGTTGACCCATAAGGGCGCCCTGACGGTTCAGCTATCTGGCAGTACCACTCCCCAGAGGAGGATAAGTGAGCCCAGATGTGAAGGCAAGGTGAGGGAGGATTCACCCTTGTACCCTGTTCAGCCTCAGGGTATAGACCCTGGGCTGAGTACCAGGGACCCACCAGTATAAGGGACCCACCTCTGAACTGGTGAGAATGGAGAGGGGGTGCAAGACCCCTGGGGCTACTGTCCCCCATTCTGAGATGCCTCAGGAACCCCTTGGGATCTCCCTGCCAACCCCTCAGCTGGAGGAGAAGCTCATCCAAAGGACCCACTCAGGGCCTTAAATTAGCAGTGGATGGTCTGGGGCCTGGCTCCTGACACTGACAGCTGTCAGTGGCGTCTGTTGGTTACTGTCCCTGTGGACAGAGTTTTCCCTGGGTTGGGGACAGAAGTCAGACTCAAGGAATGGAACGGGCCACATCACTTTGTTGGCCATGGTGGTACTGTCTGCATACTGGGATGCATCTGTGAGCAAATTAAAGTTAGAACTTCACAGACGGGGTCCTCAGGTGAGGAGAAGAGTTCCCCATGGGTCAGTTCAGTGGCCCCAGAGAGTATAGACAGAGGACCCTCACTGAGTTAGAAAGGTGTAGAACTGGCAAGTGCGCCTGCAATAGTGGGCCACTGTCCATGTTCTATCGCCTGAAGCAGAGAAGTCCATCAGAGTGTTGATTAGTCTACCCTGGCTTTAGGCTGTAAGGGGGATATCTTGGAAATGGCCTTTCTGCAGTGTTCCCCCCAAATTGTTTTCCTTCCTCCTCCTCTTTTTCTGACCTCATTTTTGTTGGCTTTAGGTCTCTTTGCACTTTACCACTTCTAATCAATACCAAAGTGCATATGTTCTCTCCTTAGAACATGGTGACATTGGCTTATACCCAATTGGCTTATTTAATTTACTTGTAAGTCCCTAGTCAAGTGCACTACATGTGCCCAGGGCCTGTAAATTAATACGCTACTAGTGGGCTGCACCACTGGCTGTTGCCACCCACATAAGTAGCCCACTAACCATGTCTCAGGCCTGCCTCTGTATTGCCTGTGTGTGCAGTTTCACTGCCACTTCGACTTGGCATTTAAAAGTACTTGCCAAGCCTTAAAATACCCTTTTTCTGCATATAAGTCACCCCTAGACTAGGCCCTAGGTAGCCAATAGGGCAGGGTGCTATCTAGGTAAAAGGTAGGACATGAATATGTGTGTTCTATATGTCCTTGTAGTGTAAAACACCTAAATTCGATTTATACTGCTGTGGGGCCTGCTCCTTTCATAGGATAGCATTAGGGCTGCCCTTATATACTGTTTGAGTGGTAGATCCTGATCTGAAAGGAATAGCCAGGTTATATTTAGTATGGCCAGAATGGTGATACAAAATCCTACTTAATGGTGAAGTTGGATGTATATTACTATTTTAGAAATGCTACTTTTAGAAAGTGAGAATTTCTCTACACTTAAATCCTTCTGTGCCTTCTAATCCACATCTGGCTAGGTTTAGTTGACAGTTCCCTTGTGCATTCACTCAGACAAACCCCAAACACAGGATGCTCAGCCTCACTCGCAGACATCTGCATATTGAATGGGTCTTCCTGGGCTGGGAGGGTGGAGGGCCTGACACTTACATGTCAAAGGACAGTAGCCTTCCCTCACACAAAGGACTGCCACACACCCTACTGGGACCCTGGCAGACAGGATGGAACTGAAAGGGGACCTTCTGCACTTCTAAGCCACTCTTTGAAGTCTCCCCCACTTCAAAGGCACATTTGGGTATTTGAGCAGGGTCTCTGACCCTACCATTTTAGACACTCTACTTCATCAAGACACTTCCTGGAGAGGAGAACCTGAACTTGAACCTGCATCCTGCCAAGAAAACCTGCTTGGCTGCCCAAAGGACTCACCTGACTGCTTTCTGAAAAAGACTGCTGCCTTGCTGCTCACTGGCTGTGGTGAGAAGAGCTCTCCAAGGGCTTGGATAGAACTTGCCTCCTGTTCCCTGAAGTCTCAGGACCAAAAAGACTTCATCTCTACAAGAAGGACTTCTTGTGCGGCGAAATTCGACGCACAGCCTGCACCGCAGTGAAAAATTCACTGCACGCCGAACCGGAACAACGCAGCCCAACTTCGCAACGAGAAGATCTACACAGTGCCAGCGTAGCGACTGGAAATTCCACTCATGGCCCACTGGATCAATGCACAGCCGAGCCGTAACCACGCAGCCCGACTTCCAGAGAGGAATCGACGCAGCACCTGCAGTGCAGTAGAAATTTCCACGCAACTCCCACTGGATCGACGCAGTCCCTATGACTTCATCCTTCCAGTGAAGAAAATCCACGCATCGTCCCCGGGGCATCCAAAAACCTAGCAACCCGAAGAGGATCCAGCACCTGAAATCAATGCACAGCCGTCCCTGCGTGAATATTAAACCAACGCATCGCCGTGTGCGGCCCGAGACATTGTCGCACACCCCTTTGTTTCCACACATCTCATCCTCTGCTGTTCTTCGCAGAGATTTTGCACGCAAACCAGGTACTTTGTGCTTGAGAGAGACGTTTATTGCTTTTAAAAGACTAAGGCCCTCATTACAACATTGGCGGTAAAAGCTGCTTACCGCCGTGCAGAAGACCGCCAACACACCGCCACGGCCGCGAAATCCACCACGGCCATTATGACCCACAGCTCGGAATCCGACAAAATTGAGACACCCACACAAGTCCGCCACACCAAAGGTCAGTGATAAATTGACGAAAACAAAACCTCCACCGTCACGCCAACAGAAATATTCCCACACTATCACGAACCACGAATCCATGCGGCGCTCTTTCAACCGCGGTATTCCATTGCCAGTACACACCGCCGCGCTCAAAATACACACACTCTTACAAAACACAACCACATTGGACAATTCCAAATACACACACCCGATACACATACACACACCACTCCACACACCCAACAAAATATAAAACACACACCCACATAACCCACAAACCCCTACGACCACAATTGCAACAAAAGGCCAGAGAGAGACACTACTATCTACAACCAAGCATCCACAAGCACACACCATCACCCACATAACATCCACGCACCCCATACAACACACCACTAAATATCACCCCACGTATCATAACACACACCACCCCACACATCACCCACACCACCCCATGGCATGGCAAAGACACCCCAGGTTCTCTGAGGAGGAGCTCAGGGTCATGGTGGAGGAAATCATCCGGGTAGAGCCACAGCTATTCGGATCACAGGTGCAGCACACCTATATAGCTAGGAAGATGGAGCTATGGCGCAAAATAGTGGACAGGGTCAACGCAGTGGGACAGCACCCAAGAAATAGGGATGACATCAGGAAGAGGTGGAACGGCCTATGGGGGAAGGTGCGTTCCGTGGTCTCCAGACACCACCTTGCGGTTCAGAGGACTAGCGGCGGACCCCCACATCCACCCCCACAACTAACAACATGGGAGGAGCAAGTCTTGGCGATTGTGCATCCTGATGGCCTCAAAGGAGTAGCTGGAGGAATGGACCCTGGTAAGTCAAACCTTAACTACTATATCCCCCACCCTACCTGCATGCCATCACATACCCCCACCCTCGCCCTCACCCCCATCACTCCTACTCCTCACAAATGTCCCACTATCACAAACCACACATCCCAACACCAAGCCCTGCATGCAACAACAAAGCATGGACACCCATCACCAATGCATGGCCACGGCACATACCCATACACCCCCCTAAACCATCATCACACAAGGTCCCACACATGAATGCAAGCACTGGGGTACACGGTCACCCACCAATTGCACACCATGGTACACACAGATGCAAAATCATGCTTTTACACCCCTGCAGGACCCCTACCTAACGTCACCGCACAGGAGGGTCCACACATGTCCACACCACCAACAGAAGAGGCCCACAGTGATGACAGCAGCTCTGTCTAACTGGATCTAGACGACCAGCCCGGCCCATCTGGGACCTCGGGACAGTCGGTTCCCCTCACACAGTCACAGGCCACCACAAAGCTTCCCCCCTCTGCAAACACCAGCACAGCACCCACCCAGCGGGCCCATGATCTCTGTCCCCAGGACACGTCAATCAGCAGTGTGTCCACCACTACAGTGAACCCTGGCTAACCCACCACCCCAACAACAACAGGGACCTGGGGGAAGTGGCAGTGGGCACACCGTTCAGGGGACAGAGGCCCAGGGAAACAGGGGAACTGGGAGGGCTGCTGTGCAACAGGGGGAGGACAGGCCCAGGGAACCCACTCTCCACAAGGCCCTCTCCAACATCATGGGAGCATATCATCATTCCCAGGAGATGATGGCAACGGTACTGGCCAAGTTTCAGGAGACCCAGCGGCTGCAGGGGGAACAATATTTGGGGATCAGGGAGGAACTCAAGTCCTTCAACACCACCCTGGTCAGCATTGTAGGGGTGCTGAAGGAAGTCCTCAACACCAGGAGGGACACTGTGGCACAACAAGGGGCCCCTGATACTAGCCTGGACGATGAACTGCCCACCACCTCCGCCGGCGCTAGTGGACAGGAGGCACCGCCACAGGACCACCACACCAGCACCCCACCCCCTGCAGAGGGAGAACCAACCCGCAAACGGTCCCTGAGATCCAGGACAAAGACAGAGAACGATGCCAAGACCCCCGCCAAGAAATGAGACTGCCCTGATTGTCATCCTTTTGTCCCACCTTGTCACCCTGTCCATCCTCAAACTGCCCCAGCTCCACTTCCTATGCCCCTTTGGGCAATGCATCTGTGACACTAATAGACTGGACTCTGCCATGGACATTCCTCCACCATCAGCCATCACCATTTTACAGCACCCTCCAATATTGAGCACTTAAATAAACACCCTTAAAGCACAAAACAATCTGGAGTCTGTCTGTGATTTCGAAATAGTGTATTAGCAATTACAGTGAAAAAATGCTCTTTCAATAGTAATGTCAACATACCTATGTCACACAGCTCTAGTCCATGAGGAAACATAGCAGATGTCACACAGTGGGACCCACATCTGTGAAATCGTAATCGAAAGTGACAACTCAGTGATCATACACTGGATGAAAAGGACAGAGAGTAGAGAGGTAGTAGTGTTAAAGTACATGTAGTAGGCAGTAGTGTCTTACCTGTGCCTCACTGGAATTATTGCAGGATCACCGAGTTCCTGTTGTCGATGTCCTCTTCTTCTGCTTCCTTGTCTTCACTGTCCACAGGCTACACAGCTGCCACAATACCTCCATCTGGACCATCCTCCTGCAGAAAAGGCACCTGTCATCGCAAAGCCAAGTTGTGAAGCACACAGCATACCACGATGATCTGGCACACCTTCTTTGGTGAGTAGAATAGGGAACCAGCTGTCATATGGAGGCACCTGAACCTGGCCTTCAGGAGGCTAAAGGTCCGCTCTATAATCCTCCTAGTTCACCCATGGGCCTCATTGTAGCGTTCCTCTGCCCTTGTCCTGGGATTCCTCACTGGGGTCAGTAGCCATGACAGGTTGGGGTAACGAGAGTCACCTGAAAATGGCGAGGGACAACTGTTAGACACACACTAACCTGTAGGGATATCCCCAGACCCAGACAACTATTCCCACTGACTTGCTTCCAGATGCTCACCTAATAGCCACACACAGTGCCTCTGGAGTTGCCCCATCACATAAGGGATGCTGCTATTCAGCAGGATGTAAGCGTCATGCACTGAGCCAGGGAATTTGGCATTAACATGAGAGATGTACTGGTCTGCCACACACACCATCTGCACATTCATCGAATTATAACTCTTCCGGTTTCTGTACACCTGTTCACTCCTGCGTGGGGGGACCAAGGCCACATGTGTCCCATCAATGGCACCTATGATGTTGCGAATATGTCCCAGGGCATGGAAGTCACCTTTCACTGAAGGCAAATCCTCCACCTGAGGGAAAACGATGTAGCTCCGCATGTGTTTCATCAGGGCAGACAACACTCTGGACAACACGTTGGAAAACATAGGCTGGGACATCCCTTATGCTATGGCCACTGTAGTTTGAAAAGACCCACTTACTAGGAAATGGAGTACTGGCAGCACCTGCACTTGAGGGGGGATTCCTGTGGGATGGCGAATAGCTGACATCAGGTCTGGCTCCAACTGGGCACACAGTTCCAGGATTGTGGCACGATCAAGCCTGTAGGTGATGATCACATGTCTTTCCTCCATTGTCGACAGGTCCACCAGCGGTCTGTACACCGGAGGATTCCGCCATCTCCTCACATGTCCCAGCGGACGGTGCCTATGAAGGACAACAGAGAACACAGAGTCAACCAACTCAGAGGTACGTAAACACAGCTTACTCAGAAAACCATTCATAACCCGAATTTTGCCTGTATGAGTGTTGAGGCAAGGCCTAGGTATGTGTGACGCAGTTAAAATAAAGCCATGTGGGCCCCTGAAATGGCGGCTGCCTGACCTGTAAAGTGGGACAATGGGATGTGAGGTAACTGCGCTGGCGTTGTACACCGTCGCAGAAGGCGGTCAAAGACCGCGGTGCAATTCTGCATTGGTTAACATTGGACCCTATGGGTCCCAGGAGTCAATGACGATGTACACCGGCTGTGATGGTACGCACCGCCCCAGACGTGACCGCCATTTTCTATCTGTTTAATCACTCGATACCTGATCTTCGACAGGAGAGGACCTACACTGCAAGTGCTGCTGTGACGTTAGTCTGGAAGAGACAATGGCTCGTGCATCTGGGGAAAGGGCCCCTGCCTTCAGCACAGAGGAGTCGGAGAAACTAGTGTATGGGGTCCTCCCCCAGTACACGCTACTCTACGGTCATCCAGACAAACAGGTAAGTACACAGGGAGCATGCTGTATGGGCAATGCCTGGGCGGAGTGGTGCAGATGAAAGATAGGGGTGGGGAGAATAATGCGTGCATTAAATGACGGAGAGTGCATGTGCCACATGGCAAGAATAGGGATGCGGGCCAATGACTGTGACGGTGCTGTTGGTAATAACTTCTCTTTTTCCCCTGTACAATTCATGTAGGTCAGCGCCCACCAGAAGAAGGATATTTGGCGTGCCATCGCAAAGGACGTCCGGACCCTGGGGGTCTATCACAGACGGAGTACCCACTGCCGTAAGAGATGGGAGGACATTCGCCGCTGGAGCAAGAAGACGGCAGAGGCCCAGCTGGGGATGGCCTCCCAACGTGGGAGAGTTGCCCATCGCACCATGACCCCCCTGATGTTTCAGGATCCTGGCGGTGGCGTACCCGGAGTTGGATGGGCGATTGAGGGCATCACAGCAGCAACAAGGGGGTGAGTATACACTCATTCTGCTGATTCAGCACGCAGTGGAGGTGTCTGGGTGGGGGAGGTGGGCTGTGTGTTTCCCTAGGCCAGGGCGAGTGTGCTAGTTAAGTCCTCTTTTTCAGGCAGACCCTGTGGCACCCCACCCCACCTGGGTACAGTGCCAACTACACCTAGTCAGGCTCCTGTGACATCCATGTGTCCAGATATCGGCCATAGCCTTGTAGGCCATGTCCCAGGGATTGTATAGTGGACCCCAAGTACGCGGTGTAGTGCAGGGGGCTTCTGTGTCTGTCATGTCTGCCAACGGTAGCGGTAATGCATGCACTGAACATGTCTTTCTTCTGTCTTTCCCCCCTTTTTGTGGTCTCCCTGTACATGTGTGCATTAGCATCATCAGGCGGAGGAGCAGTGGCACCGGAGCAGGAGGGAGCTGCATCCCACATGGCCCTGGAAGGCGAGACAACGGAGTCTGAAGCCACCAGTGGGACGGAGGGTGAGGGGAGCTCCACGGCGGGGACAGGAGCTGACACCAGTGATACGGACTGGTCCTCTGATGGGAGCTCCCTTGTGGTGGCGGGCCCATCTGTGCCCCCGCATCTACAGGTACAGCCGCCACCCCCCCCCTCCAGCACCGCCCTCCCAGCAGCCCCTCAGCCTTTGCCCCGTGACCGCTCACCCAGGAGGGTGGGCATTTCCTTCGCCCCAGGCACCTCAGGCCCTGCCCCAGTCACACCTGCTGCCCTCAGTGAGGAGGCCATTGACCTCCTCAGGTCCCTCACAGTTGGGCAATCTACCATTTTGAATGCCATCCAGGGTGTAGAGAGGCAGTTGCAACTAACCAATGCATTCCTAGAGGGCATTCATTCTGGTCAGGCAGCCCTTCAGCGAGCTTTTCAGACTCTGGCCTCAGCACTGATGGCAGTAATTGTCCCTGTCTCTAGCCTCCCCCCTCTAACTTCCTCCACCCAGACCCAATCCCCTGTACCTCAGCCTACCCCAAGCACACCATCAGACCAGCATGCACACACCTCAACACACAAAGGAAGCTCAGGCAAACATAAGCACCACACATCCCACAGGCACTCACGCAAGCATCACACACATGCAGACATAGCAACATCCACTGCCTCCACTGTGTCCCCCTCCTTCTCGTCTCCCTCCTCCCTCCTCCCTCCCAGTCTCGTCTCCACTCACACCTGCATGCACTACATCTACAGCCACCACTTCCATCACCAGCACACCCATCACCACACCCCGCTCACGTGCACTCACCACCCCCACTACCATTCACACATCCCTTGTGTCCTCTCCCAGTGTGCCTGTGACGCCACCTCCCAAGGTACACAAACGCAGCCACACACCCACCCAACTGCCATCCACCTCACGACAACCTCCAGCGCATGCACCTTCACCCAAAGTCACCAAACGGACACCTCCTACAACCACAACCTCTTCCTCTACTCCCAAACCCCCTCCAGCTACCCGTCCCAGTGTGTCCAAAAAACATTTCCTGTCCACCCTTGACTTCTTTCCCTCACCTCCCCCAGCCCGTCAGCCTCCTAGGGCCTGAGTCTCCAGGTCCCAACCTAGTACCTCAGCCACAACAGTGGCAGGACCAGTGGTGCCAGTAGTCACCAGATTCTGGAGTGCACCAGGCAGCAGGGTAGCCAGTGTGGCAAGGAGCCACAGCACGGACAGTCCCCCACCAGTCAAGCATCAAAAGATGGCCAGTGCCTGGCGGGAGAGGAGGAAGACAACAGCCAGCAAAGCCGCTCCCAGGGGTACAGGTGGGAGTGTGGAGTGAGCTGCAACACCTTCCAAGGGGGGAAAGGGACACAAGAAACCCGGCAAGTTTGGGAAGAGCAGCATGGCGGAGAAGACCGCCATCAGCCCAGCTGCCTAGGATCCGGCCAGGAGCAGGCCCGCTGGCCCAGACAGGACCGCCAGCAGCAGCCCCGCAGGCCCAGACAGGACCGCCAGCACCAGCCCCACAGGCCCAGACAAGACCGCCAGCACCAGCCCCGCTGGCCAGGAAGCGACCGCCAGCACCAGCCCCGCAGGCCCAGACAGGACCGCCAGCAGCTGAGTCGCTGCCAAGGACACCGCCGCCACCAGCACCGCTGAACAGGACACCGCCGCAACAAGCACCGCTGAACAGGACACCGCGCCACCAGCACCGCTGAACAGGACACCGCTGCCACCAGCACCGCTGAACAGGACACCGCCGCAACAAGCACCGCTGAACAGGACACCGCCGCCACAATCACCGCTGAACAGGACACCGTGGCCACCAGCACCGCTGGCCCATGAGCACCAAGAGCACTGGCGTTACTGAGTCCGCCACGAGCAGGATGAAGCACTCTGGGAACAAATCCCCCTCCAGAACCAGTGGAGAAAGACATCCACTACCTCTGTAGATGGCAGGATGAAGCACTCTGGGCACAAAGCCCCCTCCAGAACCAGTGGAGACTGTAATCCACTTGAGAGACTGTGGCTTTGCACTCCCCAGGATTGTACAGTGGGCAAATCACCCATTGTAGAGACTTGTGAGACTGTGGCTTTGCACTCCCCAGGATTGAACAGTGGGCAAACTACCCACTGTAGAGACTTGTGAGACTGTGGCTTTGCACTCTCCAGGATTGAACAGTGGGCAACCCACCCACTGTAGAGACTTGTGAGACTGTGGCTTTGCACTCCCCAGGATTGAACAGTGGGCAAACCACCCACTGTAGAGACTGTGGCTTTGCACTACCCAGGATTGTACAGAGGGCAAACCACCCACTGTAGAGACTTGTGAGACTGTGGCTTTCCACTCCCCAGTATTGAACAGTGGGCATGTGGCCCCCTCGTGGATTTGGCGTTGTGCACTCAACCGGCTGAGGTGCCCCACCTTTCCCATTCCCCCTGAGGTGCCTGTTTTATTTCTATCTGATGCCGCTTCAGTGTTTTCTCCGTCATGTTCGGGTATCTTGTGTGGGCCTCCACCATGCAGTGTGGGCCCAGTGTTCCACGGACTTAAATGGTGCAATACCTGGACTTCATTTCTTGGTGTATATATTTGTTTATAGTGTATATATATTTTTGCTTACTGGATTTTAATAGATTACAATGGTTACACTCATTTTCTTTTGTCTTTGCATTCTTCCTGGGGGGTTAGGGAGTGTAACTGTAATGTATCCTGCTGTATTAATGTGTGTGTTGTCGTGTGTGAGGGTGGGGGTGGAGGTGGGGGTGTTGCGTGTTGCGTGTGTGTGTACCTGTTTTTTCCCTCCCACCTCCCCTGTGTCGTAGGTGCAGTACTCACCATTGTCTTCACCACCGGCGTTCGTGCTCCTGGTAGAGGAACAAGAAGATAAAGGCTGGGAAAATGTGAAGCTCTGGTTCCATAGTGTCCTGGTTCCTCGTGGGGTGTGTAAAGTTGAGGTGAGCGTTTTCCCTTTGAAGTCCAGTTTCCGCCGTGTTTTTGTTTGCGGTGAATCCACCCCGGAAAAGGTGGCGGATTGGTAGGTTGTGATACTGTGGGCGGTACATTGTCTCCCGCCTGTCTGTTGGCGGTGACCGCCGCGCTGTTTGTACCGCTGTGGCGGTCGGAGTGTTAAAGTGGCTGTCTTTGTTGGCGGTTTCCGCCACGGTCGTGATTCAATTTTGTTTTCCGCTGGCCTGTTGCCGGTTTTACTGCCACTTTAACAACGACCGCCAGGGTTGTAATGACTACCTTAATACACTTTATATCACTTTTACAGTGATATTTAACATATACTTATTGCATTTTAATCGTTTTGATCTGCATCTTATCAGATAAATATTATATATTTTTCTAAACACTGTGTGGTGTATTTGTCGTGCTATACTGTGTTATTGCATGATTTTTTGCACAAATACTTTAGACATTGCCTTTTAAGTTAAGCATGACTGCTCAGTGCCAAACTACCAGAAGGTGGGCACAGGATAATTTAGATTGTGTGTGTGACTTTCCCTGTCTAGAGTGAGGGTCCTACTTGGACAGGGCGTAACCTGACTGCCAACCCAAGCCCTCATTTCTAACAATTGTATACTAGTTGTGTTTACATGTTTTTTATATATGCCTTTGAACCACCTTTGAACCAGCAATGGGAGGGTGTTGTGTAGCCATTTTAGTTATAGCTCCATGCACATTAGTTTAGCACACTAGGCCTGCCGCTGTGCACTTTAACCTAGATCTACTCTATTCAGCTTTGTTTATCATGTTTACAATAGCCACATTTACGGTCCTGTTTTATTTCTCTCTATCTAGCCGTTCTTTGCGTAGGCCAGAACCGAGTTCTTAAACAAGACATTTTTGTTCACTCTGTGCTTCTCTCAAGGCTGCAGTAGGATAAGTTGCCGGTAAACATGGTAACGCTTTGTCTCTGGTATTCATAGAAACATACACATCCTTACATAAGGACATTTTCTCAGAACATCAGCTGTTTTATTATAAAAACACTTCCCTGTCCCATAAACGTTACAGGGAGATTCCAGCCAGATGACCACGACTGTATGCTGATTGCTGAACGCTTTGCTACAGCTGTTTATGCAGACTTGAGGCCTTTACTCAGGTATGGGGGATGATGTCTTCCCAGGGGAACCTGAAGGGCATAACTAGAGCTTAACATGCTGTGCTCTAATATAGCCTAGGTACAAATTAGCCCATTGACTCTAGTGACAACATAGTAGCATTATTTCTAGTAGCATTATTTCTATGCTTTACTCTCCTTGTCACACTTTTAATCCTGTCAGGCTTTATCGTCCTGGTAATTGCAGTACATGCTTTATTATCTAAGATGCAGTTCCTTCTTTAAAACCTTATTGAAAACTATACTGCCTCTGCTTGCCCTTGGTTTATGTGAGACTAATGTAACTGAGAGAAACTGATGAGATCTGAGTGACCACGATATCCCTGAGGAGTCAATTGTTTCATGTGCTTGGCTGCCAAATCATCCCTGCTCTTGGGTGGAGATGAGGCACTGCTATTTAGCCAGAGCAAAAAACCCAGATTGGGGTGACAGGTGTCACCTGTAGTGGGTTAACACTCAGTCTCCCACAACGCAAACGATTCTGCCGCTCAAATCCAGTAGTCCCATTACAATAATGAGAGCCTACGCAACAACATGTGCTCTGTGAATAAAGGTGTAAATTAAGTGCATACAAGAGTTAAAAAGTTAGGGGATCAGTAATGGAGGATTTAATCATTATAGTAGCTGCCACAACATTTGAAGTCAAAAGTCCAGCATCCTACAATCCTGGAAAATGGATAGTGTTTGAAAAACAGTCAACAGAGTGAATCAATGGCAGACAAAGGGGCCCCATCAGGAAGAGATAACTTGCTGGCAGTGGTAGAGGTCCTGGCATCTGCACCTCCTGTATGTTTAGGTGGATGTCCATGTTGGTGGGGGGGGGTCTTCAGTGACAGAGACAGGTGTGTTTGAGACAGGCTGCCACAGAGGTTGAAGGTGCTGATGTTACTGGGCCAATGGAAGGGGTTTGGGATTGTTCTTATTTCCTGTTCAAGTTGGTGTTTATGTCCCTCAGCACCCCTGTCAGCTGGTTGATCCCCCTGAGTTCGGCGAGTACCTGGCCCATCACGCCTTGGGAATGTTGGTACGCTTCAAACATTTGGGTGATGGTGCCTTGGCCAGACCCATCCCCAGCAGCCTCACTGCACTGGGCCACACCATTTCTCCCACATACCCTACCCCCACATGCCTGCACCCTTGGCACAGTTTGGCCCCCACCACTGGGTCCATGTCCATCGTTTTCAGAGCTGTCTAGTTGTAATACAGATACCTGGACAGGGGGGCACAAGATCGTTGAATCAGTCCTCTGGACCCAGGTTTGGGGGTGACCAATTTCCTGAGGTGTTGATGCAACAGGGCTGGGAGGAGGTGATGTGGTTAAGGTGAGGCTGACAGGTGTCATCTGACCAGGTGCCTCAGACGAGCCTGCGCCATCCTCAATGTCCACATGTCAAGGAGTGGTCACCTCACTGAGGGCTTGATCCATGGGGGGGAGAAGCAGTGTCTTGGTAGGTGTCTCTGTACCCAGTGGCAGTTAGACCTGTTGGAGTGAGAGACAGTATATTTGAGTTTGATTTGTGACATGTACCACCAACATGTAACAATGACATTTGACTAGGGCCATGTACATATTGGCTTTGCATTTTTCCCTTATGTGAGAGGCACACCTGTTCACAACTGTATAGACCTGACATTTGGGGGTCAGTCCAATTCCATTTAAAGTGATCTTGCTATAGGATTCCTGAGTATCTTCGCACGTGGATGTCTGTTCATGGACTCATACCTTTCCAGCAGTGCAGTCAAAACAGTGGATGTGCATGATGTGGCTTAGGTCATCCCAAAACCTAGTGGTCTTATGCGAGCAGACATGGATCCTTGTTGTATATGTTAGTTGTCATCATGTGGTCAGTGTACCTGTGAATATGTGTCCTGCCACAAACATTTAGTTGAGGCATCTTGGTACTTTTGAGTTGTCCTACATTTTTGGACACATAGGTTGGGCTGTCCTTCCTGTCCGCATTATTGTTATTTTGGCTTATCTACTCAAGATGGATCTAGTTGATCAGGCAGATCACAGAGTATGCCATTATCTGTATGTTGGTCCCTCCCAGGTAGGTAACCTGCATTTGCGATTTAACAGACAGCAGCAGAATATCATTGTGGACAGTGTCCTGGTTATTGGAGTTAGAGGCACTGTTCCTTCTAGGATTTACAGTCATGTTACACCAAGTTCTATACACAGCACACATAAGTCATCCTCTCAGGTGACTAGACTTTCATAGCGAGTTGATGTAAATGGATGTTGGAACAGATGCACAGTGAGCATGTCTTTTTGCATTGAGTTGACAGTGCCTGCTTGGCTTGGCATTGCTCTTTTGGCCTGTACTAGCCACACCCTATCCGGTTAATATCCCCATGGGGGAGTTCATAGCAAAGACTGAGTAGAGGGGGAATGGTCCTTGTAGCAGAGAACAGAGTGGAGTGTATTGGCTGAGTGGAGTGACATTACCAGTGCCTGCTGACCTTGGCATTGCTGTCTTAGCCTGTCCTAGCGACACCCTATCCAGTAAACATCCCCATGGGTGTGTACAGGCAAAGGCTGAATAGAGGGGGAATGGTCCTACTAGCAGAGAACAGAGTATTGGCTGAGTGGAATTACATTACCACTGTCTGCTGACCTTGGCATCGCTGTCACGGCCTGCCCTTGCCAAACACTGTACAGTTTGAATCCCCTTAGGTGGGTACACTTCAATGTGGAGTTGACAAAGGAGGTCATTTGGATTGGGCTACATTGTTCTGGTCCTAGTAATAGTGGAACAGTGCCTGCTGGGAGTTGTAGTGCTATCAATCCCATTACTACATCCACTATACAGAGATGTTGTTCCCCCAGGTGGGTGTGATTGGCATGTAGGAGGTCACTGAGCCAGCATGCCAAACCATTTTGGTGTGCACATTTGTTGATGTGACTTACCTGACTCAACTCCCCCAGGTAATCCAGTCAAGCCCTCCAAATGCAGGATGGCCAATCCCTTCTCCTCCCATGATGTAAACCAGTCTTGTGGACTACCGGCTGGTGCCTGGCAAGCATGGAACGTACCTTCACCCAGAGGTTGTTCTACCTCTTCCTGATGTCATCCCTTGTGTGGGGGTAGCTGCCTACAGAGTTTATTCCTTTGCCACATTTCCATTTTCCTAGTGATAGTGGTCTGTGGCATTGGGCTCCAAATAGATGTGGCTCTACTCTAATGATTTCATCCACCATGACTCTTAACTCATCACCTGTGAAACAGGGATGTTTTTGTGGTGACATTGTGGGAGTTAAGGAGTGATGAGGGAAATAAGTTGTAGGTGTTGTGTGATGAGGGGGCAAAAGGGGTAAATAATGTGACGAGTTGCAGATATTTGTGTTGGGGGTGTTGTGAGGATGTGTGATATGTGCTTTGTGTGAGATGGTGGGGTGCCTAATCTATGTTTTAGTTTGTTCTGATGTTGCTCTGTCTTCTGTGTTTGGCGTGGGAGATGCAAAGGATTGTGGTGTGTGGAAGGGTGTGTTTTATAGTGTGGTTGGTAGGTGTGTCAAATGTGTGAATGTGTGTCAGCTGTGTTGTTTTCAAATCTATTAAATTTGGTGTAGTGTGTTACTGTGGGGAGTGGCAACCACTAGGGTTTGCACCGCCATTGGAAGACCCTCATGGAAAGACTGCTATTGTATTTTTCAACTTGCAATAGGTTCTGTGATTGGTTGTCGGTTTTACCGGTGCCAGTAATCGGATCGTCTCTTTCCCGCTCTTCAGAGTCCTGGAAGTGTCAGGATTTTGGCTGTCTTTTGGTGGGCCTAGCTGTGTAACTCGTAATACGGCGGTCTATATAACCTCCAACATGGTGTTCTTTTGGTGTCCACCATAGCGGTCTAGTGGTCAGACTGCCAAACTCATAATCAGGCCCTCAGATCTCTGGAAAGTAGGCTCAAGGCAATGCAGATTTTTCACAGTGCCCTTCACTAACATATATAAGGTGTTCCGACCATAATGCACATCCAATCCTTGGCCTCTCTCAAAAGCACACAAAGCTGGGGCTGGCTCCAAGGAAGAGTATCTCAAACCATGGACAAATTGAAGTGTGAGTTCTCTGCACCTAGCTGTCATCAGCCTTCCGGAATCATCACTAGAGACATACTGTACAAAAGGGCAGGCCCTGCCTAGAACGTCCACACAGAAACTAAAGTCCAATCCTTTACCTTTAACGATCTCCAAAACGACAGTGCTAAAGAAGAAATAATCATCCATCCTCTGCTAACAAGGTATTCATAGAATTTTTAAAGAGAGACCCAACTCCATTCTCTTCACTTCAGTGGCTGGATCTCCAACCCCTAATTACAGGAATGCAGGCAATACACTTCAACAGTTTTGGGGAAATTATCCCTATAATCTACTTTGTGCCATGCTAAACTGGGGTCGCCCAAAATATATCCCATTGGCCGTAGTGCTCACACTCACACAACACACAGAGTACTACTACCCTACATGTGCTACACACACTCCGTACTTGACATGTACATGGGATGTCAGCACAAGGTTCAGAGTTTCACATCATACCAGGCTTTTAAGCAAGGGGGGTCCGTAGACTGCACTCACACTAACAAAGGAAAATGTCTAGTCATATTATAGATTCAATAACACAGTACTCTTCCACCATTGTTTAATATGATACAAACAAGGCATGGGCAGCAGTTTGCTGCTTACTAAGTGATCACTGATGGTGTGCCCATTCAGGTCACAGAACAGACCCTGGACCTTACATTGTCAGGGATAGACCTAGCCCTCTGTCCACTGCTAGATTAGCATGATGCCAAGGCCAAAATGTAGGTCAAGCTCCCAGCTGCACTTGCAATTGGCGCGCAGGGCAGGGGTATACGCTCATTTAACATGCAGGGAGCATTCCAGTTCTAACAAGAAAGCTATACCCTAGATCACCAACTGTATGGTCAATTGCACAGCAAGATATACAAGGGCATATGGAGGCAACATGACTATGGACAAGAGAAGCTGAGAATAATAAAAAAACAAGAACACTTTTTGTAAGGGGATGAGATTCTTGGGGCTAATAAAAAAGTCTATAGGTTCTGAAGAGAAAGTTATAGAAGATGTTCTGGAACATTTCACAGTCTAGGTATTTATCCACTCTAATGGTAGACTGCTGAATAATATGAGTTGTAATTTCAAGTAGGAAAAAACGCCTTGCAGCGTGCTTCAAAATGCAGCCATACAAGAATATTACACACATTACGACAAATGGCAACTCATAGAAACAGATACAGACACTGTTGATGTTTTTATAATATTAAATGTTAAGCCTTAACAAAAAATGACACATAAAAATGTTATTTGTAGAGAAAATATGTTGATTTATGTTTAGATTGACCATAGCTAAGGTAGGCTAGCATGTTAAAATGACCAACATTGGTTGTTTTTTTGCTTTGTGACACATGAATATTTTATTCCTATGTGAACCTAGAGTCCAAGTATTGAACACAATGTTCTTTTGCTTTCTTTCTTAGGTGAAAAAATGCTTTCATTTTTTTGTGCTTATCATGATATGTTTTATTGAGTAGTGCATTCATGAAGACACCTGCAGAATACAGGCTGATCTTTGTATCTCATCCTGTATAAGTTTGATGGCGCTGGCAGAAGCTGGTATTGTGAAGAGTCCTGAGAACCTAACTGTTAGAAATTGGGTCTTTGGTTGGCCGTCAGGTTACCCCCTGTCCAAGCAAGGACCCTCACTCTAGTCAGGGTAAGTAACACACAATCCAAATTATCCAGTGCCCAGCCTCTGGTAGCTTGGCACTGAGCAGTCAGGCTTAACTTAGAAAGCAATGGGGAATGTATTTGTTCAATAAATGATATAATAACACAATATAGCACCACAAAATACACCACACAGTGTTTAGAGAAATATATAATATTGATCTGATAAGATGCAGGTCAAAACAACTAAAATGCAATAAGTGTATGTTGAGATTATCACTGTAAAAGTGATATAAAGTGTCTTAAGTCTTTTAAAAGCAAACAAAGTCTATTTCAAGCACAAAGTACCTGGTTCGCATGCAAAATCTCCACAAAGAACCGCAGAGGAGGAGATGCTTGGAAACAATGGAGTGTGCGTTGATTTCTCGGGCCGCACACAGCGATGCATTGTTTTCACGCAGGGACGGCTGTGCTTCGATTTCCGGTGCTCGGTCGTGGATCCTCTTTGGGCTGCGGGGTTTTCAGACGCCCCGGGGATGATGCATGTATTTCCTGCACTGACAGGATGAAGTCACAGGAGCTGCGTCAATTTGGTGGGCATTGCGTTTAATTTTTTTACCGCACGGCAGGTGCTGCGTCAGGCTGCGTGGATTCGGCTCAGCTGCGCATCGATCCAGTGGGCCGTGCGTTGAATTTGAAGATGCTACGCTGGTGCTGCGTCGATCTTCTCAATGCGAAGTCGGGCTACATGTCATTTCTGGCAGGCTGTTCATCGAATTTCGCCACTCAAGGAGTCCTTCTTGTAGAGATGAAGTCTTTTTGGTCCAGAGACTTCAGGGAACAAGAGGCAAGCTCTAACCAATCCCTTGGAGAGCACTTCTTCAATACAGACACAGAGCAGCAAGGCAAAAGGGCAGCAGCAAGGCAGCAGTCCTTCACAGAAAACAGACAGGTGAGTCCTTTGAGCAGCCAGGCAGGTCTTTTTGGCAGGATGCAGGTTCAGGTTCAAGTTTCTTCTCCAGGAAGTGTATGAGTTGGTAGGGGCAGAGGCCCTGTTTAGATACCCAAATGTGCCTTTGAAGTGGAGGAGACTTCAAAGAGTGGCTTAGAAGTCCACAAGGTCCCTTTTCAGTTTAATCCTGTCTGCCAGGGTCCCAGTAGGGGGAGTGGCAGTCCTTTGTGTGAGAGCAGGCTGTTGTCCTTTGACATGCAAGTGTCAGGCTCTCCACCCTCTAAGCCCAGGAAGACCCATTCAAAATGCAGATGTATGCAAGTGAAGCTGAGTAGCCGGTGTCTGGGGTGTGTCTGAGTGAATGCACAAGGAAGCTGTCAACTAAACCCAGCCAGATGTGGATTGTAAGGCACAGAAGGATTTAAGTGCAGAGAACTGCTCACTTTCTAAAAGTGGCATTTCTAAAATAGTAATATTAAATCCAACTTCACCAGTCAGCAGGATTTTGTATCACCATTCTGACCATACTAAATATGACCTTTCTACTCCTTTCAGATCAGCAGCTACAACTCAAACAATATATGAGGGCAGCCCCAATGTTAGCCTAGGAAGGGAGCAGGCCTCACAGCAGTGTAATAACAAATTTAGGAGTTTTACACTACTAGGACATGTAAACTACACAGGTACATTTCCTGCCTTTTGCCTACACCGCACTCTGCCCTATGGGTTACCTAGGGCATACCTTAGGGGTGACATATGTAGAAAAATGGGAGGTTTAGGCTTAGCAAGTACTTTCAAATGCCAAGTTGAATTGGCAGTGAAACTGGACACATAGGCCTTGCAATGGCAGTCCTGAGACAAGATTAAGGAGCTACTTAAGTGGGTGGCACAATCAGTGCTGCAGGCCCACTACTAGCATTTAATCTACAGGCCCTGGACACATATAGTGCACTTTACTAGGGACTTATAAGTCAATTAAATAATCCAATTGGGTATGATCCAATGTTACCATGTTTAAAGGGAGATAGCATATGCACTTTAGCACTGATTAGCAGTGGTAAAGTGTGCAGAGTCTTAAAACCAGCAAAAGCGGTATCTAAAAAGTGGAGGGAGGCAGGCAAAATGTTAGGGGTGACCACCTTAAGGCTGTCAGGTCTAACACTAACAATCACATAATTCTATTGTCTTGCTTTAACCTGATTGCACAGCCTCAGGAGAACTGTGCATAGGTGTATGAAATTATAGAATAGTGCGTTTTAATATAGTGCAGAGCTGGATTGGATACATGCAGGTTAAGACTTAGAATAGAGCATAGCATGAGATTTTAGAGTGCTCTACCAAATGAGAAAACTAACATTCCTTTGTCGTGCCCTTTGAGGCAACTTCATGCTGGTTTTTTCTCTCATATATAATATTTTGATATAATTGCATATTAATCAATACATGCATGTTCAACTCTGCCCTCTCTGCATGGTCACTGGCAAACTTTTTCCCATCACCCCTCATATTTTTCTGAATTTGTTTTTTCTGGCATTAGGACTCTGTGCACTTTACCATTGCTAACCAGTGCTAAAGAGCTTGTTCTTACTCCCTTAAAGATGGTAAGATTGGCTTACACCTGATTGGCATATTTAATTTACATGTAGGTCCCTAGTAAAATGGTATACCATATACCCAATGCTGGTAAATTAGATACTACTAGTGGTCCTGCAGCACTTATTATGCCACCCAATTAAGTAGCCATTTAAAATATGCCCCAGGCCTGCTATTGCAGCCTGTATGCAGTTTTAAACTGTCAATTAACTCCCCTGCCAAGCCTTAAACTCCTCTTTTATTACATAGGTCACACCAAAGGTAGGGCATAGGGCAGCCCATGTAGCCCATAGGGCAGGGAGCTTTATAACTAAAAGCTGGAAATGTACTTTTAAGTTAAAAACATCCTGGTAGTGAAAAACATACAAATTCATTTTCACTACTTTGAGGCCAACCTCTCCTATAGGATAACATTTGGTTAAATTACTACAGTTAATATGTGCTACCCTTTGATTTAGAACAGGTAAGCCATTTGTGTTGGGAGAAATTGTAATTTAAAATCCTCTCTAATAGTAAAGTGGGAGTTTAAGTCCCAATTTCTAAAATGCCGCTTTTAAATATGTGGCATTTTCCTGCCCTATTTGTTGCCTTCTGCCTGTTCCTCGTTCACATGACTAAGTGTAGTTGGCAGCTGGACTTTGTATATTCCTCCCTGACAGCCATTCAGTAGAGGGATTAGGTGTGCCTGGAGGGTCCATCTCTGGCAAGATGGGGGGAGTGGTCATGAGTATAGCCACACTTGCAAATCAATAGGTTGTGCTCTGCCTTCACACAAAGAACTTAAAAAACGCAAAGAACTTAAACAATTGATACCATTGTGCCTCCAGCCAGACTTGAGTCGGGGCAGGGAGGCAGGAAATTTCAAGTACTTCAAAAGGAATCTCTAGAAACCTCTCCTGCCTCAAGAAAAAGACCCAAGCTTAAAAATTTAATCCTCTGACCCATTCTTCAGTTCACTTTCTAGATGTACAGAAGGACTGTCTGAGGACTGCCTGTTGTGTACTTCAGCATACTGTTTTGCTGCATCTGGAAGGACTGCTCAGCTGCCTCAAGCTTGCCTTGAACACTCAGAAGCCTGCCCTGCTGCTTGAGTCCTGCTCCAGTGCTTGAACTACAGACTACCAGAATGGCTCTAAGGGCTAGTCGGCTCGCCTTCTGATCAGAGCCTCAGGGACAGAAAAGGCTCCAAACTTCTTGAACCTGCAACTGGATCCAGCCTGGATGAGCCCTTACCCTACAAGTGGTGCCTCTCCAGTCTTGGAACCTTGGAATTAGTGTTAAAGGTGCCATAATAGCCAAAAGCCAGCACTTGGGACCTAAAAAACTTTTAGATAAAAAGTGCAGTGAGAACCAAGTGGACATCAGGACCTACCTGCTTGCCGATCCACCCAAGGTGCATCGCCAGTCAGCATGACTTCACAGCAGCTCCTGATATGTTCTTGGCCGCAGCAGCAAATTCTATTCAGAGGGTCTTTGCAGAAGGAGTATCGGCCTTGTGGAGCCCTCATTGCCCACAGCCTGCAGCTTTGTTTCACTGGGGATTTTCAACTTCAAAAAGGAGACTGTGGCCCATATTTATACTTTTTTAGCTCTGCATTTGCGTCATTTTTTGATGCAAAAGTGGCACAAACTTCCAAAATACAATTGTATTTTGTAAGTTTGAGCCACTTTTGCGTCAAAAAATTAGGTGCATTTTGTAAGTTTGCGCCACTTTTTTGTCAACAAATGACGCAAATGCAGAGCTAAAAAAGTATAAATATGGGCCTATGTTCGAGCATAGAAAGCTGCACCGGGACTTTGCCCAGCGGCTCCCCAACAAGGATGCCTCCTCCTCAGACACCGCCTGCAGCCTTTTACTGCTGAACTTTACCTTCTCAGACATTTTTCCACAAAATTTCTCCTAAGTCCAATGGGAACTGCAGACCGGGCACAATCCACTACTTATATCCGACCTCCACTACATCGCGGTCAGACATAATTTCAACTTTGACCCAGTCTTTCACGACTAGATGTCCGCAATTCATGCTTTGATCTTTCAGGTGCTCACTTTTACCTTAAAATTAAAACATTCACATGGATTTATGTTGTTTTGATGTCAAATAATGTATTAAAACTTACTTTGTTTTTCTAAATTGGTGTAAGATTTTTTTTGTGCTGTGCTTTCACATTATCACTGTTTGTGTGCTGCATACATTATTCCTCTAAGTTAAGCATGACTGCATTTGTTCCAAGCTACCAAAAGGTTCAGCACTGATTATATCAGTGACTTTAGTGGTTCATCCTGACAAGGATTGTGGCTGTTGCTTTAGCATGGTTTCCACCCTAATCAACCAACAACCCAATTTCTCACAATATGTATTTTGATCATTTAGGGCCAGATGTAGGTAGGCTTTTGCACCTCGCAAACGGCGAAAAACGCCGTTTGCGAGGTGCAAAAGCCCTCAAGCGATGCAGATTCACATTTTGCGAGTCGGAACCGACTTGCAAAATGTGTTTCCGACTCGCAAATAGGAAGGGGTGTTCCCTTCCTATTTGCGACTCGCACCGCGATTTAAGTTGATTTGTGACCGCGAAAGCGGTCGCAAATCAACTTGCAGTTACCATCCACTTGAAGTGGATGGTAACTCATTCGCAAAGGGGAAGGGGTCCCCACGGGACCCCTTCCCCTTTGTGAATGCTCACAAAATTATTTTTTCAGAGCAGGCAGTGGTCCTATGGACCACTGCCTACTCTGAAAAAAACCGAAACAAAACGTTTCGGTATTTTTTTCTATTTGCAGCTCGTTTTCCTTTAAGGAAAACGGGCTGCAAAGAGAAAAAAAAAAAACTGCTTTATTTAAAAGCAGTCACGGAGATGGTGGTCTGCTGTCTCCAGCAGGCCACCATCCCCGTGAGTGCCTAGACTCGCTATGGGGTCGCAAACTGCGACCCACCTCATAAATATTTATGAGGTGGGTCTTTGCGACCCCATAGCGAGTTGCAGAAGGTGTCTGAGACACCTTTCTGCATTCCAAATTGCGACTTGCAATTTGCGAGTCGCAGGGACTCGCAAATTGCAAATCGCAATTTGGAATCTTTCTACATCTGGCCCTTAATCTTATTAATCAGATTTTTGCCTCCTGTAGATCTTTAACCTTTAGTAAACCTTTATGGTTTGAATCCTGGCAGATGGAATACTCCATCACAAACATGACAGATATTTTGTCTGCAGTATTACGATCTTCATAGGATTTCATGGGATTGCAATACGGCGAGCGGTATATACGTTACATTTGTGACACAGTAACCCTCTCTGCCAGCATCAAAATCAAACCCTTAATCAGTCTCTTTCTTGTGACTCCTAATGTGCTTCACATTTATTGAATGTATTGTTTTATGAAGCTCAGTTATGAACCGCAATTGTTCAGATACCTCTTTATGGTTGCTGAAATTTGTGCATTATTCATACTCACACAACACATATATCCCTACTGCCCGACATGTCCCACATGCACTCCATACTCGCCATTCACATTTGACGTCAGCACAATGGTCTGGAGTTCACATCAAAGCAGACTTTTACACAGGTGAGGCCAGTAGACCCCATGCTCACTGACACAGTAAAAAGTTGTGGTCACACTGTAGATTCCATAACACGGTACCCTGACACTATCACCTAATATGATTCACCCAATGCATGGTCAGTAGTTTACTGCATATTATGTTACCTACTTACCACGTAGTCACACTTCAGGTCACAGGACAGATCATGGACCTTGCATTGTCAGGGACAGACCTAGTCCTCTGTGCACAAACTAAACTGGTATGATGGCAAGGCCAAAATATAAGGCAGGCTACCAGTCTCACTTGGGATTGTCACTCAGGGCTCATTTCCCATGCGAGGGGCATTTCCTTTCTAACAAGAGAACACATCAGACCCATGCTCTATATCACCAACTGTATGGGTCATGGCACAGCAAAATTTACAAGGGCATATGAAGCCAACTTGACTATATATAAGAGAAGTTAGGAATAATACAAGAAAATGAGTAGCATCTTTTTAATGGTGCTGAGCTTCTGGGGCTTTAAAAAAAAGCCTGTAGGTTCCACAGAGAAAATTGTGTAAGATGCTTTGAACAGTTCCCAATCTAGGCAAGTAGGCACTGTAATTGTAGACTGACGAATACTATGAGTTGTAATTTCAAGAAGGAAAATACGCAATCCAAAATACTTCAAAATGCAGCAAGACAAAAACATTACAAACAACAAATGATAACTCGTCGAAACAGCTACAGACACTCAAAATGAAGTTTCCACTTACACTAAGGGAAATATTTACAAAATAATGATGCAGCCCGGTGCCAAAAGCCATCTTGCAGCACGAGCTGTGCCATTAGGAAAGTGCAGAGATGCATTGAATTTACAGCAATTGGATGCATCCCTGTACTGTCCTCCACGCTGGCGCATAATTGGCAGCCTAGAGCCAACACAGGCACCCTTGCACCATGGGACACTTTCCTGCACATAAACAATCATTAATGGCATTTTCATCATTCTATGTGTGCTGCAGAAGGCAGCACACACAGAAAAAGGAAAAAACAAGGATAAATAAATATATTTATGTTTGTTACACCACTTTTACGCCACTCCTAAGGTGGCGTAGGAATCTGACACTTTCCCAGCCTTGTATATCTGGGAATGCATTAGATTCCATGGTGTTGTCTTGGGAACACCCACGGCCACATCCATGGAACGCCCCTTTCACAGAGAGTAATGCGTGCAAGGGGGCTATATTTACAAGGCCATGAAAAGCCACACAAGGTGCTTTAGCGTGGCCTTGTAAATACGGGCCAGCACACTACACCATCAGAATGTCAAAAAAAGTGACGATCTGGTGGCAGTAGGGGCTTGTAAATATGCCCTAACAGTCATCAAACGCAAAGCATCAATACAAGATGTTAGCGCATCTGACCTTAATAAGTAAATTTACAAGGGGACGCGAATAGGTCAATGAACATTTTGACTAGCAATTAAGATGTTCTTACCATAGCTCCAGTGCATACAAAACAATAATCAGTAACCAATACACCATATAAGTAATCAGCAGTAATCAATAACAGTAATAATCAATAGAGTCAGTAATTGTCAAACACCGTGACTTTTCAGGCATGAATAACCACACCTTTTTAGTAAAAGTTAGAATATTTATTTCCCTATATTAACATTGCTAAGGACATGTTGATTAATCTCAAAATCAAATGAAACACATACAGAAACAGTACTGGCTGTCCAAAGCGGCAGAAGAAACATAATCTAATAAAGCTTGAACTGCGACACATTCTAAGCTTATAGTGCAAATGAATAACAAAATCAAGTGTGACAAAGTGATTACATACATTCGAGTTCAGCAGAGAAATTAATTCCAGTATTATTCCCGATTAGCACAATTTCATTAGTCAGGATCCTTAACTAGCATCAGATTAGCATCAGCATATTGGGCTTCATGCAAAACAATCTAGTAACACAAATTTGGAGAAACATCCAACTATGGCTCTCGCAAAACAGTGCTGTTGGTACCTAGAAAGTAAAAGGAAATAGACATAATAATCAAAAGTCTAATTAATAATACCTAACCCTCAAATGTGGATCAGCAAGCAGAGTCAGTATTCGTTGTCAGGACATCAGTCGATCAGTATGGCATCAGGATTCAGCAACAAAGTTCAGAAAACCAAAGTCTTTAATCTTTAAAGCTAAGCATGTCTCCTGTCAGAACGCACTAGGAAATATTGAACTTTCGGCCAGCAAGATAATGGCAATGAACCTGTGGCAGATGCGGAATGCTTAAGGCAAAATGCAAAAGGCAGAATGCTGAGTTCTTCTCAGTGCAGTCTCGTTAAATCAAAACTACTAAAACTATTTCCCAAATCCCCATTGGTCAATAAATCGCATGTTCACACTTTGTCCAATAAAACTCCAAATCTATGAATTCTACTATTACTCTGTTCACAGGTCGTTGATTGGTTGTCCTGCAATGTCCTTATCATCCGGCTTGTAGGGCAACAATATTGTTGCAGCTTCTACTCCAGTCGGTGTCTCCATTGTTCCCCCACTTGAGAAAGTCAGTCTCACACACATTACACACAAAATGTTACATTAGCAAGAACAGCATCTTCTAGAAGTCGGTTCTCATGAGAAAACTCTCAGTCATGAGCACATTTAAACAATGCAACTGGAAAATCATGTTTAGCTCTCTAAGACAGCCATTTATTGAATGTTAAAAAATACAGCTTGACATGAGGCCTGGCAACTAGGCCAAGACCTTCTCTAAGTAAGGCCTACAATTAATAAAGCTAATACATAATGTGTAACCTTTAATATGACATATTACTACATTAGTCAAAACATATATCCAACATTTCATAGTATTAGAATATTAATAAGTACACTTCATGAACATTGACGGCCACTCATCATAATCACATTTTCAAATGTGTGCATTATTGTTCTATGTTATTATATTTTCAACACAAACCCATTATTCAAAACACTTAAATACCCAGTAATAATTTTTGTTAGAACACCTGCGCTAGTAAAGGTTATTTAAGAAAATGTAACTGCATAGAGCTTGAATAGGGCATATTGTACAGAAAGGTAAAAGCACAGTAAAAGAAAAGTACTTCATTCTCCAAGGAAAAACTCCCTGCTAAGGCTCTCTGAAATGCTGTTGGAGAGAATTAAATTATTCTTTCTTCAAAGTTCAGGAGCCGGCATTAATCGTCTTTCATTTCATGTATTAGCAGAAGCGAATTTCTGGGGTTTGAAGCATATGAGTATTGATTGTAATGTTTTACATTGTTATACATTTCTCATTGCTGTCACAGGTTTACATAGCTTGTATTTATTGTTAATGTTCTTAAAGATTGATAACCTTGGCTTGAGTTCCCAAGCTTTCTCTAAAGATATTAGGCGTGATTTTTGTACCTATTCCTGCAAGTCGATATCATTTGTGTCCTAACACTTGCAGTGTTGCACTTGAGACCGGGACGGGTATCAAAAGGAGCCCTCCAAAATTGCTCTCTTTATTTGCGTAATGTTATGCACTAGAGGAGATTAAACTGCTGAATGAAGATTTAGACATCCCTTTCCCCATGAATCAATGTCAGAATGCATCAAACTGACAGATGTGTTTAACTTAAACACACGGCATTTAATTAAGACATCTGCGTTAATTTAATACTGCATGTTTCCATCATTTGTCTTCTTGCTTTTCACTTTTTAATCATAACACTTTCTCAAATCTATAATATGTCTAATCAACATGGGATTTTTCTCTTGCTTTCCGTTTAAGAGTTTCATTGGGATATTTCAATGGTACAGATGCATGTAAAATAGTAGTGATAGAAGAAGCAGGAATTATGCATTCAGATTTGCATATTTTGTGGAAATGTGCAGCAGGGTGAAGTGACTTTCTGTAGTGCACTCAGGAAACCGGAATGAAGCTATTGGGCTGCTAGTAAACACATTTTAAGGTATCTGTTGCATAAAAAAGTACTCCGACCATCAAACGTGATTTTGTCCTCAATATGATGATGATAATAAACGGGTGGAACGTTTATGAATCGTTTTTGTCTCCATTCTCCTGGTGTTAATACGTAATTTTTAGCATTTTCCGTAGATAGTTGCCACTTGTTAAAAACTAGAAATAAAGGCCTGCCTTAAATACTTGTGACTATAATTTGTACTCTGTTGGCGATAGATGCTAGTGCTAAACCAGGTCCAAAAACCCATTTATGTTCATTTTTAGGTTTGGGTTGTTAGCATCGCTGACTATACAGATTTTTGTTTACAACATATAAAGAGTGGGCTTTAGATCATCCCTTCAACCATTGGCGTATTCAGATTATCATATGTGTGGCATTGCCTTTATCTTGAGACATTCTCAATCCCATGGTAGATCAGCCCAGAGGAACACTGGTCTCTCACGTCATCTTATTGTCTATTTATTACAGGGAGTGCAGAATTATTAGGCAAGTTGTATTTTTGAGGATTAATTTTATTATTGAACAACAACCATGTTCTCAATGAACCCAAAAAACTCATTAATATCAAAGCTGAATATTTTTGGAAGTAGTTTTTAGTTTGTTTTTAGTTTTAGCTATGTTAGGGGGATATCTGTGTGTGCAGGTGGCTATTACTGTGCATAATTATTAGGCAACTTAACAAAAAACAAATATATACCCATTTCAATTATTTATTATTACCAGTGAAACCAATATAACATCTCAACATTCACAAATATACATTTCTGACATTCAAAAACAAAACAAAAACAAATCAGTGACCAATATAGCCACCTTTCTTTGCAAGGACACTCAAAAGCCTGCCATCCATGGATTCTGTCAGTGTTTTGATCTGTTCACCATCAACATTGCGTGCAGCAGCAACCACAGCCTCCCAGACACTGTTCAGAGAGGTGTACTGTTTTCCCTCCTTGTAAATCTCACATTTGATGATGGACCACAGGTTCTCAATGGGGTTCAGATCAGGTGAACAAGGAGGCCATGTCATTAGATTTCCTTCTTTTATACCCTTTCTTGCCAGCCACGCTGTGGAGTACTTGGACGCGTGTGATGGAGCATTGTCCTGCATGAAAATCATGTTTTTCTTGAAGGATGCAGACTTCTTCCTGTACCACTGCTTGAAGAAGGTGTCTACCAGGAACTGGCAGTAGGTCTGGGAGTTGAGCTTGACTCCATCCTCAACCCGAAAAGGCCCCACAAGCTCATCTTTGATGATACCAGCCCAAACCAGTACTCCACCTCCACCTTGCTGGCGTCTGAGTCGGACTGGAGCTCTCTGCCCTTTACCAATGCAGCCACGGGCCCATCCATCTGGCCCATCAAGACTCACTCTCATTTCATCAGTCCATAAAACCTTAGAAAATCAGTCTTGAGATATTTCTTGGCCCAGTCTTGACGTTTCAGCTTGTGTGTCTTGTTCAGTGGTGGTCGTCTTTCAGCCTTTCTTACCTTGGCCATGTCTCTGAGTATTGCACACCTTGTGCTTTTGGGCACTCCAGTGATGTTGCAGCTCTGAAATATGGCCAAACTGGTGGCAAGTGGCATCGTGGCAGCTGCACGCTTGACTTTTCTCAGTTCATGGGCAGTTATTTTGCGCCTTGGTTTTTCCACACGCTTCTTGCGACCCTGTTGACTATTTTGAATGAAACGCTTGATTGTTCGATGATCACGCTTCAGAAGCTTTGCAATGTTAAGAGTGCTGCATCCCTCTGCAAGATATCTCACTATTTTTGACTTTTCTGAGCCTGTCAAGTCCTTCTTTTGACCCATTTTGCCAAAGGAAAGGAAGTTGCCTAATAATTATGCACACCTGATATAGGGTGTTGATGTCATTAGACCACACCCCTTCTCATTACAGAGATGCACATCACCTAATATGCTTAATTGGTAGTAGGCTTTCGAGCCTATACAGCTTGGAGTAAGACAACATGCATAAAGAGGATGATGTGGTCAAAATACTCATTTGCCTAATAATTCTGCACTCCCTGTATATCAATCTGCCATCTACGGAGTGCTTGCTGTGCAATGCATGGGGGCCATTGCCACCAATAACAATACCAACAATACCCAGTTGCGGCTGGTGACTGGGAAAAGTGGCGGGCCGGGGAGAGTGAAGTAAAATAAAAATAAATGAAAAACTAATAAAAAATTAAAAAACGTACCTGAACGTCGCCGCCACACTGCCGCTCTCCGCCGAACTCCAGGCACCCAGCCTGCCCTGCTGCCAATCATTAGGCTGCTCAAAGCAGTGTTATGATTGGCTGGAGCGCCATGGCTGGGCACTCCAATGCAAACTGGGAGCCTGGGCTTGCTCTCTCCAACGCGGCAACACAGTGCTGGGTTGGAGAGAGCCCTGGTGCGCATGTGTGTTTGGCACTCCCCTTTGTGATCGTCACCCCCATGGCCCGCACCTTTAATAATAAACCTGGTTTAGACATCTGCGTTAATTTAATACTGCATATTTCCATCATTTGTCTTCTTGCTTTTCACTTTTTAATCAGAACACTTTCTCAAGTCTATGATATGTCTAATCAACATGGGATTTCCCTCTTGCTTTCCGTTTAAGAGTTTTATTGGGATATTTCAATGGTACAGATGCATGTAAAATAGTAGTGATAGAAGAAGCAGGAATTATGCATTCAGATTTGCATATTTTGTGGAAAAGTGCAGCAAGGTGAAATGACTTTCTGTAGTGCACTCAGAAAACCGGAATTAAGCTATTGGGATGCTATTAAACCTATTTTAAGGTATCTGTTGCATAAAAAAGTACTCTGACCAACAAACGTGGTTTTGTCCTCAATATGATGATGAAAATAAACGGGTGGAACAGTTACGAATAGTTTTTGTCTCCATTCTGCAGGTGTTAATACGTAATTTTTAAGCATTTTCCAAAGGTAGTTGCCACTTGTTAAAAACTAGAAATAAGGGCCTGCCTTAAATACTTGTGACTATAATTTGTGCTCTGTTGGCGATAGATGCTAGTCTTCAACCAGGTCCAAGAACCCATTGATGTTAATTTTTAGGTTTGGGTTGTTAGCATGGCTGACTATACAGCTTTTTGCTTACAACATAAAAAGAGTGGGCTTTAGATCCTCCCTTCAACCATTGGCGTATTCAGATTATCATATTTGTGGCATTGCCTTTAGTTTGAGACATTTTCAATCCCATGTTAGATCAGCCCAGAGGAACACTGGTCTCTCACGTCATCTTATTGTCTATTTATTATATCAATCTGCCATCTACGGAGTGCTTGCTGTGCAATGCATGGGGGCCATTGCCACCAATAACAATATCAACAATACCCAGTCGCGGCTGGTGACTGGGAAAAGTGGCGGGGCCGGGGAGGGGGAGTAAACTAAAAAAAAAAAAAAAATGAAAAACTAGTCAAAAATTAAAAAACTTACCTGAACGGTGCCGCCACACTGCCGCTCTCCGCCGAACTCCAGGCACCCAGCCTGCCCTGCGGCCAGTCATTATGCTGCTCAAAGCAGCGTTATGATTGGCTGGAGCACCCTAGCTGGGCACTCCAATGCAAACTGGGAGCCTGGGCTTGCTCTCTCCAACCCGGCAACAAAGTGCTGGGTTGGAGAGAGCCCTGGTGCGCATGTGTGTTTGGCACTCCCCTTTGTGATCGTCACCCCCATGACCTGCACCTTTAAAAATAAAACGATAATAAACCTGGTTTAGTATCATTTTGTTTTTAAAGGTTTGCAGCTCCTGCTGCTGGTGGGGGGGGGGGGGTGATGCTCCTCCACCATAGCGGAGGAGCCGCCCCTGTCAATACCATACCACCACCATTGCCACACACCAACTAATACCACCACCACTGATTCTGAGGCCATGAAATCATCAATATCCCTATCACCGCCATATTCAATAACAATATTACATTTTTTCATCAACAATACCACTAATATCAGGGGTGAACTGCCATGGAGTGACCAGCACAGTTGTGCTGCTTCTCACTAGGTCCGGCATCTACCTAACTTCTCCTGTTACTGGAGGGGGATGGTACTGCGCAAAGGTGGATGTCCTGTGCTCAGAATGCTCTGAGGGCTGCAGACCTGCTGGTGCAGGATGTGGCAACACAGGGGACGAGGCACTGCTTGACTGCATTGAACAGCTGACTGCACCCTTCCAAGACAGCAGGGAGGTGAGCAGAGACCGTGGGGAGTTGGTGGCAGCTGTCGGGCCTGCAAGGCTGCACTGAAGGAGTCTACCCCCTCTTTGAGGCTGCAGAGGTGGGGGAATTGGTCCCACCAGGGGTGCAACGCTGAGGACTGTGGGTCTGTGGGTCCCTTGTGATAGCCGAGACCGATGCCTGCCTGCGGCACTTGCTCTTCCATGCCCAAGTCCTCCAGCTGTGTGGGGGTGCCATGTGCTGTTGAGCTGCCTCAGGTGGCTGGCAGGACTGTAGGAGGCAGGAAGAAGCTGCTGGTAGTGGGAGATCACTTGCCCTGCAGATAGACCGATGCTTGGCAGTGGCCTCCTCATGCTGCCCCCTGCCTGTGCAGTGTGGGACATCACCAAGGGGCCTCTGAGCTGTCTGGGGCTACTGGCACCCTGTATAGTGGACCACTCGAGCACACTGAAGGTAGAGCTGGCCCACAATGCTTAACTGACCTGCTTGCCTGGGGGACTTTGGAGCACCCTGCGGCCTGATTCAATAGGAGAGCCATTTACTGGACCACCATATGGCACCCGATGCCAAGGGAGATCAAAGCTGATTTGTCACATCACAGGGTGACGCCTTTTGACTTGTAAACAGTGGTCACCTCATGTCTCGTCCCAGCACCTGTTGGAGCCCGGCAGGCGGCATAATTGGAAACCCTTGTCCTGCTCCTTTCCCTCTCCACTCTTGGCACGGGCCAGCCTTCTGCAGAATACTGCCTGTGAACTTCCCCTGCTGACCAGGTATTCACCTTGGCCCTGGTTGCATATCTTGCCTCTGCAGCCCCTCGCTAGCCTCATTGTCCACACCACCTAGGGCGGACCCCAGTGGCATGGCCTCTTCTACTGATGACACTGGCAATGTACTCACAGACGAGGACTGACATGACACTCTACGACACACCACAGATATCTCACAAAGCCTGCTTCTGACATATTCAAATTAATAATCTCACTAGAGCCCCACACCCCCATATCAAACTCCTCTGACACACCATCATGTTTAGTTACCTGTCCTTCTTTTGCTTTGCTGGCAATTATTTTCCACCCGACGCACCACTTCATTTCTTATTTGGCTGTCTGGGGGGGTTGTTTTCACTTTTCAAATGAGATGGGGTACACAAGGATGGGTATATGCACAGGGGTCAGTGTTTAGACTGTTTTGTCTCACACTGCGGTACTGATTTGTACCCCTATGTGAGCCATGCGCATGGGTGTATGATCTCGTTCGCTATGATTTATTTATTTTATTTTGCCATGTTTGAATAAAAAAGTTTTTTTTAAAAATAACAATACCACCAATATCATGATCACCAATACCACCTCCACCAATGCCACCACCACCGCTATATTGCTAATACCAACACGCCAATCTCACCAGCACCACCAAAACCAACACCCATACTACCACTGCCTATACCATCACAACCAAAAATAATACACCACCACCACAAACATTACCACTTGCACCAACACCATGAGCTTCAATTCCACTATCCCTAACACCAATAAATCAATACCACCGCCACTAACAGCACTGCCACCACCAAATACAGGCAAATACAATAGGCCGCTTTGTAATGTGCAATGAAATGGAAACATCATTTCTGCATGCTTGCGTTTGCATGTGTTATCACATTTAACCAGGACCAATTGGGTTTGCCAATGCGTGTTGCCCTTTGTGGTTGGCACTAAATGACATCCTTGTGTAAACATAGCCAAACAATACTTCTATTGAAATTATAATGGTCAAAAGAGTGAGTCGTAGTGTCAGGATGAGAGTCTGTGACCTGCTGGTATCTGAGCATTTTCTCTAGCTGACTGATGTTGCTCACTTGATCTGCCTTACCTGAGATGTTAATTTAAGTTGGTCATTTTCTATTGTTGAGTCATACTTTGAACATCAAAATATGCTTGGATGTTAGTCTTTCTTGTTCTTTATCCAATTAATTTGATTTTTTTTGTCCATATCTTCATGTCTATCTCTTGTGAAACTGATGCTGAGTGATAGGCAATAAAACTAAATCTAAGAGTACTGTTGATTATTATGAGAGCCAACTATTGATTCGGACCAGCTCATCTACGTGGAAACTTCTGTTTTGCCACATATCTTCAATTGAGCATAAACTGGCTGACGGTTTTGACAATTTGGGCAAAATATGTCTGCCTTGTTAAAAGTCTGTGGAATCGGTGAGAGATAGTGGAATAGTTCCCACATTTCACAATGTCTCAGAAGCAGGTGCAATGATAAAACAAAATTCATTAAAAGATATATGTAATAGAGGTCAGGTTTGTAGTTCTCATCCGTCAAGCTCTTAGAGATGTCAGCCTCAGAACATAAGATGTCCTTCGCATACGCAGAAGAGAGTGCCAGTAGATGTCTATGCACATCTAGTTTGATGTGTGTTTTATAGGTGCATATGCTGTTGATACGAATGTATGTATGTGTTTGTTGGATGAATGCATCAAACTCATGGGAATGCTTGGTTTTGTATGATGTGAAGGTTTAATTTTCTGTGGATTTCCATGTCAACCTGTGCCTAATCATGTGCACCGTTTTCCTTAGTTAACATCTTTAAAATCTTTACAAATAAAAATAAATTAAATACCTCCGTTACCACTGTGATGGTAACCCTCCAGGACAAATGTTACACCCTAAATTACTGATGATGCAGTGTCAGTTATTTTGGAATGTTAAATTACATCCTAATTACAAAATAGACCCTGACTCTCCCTTAAAAAATGACAAATTGTAGCACGAATTGGAAATATCACATCTAATCCCTATGGCGATTTCCCATTCGTGTCTAGTTTCTCACCAGGAGATTTTATCAGGCTTAACCTTGTGAAATGTCTAAGGGAGAGGATTAGTGAATACTGTATACCTATGAGAGTTTTAATGCCAGCCGGTAGATCTTGTTAGAAACCAATTCAGGGTTCCATCCGCATTTGTAATGGTGGTCAAAGCTTTCTAATCTTAATAAAGCGCACTCTCAAGAAAAGCTTAAGGATTTCAGAATTTAGTCGCACACACAGTAGTATCATCTCTGATAAATTTGTAAACCAGGAAAATACTCACCTCAGCATCACAAGATGCGCTACTGGCAGAGGACATAAAAAAAAGAAATAAAATGAAAGACCTATCAGCAAAGATTTGAGTGAATGCCTTAAAGACTCAAGAGTGGCATGTAAGAGCATTCATGACCTTAAAAATTGCAAAAAAAAATAATCAAAAACCGTCTCACATTTTTGCCTATCTGGAGCTTCAGTACTGAACAGGCGCAATGGACATACAATCAGAACAATAAAACTTGCCACCTCAGTTAGTAAAAAATACTTCCTCCTTATTACAAGACATGGAACTGAGACCTGTACAGAAGCAAAGAAATGATGAAAGTTACTCCGGACAAATTATCTCAGTGTAGCAAGTGACAGTTACTCTAACATTAGAAGACTCTTTTATGTCACAACTGAAGACAAATAAGATGGTGGATGGCACTACATTTTACACCATTTTCTTCAAATCCTCTTCTTTGTTCTGGTCCTAAAAACTAGAATATGGCTAGGGTGGCAATTTTAAGACTGACATATTTCAGGAGAGGAATATATTGAAACCGAGAGTAAAGATTAAGGCTCACATTCTGAGTCTAGTGCACAGACAAGCTGACCCCAAGACTCATGGTGAGGAGACCGTCACGGAGCTCATGGTTTCCCCACCAGCCCCATCACAAGGTTTCCACTGGGCTGACTGGTTTCTGCCAGTCAGCCCAATATAAACTGGTTGGCAGCATTGGTCTTGGCTCCACAGGGAGGAAAGGCCAATGGCATTGCATAGGACCCCCCCAGCACCCTAGGAATGCACACTGCCTGACAATGCGCATTACGATAGTGCTGGGCAGGGTGGGCCCTGCGCCATGGAAAGGCTGGCAGTTAAGTAGAGTTGTAATCAGCCAGGCGACGCTGAGCTCAGCACCATCCTGACTAAGTACAACTCAGACCAGGGTCAGGAACCATGTTCCTGGTGGTCAGATCATCAGGGTCGTAATGTTGTGGTTGGCCAGCCACAGTTTCGGTGGTCTGACCATCACCACAAGGCTTGCAGGCCTTGGACCTCCAGCTTCGTAAAGAAGCCCTAAAGCTCTCTATAACCATCCAAAACTACAGAGAATATTGCAGAGGAACGAGAAACAAACAGAATGTTTACTAAAACAAGGACATTTGATAAATGGACACTACATTCCAAAGGAAAGTCAAAAAATTATGTAGGTAATGTTCTTTGTGTAATCTCACTATTAGAAGCTAGATGGTGGCAATTCCTATTGGTGGACTTGGCTACTTCGTCACAAATGTGCCGGATATCCCATCCGCAGTATTACGATCCCATAACAGCCATTGGAGATCGTAAGACGGTGGATGGTATATCCTTCACAATTGTGACGGAGTAACCTGTCCATCAAACTCTAAATTAGGCCTTTAGTCTTGACTTCCTGAGTAGCAGAGCTTGTCATCTCACTTATCCCCTTGAACAGCTTTATTGATATAAGGGGAGAAGTTATTTCTCTTTAAACGAATGATGGCTTGTTTTTTCAAAGGCCAAAAGACCAGATGTTAATGCTGATAAGCTAAACACTGTTGCAAAGGATATAGAACCATCATAGGAGACAATAAAAACTTTTATTTCTAACTTAATATACTTTTGTCCTGATTGACATGTCACTTTTTAAACTGATCAGAAAGAGCAGGAGACTAATATAATACAACAAAAAAGGAGAATGGAACAAAACATTTATTTACAGTTGTTGCAGAAGAACAAAGCTTACAATTTGCTATGGAATTTTTAGAATATTTTAGAAGTCACCGAATTCTATTTTGGACTGTTATATGAGAAAAACAGAATGGTAACAGTCAAGATAACTGCAGAATGAACAGGCTATGCTCTTAAAATAAGGTATCAATTCAGTGTGCCTCATACTTTCCAACAACAACAAGGTGATGGATGGAATGCCTGAATTCATCTCAGCCACTGGCAATCACTCCAGGACCAAATCCAATCCATCCTTTGTCACCCACCATGCCTTATTGTTGTCATAATTCCCAGGCATCAAAGGTGGAAAGTGAATTTTCATGAATTGCCAGGGACACAAGCATTGAAATACCATGCTCGGAAGTTGAAGAGAAATCTCATGCGCACCTTTTTCCATCACTGCTTGCCAGCTATTTTCTTTGAGTTTCAGAATTCAATAATGTTACTCTATAGAGTCTTCTTAAATTATATAAGCAAAATATATTTTGCCTCATTTATGAGAAGTATGTATTTATGCTAAAATACTTCCAGAGACAGAAGATTTGATAAGATCATTGGAAACTGGCATTACTTAGCACACTAAAGTAAGAAGAAAAATGCTTAAAGGGATACAGAATAAATCAGAATTTGGAAACTTTGTCACATCAATCTAATATGAGAATATAAGGAATAACAGAATATGCAGATATACTTTGAAGTCAAACTTTCTGGTTTTATGTGAGTCGTTACTGAAATAGCCAATGAATGACCTAGTTATTGGAATGCTGCAATGAGCCTCATCTTAATTGGTCCCTCACACAGCTTTTAGGAAGATATACAAAGGGTTTTAGCATTCACAAACTGTCCGAATGGGCAAATCACAGGATTTGCCAACATGAAACCCTTTTTCCATGTACTAAATATGTATGAGTGTATAGGGCCTCATTATGAGTTTGGCGGTCCCAACAAGCGACCGCCAAACTCATGGGGAGGATGCCAGCACCATAGCGGTGACGGTCCTCCTGAGTGTATTACAATGTTCCCACAGGCTGACAGGCAGGAACATTGCAATACGCATTCCCGCTGGGCTGACCTGCGGAACAGTGTTAGCACATTGGTCTATTCTCCTATAAGGTAGCCAAAGCCAATATCCTAACATTCCAGCACCCTCGGAATGGGCACTGGCTGCAAAGCAGACAGTGCACATTCCAACATTGCTAGGCAGGGGGGGCCCTCACTGCCCATGCCATGGGCAGTCCAAGGGCCCCCTGTGGCCCCCAGCACTGACTTTCAACCATCCTTTTCATGGCACGGTCCCGCTGTGAAAAAGTTGGCAGAAAGAGAGATTGCAATCATCCAGGTGACACTGAGTCATGCTGTCGGGAGCCAGGGCGGGTCCAAAGTTGTGGCGGTCAGACCATCAATGTGAGTGCGGCGGTCCTCGGACCGCTACACTCATAATGAGGCCCTTAGAAACCTTCCTGAATTGCTAAATGTATACCAAATACTGATTTGGTACCATATGTATTAATGTTTTCAGACTGAAATTTGGTTCAAACCACTGAAAAATGACTGTCTCCCAGTTTGGAGAGAAAAGTCATTTTGAGAAGGGAAAGAGTACCCTTCGTCTTTGTGAATGCTAAAACACATTTTTTGGGGGAGTTGGCAGTTGTACAAGCTTTCAAAAAATAAAGTAAAACTTTTTTTAAACACTGTATTACCTTTTCAGCACAGTGACATTGATATACTATAATTGGCATAATCAACTTATCTATAACTCTGTAGTATTTGGTACAAAGTGTGCCCATGGCCTGTAAGTAAGTTAAATGTCACTAGCGGACTGCAGAACCCATTGTGTCATCCACCACAGTGACAATGCAAACATGACTGCAGATCTACCATCTGTAGCCTGACTGCTGCAGCAAATTTGACCTGCCAAAATACCCCCTTGTGACAGGTCAAAAACTTTGCTTTAAAGGTCAACTTTTGTGGAGCTTTTTACCCCAAGGCAGTGTACATGATATTTAAAGGTAGGGGATGCTGGAGTCTAATGTTAAACATGTCCCTACAGTGAAAAACACTGGGTTGCATTTTTGCTTTTAACAATGCTAATTTCTGGTAGGAAACAGCTAAAAATTATTAAACAACAATACTTAATAGTTATTCAAATCCAATTCAGTGGTGAAGTCACATTTTTAGATAGTTATTTGTTCCCTGCCTGAGGTTCCTTGGGGGGGTGGGGGGTGAAGTAAGTGTGAAATGCTTCCCAGGAGCAAACAATCAACTGATCTGAAAGGGCAAAGATGACCCCTCTAAACCTAAGGAAATATGCAGGACAGTGCTATGAGCATCCTTTTTGACAATTCAGTCCAAATCCTGCTTGACAGGTCTGCTCGTGTTTTACATATAGCACTTGGTGCACACGTCAATAAGGCCTTCGCTGTCACAGGCAAATACTATCTGACACCTGGGAAGAACCCTTCCTTTGTCCCCCCCAACCAGCCAGACCATTCTAAACAGAGCAGGCCTCATTTTGACATTCCAGTGATAAATTCTGCTTGAATGTTAAATCCTACTTGGGCTTTTACATATCCCACTATGGGTGCTTCAAACATCAAGGACAAGATGCCAAATCAATTCTTGTGTATCACTGCTTTGTTCTGAAAAACCCTGATTTGTTCTACCAGACTTCTGCCACTTGGGGGTTTGGGGGTACAGTGACTGCTTCAAGCTGGATTCTAGTGTTGGATGTTGGAGAACACTAGGATTACCATAGTAGGCTCTCTATAAACCCCCACCCTCAGAGCCCATATTTATTGTGGTGGAAGACTTTCACCATCTTGAAAATGCTCAAATTGGATAGGGTTGGCCCTAAGAACTTTTCCCATTGGTGAGGATGTGCATAGGAATCAGTCCCACCCACTAGCACTTGCCAGGTATGAATCTGGCATCTTCAAACACCCACATAAGAACTCTCCTGGAACAGAGGAAGATCAGAAGAGGATTGAACTTGTTCTCTGTGACTCAAGAGAGGCCTGAAGGACTGGGCCTGCTTTCTCTTGTAATCAGGACAAAGAGGTGGACTCCACAGATCATACAGGTGACCTCCTGTTAAAGCTACATGGACACAACAAGCTACAAGAGGCCTTTTCCTGCAACTACCCAGCCAACCAGAGGCAAATGGACCTAGACTGAACACTCCTGTCAGGCCTCTGCGTGATACCCTGTAAGCCTCTAAGTGCCCCCCCGATGTCCTGGGGCACTCTGGAAGTATATTGGAAGTTAAAGAACTAATGTCACAGGGTAAAATCTGTGACTAGGAGGAACCTGTTCGGTCTATCTGACACGAGCTCCATAGTGCATAGTCAAATTGTGCCTAGGCTCCACTCTGCTGTGGCCATTGGCTATCATTCAATGTTATGCTTTGTGACTTTTCCTACTTATTTTTTCTTTAAAGAAATCATATCTCTGTTTCCTCTTATTGGATTTTTGCCATTTTGGTGTCATATTGGGCTCAATGTATGATGCATTTTTTCGGTCGCAAATGGTGAAAATCGTCATTTCTGACCGCTAAGTGGGTGGGTATGATGTACCATCCCTATTTTATGAGTCGGTACGCAATTACCGATTCATAAAATAGGGATTGTGACTCAGAGTAAAAAAGGGACATTCTGAGGGCATCCCTTCCTAATTGTGACTCGCAGGAGGGTGCATGATTGCTTTGTGACCATGAATGTGGTCGCAAAACAATCGCAGTTAGCACCAATTTCCAACTGGTGTTAACCCAATCGCAAACGGGAAGGGGTCCCCATGGGACCCCTTCCCCTTTGTGAATGGAAGTGAAAATATTTTTCCAAAGCAGGCAGTAGTTTCACGTACCGCTGCCTACTAAAAATGAAAAGAAAACGTTTCATTTTTATGTTTGGAATGCATCCTGTTTCCATTTAAGGAAAACAGGCTGCATTAAAAAAAAAAACGCTTTATTTAGAAAGCAGTCACAGACATGGTGGTCTGCTGTCCTCAGCGGGCCACAATCTCTGTGAGTGCAGCCAATCCCAATGGGGTTGCAAATTGCAACCTACCTCCTGAATATTGACGAGGTAGGTCATTGCTACCTCATTGGGAATACAACCAGTGTCGTTGAAACTGTTGAACATTTAGTTTTACGACTCACAATTTGTGACTTACAAATGAGTTGCAAATTGCGAGTCGCCAAACTTAAGGTCGTATATCTGGCCCTTTGTTTATTAGATTCCACTCTCTTTTTTCGAATTCACTTTGAGATTTTTAATGTTTTGCATTTCCACTTTATTACTGTTTGGTACTGCATAAATACTTTATACACTGCCCTAAGTTAAGTGTGCCTGCTCTCTGCCATAGCTACCAGGTGAGTGACCTCAGGCAATTTAGTGACTTTGAGGGTTCACTCTGGCAATGATTTTGCTTATTACAATAAGCACATATTAGCATTATCTTTTCAGCAGATGGATTGGGATTTACTTTTGACAACCTGAAATCACTATGCTGGAGTAGGGTTTGGACCTCTTCTGGAACTGGGCACCAAAAAGTGGTCAAAAGTCAGGAAGGCTATACAGCAACAAGGATAGAGGGGGTGTTGATTGGTAACCTAACCAACAGCTGGGGTTGAGAACAAATTAAAAAAATCTATCAGCTTGTGGTTTGGTCTATGAACATTAATGGGCTTTTTAATACTCAAAACAGATGTTCAATGTTGTCTAATGTAACTGACAGCCCATCCTCTCCAAGAAATTAATTTACCAAAAGGTCAAGGTGGTTTTACAAATAGAAAATTGGATTCAGGATTGTCTTGTATCTCAGGCAAAAGGAGTAGCTATTTTAATTTGAAACATTCAACATATTAACCCCTATGGTGCCCAGGATGAGCTGGTCTCGCCCTTGGCTGCGGTTGCCCAGTGCCCAGTGTCGAGGACGAGACCAGCTCGTCCTGCTATGGGCCCTCGGTGGGAACGCTAACGCTCCCTCCACGGGCCAAGCACCACCCTCCCCTGGGAAAGGATGGTCTCACAGTGCCCTTTCCTCGAGATCTGCACGTTGCTGAACAAAAGGCCCACCTCCTGGCGTCACCAACTCAGAAAGCTATCAGAGCACAGAGTTATGATGAAGCCAGGCGGGGGGAAGGGAATTAGGGTAGGGAACTGCAGGGAGAGAGACCTGAAAAGAAACGGTTAGAACAAATATGCATATACTCATTCATAACAGTATAAACTCACCAATAGACTCTTGAATAAAGGGGTCTCCATGATATCAGATTGAGACCCTTTGTGAATTGGGCGTAGCCCCTTCTTTGAATCATGGAACAAGAACAAACTGCAAACTCTGAACCTAGAGATGGCAAGAGCTTTGGACTATGGTCATACTCTGAATATCAATCATGTAACAACTATGCATTCATAACAAACGTTTGATCTCGGCCTAGAAATTCTCAAAGACTTAAATATGTATCTCACATATTATGCTTCCCAAAAAACAATGAAACTATAATTTGCTTATCTCCAAAATGTTTTCACATTTACTACTAAGTCCTGAAATTTTTACTCATTGAACTTGAAGCGCTTTGTTAGTTGGGGAGAAGCGCCTTTTTTGTTGTTCATGAAGCGCTTTGATCATCATACATGAATCGCTTTGTTCATTATGCCAGAGAGCGCTTTTACTTCTTTTGTCTGAAGCGCTACGTTTGTTATGCTAAGGAGCACTTTACTCATGAGACCTGAAGCGTTTTGATCCTCGTGCCAAGACTGCTTTACTCATGTGGCCTGAAACGCTTTGATAGTCGTGCCAAGGGTGCTTTACTCATGTGACTTGAAGTGCTTTGCTCGTTGTGCTAAGGAGGCGCTTTACTCATGTGGACTGAAGCATTTTTATCCTTGTGCCAAGACCGCTTTACTCATGTGACCTGAAGCGCTTTGCTCGTTGTGCTAAAGGGGCGCTTTACTGATGTGGCATGAAGCGTTTTGACCGTCGTGCCAAGGTCGCTTTACCCGTGTGGCCTGAAACGCTCTTGATTGTCGTGCCAAGGGCGCTTTACTCGTGTGGGCTGAAGAGCTTTGATTATCGTGCCAAGGGCGCTTTACTCATGTGGTCTGAAGCTATTTGATCGTCGCGCCAAGGCTGCTTTACTCGTTTGGCCTAAAGCGCTTTTATCGTTGTGCCAGGAGCGCTTTACTCTTTGGACTGAAAGCGCTTTGCTCGTTGTGCTAAGGGGTGCTTTACTTTTGGAAGTAACAACTCCTTTCAAGATTGGGCTCATCAAGACCTTACCACTATGAGTACGACCTACTCTTATCTGAATTCCCCATGGAAACCAGGATACTTCGATTTGCTGTCAATCTGCCATGCAGGAAACCTGCTCTTCTTCAGACGTACCCCCACGAGGTTTGACTGCATTGAATTCTTCAAAATAGTGAGCAATGTGCTTGGGTGTGGCTTGGCTTTATAGGCCTGCCACACCACAAGAAGGCTGCTGCCTCTAGAAACCTGGGAATTGTAGTCCATTCTTAGAATAGCACTGATAAGTGCATGTTGTCCACCAATGTCCTGACCCTGCAGCTACATGAGCTTTACCACAGGGCACGCGACGCTGATGACCACTTCTAGAACAAGAGGGGATAACAAGTGGTGCGTATGAAGTGCCGCAAATACGCACAGCGGAGTTTCGGGCGGGACCTGGTGCGCGCACAGCCTTATTCCTGACAGATGGAAGGGGAATCACTTCCCCTTCCACCCCTGCCCCTCTTTACCCCCATGGCGTCTGATGATTTCAGTGCGCAATCGCGCGTTGACGTCAGATCGGATAGGAGGAGAAATGCAAAAGCATTTCTCCTCTGATCATGGAGCAGGGGCGAGAGAGGCATGAAAGGAGAGGAAAGGCCTTTCCTCTCCTCTCATGTCTCTCTCTGTATTTCTGTTGCCAATGGCTATGCAATCGGGCAGCAGAAATGCCCACTAGACACCAGGGATTTTTTTTATAGGTTATTGTTATGAGGGGAGTGACCCCTTGGACAAGGGATGCTCCCTAGGTGGGTAAATTACTTTAACGCCATTTCTGCCCCCCCGGGGGCAGATCGGCCTATTACAGTTTCACATGAGGGAAGCGAACCCTTAGGCAAGGGTTGCTCCCTTGGGGGACAAATTGTCTTTAGGTCATTTCTGCCCCTCTTGGGGGCAGATCGACCTATTTTTATTAGGTCAATAAGCCCCCAAGGGGGGTAGAAACCACTAGATACCAGGGATTTTTTTTATGGCAGTTTCACATGAGGGGAGCGACCCCATAGGTAAGGGCCACTCCCCGGGGGGGGGGCAAATTTGTTTCAGACCATTTCTGCCCCCTTTGGGGGCAGATCAGACTATTGTAATTAGGCCGATCTGCCCCCAGGGGGGCAGAAACCCCTAGACACAAGGAATAGTTATTTATAAAAAAATTATTATTATGTGGGGAGCGACCCCTTAGGCAAGGGTTGCTCCCCTGGGGGGCAAATTGTCTTTATGCCATTTCTGCCCCCCTATTAGGCCGATCTGCCCGAAAGGGGGGCAGAAACCACTAGACACCAGGATTTTAAAAAATTCTTTTTGTGTCAATTTCACGCAAGGAGAGCGAACCCCTTAGGCAAGGATCGTTCCCCTAGGGGGAACATTTATTTTAGGCCATTTCTGCTCCCCTTGGGGGCGGATCGGCCTATTTTTATTAGGGCAATCTGCCCCCAAGGGGGGAAGAAACCACTAGGCCCCGGGGATTTTTTTTCCGCGTCAATCTCACACAAGGTGAGCGACGCCTTAGACAAGGGTTGCTCCCCTGTGGGGGAAAATTTCTTTTAGGCCATTTCTGCTCCCCTTGGGGGCAGATCAGCCTATTTCTATTAGGCCGATCTGCCCTGGGGGGCAGAAACCACTTAGGCACCAGGGATTGGTGTGTATGTATGTGTGTGTTTTGTTTGGGGGGCAGCCCCTTCGGCAAGGGTTGCTCTCCATGGGGGCACACTACTGCTGGCCATATCTGACCCTTTGGGGGCAGATCAGCCTATTTTTTGAAGGCCCGCCTGCCCCCAACGGGGGCAGAAAGCCCACCAGAGACGAGGGAAGACTTTTTTTTTTTAAAAAGGGGGTTGGGGTATGGCCGTACCCCCACCCCAAATAAATAGGGCCAATGTTTTTCTTCCCACCGGTGGGCAGATGGGGCAATTACCCCTGATTCACTCTCGGGGGGGCAGAAAACCTACAAGATGCCAGGGAATTTAAAAAAAAATAAAAATAGTAGGTGGTGGCTACCAACCAGAATAGGCATGGTTATGCCCTCACCCCAACTGAAGGGGGTAACAGTCTTTCAGCTATCCCCCGCACACTAAAAGATCATATCCAATGGCATGCAAGAGGACATTTGATTATTTGGGGTTTTGGTTTTACATTTGGGCCATGAGAGCTTGGCTAACTCTCAAAATCGTCCCACTTGGAATGGTGAGGGCTGCACTTTTTGAGATTTGGGACGCTGCCATGTAGAAAAATCCACAAGACCTAGACACATCTGAAGACTAAACATCTGGGTGAGTCCACGGTGGTGTGCTTCACATACATCCTGCACCATTTTCTTATCCACAATGTCCTGCAAACCTCCAACTTTGCTGGAAATCACACATTTTTCACACATTTTTGTGATGGATCATTCCGGAATTGCCGGGAATCCACAAAATTCCTACCACCCAGCATTGTCTCGTCAATACCGATAAAAATTATGCCTCACTTGTCAGCCTAAAAATTATTTTTTTTTCAAACTGCCCTTTTGGACCTGCTTTGGTTCCCCCTCAATTTCAACATGTTTTTGGCTCTTCCAAGTTACAGGTATCATTTTTACCAGGAGGCTGAGGGGGAAGTTGGGTGGTAGGCAATTTGTCCCGGTGGGGTGATCCCACACAGAAATGTGGGAAAAATGTGATTTCTTTAGCTAAATTTGAGTTTGCTGAGGATTCTGTGTAAGAAAACACTGGGGAATCCACGCAAATCACAACTCCCTAGACTCCCTTAGGTGTCTACTTTTCAGAAATGACTGGGTATGGTAGGTTTCACTGTATGACTTCTGAGCCCAGGACCAAAAATGCAGGTGCCTTCCCCCGCAAAACAGGTAGTTTTGTATTTGATAATTTGATGTGTTCAGAAACTGTTTTGTGGCATTTCCTTTCGCGGGCACTAGGCCTACCCACACAAGTGAGGTACCATTTTTATCGGGAGACATGGCGGAATGCTGGGTGGAAGGAAATTTGTAACTCCTCTCAGATTCCAAAACTTTCTGTCACTGTAATGTGAGGAAAAAGTGTTTTTTGGCCAAATTTTGAGGTTTACAAAGGATTCTGGGTAACAGAACCACAAGTCACCCCATCTTTTATTCCCCTAGGTGTCTAGTTTTCAAAAATGCACAGGTTTGGTAGGTTTCCCTAGGTGCCGGCTGAGCTAGAGGCCAAAATCCACAGCTAGGCAGTTTGTAAAAAAACAACTCTGTTTTCTTTGGGAAAATGTGATGTGTCTATGTGGCGTTTCCTGTCACAGGCATTAGGCCTACCCACGCAAGTGAGGTACCATTTTTATTGGGAGTCTTGGGGAACACAGAATAGCACAACAAATGTTATTGCCCCTTGTCTTTCTCTTAATTTTTTCCTTCCAAATCTAAGACAGTGTTTAAAAAAGACACATACTTGAGAAATGCCCTGTAATTCACATGCTAGTATGGGCAAATGTGCAAATAACCACTTGTTCTCAACACCTTATCTTGTGCCCATTTCGGAAATACAAAGGTTTTCTTGATACATATTTTTCACTCTTTGTATTTCAGCAATTGAATTGCTGTATACCCGGTATAGAATGAAAACCCATTGCAAGGTGAAGCTCCTTTATTGGCTCTGGGTATCTAGGGTTCTTGATAAGCCTACAAGCCCTATATATCCCCTCAACCAGGAGAGTCCAGCAGCTAACGGTATATTGCTTTCAAAATCTGGCATAGCAAGAAATAGTTACAGAGTAAAATGTGGAGAAAAATGGCAGTTTTTTAACTTCAATTTCAATATTTTTTTTTATTTCAGCTGTTATTGTCTGTAGGACAACCTTGTAGAATCTACACAAATGACCCCTTGCTGAATTCAGAATTTTGCCTACATTTTAGAAATGTTTAGCTGTCTAAGATCCAACATTGGTTTCATACCAATTTCTACCACTAACTGGAAGGAGCCTGAAAACACAAAAATAGTAAAAATGGGGTATGTCCCAGTAAAATGCCAAAATTGTGTTGAAAAATTTGGTTTTCTGATACACCTCTGCCTGTTCCTGAAAGCTGGGAAGATGGTGATTTTAGCACCACAAACCCTTTGTTGATGCCATTTTCAGGGAAAAAAACACAAGCCTTCTTCTGTAGCCCTTTATCCCAATTTAAACAAAAAAAACTAATTGCAGTCTTTTGGCTAATTTATTGGTCTCCTTCAAGGGAACCCACAAACTCTGGGTACCTCTAGAATCCCTAGGATGTTGGAGAAAAAGCACGCATATTTGGCATGGGTTGCTTATGTGGACAAAAAGTTATGAGGGCCTAAGCGCGGCCTGTCCCAAATAGCCAAAAAAAAGGCCTGGCACCTGAGGGGGAAAAGGCCTGGCAGCGAAGGGGTTAAGGTGGTAAACAGGATAGTAATATAGCTAGGTGATTCATTTTTTGTCCAATTAATCATTGATAAACAATCTATTCATAAAAGCTATTTTGGAGTGTATTAAACAGTATTAGTTTACATATTTCAAAACGCAATTACCAATCCTCTGGTATGAGATCTTCACCTTTGCCCCTACTGTATTTTCTGTACAGAGATCTCCACTTCTGTGGCCAAGATCTGCGCATCCATCGATATACACAGGTTTAGTAAGAAATGTGGGAAGAACACATGGACATAGTTGGTTAATCAGCAGATATTACTGGAAAATGTGTGAGGTTAAGGAAAATTGAAAAAATGGTTTATGGAGGGGCATAATAATACAAAACACACTGTGTCAGAATAAGACAATTGCAAAGTACAATATACACATTTAAATCTATTACAGTAGAACTAGTGACAAAACAGACTCAAAAAGACAACACCATATCACTAACACACAGTGAAACAAAAAATAAATAACATTAAAACATTTTAAATTTTCAATTGAAACAATAATGCATGACTTAAATTAAATATGTTTAAAAAAACAAAATAAATATAGCACTTTATTAGGATATATTGTAAATGATATCATATTTAAAAATATTATGTTACACAAATTAAAAAAAACATAAATATCATCCGTGGTTGTGTCACATTCAACACAAATTATAATCGAAGGGGTAGGAGTAGATGAGTTAAAATTGACATGTTATTTCATTTAAATTTGATTACAAATATTTTAAAGAGAAATACAAATTAAGAATAAACTATATATTACATTTTAGTGCAGGTGTGTTGTCCTTAGTTTCTGTAGTAATCTCTGTAAATAGTAGTTATGGCAATGTTATTTTCAACTTAAAAGATGCTTCCCTCATTTAAGGGAGTGGACACTTATAAAACTACATCTATGTATAAATGTACACATGAAAATGGTGATTTCTGTCCATGAGGAGATTTTCACAAGTGTGTAGGTGTGGATCTACACATGAAGAGATTTACACATTAAACCTACCTTTGTGATTAGAGCTCTTCGTATATATTGTGACCTGCTGAAGATGATCCTATTCTATTCTATTCTATTATATTCTAGTCTATTAAAGCACAATATATTATCTTTAGAAATTTATATTACTCTTATATAGAGAGAGTGATTGTAATACCACCTGCTGTGAAGTTGATAGATATTTCCATAAATCATGTTTTAACTTCCGGCTGAAAGTGATGAATGCAGAATAAGCATTTATGTCAGGTTTTCATGTAAAACAGGCGTGTCACATAAAGCATCCAGGAATATATTTGTATTTGTTTCGTTTTTCCCTGGGTTAACTATTCACTGTATACAAAATAACCCTTTGATATTCTCAGAACATGTTCCTGTTCCACTATAGATTTCAGGGTCCCAGGTCTACTTTGGGGATAGGAAAAGGAGAAATCATTTACACACCTTTGGATTAGAATCTAGACTTAATTGGAAGAATTAGGGGCAAAATAAATTATCTGATTTTGAGACACCAAGAAGAGGGAAATAGCATGGGGTAGTTTAAATTCATATATGACAGGTGAATGTATTACCATCTCTGTGAACAATTGAATGTTCACATTATGAACCTTAATCGGGTTATTCACTGCACATCAGATCGTTTAAGGAGTTCATGCCACAGAGAACAATTGGCCTGTTTGAAACATTTGTTACTGAGAAAAATGTGAATAATTTTCAATTTCTGACTATCTTATAGCTTTTTTCTTGGTTATCTTTTGTCATGTAATTTTCAACAGTCAGAGACAGTTTTGAGCAGAAATTCTCTTGCAGTAATTGGTAAACTGATGTGTGAAATGGTCTCATGACATATTCTACTCAGTACCATCTCCAGCTGGTATCTCTTATGACTTTGGTAAATGAGGTATCCCTTACATGCAGTTTTTCTATAGATGACAGGTGAAATGTATTTTACATAATAAGCATACATTTCACATATAACATATCTAAAATATTGTGATGTTAAAAATATTGATTCAGAATACAAAAAGTAATAATATTGTTTTTAAAGTCCTTTGTTTTTTTTTTTTAAATGTAGTTATGAACAACATACTTTTGTAATAATTCGAATTTTATTGTTTTTTGTACTATGAGTTACTATTTTAATGTTACGTATGTTCCATTATTTTAGTGTGTCTTTTGCTTTGATTTTGTGCCGTTTTCTTTTTGTGGTGGGTTGTCGAGTTTGTAGGCAACAGATAGGGTAGTTTTTCAATTTTTTTTTATTGATTATAATTTTTTTATGTTTTAAATCGTTACTCAGATAATTAATTATGTTTTGTGTTATGTCATATATAATTAATAAAATATGTCAATACCTTCTATATTTGTTAATAGGTTAATTAGATGAATGCTTGTCTTACATATTTAATTATTTTAGTCATTTGAATATTAAGTATAATAATAACTTTCTGGTCCTATTTTTTAATTATGTGTATTGCTATTTTTTTTAAATGATACAATTTAAAAAAATAATTTCATGCATAATTTTATAAGTCCATTTTCTGTTTTAGTTTAAAATAATTTATATTAATTATATGATGTTAACATCATTTTGAAACATTAATAAAAATTGTGTGCATTTGTTTCATATATATGTAATTTATTTTGTATTAATTTGGGATAGGGAAAATAAAATCTGAACTTTCCAACTTTTACTATTTTCGATACTGTTGCTTACGCTGGAGCCTATCACTTTCCATACAGTTTCTTACTTTGGAGTAAGTATAGTAAATGTAACCTCTCCACAGCCCAACACTTTCTTTACTGTTGCTTATGTTTTTAGTGCAAATAATAAATCTGAACTTTGCAGAGTCCAAAACGTTCCCTAGTATTGCTCAAGTTGGAGTGGGAATAGTAAATTGAATCATTCCAGAGTCCACCACTTTCACTATTGTTTTTATGTCAGAGTGGGAATAGTAAATCTAATTTCTGAAAGTCCAACACTTTCTCTATTGTTGCATACATTAGAGTGGAAATAGTGTATCTAACCCCTTCAAAGTCCAACCCTTTCTCTATTGTTGCCTATGTTGGAGTAGGAGTAGTAAATCTGACCCCCTTCAAGAACCTGCACTTTCTCTGCTTTTGCATATGTGGGAATGGGAATAGTAAATATATCCCCTTCAAAGTATGACACTTTCCCTACTGTTGCATATGTTAAGGTAAGAATTAGGTATAGATATGGTAGCACATTTTTACTCTCTTCCACACCATTCCAGGTATGCTTATGTAATCAGGGATTATTACTCTGTGACCACATGTCAAATTTGTGAGTGAACCAAATTCTAAATCTGTGATAACAGTTTTAAAATATATTTTCATGTGTGAGGGTTTCCCAGAAGAACTAGTGTTAGACAATGGAGTTCAGTTTGTGTGAGCTGAGATGGAAGAATTTTTAACAGGGAGCTCAATTAAACATTTAAAACGTTTGCTATATCATCCACAAACCAATGGTTTCATTGAGCACTTTAACAGAGTGCTAGGAGAATGTGTGAGATTTGCTTTACTGAAAAAATGTGTTGTTTCTTCTGTGGTCCAAAACATGTTATGTTTCTACAGGAGAAAGCCTCATTCATCCATAGGTTTATCTCCATTTGAGCTTTCGAAAAACAGAAAACCAGCTGCACGGTATAGACCAGCTTAGATGGCCAAATTATTGAAGAACCAACAGACTCCAAAAGAATTTGAATCTTTTGCATTAGCTAATATTGCAATAGCTCAAGCTAAACAAAGAAGTTATTATAATCAAAGACATGGGGCACAGGAAAAACCCATCGAGGTTGGTGACATGGTACGCCTAAAAAACCTGGGTTTGTAAGAAAGGTGAACACAATTTATATCAACCTACAGTGGTGGATAAAGTATGCAGGTCTGCTGTGAGGGTGCTAGTTCATTGTTGGTGGAATAAAGCAAAGGTAACTAAAATGGCAGACAAAGGAAATAAGGAGGATCCATTGGGTTTTACTTATGGTATGAATTTTCAGGATAATGTGGTCAATGATGGGACTAGCCAAAATCAAAAGAGTCAAGTGCCTGTACGCAAAAAAGGTAGGTGCTGTCAAGTGCCTTTGAGTTACACATAATTTATTTTAATTTATTTTTGTTTAACTCGTGCTTTTCTCATTCTTTTTAGCATTGTTTGTTGATAGGTCCTGTTGTTTTTTGTAAAAGAAAACACACAAAAAACACATAATTAATATTTCATTAGGATAACTGTGTGAATAAAGGTTATTGAAGTACTAGTGTCCCTTAAGGCCATTTCTTGTGTTCCCTTATGGAACCTCTACGTTATGAGGATTCTAGAAATATTGGTGAGGGACACAGTTGGGAGCTGACTTCGAGCAGCCTCGGTTGATTGTCGACATCTGCTTAAGGAAATAAACACGAGAACCAATGTTCAGTTCGTGCATGATTATTTCTACTTACTTCAAACTGCAAACATCAGCTGCTCACGCTGTGGTCATTTGCATCGCTGACATGCACTAGTGCTAATGTTTGCTGTGAATGGTGAATAATAATGTGAAATGGTATAATACCAAAATTAAGTGAGTTTCATATACCATGAGATACCAGAATTACATGAAATTACACCCTTGGGATGGAAATTACCCCTGAGACTACTTGCTATACTGCTGAATTTACAATAAGCAGCCAAAGGGAGATATTTTAAGGCACATGTGATGTTTCTTTCTACTTTATTTGCACAACGGCTTCTTGTGACATATTGGAAAAGATCCCCACAACCACCATCCTGATTTGAATGGTTAAAAAAGAGTTTTGAATTTTGAGTCTTCTTAAGAGCAGATGTAGAAACAAATTTGAAGTTTTATAGCTAGTATTCTCTGCTTTGGTACAAGGAATGTTGTCTGCAATCATAATGCAAAATTAAAAACATTTTGCTTTCGGTTGAAGATGTGTTCACATGCTTATGTCTGATGAATTTGCTATTTTTATTTGTTTAATCTGATTGTAAATGCTGACACAACAATTCAAAGTACAAACAACAGTTACTATGCCTCAATACTAAAACTTGTATGCCTTACAAAATGATTCAAAGCACCCCCTGCATTCTCGGGCTGCCTATTAAGAAACAATATTATAAAGCCAAAGGTTTTGGCCTTAGCAAACTGGTGCTATGTTTACATTATTTTTAAAGCATGTTTAATTGCAAACATATGCTACAAGTATAAAAACAAGCAACATTGAATGTGACAGGTATCGGTTCTGAGCCTGAAACAAAATGTTTTTTTTTTTTTTTAAAAGGTTAACCATGTATATAACTTAATTGAGCAATATTGATTCTTCCTAGTAGGCCGATGTACTTAAAATAAGTGTAGAAACCTATGCCACATTAAAAAACTATTATTCTCTTCCTATTTTTGAATAATAATCATAGGCTCAGTACTATGAATATTTAAGTACTCCTACTAAAATAATTTTTGCTGTTATTCTTAAACTGACTGATTGGTGTGAGGTCATATTTCAAAATACTGTACATAAATAAACTAAAACTCATTATTCTACCCGGTTCGATTAATAATCCACAAATATTAACACATAAGGCAAAATATTATCAACGCCAATCAAAATTAAAGAACAGAAAGGGGGACGCGCTGATTGGCCAGGAGTCCGGGGGAAAGTGACGAGAGGCAGGGCAGGAGCCCTTTAAATTGAAAGAGCGCTCCCGCCGTCGCGGGACGCGCTGATTGGCCAGGAGTCCGGGGGAAAGTGACGAGAGGCAGGGCAGGAGCCCTTTAAATTGAAAGAGCGCTCCCGCCGTCGCGGGACGCGCTGATTGGCCAGGAGTCCGGGGGAAAGTGACGAGAGGCAGGGCAGGAGCCCTTTAAATTGAAAGAGCGCTCCCGCCGTCGCGGGACGCGCTGATTGGCCAGGAGTCCGGGGGAAAGTGACGAGAGGCAGGGCAGGAGCCCTTTAAATTGAAAGAGCGCTCCCGCCGTCGCGGGACGCGCGCGGGCGAAGCACGGGCCAAGGGCGGGCCCGTCCTTGCCCGTCATTTCCCGGAAGAGGCCGGGCTGGGCCACCCCCCTTTCGTACACAGGAAGCACGTTGTTGCCAAGGAGTTGTTGAAAAGAAGGAGCCTTGTCAACCCACATCGTGTGGCCAAAGGAGGTCGGCCTGAATTATATCATTCTTATCCCGACTCCCAAGGCCCCTGGGCAGTGGTTGATAACTATCTACCCACCCGGACACCTTCTCAAACATAGGGCCCGTCTACGCCTGTCTTTGATCGTCTGAGGCCGGGCTGGGCTCCGTCTCTCTATTCTGTTACTCAGATTCTGGGACCTGATTTGACACAAACCACAACATACCTGCTAGAAGGATCGTTTTGCTGCCAAGAGTCCGGTAACAACCTCAGCTCTAATTATTTGTATCTGCTGTTTTTATTTAGAATTATGGGGAAAAGGAAGGCTGTTGGCCCGCCGGCTCCACTGGAAGGTATAAAAAAGCAGAAAAAACGACCTAGGAAAACAACTATTAAACCTGCCCAAGGGGAATCGAAATCACTCGATGAGATTGATCAACTTTTCGAGGAGGTAGAGGCTATACTTAACAGCGAACTAGGCACTCATGGCCTTTTGCCCTTGAAGAAGCCTCCACTCCAACCTAAAACGATTCAGGAGTTTTTTATCAAGAATAGGGAAGCTCGACCAGTAAATACTGGGGGTTCAACAGATTGTGCAGGGAAATCATCCGCTGTTAATGCCACTGCTCCCTCTTTCCTGCAGGGTATCGTGACTGGTAGCAGTATCTCCAATCACTTTCAAACCCAGGAGATTTTGCACAATGAGGAAATGGAACGCACACCCCTACCATTGAGTCCGGAGATTAGGCTGGTCCCTAATATTCCATGCAAAAATCGTTTCGAGCTTCTGTCTGAGGGAAGCGCTGTGATTGAGGTCCACGACCCTCTTACAGCTGCTAGGGCTATTGAAGCTGCCTCTTCCCTGCCTATTACTACTGACATGTGTTCTGATGTGTCTGACAATGCAGCTAAATTGCCCTTAATTCTCCAGAGAGTAGACGAAATTAAGAATCTAGTCTTGCAGCTAACTAAACTGCTACAGGGGAACATGGCCAAACTATCGGGATGCATTTGCCAGAAGACAGAGGCAGAAGGGGCAGGTGGGACTTTGGCAGCTGATTCTGCTACATTTAATACTAAAGCACGTGAGGGGCTAATTAATCACGCCCAGAGAGCTGGATCCCATAGGAGGGTCGCTGAAGGTAGTATACCTTCCTATATTATGAACCCTAGAAATATACTCACTGGGTGCAATAGTATCCCCCTCGGCGGAGACAAGACAAGGAACGGGGAAGATCCTATTGGAAGCCTCTATGCCCCATTGAACCGTCAGTCTGCTTCAAGGCAAAATCCTACTTCCAATTTACCGATAAATAGGGATAGCCCTCTGTCAACCAATAGGAAGTTATTTGACAACCATCAAATTAAGGATCCAGCTTGCATTTTTCCTTCTCGAAGAACAAATAGTGCTTTAGGCGGGACTCCTAATAGTATTGGTCCCAGACACAGAGCCAACACTCTTTTCCTAAGCAATGTCCCAAAGTTGCCATCCAGGTCTGTTGAGGACCAAGAGTCTAGACTTAATAAGGTTATTTACTGGATACGCAATCGACAGGGTTGCCTTTCAATTATACGTTCGGACATTCAAAAAACAGAAAGATGGAGTCCCCCTGGGTCAAACCTCGATGTAATCATGATTGTGTTCCACGATAAATTCTTGGCAGACCAACTTATTGACTCTGTTGAACGCAAGGGACAACACAAAGAGCTAAAAGGAGGGGGCATCAGGCTGGCCGCTAATTTAATTGACCCAAAACAGACTCCTGTGTTTGTCCCAATTGCTAATACCAATGAGAGAGGCTCTAGGGAAGAAGGCGTCTTTCTGCATCCGGGGCATGTATGACTGTCTGCCCAGGAAGCCGCCTATCAGGATAATCTAGTGGCACCTTCAATAGACAAATTAGAGAAGTACCTTGCTATCGAGTCGAACTATAAGGATGTTCCATCCCCTAAACATGGGGCTGCATTGGGAACTAATGGGTTATCCATTATGACTTGGAATCTTGCGGGCCTTGCTAGGAAATTGGATGATGTGGACTGGGTTGCCTATATAAAGTCACAAGATGTGTGTCTCTTTCAAGAAACTTGGGCCGAGGGCCAACCAAGCATGGATGGGTTTCTTTCATTTAATATCCCTGCACTGCCTTCAGAGAAAGCAACTGGTCGCGCAAAAGGGGGTCTTTTAATCCTTTTAAATTCAAAGCTCCAATGTGACTATAAGGTTTTAGAATTTGATTGTCCCGACTTGATGGGTTTACAAATTTCCTTTAATCAAAATTTTAACATAATCTTCATTAATGTTTACGCCCGTTCTGTTGCACGTGGTACAGAATCACACATTTTAACTTTACTCTTTGACTTTTTAGACACGCTACAAACTAATTCCTACTTAATTATTGCAGGGGATGTAAATTGCACTTTCGAACCCTCAGCGTTTCTTAGTGATTTAACTGCGGATGAGGACGAATTATGGGGTATTGCACAATTGGATGGTGATAGTTATCCTCCACGCTCTCGTGTGGCAACTCAGCTTGCTACACTATGCTTAAAGTTTGGCCTAAGGGCCTGTAATGGTCGAACTCCTTCTGATTTAAACTTGGCACCGACATTCCTACGAGGTTCTGTGGCCAGCGTAATTGATTATTTTCTGGTGGATGTGCGTCTTTGGCCACTGCTGCTAGATATGAGGGTAGATTCAAGATGCGAGAGTGATCACTTTCCATTGTTGGTCACCCTTGCTGGGAATATCTTTGGTAGAACCTTGAATATGCAAACATCAATGGCCCCTCCCCCTATTTTAAACAATGCTTATACAAAGGTGAAGTGGCCAAAAGTCATGTCAAACCCCTATTTGCTATGTAAGATTTACCAAGTGTTCTTAGATAATCTGTCAGCCTATGAAGACTTCGAACCAGAAGCCATTCCACTTCTTGATACTCACGAAGATATGATGGTTAAACTTCAAAGTGTCTTTTATAAAAAGGTAGCCACGGCAAACCGGCAATATGGGGGTTCACCTAACAGCAGTTGGTTTAATGATGCATGCATGAGGACTAAGACTGAGTTAAGGAAGGCTATACTGGCCGGGTATACGGGGGCAATTAAACAAGCAAGATCCACGTATAAAAAGATAATCCTACAATCAAAGAAAGCTTGGGAAGATGCTATTTGGCAGGACTTGCTAGATGCTACTAAAACAAACAACAATACGCTTTTTTGGGAACTGCTGACTAAGCACGAGAGAGGGGGTAGGCTTATACATAGGAACCATATTCAACCTGGTACCTGGGTGGATAATTTCTCTCTCTTGTACGAAGGAACTGCCTCCACTGGGACTGTCGATTGTGAGAAAGTGGGACTATACCCCCCAATTTCACCCAATGCTAACCTTGCCACTTCTCCGTCCAGTGGGAATCTATTTAACTCTGAAAGCTATATTTGCTTTTCTCTAGAAGAAACAGCAGACGCCATTAAATCTCTAAAGACAGGTAAAGCCCCAGGCCCTGATAAAATTCCAGGTGACCTTTATAAATCAGAGTTACCCATCTGGACCTGGTATATTAATATGCTGTCAAACAAAATCGCAAAAGGAGGACAGATCCCTGAGACGTGGAAGGGTGCAGAAATTATTCCAATATATAAAAAGGGCAACGTAAATCTTCCAATTAACTACAGACCGGTCAGTTTAATTGACAACCTACAAAAAATTTTTGCAAAACAATTGTTTGTTAGACTGACGAGTTGGGTGACGGAGCAGCAGATCCTATCACCACTTCAGGCAGGGTTCCGCTCTAGAGTTAGCACGGTTGACCAGGTATTTAGGTTGACCGTGCTACACTGGAAATATGTAGTCTTGGCAAAGCAAACACTATATGTCACTTTTGTAGACCTGCGCTCTGCCTTTGACCTGGTCCCTAGAGACAAGCTTTGGGGAGTGCTACACAAAAGAGGGGCACCATCTGATATCATTCATTTATTAACACGTATGCATGAAGGCACATACGCTCAAGTAAGATGGGGTAACCAAGGCGAACTGACTAACAAGTTTCCCATTAAAAGAGGTGTTCGTCAGGGATGTGTCCTAGCGCCACTTTTGTTTTCTTTATTCATTAACGAGGTGGTCCAAGAACTCATGACATGCCAGAATGATGCTCCCAGCTTAGGCAATCAGAAAATCCCAATTCTTCTTTTTGCGGATGACTCTCTATTGATCTCAAAGACCCCTATGGGGCTGCAAATTCTTGTGGATAGATTTAAATCATTCTGCTGGAATTTTGGTTTAGAGCTGAACTCGAAGAAAACAAAATTGATGGTGCTTCGCTCTGGCTCTCGTAAGAAGTGTACGATCAGGTTAGATGGAGCTATTTTGGACCAGGTTAGCTCTATCGACTACTTGGGTGTGAGGCTTACAGACTCACTCCTCTGGGACGAACAAGTCGGTAAGAGTGGCGGGCTTTTGCAACATCGGGCAGCATCCATATTACGCCTTTACAGGAATACGATCGCTAAAGTTGTGTCTCCAGCAGTAAAGATCTATGTGGCCAAGGCACAGGGTGCTGCTGTTTATGGTGCAGAGATTTGGGGCATGACAGATAGCAGTAGGATAACTAAAATTGAGAATAGCTTTGCTCGGGCTCTATGTGCTTGTCCCACTAGCACCCCATTAACCCCCCTTTTTTTAGATCTAGGGCTTAAACGTATAGCCGATTTGATTATCTTGCGGCCCCTACTATATTGGGTGAGGCTTTGGGTAGTTCCTGAACTGGCTATATATAAGTCTTCCCTATTAGAATTGTTAAAAACCTCTAACTCCATGTCCATACCATGGATCAAACACGTATCTAGTTGGTTTTGCATGCTAGGACTGAGGAACTTCTGGGAGAATCCCCAGCAACTTGTGAAGCCCCATGTAAAAGTATTGAAGAGAGCTTACTGGTCCCACATATGTAATAATTACATTTCTCAGAAATCGAATGGTCATTTAACTAACTCGTTTATTGATTTTAAATGGTACCCTGAGTTTGAACCATACTTAGATACAATACCTGATTTGTTAGGCAAAAGTTTGTATGCCAGATTTCGATTTGGAACATTACCCCTGAAGGCCTTAACGAGCAGATGGGGACCTAAGTCAAGCTCTGATACCTGTCCTGTATGTGGCATTCCTTCCGAAACAGTAGAACATTTTATGTTTTTTTGTCCCGCCTATTCAATCCCAAGGTTTAAATGGATATATAAAATCTGTAGGGAATTGAATTTAAGGAAATGTTTTTTAGCTTTGCGGATCTTAAAAAGCCACAATTCAAATGTGACAATTTACGCAGTAAGTAAGTTTTTAGCAACAGCATGGCGCATACGCACTTTTTATTTACAATGAGTTGAAATTGTTTTAAGACGGGCAAACATGGATCATTCTTTTTTTTTAAATTTTTCTATGACATTATGGTTTATATTATTATATTATATTGTATTGTATTGTATTGCTTTGATGGTCTGTTGGCCGAATAAAGCTTATGTGAAACACACAAAGAACAGAATATGTTTTGTCAATTAGTTCAGGTATATGAGTCTATTCTTGGCAAAGGTTGCAAGGACTAAGAAGCTGTCTTAACAAACAAGCCAGTAAATCACTAGTTGCTTCTCCAGTGTATTACACCATAAATGGTCAAAACGAAATGTGTAGCATGCCCACTATCATTGCTCCAGAACTTCAAGTGGAAGTGTGCACACATATTTTCAAGACGAAACCATTTTGCCTACTGATCAACAAAGCGAAATGTTACAGTGAATGTAAAAGCCTTTCACAAAATGTTTTCACCAGGATTCAAAATCAAAGTGATTTAGGAATTTCCAGGTTAATCGGGAACACCATGCATGTGCTCTAGCACGTGCCTTCCTTACATTACTTGAATCTAATTTGGCATCTTTTTTTTCAAGATAAGATTTCCCGTGGAGAAGGAGCTCTCTTTACTAACTACTTGGGAAACAGTATTCACATTGAAAGTCAATGGCTGAAGTAGCAGGACCCATTGCCTCATTTTCTTTGCTGCGGATGTAATCAAAACAAACAAATGAATGAGAATGCTGAACACAATCCTCTTTAGGACCCTTATGAGGTGTGTTAGATTAAATAGGTTGGGATTTCCACACTTCCAAAATTACCAATACCAAAGTTATCTGCAACTCCGGCAGTGGGAGAAATTCTGATCATTTACAAGTTTGACCCTGGGGGTCCACTAAGAAATTAGGAATTAAACAGGAAAACATGAATTCTGTGTCTGATTTCCCCAGTAGTTCCTTCAAAAGTTGAAACCTCCTGATGAGAGTAAAAAACCCAAATTCACAGGGGCTTGTAACTGCTGTTACCAGTCCCATTAGAATTAAGAGGTCATTCCTAATAATGGCCCTATGTAGATATACATATATGTATTTTTTATTTAGAAATATTTTTTATTAGGTAACGCTAAAGCTGTCTCTTTGTCAGACCTTAAAACAGAAGCATCTTACTTCAACTATCCGTGAAATTATTATCAGTTAAAAACAAGCGTGGGGTTTACTGTACACCTGTCTGTTTGCTTGTCTTCACTCAATTTAAAATACACAAGCCAGAACTTAAACTGACAGCTAACCTTTATACAGTTGCACCTATTTTAGAAACAATGAACCTGTTGTTTATAAATCAAATATATGTTTTAAAAGCTTCGCGTAGTACAGGACTACTACCTAGGAAAATATAGGTTTGTTTAGTTGTAGTCTATGGTGACTTTGAAAAATCACTCAAGTCAACATTGAAGAACAGTGCGAAACAATCTTGCCAGCACAAAAACTGTAAAGAAGTAGCTCTCAATGGTCAGCGCTAGGTAAATAACAACAATGCTGTTTGCCTTTAGCCTGGTGAGTGGTATTGTGGGTTAGTGGACTTTCTAACAATGGGAACATATATTGTTTTAATTCACATCATGCTGAAGATAGTATCACACTACAATACAAAAAAAAGCAGTAAATATAAAAATCTACCTCAATTAGCATTGACAGAGTCAATATGTTTGTGTTTTTTAACAGTGCATTTGCAGATACGTGCACATGCAAGCATGCAGACAGATCTATATACCTATTGAAAATGATTTTCAGAAAAAACACTCTCCAAACACACCAACAACCATAGATCATGAGGCACAAGGTGCAATGTGATGTACATCAGCTAAGCACAGAGTGAGGTACACCAATGAGTAGAGTGTAGTATGTTCCAGAGAAGCAAAGCATAAGGTTCCTCATGGAAGGATTTTGAGTTCGGCGTACAGTGGTGTAAAGTGTGATGTACCTCGTCAGAGCTTAAGGTGTTGTGCATCAAGAGAGCATCAGTTCAGGTGCATGTGCATTAGAAGAGCATAAGGTGATGTGCAAGAGGAGGCATGGGGTCACATACAATAGGGGGATCAGGTCAGTATACCCTGTCACCTTTAATATCATTTTTTGAAAAATATGTTTTGTCAGCTAAAGCCAAACAGAGGGCCAGATTGGTCATTCAATCACTCTGGCATTTCTCTGGTAGGCTGTAAGCTAGGGAACCGCTTTCAGAGAAGAATAGGCTGCCATATCTAAAACAAAGCCCCATGGATCCATTCTAGTTGCATCTCCTTGCAGTGTGGAACTGGCAAGAAAAACACTGTCCATTGGGCCCTGTTTTAGATCTTAGAAGTCTTTCGTCCAAAGTTCATACATTCAGAGATCACAAGCAATAAACATTGAGGGACAGATTTATCAAGGGCTTGTGTTGCCTTTTCATCACGCAGGGGGACACAAGGGCTATGCACAGTGACAGCTGGTGACATTTGGAAATGGTGGGCCGTAAAATTTGGGTATGACTTTTATGTAGCGAGTGAAGCGAGCACGCTTAATCGACAAATGTGGGATCCAAGGTGAGTCCTCCTCCCAAGGAAAAATTGAAAAAGCTTGACAAATTGTGCATTTGAAAGCAAATGGATTTAGTGAGAAAGCAAGGTTTATAAAGCAGTGGGAACGTATAGTCTTGAAATACCAAACACATTAAAAACTGCCCCATATCTTACTGCATTATTACGTTCAACAGTTACTTTAATGTGCAAATTGTACAGCGCTACAACTTCAGGCCCTTTAAAGTGTGTGCTTGCCCAGTGTCTTCCACTGCATGCAGCATCAGCTTCAGAAGAAAATGCTTTAACCAGGCATCAGGAAGCACCCACAGGTGGTGGCTGCAATCAATCATACAGAAATATGTGCAGACAGACTTTAAGTGGGATGAAAAAAGTGGGGACTCTCTAAAAGGGAACATGTAAAATACGTTTTGGTGGTACCCATAGCGTGCCACCTAGCCTGTATTTTGGTTTCTCTCTGAGATGTTATTGCATCCAGAAATAAAACACAACAACTGATATACACCTAAAAACTGCCAGTACCATTGACTTTGTCAATGAATGTTAGCTGTTTAAGATAAATGAGCAAGAGCAATGATTAGTTAAAAATAATTAACACTGAAAATTTTTGATTCTGAAATTGAGAGACTGTGAAATAATATTGAAGCCTATGGAAGGAGTATGGCCTTCAGTTATGTGGGCTTTACGTTAGAAATGTACAGGGAGCAAGAACCCCGCTCGTCGTTTGGAACAGTTTCATGAGGAACAAATACAGCAGCTCCACTTTTTAAGGAGCCAGCGATTTACAGCCAAGTCCAGGGGTGTCACATGGGGGAGGTTAGCCTGACAAGGGGTCTCAGTACAAAAAAATAACACAAGATTAGCATTAGAATACTTACCATTACCCAAGACATGGCACTAAATCACACATGCTTGCATCCACTCCTACTGCGTGACAAATGGGTGGGATTTATGCCATACCTGGTAATGACAGATGGCAGCTCTTACACATGGATGAAGACTACCACGCCCAAAATCATTACGTTAAAAGCATCACTGGCCTATAGTGGATACTGCCATAGACCACAGTGGAAATGAAGGGCTATCAGAGCAGCCAGCCCTGCGTAGTCCGTCACAGTGTAGAGAGATGATTTACTGCCTGGCTTCCGTCTCATGCTTCAATGCGAGGCATGACAGGCAGCCTGGGACAGACAGCCCGGACTTAAATGCATCAATTTGTTTTTGAGATACAATCATATCTCTAAACAAATCGATCTATTTAATATTTATTATATAAATGTGTAGGAATTTCAAAGGGCCGCAGCCCCTCAACCCTAAAAGAGAAACCGCCCCTGGCTTTGCAAGTCCTTAAGTCAGATTTACTTTGCCACAAATAGTCACATCTGCATTGCATAGTAAATCTAGAGTTACACACTGCAGTTCAAGTCACTACCTTGCATAACTTGGCTCTGGGAAGTGTTCCATAGGTGGATCGTGGGCGTTCTAATGCATCCACCCTTACTTTTTGGCACCTTTCCAGATTTACTAACACTAGTTAACCTGGGAATGCATCAAAAGGCTACACCTTCGCAGGTGAGACGTAACAAAGGGAAATATCTTTATTTCTCCTCATTATTTCCTCTTTCTATGTGTGCTGCATTCTGCAGCATACATAGAAAGAGGAAAATGCTTCAGGTGTTCCTTCCTGCACAAATATAATCCTGCCTGTAACCCAGGCACTCTTCCATCATGGGATAAGTATGCCTGCATTGGTGCTTGACAGCTAAATCTGCACATAATAGATATGGCGCATTCCTTCTCTCGCCCTTTGACTCAGCATTGAGGAGCACAACAAAATGTCTTACTGCATTGTGCTGAGGCAAATGTTAGTAAATCTGTCCCTGAGTGTCTTGTCTTAGCTTTACTTTTGACTTGTTGGTGATTGTGTCCTAGAATGACTTCAACACCCACATCAGAGATTAATCTTTTAAACTGTATGTTTACAACAGGTGCTAATTGTTAATGTCTGGTTATGTGTTTTTCACAAATGGTCAAGAAATGATTTAATTATTTTAGCTGTCCACTTGGTGTCTCAGTGCTTCATATGTGCTCCTGCCTTCTTTATTGTCAGTTGGGCAGAGTTGACGAGGTAGAGTGCTCTCAGCTTCCGCAAGCTAACACTATCCTCTTCCAGGTGGTAAAAAGAATTACACATACTTCAAAATGTATTTGTTTCCAAGCCATCCCCCAGATTAGCATTTCTCCTCCAGAATTCTATAAACAACGAACCACTGTCCAGTTGCCCTAAAGAGCTTGACTTTCATCCTTAAAATGGTTTGGAGCTAATTCGATCACAGGGTACCCTTTTATCTGTGAGTCTATTAATCTTCTTAAAAAATAATATTAAGTTCATAAGGGAAGTTTCAAAGCTTGCTATAAATAAACGCAAGTGCCATCTGTGAATAGGAGTTTCCAACTAGCAGACAGATAATCTCACTCTATTTCATGGTATTTTTTGGTCCTAAATCCATGTTATGTGCCTGTACAAACAATTTAGAGTATATAGCACATTTAGTTTTTTCTACTGTTATGCTCTGGTCCCTAATCATGTGCTATTAAATAACGTGTTAATTAAAATTAGGGGTCATTCAGAGTGTGTCAGACAGAAATATCTGTCTGCCAAACTCCCGATGAGGAGACCGACACAGTAGCGGTGGTCTCCCCACCGGCCCCATTACAACTTTCCCATTGAGCCGACCGGTGGAAACCAAGTGGTAAAGGTGCAGCAGCATTATTCCTGGCTCATAATTGAGCCGGCGGCAAAGCTGCCCCACACAGGGTGCACCAGCACCCTAGAAATGCACACTGTCAGACAGTGCGCATATCAAGGGTGCAATGCACTGGTACACCTGCATTGCCCATGCCACGGGCATGGACAGTGCAGGGGCTCCCCCCACTGCGGACCCCTGTACTTGTTCTCTGCCAGTCTTTTCATAGTGGTGAAAGTGCCATGAAAAGGCTGGCAGAGAACAAGGTTTTAATTAGCAGTGCAGTGCTAAGTTCACCGCCGACCTGGCTGATTAAAATGAAGATCGCGTCAGCCCATTTGGGATCTTGGATCCTGGCGAGGATGGCGGTAGGTTGGCTGGTCTGCCCGCCAACCGCGCAATGTGGCGGTCAGACCACCACAGCCGTGGAGGTCCGACTGCCACCGCAATGCTGTACTGTCCTGTAGAATTTGAAGAAAATTGCTTTCTTATCTATAATCTGAACATAAGATCCTCATTCCTTTTAAATGTCACATTCCTTACTAAAAGGAGATGATGGAGCGCTTTTCTCCGTGCAAATTTGAGGGCCAGAAAGGAGTCTCTGATTTATCAAAATTCAAAACTTGGATTAGTAATCAAATCAATACATTTAAATAACTTGAAGCTCCTTAGGCTCCTCATAGAAGACAGTGAATGTTTAGGTTTCAAAAATAAAGGGTTTAATATTGGTTAAAAGGGTTACAAATCCAAAATCATAAAGTTATTCTAATAATCAATACATTAATGCATTAAGCAGTTATGAAATTTAAAACAATTAAAGTCACATAATGAAAGACAAATCATTTGTCACAAAAATGAAAAAAGATTAAGCAAGGTCAGTTCTTCCATAAAGAGAGCACCCAGCAAAAAGGTTCTGCAAGGTTCTGAGTTCTCATTTACATTGCACTAGCTTAATTAACACAATTCTAGCATTTGATACACCTACATAGGGTTACCATAAAAGTCTCCAACTAGGTTAAAGCACACAAAGATAAGCTAAGCTTGTTATTTTTTCAAGATCACTCTCAATGAGGCTCCTCTAGACATCCTTCAAACGTACAGTTATCTGCAACATAATAAGGCACATTAAACAGCCCGTATTCTGCATACATGTTAAAATGAATTGAAACATTCTACAATTATCACCTACAGGAAAACATTTCATCAGAGAACAAAAACAAGGATGCATTGCATTTGTAAATGTGGAATAAGTTTCTCCTAGAATAAAGGACATATGACATGAAACAAGCTTGCAGCCATTTTAAAATGCAGGCCTATATTAGCTATGGTCAATCTAAATATCAATAATACACAGTTAAAACATTTGTTGAAAGGCGAGTGGATAATAATTGACCTCAAAATTTTGAAAGAAGTTCTCAGAGCAGCTAGGGTCCTGAGAGTATGTTGAGGATGCAGAGAGGAGCAAGGAGCAGCGGGGAGGCTGGGAGGATTGTGTGTGATGTTACCTGCTTCTTGTTCGTGGTCAGTGGCCTGTGGTTTGACCTGTTTCTGGTGGGGGTGTGTGACGTGGTAGTGGGCAACGGCGGTGGGTGCTGGTGTGGTAGTCCGCACTGGGCCGTGCCTTCCTGCACTGTTCTCCTGCCTCCCACCTCTTGCCTTTCACTTGCAAGCTTCCCAGCAGCATTTGTCTGCAGATTTTGTCCGCCACCAGGTGATGCGCTGCCATTGGGCTAAACACCTGACCTGCTGTTAGACCCTCCTCCGAGCTGTTGCTATGCCCCGAGGAAACGAGTAGGGAATGTGGCAGGGAGTGCCTATGCTGGACCTTAAGGCAGTGTGCTCTGCACTATGCAGCACAGAGATGGACCATGGCAAAACTGCTATGGACTCTAGGCTGTGCTTTAGGGTGCAGTGGAGGAATATAGGCCCCAGTAGACTTTGCCTTGCAGCATCAGCATCAGAGGGTATGGGCCAAAACCTCTGGTGAGAATTCACCTACTTAGACAGATGTGGATCCAGAGCTAATTTTAGTTGAAGCTGATGGACTACTTACACCTATTCATTGAGGCAGTCAGGGTACTTATACCCCAAAGGCAGGGTGCAAGCCCAAAAAAATAGGTACCTGGTACTAGGTGCAAGAGTGTACCATGGGCAGAGTTCTCCAACCCAGGAGCCAGGAAGTCAGTGCAGCGGTGTAGAAGTCAACTTGGTATCCCCGTGAGATTGGAAAGGAAATGCACCTGTCATCTGTGTCATCTGAGTTGTGCAGACTGATGGGGTATGGCAGCCTTGGTGCAGGTGGTGTCTGTGTGTACTCAACGGAAGTTTCAATAAAAGGTGATTGGATTGCAAGAAGGTTCGAGGCACTTCATTTTGATGTACGAAGGCACAAACTCCTTCTGGACTTAAAAGCTCCTCAAACAGATGTGTTCCTACACCTTTCAGTCCTGTGATTCCTTATTTGAAAGCTGACGTAATTTTTAGGCACTTCTGTTAATTATATCCTAATCAAATCTCAAAGACTCTTGATAAGTGCCCTTTACCTGTGTCACACGTTCAAAAAATTTGAGGTACTGAGTTACAGTGTGTCCAATCAGAGCCAAAATAAAGATCTTAAAGAGTAGCCTGGCATCATTAGGAGCTACTGGGATAAAGGGATCACTTGGGAAATGTGGCAACTATCGCATTAAGAACAAAACTGTATCTTTGAAAGTATTATCATAGCAAAGGAGAGAATGATGGAAGGAAATATGAAAACAATAGAAGGGGCGGAAATTGAAGTCACAAATGTGAAATCACAGCCACTTTCTCCAGAAGCATTTAAAAAATTTAACACAGCCACTGGGAATGAAAGAGAAATGATAGCTCATTACCAGGAACAGATACAAACAGCTAACGGCTACCCCCCTGCATGCTCCTAAATCCGAATCTGGATTTGTAATTGCAGAAGGAGAAAAAATGAAAGAAAATGCAGGGACTATCCCAGACAATCAAGATCAGTGGGCAAGAGAATAAAGTACACACAAGGAGATCTGAGTCCAAGCTCAAGTGCACAGTGAAAACTCCATTCAAAAATCAGCTATTACTTTGGATACAAAAACAGTAGTCTGGGAAACTGTAAAAAGTAACAGCTGGACAGTTGTAAAACTGAAAAGGCTACAAATTGAATCAAGGTATAGTCTAACAGAAAATCCATTAAATCTTGAAATTGAAGAAATGGAAGAAAAGAAAAAAAACAGAAGACATCTTTGAATAATTATGACAATCAAAACCACTGAAGATTAAAGTGGATGAATAACACTAACATGATCAAACTTTCCCTTGGGGTAAAATCCAATGGAAATCAATGGAGGAGAAGCACACATCTCAGTGAAAGATTGTTTTGCAATTAGTTAAAAGGAGTTAAGGTGAGATATCAATGAAACAGATTCTTGGTACAAACAACAACATTGACCACTTGAGTGTCCTCTGGGAGTGTGGTGTGTAAGGCGTAAAAGACAGTGGTGTAGAAGCATTTTTAAATGTCAAGAAAATAATACAATAACGTGCAGAATTAACATGTAAGTCTTGAAGGAAAATGTGTGTTTTTAAATGCAAAGAAATATGGTAGGCATCCATACTAGGCTTGAATAGCTGAACCAGAATTTTCTGATAAGCTGATCTGGTTCAATAACATGAAATATTATGTTTTCTGACCTCCAATAGGCATATTTTTCATAATGTACAATAGTTGAGTTAAAACATGTTTTCGTTTTAACTCTGAAAATGTTTCTACTTACACAAAGAGCACTGTAGAATAATGAATAGACAATCTGTCTTTTACTGATGTAATTTTGACCAATCTACTTTAAAAAGCAATTTTGTAAAAGCAAATTAATGCTGAGAATGAGCAGAAGCCTATACAATGTAGTGCTAAAAATATTTTATTCAACATTGCTGCCTGTGGACTTTGTATTTCTGGTGAGAAGATAAAGGAGGACACCAAAAGCTGATTGACTGACTGAAGAATGAAGAAGCAACATGTTTAAATAAAGCTTAGATTATACTGTCGATAATAATGCATGTCCTTAGAGTAGGTTACCTCATTGCCCTCATTCATTTACCACTTTCCTTGCCCAGATCTACGCTGCTCACGCTGAGAATGTACTGAGTTTCCTGAACCTCTCTTTATTGGAAGTTCTGCTTTGACTGAATCCTGAATTTGATCTGATAATATTGACAATGTAAGCTTTATGCTTATTGATCTCCCTAATTGGAACTATTAATGCTTTCTAACTGACACCTTTTTCTCCAACCACCCTCATTCCTAGAATAGAGATTCTTTCTTCTATGGAATATACTTTATGCATTGATGATGAATTTTGATTATTTATTTTTGATCATTGACAAAACAAATCATTGATATTAATTCATTTAAATGATGACTCAATTAAGATAAGCTAGTAAACCTACCTAAAGTTGTGATTAATGAAGCTTTTAAACTCACATCAATATTGACTAAAATAATAATTGAAACCGTGATGATGAATTAATTGAGCAAACATCTCCTGGTTAGTCTCATCTAATGTCAAAGATCTGGAATTTCTCCCTGATGAGTTGGTAAGATTTTCCACAGAACCCGATATTTACACCGAGATCCCCGATCCAACAAAGTTGGTAGAGAGAGGAGGGTTTATGTTATAAGAAAGAGGAACTGTAAATAGTTGTCCTGATTTACAGAGATTCCCATTCCTCATAGCCCAAAGCTTGGATTTTGAAAATGACCAAAGTGTGGTTTGGAAGGCTTTCACAGAATTGGAGGCATCGATGTTAATAGGGTTATGTGCCACAATTGTTTTTGTTAGTGAGGTTGTGTTCAAGTATTGGTGTATGTGTGTTGAATAAATTGGTGATTCTTATATGCTTATTGATAAGAAGTTGAAGAGGTTATCAGACTAAGAAGTAGTCTAGGACCCTGAGATAGATAATTATAAATAAAAGTACATTATGGGTTTCTTGTCTGCTAAGGTTTTCTGGTGCAGGTCATGAGGTGCCATTGACTGTACAGTTAAGATAGGGAGGTTCTGTGATTGTACTAATATTGATTGTTACTGGAACGTAATGCACAAAGGTGAAGCTGCTTTGATTAGGGTGATTTCCGACTGGCCAAGATTTCATTGACATGTGTGAAAAATAATTTAGAGTGACAAAAGTCAGAGGGTGTAAACATCAAATTATTCTGGTTGTTGACTTGCCTTTTTGTTTTCTTTAGAGGAGCAGACAAAGAATGTTTATTTTGTGTGTTTTAAAGAATTGTAGAATTGTATGTATGAGAATATTATAAAGGAGGGTGATCTGCTGCAAGGAGTGAGTCATTTGTGCTGCGCTGAGATTGGTCGGTTAGTATGAAATGTGCACAGTGATTGGATGGTCTGAGTGCACAAACCACTGAGGACTGGCTTGCTAAGAAACTGGTGTCTGCGGAATAGAATCAAAACACTTGAGATTTGAATTGCATTGTTTGCCATATGTTGACTTAATCCTTAATCATGAAATGTTTCAAAGCTTTTAATAGTATTGTGAGAGGTGATGTGACAAATACAGTACGCAAAAGAGAAGATGCACCTCCTGTGCTTAAACCAGCACATTATATAGCAACAAATGTGGGGTCACATGGTGCAAGATTGCTGAAAAAGAGTGACCTTTGAGTTTCCCAATATATGGTACATTTGAATTAAGAATGTTTTATATGCTGCACCTACACCTACACAGTATGAAGCATTAAATGCTTGAGAAAGCTGCACATGCTAATGACAGAGGAAATTATCAGAATAAGGCAAAGAGAGCAGTGCATAGCTATGCAGATGCTCAATGAAGGGAACAATAGCAGAGACGGAGGAAAGCTGTAGTTGAAGAAGCTAGACTATACCAAGCAGTCACTACTGAGAAATCTGAGAAACCATAAAAGACAAAAACCCAGAGGGCTAAGGATGAACAAGTTAAAAATAAATCAAACTCCAAAAGTGATTATGAGGATGACGTTTTGGCGGCATTATCGGCTGCACATCCACCACCTTGTGTGGCCCTTCCCACAAATACAGAGGGTTCTTCAACATCTAATGCAACAGAAGCTACAACCCCTGTTGATCTGAATGTGGTTCAAATTGAGAGATCATTACAAATGACAGAGCCTTTTATTACACAGCCTGTTGTACAATCTGTTATACTTAATGTCGGGTCTGCACAAGTTGAGACTGTTCCTACAGTGATGTCTCCAGGTGTTACTGCTTCTATTGTGACTATACAAGCACCAGTTACCAGAGCAGACTGTTTAGTCATTACGAGAAGGGAGAAGGATTGTGTTATGACACCAATAGCACAAGGCAAGACAAGTTTATTTGAAGATTGAATTTTTCCTCCATGGTTTGAAAAAGCAGCACAGAATAAAAAAGACAGGAAACACAGAGAATCGGGTGGCAGTTACACAGGAGAAAGAGAAGGAAAGCCTGTTAAATGCCCCAAGATTAAAAATAGAGCTAAAGGGAACAATTAGAGGATGTTTAGACCTTGAACATGTAAATAAATGTCATAAAAAAGAGCTGATCTGTTTGAGCAGAGAGTTTACTAGGTGTGCAGTGACTACATATGCTAAATTGGGTGAATTAGCCAAAAAGTATGAAGTCGATCTTTCAAAAAGTGTCCCATTGGCGAAAAGTTTTAGTGTACAATTGGATGATGAGGCTATTGAGACAATGCGTTCATCAGGAATGCAATTCCATACCTAAGAATGAATAAAAACGCATTTGAAGAAGGAGAGATTTTGGGAAATTAGAGAGCAAATGGGCAAAGTAACATGAAAAGAAAAAGAAACCATCAGAAGTGGCAAAAGTAAAAGTTAAGCCACCGCCAGGTCCCCCAGATGAAAGAGAAGCTACGGCTTATCCAATGATGGAGATACCAGATGAAGGGTTTATCCATGTACCATGGAGTAAAGAAATTCTTTCAGCATTTACAAATAATTTTCTAAACTTGAGCAAGAGTCCTATGAAGGGGTATACACAAATCAGTAGATTTATGAAGATTTCAAAAGTGATGTGGCCTGATTTTAATATATTCTTTGATATTGTAGTCCCAAATGATTTGTGAGCTGAGTGTAAAATTTCTGAACAGTGTCCGAGCAAACACACCTACAATGCACGTACTAATGCACCATGTCCTCTAGTAATGAACAAATACAAAGAGGTGATTACTTTTCTAAAAGAGAAGTTTCCTCCAAAACATCTTGATTATGTTAAAATAAAGAGAACATCACACAAGCCAAAAGAGTCAGTACATAAATATTATGAGCGATTGTTACCGGCATTTCAGCAACATTGTGGGCAGTCACATCTCGATCAGAGTGATATAGAATTCTTTGTGTCACTGATTGTTCTTATGTTAAGACCAGAGATCAGTATGTATATATACAACAATGTGTGCTTTGCAGGCAGACAAAACCATTGGATGAGATCCTGAGTTATGCAGTAGTAATGAACAGGAAATGAAGCAGAAGAAAATTAAGGTGAAGTTTGTGTTGGCTCAATTAAAAGTGGATCAGAAAGGTTTTCAGAACCAATTATTTCCAATGAATTCTGATGGAATGTAAGCTGTTGATTTTCAAGCTGGAGTCCAAGGTGTGCAGGCAGGTATGATGGTTCCACATGATAGAGGTTGAGAAGTTCTAATGATCCGAATTCTGGTTTAGATGTTGCAGCATTGAAGAAAACTGCTCCTTGTCAATTTTTGTAGCAAAATAGGCCATTGGAAGAGGGAGTGTAGTCTGAATACAAACTGAATGAGTGGTAGTAATCAAATGCAAGGAGGAAGTCCAATGCAGATGCAAAATGTACCCGTGCAAGAAATGCAAGTGCAAGTGTAGACACAGGTTCCAATTATTCAGGTCCTGCAAGCCCCAGTGCTTTCACAAAATAGGGGAAACCCTACATTTAACATGAATCAGATGACCAACAAATGAATGCCCCATTAATTTATTAATTCATTCAGATGCCCAGGGTAAATCCAAACTCATTTTAGAATCAGAACCCTTTCAAAAGGTTACTATGTTCAACAGTGAGCGCTTTGGCTTTGATAACTCCCATTGACGGTACATAAAAGGGAGAAAGGATGAGTTCTAGGCGCAGTCTCAAAAGTAGACCCAAGTGGACCATCTGTAGAAGATGAGGTAAATGGGCATAAAATGTAATTTCTAACGGAAACAAGAACTACCCATTATACTATTAGAACAGTGGAAGGCTCATACCTACCACTCTCAGGAATGAAGATCCAAGTTGAAGGAGTTACAAATAAACATATCAAAAACCCAGTTGCTGAAGAAGTCTTGAGAGCAGCTTATGTTGTCTGTACAATTCAAGAGGTTGTGGATCTTTCGTGGCTTTGAGGTGTTACCTCAGCACAAGTTGCAGAATTGATTGCCTTTACAAGAGCTTGTAGTCATTCAACAGAGCTTTATTCGATCAATGATCATCAAAGCAATACATAATCTATTTACCATAACGAATATAAAAATTAAAATATAAATATAAATATGAATATTAAAAGCATTTCATCCCCACTATAAAAACACAATTGTAACATCGACAACAGAAAAATAAAATATTCGCTAACCCTTTGGGATATAAAAGCTCCTAATGCGCCATGCCATGAGTAAATATTTGCTAACTGAAGCTATTAGCATTTTGGTAGAATCGCTTTTTAAAATCCTTAAAGCTAGTGCACAGTTCCTAATTCCCATTTCTAGACAAGGGGCTCGAATCCATTTGTTCCTAGGAGCCCTATATGCGGGACAAAAAAACATAAAGTGCTCCACTGATTCAGAATTAGAGCCACAAGCAGGGCAAAGGTCATTTGACGCATTTGTGTCCCACCTGCACACCACGGTCTTCAGTGGTAAGGTCCCGAAACGAAATCTGGCAAATAGGCTTTTGCCTAACATATCGGGTATAATGTCTAAATAGGACTCAAGCTGTGGATACCATTTGATGTCTATAAATAAGTTGGTTAGATGGCCGCCTGAATTATGGGTAATAGCAACATTCCTTATGTAGGACCAATATACATGTTTCAGTGTTTTAAGATGGACTTTTGCAAGTTTGTTTGGGTGCTCCCAGTAATCCTCTAATCCCAATATCCTGAACCAGGTAGATACATGCTTGACCCATGGAATAGAAGTTGCATTAGAAGATGTTAACAAGTCTAAAAGTGCGACTTTATATGTATCTAATTCAGGGACGGTCGATAGCCTGACCCAATATGTCAAGGGTCTTAAGTTTATCAGGTCAGCGATCCTTTTAAAACCCAAGTCCAGGAAAAGAGGTGTCAGTGGGGTACTGGGGGGACATGCACAGAGGGCCCTTGCAAATGTGTTCTCCCCAAGTGTTAGTTTGCTGGTATTAGTGAAGCCCCATACTTCTGCGCCGTACACAGCAGCTCCCTGCGCCTTAGCTACATATATCTTAATAGCAGGGGAAACAGATTTTGTGGAGGTACTCCTGAAAAAGCGCAAGATGGAAGCTGCACTATGCATGAGAAGGCCAGTGCTTTTGTTAATCTGTTCTTCCCAGCGTAAATTATCGGTCATCCTTACACCTAGGTAATCGAAGAAACTAACCTTGTCAAGGGAAACTCCATCGAGAAAGATGGAACATTTCTTCCTTTTCACGGAGCGCAACACCATTAACTTGGTTTTCTTTGTGTTTAACTCCAAGCCATATTCCTGGCTAAAAGCACTAAATCTATCAAGGAGGGTTTGCAGACCCATGGGAGTCTTTGAGATTAAAAGCGAATCATCAGCAAAGAGGAGTATGGGTGTTTTATGGGTCCCTAGAATGGGAGCGTCACTCTGGCAGTTCATCATATGTTGCACTACCTCGTTAATAAATAAAGAGAACAAGAGTGGTGCCAGCACACATCCCTGTCTTACACCCCTGTGTATAGGAATTTTGTCCGTGAGTTCACCTTGTTCACCCCAACGAACTTGCGCATAGTTCTCCTCGTGTAGAAGCTTTATTAGGGAGACTAGGTTTCTGGGTACTCCGGTTCTAGCTAAAACCACCCACAACTTCTCCCTAGGGACCAAGTCAAAGGCAGATTTCAAATCTACAAATGCAACGTACAAAGGCTGTTTGGCGAGAACAGTGTATTTCCAATACAGCACTGACAACCTAAAGATCTGGTCCACTGTGCTGATTCTAGGTCGAAACCCTGCTTGAAGGGGAGATAGTACCTTACATTCCTCGGCCCATTGTGTTAATCTACCAAACAGTTGTTTAGCAAAAATCTTTTGTAGATTATCTAAGAGGCTAACTGGCCTGTAGTTTACTGGTAGATTAGCATTACCCTTTTTATGAATGGGTATGATCACGGCACCCTTCCAAGTAGAAGGGATCTGTCCCTCTTCAGAAATTTTGTTAGAGAGAGCATTTATATACCAGGCCCAAATTCGGGGTTCTGATCTATATAGATCCCCTGGTATTCCATCAGGACCTGGAGCCTTCCCGATTTTTAGTGAACAAATTGCCTCTATAGTCTCTTCTATGGAGAAGCAGATTGGGTCCTTGATATCTAGATGGTCCTCTCTCAATTGAATAAGAGGGGATTCGATATCTTGATGAGTGTCGAGGTCTTCTCTCTTACCATGTTCTGTGGGAACATCAAGAATGTCCATTATACTATAGAGGGAGGAAAAATGGTTCACCCAGCTTTCTGGCTGGATGTGAGTTGACGTGATGGTTCTACCCCCGTACTCTCTTTTGGCTACAAGTTCCCAAAACCTACCATTATTGTTGGATTTGGATGCTTTTAGCAGTTCTTGCCAAATGGAGTCCTCCCAAGTTTTTTTAGCTCGTAAGATAGATTCCTTATATATACGTCTAGATGACTGAATATCCCCTATTGACCCTTCCGAAATAGCACACTTAACCCCTGACTTGGCCCTGGCACATGATTCGTCAAACCAGGAGTTCCTTAACGGGTTACCTCTTTTTGGGCTTGCTTTGCACTTCCTATAAAAAATATCTTGAAATTTGCCCACCAAGATTTCATGTATGTGAAGAATGGGGATGACTTGGGGGTCTTGATCTTGATAGGGGGCCAGATTATCTAATAAGGATGAGTATATTGCATGCAGCAAGAGAGGATTTGACACCACATTTGGCCATTTAACCTTGGTAGTTGAATACTTCACAATGGGGGTGGGTACCTTAGTAACTTGATTATTGGCAAGACGACCAAATACTTCCCCTGAAAAGGACAATAATAGTGGATAGTGGTCACTTTCGCTCCTGCAATCTACCAGCATATCTTTAAGCTGTGGCCACAGTCTGACATCTACTAAGAAGTAATCGATTGTACTGGTACAACTGCCTCTTTTGAAGGTAGGGGCAATGTCCGGGTCAGAGGGCGTTCGGCCATTACAGGCCCTAAGACCTTGTTTCAGACATAGTGTGGCTAGTTGTACTGCCACACAAGTGCGAGAACAATAGCGGTCAGCATTCAATTGTGCTATCCCCCATAGTGAATCTTCCTCTTTAGTTAGATCAATTAGGAGGGTCGATGGTTCGAAAGTGCAGTTTATGTCCCCTGCTATAATCAGCTGACCAAGAGAATTAGAAGTGTCCAAATACTCAAGAAGCTGGGTGAGAGTCTGGGATTCTACACTACGTGAAACTGATCTTGCATAGACATTAATGAGGGTGATAGTAAGATGCTGTCGAAAAACTAATTGCAACCCCATCAAGTCAGCACAGTCAAAATGTAAGATCTTATAATCGCATTGCAATCTTTTGTTCAGAAGAATCAACAGGCCCCCTTTGGCACGACCTGACCCTTTTTCTGAAGGTTGGGCAGGGACATTAAAAGAGAGAAACCCATCAATAAAGATCATATCCTCAGCCCATGTTTCCTGAAAAAGGCAAACATCTTGAGATTTGATATAAGTGCACCAGTCATTATCGTCCAATTTCCTCCCAATGCCAGCCAAGTTCCATGACATAAGGAGTAAGCCACCTCTGGCGTCAGGTGAGGTGATATATGGCTGTGTGACATCTTGTTGGCTTGGCTCAATAGTACGGATCAGGGGTGGCTCGTTAGTTCTAACCCCGTCGGGAGCCTCTTGACTTATAGGCAGTCATTGTGGTTTAGGCAGAGTAACATCAACTTGCCAAGACGGAATAATATCATTACAGACTCGTGCAATCGTTGGGACCTGCAATGCGTCAGACATCCCAAACTCTAAGTTGATAGCCCCCCTTTTCCCTTTGAGCCAAAGCGAACGAGTACGAGAATCGAAAGCTCTCAGATGATCAAGCAGGGAGTTATCAAAAAACTTGATTGTAAGAATATCAAAGGTGGACTCCGGGGGGCTCAGCCGTTTAACATTAAAAATGTCTGAACGTACAACCGATAAGCAACCCCTTTGGTTCCGAAGCCAATAGATGGCTTTATTTACCCTAGATTCATGGTCCTCCTTTGTTCCTTGAAGCAACTTGGATACGTTGGATAAAAAGAGAATGTTCCTCTCATACTTGTAATTCTGATTATCTTTCAGTGGGCTAAGAACGGCAGAGGCTCCCCGAGGAGGAGGAGGGTATGTAAACTCGTTGGTAAGTGTAAGAGAACCACTTAGGGACGAAGGAAGACCCCCCCCAGCATATCTAGAATTTCCCAAAGCTTTGGGTCTTTCTAGACCCCTCGCCCTTGTAGGAGGAAGGGGGCTAATAATGGTAGATGTCCCGTTTGTCGCAACAGACTTCACAGATAATGGCTGCAGGTTCCCGGGCTGGATGTAAGTAGGACCTTTCTTGAGGTAAGATTTGTCGTATGGACCAGGTACTAACTTTGGATGAGTGCTCCCTTTAGAATTAAGAGGACCACTTCTCCCCCTTTCCTCCTTTGAGCAACACGTGCAACCAGAGAAGGTGCCCGATCTTTCTTGGACAAGACGAGTTAATTGCTGCACCATCCCTTTGAGCTCGTCTACTCTCTGCAAGATGAGAGACATGTTGAATCCTGGAGACGGATGGGCCAATGAAGAATTTATAATTGGAGAAGCTGGACAAACAGGAATCATAGGATCTAAAATTTCGGAAGAAGCGACATGTGACCCAGAAGAAATGAACTCCTCAGCTAACGGCTGAAATCGGTTAAAACAAGGAATGTTTGGGAGCACTTTGATCTCCGGACTTAGAGGAATATGAGCAATAGGTGGACTAGTTCCCTCTTCTATTTGAATTGAGCTTTGAATAAGAGAACAGGACTTGCTTGCTTCCTTTACTTCACAGGATAGACGAGGGGTTGAAGAAGATACATTAAGTACGACCCCTACTCCATAAGGTGGAGAGTTTCTTCCCAGATCAGGGCCCTTGCTCTTCTTGGAGAAGAAGTCCTTGAACCTCTTAGATTGTGCAGGGACTTTCCTGGTGCCTGCTGCGCAATTTAAAATTGCCTCCACCTCCTCAATGAGATGGTCAATCTCTTCAAACGATTTGAGTCCGTCTCTTTTGGACTTGATGGCAAGGTTACTTGTAAGTTTTTTTGGTTTTTTATGTTCTAACCGAGTTTCCGGCATCTCGGTAGCCTTCCTCTTCCCCATGAGTTTTTAATAATGTAAATAGACCTATGAGTTGGTGAAAGCAATTATGCTGGTGCTGCCGCTGCCCAATGATGCGCGTCCCGCTGGGCGGGAGCGCGAGGGTCGAGTTTTAAAGGGCTCCTGCCCCGATTATGCTGGTACTGCCGCTGCCCAATGATGCGCGATGAGAGCTTGTAGTCTTTCAGCCCAGTTGAGAGTTCCTATATTTACAGGCACTCAGTATGGCTTTGGTGCGGTACATGATTTGGGACAATTAAAGTCACAGAGGGGCTACATGACCTCATTAGGCACTCTCATCCAAAATGGAGAGCCCTTGAGAAAACTGTTGGATGCACTTCAGATGCCAATTGAAGTTGCAATTGTTAAATGTTCAGCTCACAGAAATGGCAATGGCGATGTCACAGCTGGAAACAGATTTGCTGATTAAGTTGCACGGTATTGTGCACTTTTGACTTGCACATTTAACAGCACTTACACGAATGAATCTGTCGAGGACACTGTTTTTCGATGTTGTTGTCAGTAGCTCATACATGGCAAGAGCTCAGGAGACTACAAGAAGATGTTTCAGAAGCAGAACAGCAGGGTTAGATCAGAGCAGGATGTGGGAAAGACGCAAATGACATTTGGATTTCAGGAAATGGAAGACAAGTTTTGCCCAAGAGTTTATTATTTCCCATGACAAGACATGTCCATAGCCCGACACATCTGGGGATTGATGCAATCGTGAGGTTATTTAGAAAGAATATGGTTTAACCCCACAATAAGGATGCTTGCAGAAGAATTGTGCCACCGCTGTGTAATATGTCAGCAAATGAACGCAGTGAAAAGACCACCAGTTACACTGAGCCATGTAGGAAGATCAGGTGGTCCATTAACAGGATGCAGATTGACTTTATCTAGATGCCTGTTGGTAATGGGCAGAGATATCTCCTGGTTATAGTGTGCATTTTCTTTCGATAGGTAGAAGCCTACCCTTCACAGAGAAATGACAGTGTTACCGTAGCTAAACTGCTGTTGACCATAAAGACTCAGAGGCAGAGCAAAAGCAAGAGGGGTTTCATGTTTGTCAGCAGTGCAGCACACACACTCAGCAGCATTTCCCAAATTAACACACCTCTCCCCATTCCACATAGCTGAGTACATCTGTGTCAGGCATTTGTCTAGGCCCCATTTGTCATCTGTGGTCATAGCTTTCCCAATTGCATCCCCTCTTCTTTGGATGACGTAGTCATTGATCCATCTGTACTGCTCAACAGATGGTGCAACATATTATAGGTTGAGTTCAAACATGTAGGCACCCCCTGTATCAGGGCTTTAACTAGTACTCTGTTAGCATGCTGAATAGAATGCAACTGCTTCTGGGCTTTAAAAGAATGGCTGAAGTTAGTGCAGATTCTTCTATGAGTGGTTAGTATGTTGCTGACTATGGCCCTCATTACAACCCTGGCGGTCGGTGATAAAGCGGCGGTAATACCACCAACAGGCCGGCGGTAAAAAAATGGAATTATGACCACAGCGGAAACCGCCAACACAGACAGCCAATTTAAGACACCGACCGCCACGGTGGTAGCAACAAGCACCACAGTGGTAACCGCCATCAGCCAGGCGGAAGACAATGTACCGCCCACACTATTACAACAAGCCAATCCACCAGCTTTTCCGGGACGATACCAATGCTATCAAAAGCACGGCGGAAACAGTACACTGAAAGGAAACGACTCACCACTGGGCACTCAAGGAAGAACCACGACGCCATGGAGCCCGAACTACAGGTGTTACCAATACTGGGTTACCTCCTCCTACACCAGGAATACCAACAGCGGCGAAGACGACCAGGGTGAGTACCACACCTAGCACACAAGGGAGGGGGGAGGAAAAAGAGAGTGACACACACGCAACACCCCCAACACCATACACACAAACAGATGCAACAACATTACATATCCACCCCGTACCCCTCAGGAATAATGCAAGGACAAAAGGAAGTGAGTAAAGTCAGTGTAATAATATAAAATTCTAGAAATACGTCCTCAAAGCACAAAACAGTATCTACAATATATACAAATGGCGAGTCACTGCCCAATCCATAATGTCCGTGGGCCACAGGGCCATATCACATAGGACAAGGCCCCACTCGACTCCTGCCTCAATATGGAGAGAACACTGCTGGGGCATCAGGTCGAAAATACACAGGTACCTCAGGATGAAGAGGAAGGTGGGCACCTCAGCCAGAAGATGGCACAACGCCACTGCTCCTGGAGGGGGCCACATGCCCAGCACTCTGTCTTGGGGAGTGCAAAGCCACAGTCTCTCTAGTGGGTGGTCTGCCCACTGCTTGGTCCAGGGGAGTGCAAAGCCACAGTCTCTCTAGTGGGTGGTCTGCCTACTGCTTAGTCCTAGGGAGTGTAAGGCTACAGTCTCTTAAGTGGATGGCTTCTCCACTGGTTCTGGAGGGGGCTTTGTGCCCAGTGTGCTTCATCCTGGCAAGGAGGGGGTGAGTGAATGCCTTCTTCCACTGGTTCTGGAGGGGGTTTTGTGCCCAGTGTGTTTCATCCTGGAAAGGAGGGGGTGAGTGGATACCTTCTTCCACTGGATCTGGGGGGGGGGGGCTTTGTGCCCTGTGATGCAGTTCTTGGGGAGTGCAGGGTCACAGTCTCTCACCTGGGTGTCACACCTATGTTTTTTCGAGGGGCCAGGACGCACTACAGCCCATGGAGGCATGACTGCACACTGCCCGCCGGCGGTGACAGCTGCTCAGTGGTGGCAGCGGTGGGGCTGGCGACAGTACTGCCTGTGGTGGGGGGAGGCTCCAGCCCTTCCACTGCAGCCTTAGACGGCTGCCCACTGGGGCTGCTGCTGCTGGCAGTGGTGCTGGCGGCAGTGCTGCCGGTGGTAGGGGGAGGCTCCAGCCCATCCCCTGCAGCCTCAGACGGCTGAAGTGCCATGGCTGGTGTTGTTTGCTCAGATGCTGCTCCAGCACCATGCTCCATATCCATCCTGCCTGCGGCATCTGTGCCTTTGTCATTGCCCTTGGCAGCTGGTGGTCCCTTCCTGCCCTTGGCAGCTGGTGGCCCCTTCTTGCCTTTGCCAGCTGATGGTGCCTCCTTGCCTTTGCCAGCTGGTGGTGCCTCCTTACTTTTGCCAGCTGGTGGTGCCTCCTTGCTTTTGCCAGCTGGTGGTTGCGCCTTGCTTTTGCCAGCTGCTGGTGCCTCCTTGTCCTTGACAGCTGGTGCTCCCTTTTTGGCTTTGCCAGCTGGTGCTCCCTTTTTGCCCTTGACAGCTGGTGCAGGCACACTGGCTGTGTGGACTTGCGTCTTCTCAGAGCCTCTCACAACTGCAGTGGCTGCAGAAACAACAGTGGACTGGGTGGCTGAAGTGCTAGCCTGGGTCCTGACCACCCTGGCCTAAAGTGAAGGGTGGGGGGGAAGGGGTAGGGAATAGGTCAAGGGTGGAGAGGAAAAGCTTTTTAGGGACACTGGGGTTGGAAGAGGGTGAAGGTGTGGGAGCGGAGGAAGAGGGAGTGGTAGTAGGAGGTGTCTGTCTGCTGTGTTTGGGTGCAGGTGCGTGGCTGGATGCTATTGTGAGGTGGATGGCCGTTGGGTGTCTGAGTGCTTGCATTTGTGTACTTTGGGAGGAGGGGGCACAGACACAGTGGGAGAAGACACAGGGGACGTGTGCATGTATGTGTGGGTGGTGACTGCCAGTGAGGGGAATGTACTGATAGGTGTGATGGTGATGGGGGTAGTGGATGAGGGTGTAGTGCATGCAGGTGTGAATGGAGACACTACTGGGAGGGAGGTGGACAACGAGGAGGAGGGGAACACAGTGGAGGCAGTGGATGTTGGTGTGTCTGTATCTGGATGGTGCTTGTGTGAGTGCCTGTGGGATGAAGTGTGGTGCTTGTGTTTCCCTAAGCCACTTCTGTGTGTTGATTTGGATGCATGCTGGTCTGATGGTGTGCTTGGGATAGGCTGGGCTTGAGGGGAATGGGACTGGGTAGATGAAGTTAGAGGGGGGTGGCTAGAGACAGGGACAATGGCTGCCATCAGGGAGTTAGCCAGAGCCTGGAATGATCTCTGTTGGGCTGCCACGCTGGAGTGAATGCCCTCTAGAAATGCATTTGTTTGCTGCAAATGCCCTGCCAGACCCTGGATGGCATTCACTATGGTTGACTGCCCAACAGCTATGGATCACAGGAGGTCAATAGACTCCTCACTGAGGGCAGCAGGGCTGACTGGGGCAGGGTCTGAGGTGCCTGGGGCGAAGGAGAGGCCCACCCTCCTGGGTGAGCGGGCACAGGAAACACGCTGAGGAGGTGCTGGGATTGCGGTGGTGGTACAGGGGTGGCGGCTGTACCTGCAGTTGGGGTGGCCACAGAGGTGTCCGCGCCACCAGGGTGCTTCCATCGAAGAAGGTGTCTCTGTCCGAACTGTCCCTTCTAGCCTCTGCCGTGGTGCTCTCCTCGCCCTTCGTCCCACTGGTGCCCTCACCGTCGGTGGATTCGGCCTTACGGGCCATGTGGGATGCAGCTCGCTCCGTCGCCGGTGCCTCTGCTCCTCCACCAGATGATGCTAATGCACACAAGGACAGGGTGACAAAACAAAAGGGGGGGAGAGAGACAGAGGATACACTTGGTCAATGCCAGCAACAACACCACCGTTGGCATACACAACACACAGGAAACAGCCCTATGCACTAGGCCATGCACTACCAGTTACAATGCTAGTCACCAGGCCATGGAGTACAAGGCCTAACGCCAATAGCAGCACACCTGAAACCCACAGGACCCTGGCCAGTATGCCATGCCCACTAGCATAGCTTGGGCTGGAGTGCATCAGAGCCTGCTCAACATGGGACCTACCCTGCCATGTTCGTCGTGGCCTAGGGGCACCCACAGGCCCACATCCCACACCCAGATAACACCTCACCACGCGCAATTTTCGGATTCTGAAACTGTACTCACCCCCTTGTGGCTGCTGTGATGCCTTCAAGCGCCCATCCAACTCCAGATAGGCCACTGCCAGGATGCGGAACATCAGGGGTTTAAGGGTTCGACGGGCACCCCTTCCTCGTTGGGAGGCCATCCCCAGCTGGGCCTCCACCGTTTTCCTTGCCCAGTAGCGCAGGTTCTCCCACTGTTTGCAACAGTGGGTGCTCCGCCTGTCAACGACCCCCAGGGTCCGCACATCCTTGGCGATGGCATGCCAAATACCCTTTATCTGATGGACGCTGAGCTGCAGACAATGATACATAGGAAATGGGATCAGCCATATCGTCTGGCCTGTTACACTCATGGCCCACCATATCCCTCCCATCCACCTACGCACTGACATTGACCACCATACATGAGGCACTCTGCCCAGGACCCCAGAGCCACCCCCCCTTACACGAGGCTTGCACACACAGCACTCCATGCATTCATGCCCCATGCATCGTGCTCACAGTGTTCTCACCTATTGGTCTAAGGGACCATAAAGTAAACGGTACTGGGATAGGACTCCATCCACTAGTCTCTCCAACTCCTCCGAAGTGAAGGCAGGGGCCCTTTCCCCAGACACTCGAGCCATGGTCGCTTCCAGACACAGGTCACAGCAGCACTTGCAATGTAGGTCCTCTCCTGTTGAAGGTCAGGTAGCAAGTGAGTGAACAGATAGAAAATGGCAGTCACATCCGCGGAGGTACATTTCATCACCACCTGGATACGTCACAATTGGCTACTGGAACTCATAGGGCCCAATGATAACCAATGAGGTGTTGCACTGCGGTCCTCGACCTCCTCCCGCAACGGCGCAAAACGTCAGCGGAATTACCTCATTTCCACTTGTCCCTCAACACAGGTCAGGAGGCCACCATTTCAGGGGGGAACAGGCCATGGCACCTAACTGCGTCACAGCAGACATAGGCACATTTACGGGACTACACGTTAACATACTGTTTCTGTCACAACATGCAAGGCATTTTACTCTGAGGATATGTTTGAATATGACCATCTGGTCACCGTTTTTCACCCTAGAGTTCAACCGCTGGAGATGGAGATGGAGACATACCTCAGTGTACAGACCCCTGGTGGACCTGGCAACAATGGAGGACAGGCACATTATTCTCACCCACAGACTTGATAGGGCCACAATCCAAGAGCTGTGTGGCCAATTGGAGCCAGACCTGATCTCACCTATCCGTCACCAACTGGGATCCCCCCCTCTTCTGCAAGTCCTATCAGTGCTCCATTTCTAGTCAAGTGGCTCCTTCCAAGTGACGGTGGCCATGGCAGCAGGGATGTCACAGCCAATGTTCTCAATAGTACTGACCAGAGTGTTGTCTGCCCTGATGAAACACATGCGCAGCTACATCGTTTTCCCCCAGGTGAAGGATTTGGCCACAGTGAAGGCTGACTTCTATGCAATGGGACATTTCCCCAACATCATTGGTGCTATTGATGGTACACATATTGCCTTTGTTCCTCCCCGGAGAAATGAACAGGTGTACAGAAATTGAATGAGCTTTCAATCTATGAATGTGCAGATAGTGTGTCTGGCGGACCAGTACATCTCCCTTGTGAATGCAAAATATCCTGGGTCTGTGCATGATGTCTATATCCTGAGGAATAGCAGCATCCCATATGTGATGGCTCAACTCTAGAGGCGCCGGGTGTGGCTAATAAGTGAGCCCATGGTCCGCACCCAGTGTATGTTGGTATATGGGTGTGGGGTTGGCCCTAAGGGTGAGTGTCTGGCTAACAGGTATCCCTCGATATCTGCAGGTGACTCCGGTTATCCCAACCTCTCATGGCTACTGATGCCAGTGAGGAATGCCAGGACAAGGGCAGTGGAACGTTACAATGAGGCACATGAGCAAGCAAGGAAGATCATTGAGTGCACCTTTGACCTCCTGAAGACCAGGTTCAGGTGCCTCCATCTGACAGGTGGATCCCTGTGCTACTCACCCAAGAAGGTCTGCCAGATCATCGTTAAATGTTGCATGTTGCACAACCTAGCCTTGAGACACCAGGGCCCTCATTACAACCCTGGTGGCCGGTGTTAAAGCAGCGGTAATACCGCCAACAGGCTGGCAGAAAAAAAAATGGAATCGCGACCATGATGGAAACCGCCAACATAGACAGCCACTTTAACACTCTGATCGCCACGGCGGTAGAAACAAACACCGCAACGGTAACCACCAACAGACAGGTGGAGGACAAAGTACCGCCCACTGTATTTCAACACGCCTATCCGCCACCTTTTCTGGGGCGGAACCAATGCCATCAAAAGCACGGCAGAAACAGTACACAGAAGGGAAACCACTCACCTCTCGACACCCAACAAGGAACCCAGACGCCATGGAGCCCGAGTTACAAGTCCTGCCCATGCTGCTCTTCCTCCTGCTGTATCAGGAGGAGGACAGACGCCGTCGACGACCACGGTGAGTACTGCACCTACAACACAGGGGAGGGGGAGGGAAAAGAGAGTGACACACACACTCAACACGCAATACCTCCACCCCCACCCTCACCCACAACATCATATGCGCGAATACATGCAGCAACATTACATATACACCCCCTCAACCTCTGGAAGAAAGCAAGGACAAAATTAAATGATTGTAACGAGTGTAATCATGAAAAATCAGATAGTGAACCCAACTACACAAGTCCGGATAGTGTACCATTCATTGTCCGTGGACCAGTGGTCCCAAAATGCATGGGCGAAGCCCACACAAGATACCTGCCTCGAAACAGAGACAACACTGTAGGGGCATCAGATCGAAAATAAACAGGCACATCAGGGGGAAGGGGGCACTTCAGCCAGATGAACACACAACGCCACTGTTGCACGAGGGGGCTCCATGCCCATTGCTGTATCCTGGGGAGTGCAAAGCCAGAGTCTCTCAAGTCTTTCCAGTGGGTGATTTGCCCACTGCTCTATCCTGGGGAGTGCAAAGCCACAGTCTCTCAAGTCTTTCCAGTAGGTGGTTTGCCCACTGCTCTATCATGGAGAGTGGGAAGCCACAGTCTCTCAAGTCTTTCCAGTGGGTGGTTTGCCCACTGCTCTATCCTGGGGAGTAAAGTGGATGTCAGTCTCCACTGGCTCTGGAGGGGGCTTGGTACCCAGAGTGCTTCATCCTGCCAAGGACTGAGGTAGTGGATGCTTTTCTCCACTGGTTCTTGATGGGGCTTGGTGCCCAGAGTGCTTCATCCTGCCAAGGACTGAGGTAGTGGATGTGAATCTCCACTGGTTCTGGAGGGGTCTTGGTGCCCAGAGTGCTCCAAATGCAGTGTGGCTGGTCCCATTACCTCACATGGGTGTGTGTGCCACGATATTGCCTAAGAACAGGTAGCATGATACGCCATGGAGGCAGAGACATACCCCACCCTGCTGTGGCTTCGCCTTCCACCTGCAGGTGCAAACAGTGATGAGAGTCATGCCTCATGGAAGCTGGGCAGGGTCCAGGAAGTCTTCTCCAGCCTCGGACGGCTGCCCACTGGGGATGGTAGCCATGTCACCTGTGGTACCACTGTCCGAGCACATCGTGGGGCTGGTGGCAGTGCTTGCGGCGGTGTCTGTGGCGGCGGTGCTGGCAGTGGTGCATGTGTCTGCACCTGTTGAGGGACACAGCAGGACGTCTCCTGCAGCCTCGGATTGCTGCCCACTGGGGAAGATGCTGGGGACTGTTGATGAGGCTACAGACGTGCAGGTGGGTGTGCAGGTGGGTGTGCAGGTGGCGGTGCTGGTGCAGGTGGCGGTGCTGGTGGGGGTGCAGGTTGCTGTGTTCGCCGCCGTACAGTTTGGTGTAGTAGTTGATGGAAGGGGTGACACTAGTTCCTCATTCGGTGCCACTGTGCCCTGTCATGACCTGCTCTTCGGCTGTTGTCCCTTCCCCACCTTTGATGGTGCTGCAGGTGTCTTGCCACTGTCCCCTTTTGTTTTGGAGAAGCCTTTGGTGGCTGGTAGGTGCGGCTTCTCCCTCCGGGATGTGGGCACCTTCTTCACCTTAGCAGGTGGTAGAATGTCCGTGGCCTCGCAAGGTGGCACACTGGCAGCCCTGATGGGTGGCGCACTTGATGACCCCGCAGTTGCTGGCACCACTGTGCCTGGGGATTTGGTGGCTGAGGTGCTGGGATGGGACCTGGAAAACCTGGCCCTAGGGGAAGGATGGGAGGGGGGAGTTGTAGGGAAGAGGTCAATGTTAGCCAGGAAAAGCTTCTTAGACACACTGGGATGGGAAGATGGAGGGGGTTTGGGAGTGGAGGAAGAGGTAGAGGTTGTAGGAGGTGTACGTTTGCTGAATTTGGGTGAAGGTGCATGGGCCAGAGGCTGTTGAGAGGTGGATGGCTGTTGGGTGGGTGTGTGCCTGTGTTTGTGTACTTTGGGAGGAGGGCTCAAAGACACACTGGGAGAGGACACAGGGGATGTGTGAATGGTAGTGGGGGTGGTGAGTGCACATGAGCGGTGTGTGCTGATGAGAGTGCTGGTGATGGAGGTAGTGGCTGAGGATGTAGTGCATGCAGGTGTGAGTGGAGACGAGAGAGGGAGGGAGGAGGAGGACGTGGAGGAGGGGGATACAGTGGAGGCAGTGGATGTTGCTGTGTCTGCATGGGGATGGTGCTTGTGTGAGTGCTTGTGGGATGTGTGGTACTTATGTTTGCCATGTCCACTCTGTGTTGATGAGTGTGCATGCTGCTCTGATGGTGTGCTTGGGATAGGCTGAGGTACAGGGGATTGGGTCGGGGTGGAGGAAGTTGGAGGGGGGAAGCTGGACACAGGGAGCCTGAAATGCTCTCTGTAGGGCTGCCTGCCCAGAATGAATGCCCTCCAGGTATGCATTTGTTTGTTGCAAATGCCTCTCAACACTCTGGATGGCATTCAAAATGGTAGATTGCCCAACAGTGAGGGATCTCAGAAGGTCAATAGCCTTCTCACTGAGGGCAACAGGGCTGACTGGGGCAGGGCCTGAGGTGCCTGGGGCGAAGGAGATGCCCACCCTCCTGGGTGACCGGGCACGGGACACACGCTGAGGGGCTGCTGGGAGGGCGATGCTGGTGGGGGGGGGTGGCGGCTGTACCTGTTGATGCGGTGGGCACAGAGGTGCCCGCCACCGCAAGGGAGCTCCAATCAGAGGAGGAGTCCCTGTCGCTGGTGTATGCTCCTGTCCCCGTCTTGGAGATCCCCTCACCCTCTGTCCCAGTGGTGGCCTTAGACTCCGTTGTTTCACCCTCCAGGGCCATGTGGGTTGCAGCTCCCTCCTGCTCCAGTGCCACTGCTCCTCTGCCAGATGATGCTATTGTATGCAAGAACAGGGAGACAAAACAAAAAGGGGGGGAAGACAGAAGAAACACATGTTCAGTGCATGCAACACCACTACAGTTGGCGAACACAACACACAGGGAGCAGCCCTATGCACTAAGCCATGCACTAACAGTTCCTAGCAAATTCACATGCCCATGGGGGACGAGGCCTAAGCCCAATTACTGCACACCTGGAAGTCACAGGAGCCTGACTAGATGTAGATGGATATTACCAATAGTGGGGTTGGGGTGCCACAGAGCCTGCCTAACAAGGCACCTAGCCTACCAAGTTCGCCCTGGTCTAGGGGAACCCACAGCCCACTTCGACCACCCAGACACCTCGTAAAGCGCGCAGAGTCAGCTGAGTTAGAGTGTACTCACCCCCTTGTGACTGCTGTGATGCCCTCAAGCACCCATCTAACTCCGGAAGGCCACCGCCAGGATTGGGACATCAGGGGGGGTCATGGTACGACGGGCACCCGTTCCATGTTGGGAGGCCATCCCCAGCTGGGCCTCCGCCGTCTTCTTGCTTCAGCGGCGCAGGTCCTCCCATCTTTTCCGGCAGTGGGTGCTCCGTCTATGGTAGACCCCCAGGGTCCGGACGTCCTTGGCGATGGCATGCCAAATACCCTTCTTCTGGTGGGTGCTGACCTAGAGGAAAAGTGAAGTAAAAATTGATGTTTCTAGCCCGTACAGTTCATCTCACGCATTGCCAAACACCTCCCACCCTGGCCCAGCCATACATACGCACACAATCCTGATATGCTGGCCTGTCCCCCTCCCCACCCTCTTCCATCCACGACACTCCATACACTCATGTGCCATCCACCATGCTCACAGTGTACTCACCTTTTTGTCTGGAGGACAGTACAGTTGCATGTACTGGGGGAGGACCCCATCCACCAGTTTCTCTAACTCCTCCGAAGTGAGGGCAGGGACCCTTTCCCCAGACACAGTAGCCATTGTCGCTTCCAGACATAGGTCACAGCAGCACTTGCAGTGTAGGTCCACTCCTGTTAAAGGTCAGGTATCAAGTGAGGGAACTGATAGAAAATAGTGGTCACGTCCGCGGTGGTGCGTACCGTCACCGCCGGCGTACATCGTCATTGGCTCCTGGGACCCATAGGGCCCAATGTTAACCAATGCTGAATTGCGCTGCGGTCTTCGACCGCCCACCGCAACGGTGTACAACGCCAGCGCAGTTACCTCATTTCCCCTTGTCCCACCTTACAGGTCAGGCAGCCGCCATTTCAGGGGGCCATGTGGCATGGAAAAAAACTGCGTCACACCTATTTAGGCCTGGAATACAGACAGAGACAGGCACATCGCGAATTTCCAACGTTTTAACAAATAACACATAGTGATACTGAAGTGCTGGATGACCCTCTGCTCGCTGTTCTCCTCCATAGGGCACGTCTGCTGGGGCAGGTGATGAGATGGCGGCATCCTTTGGTGTACAGACCCCTGGTGGACCTGATGACAATGGAAGAGCAACACATCATTATCACATACAGACTTGATCGTGCAACAATCCTGTAACTGTGTGCCCAGTTGGAGCCAGACCTGATTTCAGCTATCTGTCTTCCTACAGGTATCCCCCCTCTAGTGCAGGTTCTGTCTGTACTCCATTTCCTGGCCAGTGGGTCTTTTCAAACAAGAGTGGCCATGGCATCAGGGATGTCCCAGCCAATGTTCTTTAACGTGTTGTCCAGAATGTTATCTGCCCTGCTGAAACACATGCGCAGCTACATCGTTTTCCCTCAGGTGGAGGATTTTCCCACAGTGAAAGGTGACTTTTATGCCCTGAGACATATCCCCAACATCATTGGTGCCATTGATGGTACACATGTGGCATTTGTCCCCCCCCCGCAGGAATGAACAGGTGTACTGAAACTGGAAAAGCTACCATTCCATGAATGTGCAGATGGTGGGTTTGGCAGACTAGTACATCTACCATGTGAATGCCAATTACCCTGGCTCTGTGCATGACGCTTACATTTTGAGGAATGGCAGCATCCCTTATGTGATGGGGCAACTCCTGAGGCACTGTGTGTGGCTAATAGGTGAGCCCAAGGTCCCAACACAGTTGACATAGGTGTCTGGGTACGGGGATGTCCCTAAGGGTTAGTGTCTGTCTAACAGTTGTCCCTCGACATTTGCAGGTGACTCTGGCTACCCCAACCTGTCATGGCTACTGACCCCAGAGGGGAATCCCAGGACAAGGGCAGAGGAACGCTACAATAAGGCACATGGGCGAACTAGGAGGATTATAGAACGAACCTTCGGCCTCCTGAAGGCCAGATTCCGGTGCCTCCATCTTACAGGTGGCTCCCTATACTACTCAATGAAGAAGGTGTGCCAGATAATCGTGGCCTGCTATATGTTGCACAACCTGGCTTTGCGACGCCAGGTGCCTTTTCTGCAGGAGGATGGGCCAGATGGTGGTCTTGTGCCAGCTGTGGAGCCTGTGGACAGTGAAGAAGAGGAAGCAGAAGAAAAAGATGTCGACAACCGAAACAACATCATCATGCAATACTTCCAGTGAGACACAGGTAAAAAGATGTAACTGCTTCCCACATCTCATACTATTGTTGGAGCCATCATAAGCCTGTCATTTTCACTCAGTGTATGGACCCTGACTTGTCACTTTGCCTTTCCATTTCACAGATCTGGGTCCCCATTTGTGCCCTATGCTATGTTTACTGCTGGCCTACAGCTGTGTTACATTGGTATGTGAACAGGTACATTGACATTGCTATATTCCAGGGTTTTGCAATTATACACTAGTGAAAGCACAGATAGACTCCAGATTGTTTCGTGATTCAAGTGTGTTTATTTCTGTGTAAATAAGTGGAGGGGAGTGTGAAATGAGCTGGGGTGATGGTGGGGGAATGTCCATGGCAGAGTCCAGTCTATTTGTTTCACAGGTGCATTGTCCAATGGGGCATAGGAAGTGGAGCAACAGCAGTTTAAGGTGGACAGGGTGACAAAGTGGGACAGAAGGATGACATTCAGGGGGGTCTTATTTCCTGGTGGGGGTCTTGGCAATGTTCTCTGTCTTGTTCCTGGATCTCAGGGACCATTTGCGGGTGGTTCTCCTTCTGCAGGGGGTGGGGTGTTGGTGGCCTCTTGTTCCTGTGGCTGTGCCTCCTGTCCAATAGTGCCGGCGGAGGTGGAGGGCTGTTCATTGTCCAGGCTAGTGTGAGGGGCCCGTTGGTGTGCCACTGTGTCCCTCCTGGTGTTGACAAGGTCTCCCAGCACCTCTGCAGTGGTGACCAGGGTGGTGTTGATGGACTTCAAGTCCTCCCTGATCCCCAGGTATTGTTCCTCCAGCAGCCACTGGGTCTCCTGAAACTTGGCCAGTACCGTGCCATGGTCTTCTGGAAATGGTTGTAAGCTCCCATGATGTTGGAGAGTTCCTTGTGGAGAGTGGGTTCCCTGGGCCTGTCCTCCTCCTGTCGCACAGCAGTCCTCTCAGCTTCATTGTTATCCTGTGCCTCTGAACACTGAACCGTGTGCCCACTGACACTGCCCCCAGGTCCCTGATCGTCCTGTGTTTGTGGGGATGCCTGGGTTCCCTGTAGTGGTGAACACACTGTTGATTGATGTGTCCTGGGGACAGAGGGATGGGTCCGCTGGGTGGGTGCTGTGCTGGTGTTTCCTGAGGGGGAGGTTCAGTGGTGGTTTGTGATTGTGTCAGGGGAACCGACTGTCCCGAGGTCCCTGATGGGCCGGGCTGGTCATCTTGATCCAGGCGTGCAGAGCCGCTGTCATCACTGTGGGCCTCTTCTGTGGGGGGACTGGATATGTCTGGCACCTCCTGTCCAGTGACGTTGGCTAGGGATCCTGTTAGTGTGTGAACGCATAATGTTAGAATCTGTGTGTGCCATCTTGTGCAATGGGTGAGTTAACCTCTACTCCTGTGCTTGCCTTATTGTCGTGGCCCTTGTGTAACTGGTGATTTTGGGGCATGAGTGAGGCTCTCTACTGGACATGCTTTGGTGATGGGTGTCGATGCATTGGTGTTACATGCAGGGCTTGATTTTGAGATGTGTGGGTTGTGGTAGTGGGGTATCTGTGGGGTGTTGTGATGATGGGTGTGAGGGTGAGGGTGGGAGTATGTGATTTCATGCAGGCGGGGGTGGGAGATAAAGTAGTAAAGATATGTCTACCATAGTCCAGTCCTCCTGCTACTCCTGCAAGACCCTCAGGATGCAGTATTGCCAAGACTTGCTCCTCCCAAGTTGTTAGTTGTGGGGGAGGAGGTGGGGGTCCACCGCCACTCCTCTGTACAGCAATCTGGTGTCTGGATACCACGGAACGTACCTTCCCCGTAGGTCATTCCACCTCTTTCTGATGTCATCCTGTGTTCTTGGATGCTGTCCCACTGCATTGACCCTGTTGACGATTCTCCACCATAGCTCCATCTTCCTAGCAATGGATGTCTGCTGCACCTGTGATCCGAATAGCTGTGGCTCTACCCGGATGATTTCCTCCACCATGACCCTTAGCTCCTCCTCTGAGAACCTGGGGTGTCTTTGTGGTGCCATGGGTGTAGTGTGTGTGGTGTGTGTGAGTGTGTGTGGGGTGATGTGTTGGGGTGTGTGCTGTGAGGTGCGTGGATGTAGTATGGGTGATGGTGTTCTGTGGTTCTGGTTCTGTGGGTGCTCCTGGTGTATCTCTCTCTCTGTTGTAAATTTTTTGTAGTGGTAAAGGGTTGTGGTTAATGTGGGCGTGTGTTTTATAGTGGTTTGTGGGTGTGTCTAGCTTGAATTATCCAATGTGGTATTGTTTTGTTAGTATGTGTGTATTTTGAGCGCTTACCCCACTTACCACCATGCTGACTGCCGCCAACATACCGCCTCAGGGGCGGATATCCGCTAACCATATAATGACATACACACACCAATCTGTCACTATACAGCCACACACACAAACCCGCCAGACCAAAGGTTAGTGATAAACTGGTGGTATCAAAACCCACACCGTTACGCCAACACAACAACGCCCTCAACATTATGGCCCATGCGTCACCACGGCAGACATTCAATGGTGGTAAACCATTGGCGGTACATACTGCTGCGCTCAAAATACACACACACATACAAAACAGCACCAAATTGGACAAATCAAACTACACACACCTGACACCCATACACACACCACACCCACACACCCACATCACTACAAACACCCCCCACATTACCCACAACCCTTTACTAATACCAACGATTGTCAGCAGAGAGAGACAGCAAGAGCACCCACACAACCAGAGCCACATACCACCATCACCTATACACCACCCACGCACCTTACATCACACACTCCAACACATCACACTACACATCCTCACCCACACCAATCACACTACACTCATGGCACCACAACAACACCCCAGATTCTCAGAGGAGGAGCTAAGGGTCATGATGGAGGAAATCATCCGGGTAGAGCCACAACTATTTAGAGCACAGGTGCAGCAGATATCAATTGCTAGGAATATGGAGCTATGGCAGAGAATCGTGGACAGGGTCAATGCTGTGGGACAGTACCACAGAACAAGAGATGACATCAGGAAGAGGTGGAATGACCTACGGGAGAAGGCACGTTACATTGCAGCAAGACACCAGCTCGCAGTATGGAGGACTGGCGGTGGGCCCCCACTGCCTCCCCCTAAACTAACATCATGGGAGGAGCATGTCTTGGCAATCATGCATCCTGAGGGCCAGGCAGGAGTAGCAGGAGGACTGGACTCTGGTAAGTCAACTTGCTATTACTATCACCCCCTCCACCTGCATGCCATCACATACCCTCACCCTTACCCTCACTCCCGTCACTCCATCACTCCACCACTTCCCACACACCCCACCATCACAACCCAGTCATCCCAATGCCAAGCCCTGCATGTCATACCAATGCATGGAGACCACTCACAGCCCTGCATGGACACCTATCACTACCACATGCACACTAGAGAGAATCAGCTAGGCCACCAAATAACAACTCACACAAGGCAAAGCTGCCAGGGCAATAACAACCATAGAGGGTAACCTACCCATGCACAATTTGTTACACACAGAAACAATAACACTGCATTACATCCCCACAGGTATCCCATCCAATGTCACCGGAGAAGAGGTGCTAGAAACATCCAGTCCCCCCACAGAAGAGGACCACAGTGATGACAGCAGCTCTGGTCGCCTGGATCTGGATGACCAACCAGGTCCATCAGGGACATCCGGACTGTTGGTTACCCAGACACAGTCTCACACGACCACAGAGCATCCCCCCTCAGGAAACACCACCACAGCACCCACCCAGCACCCCATACCTCTGTCCCCAGGACACGTCAATCAGCAGTGTGTCCACCACTACAGGGACCCCAGCGCACCACACAAACCCAGGACAATCCGGGACATGGGGTCAGTGGCAGTGGACACACGGTTCAGGGGATAGAGGCACAGGACAACAGGGAAGCTGGGAGGAGTGCTGTGTGCCAGGGGGAGGACAAGCCTAGGGAACCGACTCTCCAGGAGGCACTCACCCTGATCCTTGGAGCATACCAACATTCCCATGATGCGCTGAACCACATCCTGGACAAGACGCAGGAGAACATGCGGCTGCAGGAGGGACAGTACCTGGGGATCAAGGAGGACTTGAAGTCCATGGTCTCCATTGCAGGGGTGCTGGCAGACATGGCCAACAGTATGAGGGAGGCAGTGGCACACCAGTGGGCCCCTGACACTAGCCAGACTACTGAACAGCCCTCCACCTCTGCTGCCACTAGTGAAAACGAGGCCCCGCCACAGGACCAACAGGCCACCAGTCACCCTCCCCCTGCAGAAGGAGAACCAGCCAGCAAACGTTCCCTATGATCCAGGCAGAAGCCAGAGACTATTGCCAAGACCCCCGCCAGGAAATAAGACTGTCCTGATTGTCATCCTTGTGTCCCACTCTTTCACTCTGTCCACCTTGAACTGCCATTGCTCCCCTTCCCATACCCCCTTGGACAATGCACCTGTGCTACAAATAGACTGGACTCTAACCTGGACTTTCCTCCATCATCACCCCAGCCCACAGCACTTCCCCCTTTTTTGTCAGAGCACTGCAATTAACACACTTTGAAAAATGATTGAAGTGTGTATTTGTTAAACAAGCTTTAAACTGTACAGTAATGTTAACATAGGAAAGACCTGAAGTTGGCTGCATTGAACACACCAGGAGCGATAGTGGGGCACCAACATCTGCAAAAAGAGATGCCAATGGGTACAGTGAGTGGGCATAGAAGTAGGAATTCACAGCCTGCCAGTGATAATGTCACACATCAAACTGTCAATGAAATGTGAAATAACACTGTCCTACCTGTGTGCCATTGGAAGTATTGATGAATGACTACACTTCTGCTGTCCTCGTCTTTATCCTCTGCCTCCTCATGTTCACTGTCCACAGGGTCCACTGCTGCCACATGGCCATCTCCAGCCTCCTCCGCTTGCAGAAAAGGCACATGGCGTCTCAAGGGAAGGTTATACAACATGCAGCACGCCACGAGTATTTGGCAGACCTTCTTGGGTGAGTAGCACAGGGATCCACCTATTAGATAGAGGCACCTAAACCTGTCTTTCAGGAGGCCGAAGGTACATTCAATAATTTGTCTTGTTTTCCCATGTGCCTCATTGTAATGTTCCTCAGCCCTTGTCCTGGGATTCCTCACAGGGGTCAGTAGCCATGATAGGTTTGGGTAACCTGAGTCACCTGCAGATATCGAGGGACAACTGTTAGCCACACACTAACCCTTATTTACCACACCATACCCATACACCAACATCCGCTGGGTGGGAACCAGGACTCACCTATTAGCCACACCCTGGGCCTCTGGAGTTGGGTCATCACATATGGGATGCTTCTATTCCTCAGGATAAAAGCATCATGCACCGGCCCAGGATACTTAGCATTGACATGGGAGATGTACAGGTCTGCCAAACACACCATCTGCACATTCATCGAGTGATAACATTTTCGATTTCTGAAGACCTGTTCATTTCGCCAGGGGGGGACAAATGCAATATGTGTCCCATCAATCGCACCAATGATGTTAGGAATATGTCCCATTGCATAGAAGTCAGCCTTCACTGTGGCCAAATCCTCCACCTGGGGGAAAACAGTATAGCTGCACATGTGTTTAATCAGGGCAGACAACACTCTGGTCAGCACTATTGAGAACATTGGCTGTGACATTCCAGCTGCCAAGCCCACTGTCACTTGAAAAGAACATGTTGCCAAAAAATGGAGCAATAATAGCACTTGCACAAGAGGGGGGATCCCAGTGGGGTGACGGATAGCAGAGATCAGGTCAGGCTCCAATTGGGCACATAGCTCTGTGATTGTGGCCCTGCCAAGTCTGTAGGTGAGGATAATGTGCCTGTCCTCCATTGTGGCCAAGTCCACAAGTGGTCTCTACATGGAGGGATGTCTCCATCTCCTATTCATCTGCAGGGTTTGCAATCTGTGGGGCAAAAGAGTGAGCAGCTGGTCATTATCTGTACATTGTAACTACTGCAGTACAATGCATATTGTGATTGTTAAAATATTTTGGTGGCATATTTCCAGAATGTGAAATTGTGAACTGTGACACAGTTAGGATCCAAGGCCTGCCCCCACTGAAATGGCATCCGCCTTTCCTGTATGGAGGGACTGGTGGAAATGAGCTGACGTTGTGCGCCGTTGCAGAAGGAGGTCGTGAACCGCCGTGCAACTCCTCATTGGTTATTATTGGGCCCTATGGGGTACAGTGACCAATGGTGATGTACGTCTGCAGTGACGGTATGCACTGCCATTTTGTATCTGTTCACTCACATGCTACCTGACCTTCAACAGGAGAAGACCTACACTGCATGTGCTGCTGTGACCTGTCTCTGGAACCTACCATAGCTCATGTGACTGGGGAAAGGGCCCTTGCATTCACCTCAACGGAGTTGGAGAGACTGGTGGATGAGGTCCTACCCCAGTACCGACTTCTGCATGGGCCACCAGACCAACAGGTGAGTACACTGTCATTACGATACATGGGGCATGAATGCATGGAGTGCCGTGTGTGAAGGCCCTGTGTAGTGGAGGGGTTGGTGGATGGGCCCTGGGCAGCATGCAGCATGTATGCTGGAGCATGTCTGTGCTAGTGGGGATGGTAAGGGGGATGGTGAGCCATGAGTTTAACAGGCAGGACAGTCTGACTAATACCTTTCCCTGTGTCTATTTCCTCTGCAGGTCTGCGCCCATCAAAAGAAAGGTATATGGCGTGCCATCGCCAAGGAAGTGTGGACCCTTGAGGTCTAAGGCAGGCGGAGCACCCACTGTTGCAAACGGTGGGAGGACATGAGACATTGGGCACTGAAGATCGCAGAGGCCCAGCTGGGGATGGCCTCCCATCGAGGAAGGGGTGCCAGTCGAACCATGACCCCATCTGATGGCCGCATACTGGTGGTTGTCTATCCGGAGCTGGATGGGTGCTTGGGGGCATCACAGCAGCAACCAGGAGGTGAGTACATTGCCCTTCATTACTACTTATGCCTAGTGGGGTGGTATCTGGGGGGGGGATGTTGGCCTGTGGGTGCCCATAGCTGGCCTGACGCCTAACATTGCAGAGTCGGTCCCATGTTGGGCAGGGTGTGATGTGAAATTCATCCAACCTAGCTAGTAGGCATCCACTTCTGGGCAGGGGTTTGTGGGTCCCAGGTATGCTGCAGTTGGCGGTATCTGTCCCTAACCATGGCCTGGTGACTATCATTGTAAGTGGTAGTGCATTGCTGAGTGTGTAGGGCTGTTCCCTGTGTGTGAGTGTGTTGTGTATGCCAACGGTGGTGTTGGTGCCGCCATTGACAGAGTGTATCCTTTGTCTTTCCCCACCCCTTTTTGTTTTGTCATCCTGTCCTTATGTGCATTAGCATCATCTGGCAGAGGAGCAGAGGCACCGGCGACGGAGGGAGCTGCATTCCACAGAACCCAGGAGGCAGAGTCCACAGACGGTGAGGGCACCACCTGGACGGAGGGCGAGGGGAGCTCCACGGCAGAGACTGGAGGGGACAGTTTGGACACGGATACCTCCTCTGATGGAAGCTCCCTGGTGGTGGTGGACACCAATGTGCCCACCCCAACTACAGGTACAGCCGCAACCCCCGTACCAGCACCGCCCTCCCAGCAGCCCTTCAGCAAGTTGCCCGTGCCCGCTTTCCCAGGAGGGTGGGCACCCCCTTCACCCCAGGCACCTCAGGCCTGCCCCAGTTAGCCCTGCTGCCCTGAGTGAGGAGGCTATTGACCTCCTAAGGTCCATCTCTGTAGGGCAGTCAACCATTGTGAATGCCATCCAGGGGCTGGCAGCCTAAATGCAAGAGTCCAACGCATTTCTGAAGGGCATTTACACTGGCTTGTCGGCCCAACAGAGATCAATCCAGGCTCTGGCCTCCTCTCTGATGGCAGCCATGGTCCCTGTTTTCACCCTCCCCCTCCAACTTCCTCTTCCAAGTCCCATTCCCCTCAACCCCAACCTATCCCAAGCACATAGGCAGACGAGCATGCACACAGGACAACACACAAGAGTGGACATGGAAAACACAGGCACCACACTTCATCCCGCAGGCACTCACACAAACACCATCCAGATGCAGACATACTAACATCCACTGCCTCCACTGTGGCCCCCTCCTCCTCGTCTTCCACCTCCCTCCCAGTTGATTACCACTCACACCTGCATGCACTACATCCTCATCCACTACCACCATCACCAGCACACCTATCAGAATACACACACCTCACTGGCAGTCACCCCCCCCACATCCATGCACACGTCCCCTGTCTTCTCCCACTGCGTCTGTGCCCCCTCCTCCCAAAGTACACAAACAAAAGCACTCAGACAACCAACAGCCATCCACCTCACAACAGCATCCAGCCCATGCACCTTCACCCAAACACACCAGGCTGACACCTCCTACAACCTCTCCCTCTTCCTCCACTCCCAGACCTTCTCCCTCTTCCCACCCCGATGTCCCTATGAAGCTTTTCCTCTCCACCGTTGACCTCTTCCCTCCCCCTCTTCCCCCCTGTTCTTCATGTCAGGCCAGGGTAGTCAAAACCCAGGAAATCACCTCCCAGTCTATGGGCACACTAGTGTCCCCAGCAACTCCAGGTGGTAAAGGATCCTGGCCACCAGCCAGCCAGATGGAAAGGGTGCCTGCTTCAAGGAAGGGCAAGGAGCCAGCCCCAGCTGCAGGAAGGAAGGACAAGGAGCCAGCTCCAACTGCAGGAAGGAAGGGCAAGGAGCCAACCCAGCTGCAGGAAGGAAAGGCAAGGAGCCAGCTCCAGCTGCAGGAAGGAAGGGAAAGGTGCCAGCTCCAGCTGCAGGAAGGAAGGGAAAGGAGCCACCCCCAGCTGTTGCCAAAACGAGCAAGGAGCCATCTTCAGCTGCTTGCAGGAAGGGCAAGGGGCCTGGTGCTGGGACTCTGTCGGTACACACACCACCAACCATGGTGGTGCAGCTGTCCGAGGCTGCAGGGGATGGGCTGGGGCCTCCCCCCACCACCACCACCAGCTCTGCCAGCAGCACCGCCACCAGCACCACCAGCAGTAGCAGCAGCACCAGGGGGCAGGCGTCCGAGACTGCAGAGGATGGGCTGGAGCTTCCCCCCACCACTATCAGCAGCAGCAGCACCAGTGGACAGGCATATGAGGCTGCAGGGGATGGGCTGGATCCTCCTCCCACCACCACCACCAATTCTGCCAGCAGCACCAGCACCACTACCAGCAGCAGCACTAGCGGGCAGCGGTCTGAGGCTGCAGGGGATGGGCTGGAGCCTCCCCCACCACTACCAGCAGCAGCAGCACCACTGCCACCACTAAACAGCCGTCACCGCCGGCAGACATTCTGTGAACCTGCCTCCATGGGCTGTTGTGTGGCCTGCACCTTGCAAATCCTGTGGGTATGACACCCAGCTGAGAGACCGTGACCTTGCACTCCCCAAGATCTGCGTCACAGGACATGACGCCCCCTCCAGAACCAGTGGAGATGCCATCCACTCACCCCGTCCTCCCCAGGATGAAGCTCACTGTGCACGATGCCCTCCAGAACCAGTGGACATGCCATCCACTCACCCCTTCCTCCCCAGGATGAAGCTCACTGGGCACGATGCCCCCTCCAGAACCAGTGGAGAAGCTATCCACTTGAGAGACTGTGGCCTTGCACTCCCCCAGGACAGAGTACTGGGAATGTTGCCCCCTCCAGAGCCAGTGGGCAAGTCACCCACTTGAGAGACTGTGGCCTTGCACTCCCCAGGACAAAGCACAGGGCATGTTGTCCCATCCAGAGCCAGTGGGCAAGTCATCCACTTGAGAGACTGACCTTGCACTACACAGGACAAAGTACAGGGCATGTTGCCCCCTCCAGGACCAGTGGTGTTGTACCATCTGCCAGCTGAGGTGCCCCCGTTTCCTGTGCCCCTGAGGTGCCTGCCTATTTTCGACCTGATGCGCCTGCAGTGTTCTCTTTGTGTTGTTGCAGGAGTGAAGTGGGGCCTTGGACTTTGTACTGTGGCCCTGTGGCCCACGAACATTGAGGACTGGGCAGTGTCCTTACATTTGTAAATATGTATATACTTTTTGATTTGGATGCACAAATTGCTACAATTTTATCTTAGTACACTCACTTTGATCTATTGAAGTTGTCCTTGCCTTATTCCTGAGGGTTACGGGTCAATATGTTAAGTTACTGCATCTGCTTGTGTGTATGGTGTTGGGGTTGGGGGTGTTGCGTGTGTGTGTCACTCTCTTTTTCCTCCCCCTCCCCTGTGTGCTAGGCGGCTGTACTCACCGTGGTCGTCTTCGCCGTCGTCGGTGTTCGTAGTGGAGCAGGACGCAAATCAACATTGGGAATATGTGCAGCTCGCGCTCCATGACGTGGTGGTTCTTCCCTGAGTCTCCACAGGTGAGTCCTTTGACTTCTGAGATCTGTTTCCGACCAGGCTTTTGATGTCATCAGTACCGCCCCAGAAAAGGGGGCAGTTTCCTGTGTCTTAATACAGTGCGCAGAACATTGGCTTCAGCCTGGCTGTAGGCGGTTCCCGCCATTGTGCCTGTTGATTCCCCCCTGGCTGTCAGTGTGTTAAAGTGGCTGTCTGTCTGAGCTGTTTCTTCCATGTTCATAATTTAGCAGTATTTACTGCCAGCCTGTTGGCTGTATTACCGCCACTTTATCACCAATGTAATGAGGGCCTGAGTCTTCTTGTGCCATTCTGAGGTCTCTGAGGCAGGTGATTCTTGTGCACTGCTGGGGTCAGGGGTGCTTTGCATGAGGAGGTCACCCTCCTTTTCTTCACGACCTCCCACCATGATTAGACTTGTAGCTGATGTTTCCCAGCTCTCCTCACCTTCACCATGACCATGTTTAGAAAGTTTTTTAAGGTGCTCCGCCCAGCTGATTGCGTGATGTTCTTTTCGGATGGGTTGTTTGGCCTCCAGTACCATAATGTGAACCAGGCTTACCTAGACGAACACTCATGTGGCAAATGGAGCATATTGCAATGTTCTCCGCCTGTTTGCTAAGTGTGAAAAAGTCCCAAACTGGGGAGGAGTACTTTCTTAATGGGCCACTGCAAAGGCATGAGGAAGAACTGCAGGTAGGTGGTGTTACATTGGCTGGGGCACCTGCGGGGATGTAAGTGATGTAATATGTTCATGCCTTTGACATATTGTACATCCCTATCTTCCCCTCTTTTGTTGCTTTTGCCCTGTCATCTTTGTTTGTCTATGTAGATGTATTGTAGGATTGTTAGTTCCCCTATGCTGTGCATGCTTTGTTGATGGGTGTCCATGCAGGGCTGGAAGGGCTGACCATGCATTGGTATAGCATATAGTGGCTCTACCCTGACTATTTCCTCCACCATGACCTGCAACTCTTCATCTGTGAAACGGGGTGCCTTTGTGGGGATATAGGTGTTTTGTGGTGTTTGTAAGTGTGTGGGTGTTGGGTACTGTGGTTGAGTGTGCGCAGTGGGGTGCATGAGGGACGTATGGGTGTGTGTGTCTAGTTGTCGCAGTGGTCTTGGTGTCTGTCTGATGGCAATAACTTTTATTCATAAAGGTTTGTGGGTGATGTGGGTGTGTTTTATAGTCCTGTGGGTGGTTGGGTGTGGTGTGTGTATGAGTGCCAGGTGTATGTGTTTGGTATTGGCCAATGTTGTGTGGTTTAGTATTTGGGTGTCCATTCTGAGCGCGCTGGTGTGTACCACCACTGGTTTACAGCCATTGAATGTCCGCCATGGTGATTCGTGGGTCATGATGTAGTGGGTCTTGTTTTGTTGGCGTAACAGGATGGGTGCTGGCACCGACAGTTTAACACTGACCTTCGGGATGGTGGATTTGTGTATGTGGCAGTATTCTGTCTGATTGGTGTGTGTGTTTCATTATATGGTGAACGGATATTCGCCACCGCAGCGGCATGTTGGCGGCCGTCACTGTGGCAGTAAGCAGGATTTACTGCCAATGTCATGATGAGGGCCACAGTTCTATGCTTTCTGAGTATCTATTCTAAAGGAGACACCTGATCAGTCAGAGAGGTCCACGGATAAATGGAATAACCCTTAGAAAATTAGGGTTAGTATGCTCCTATGGCAAGGAAGGTGGTCTGGGGAAAATAGAATAATCATTAATAAATTAATAATGCTGATGCATCTGCAGTGCAGCTACTCTACGGCAGGCAGGGTGTCCAGGAGGAAATGGAATTATAACAAAAAAAAATGCTGTTATGCAGCTGTGCTCCTATGGTGGAAAGATGGATCGATACAAATTGCAAAAAAAAAGAATAGAAAAAACTAAATAATATAAAAAATGGAAACACAAAAATTAAAATGACAAAAAATAAAAATCTAATATTAAAATAAAAATAAAATAAAAAAATAAAATAAAATAAAAAAGTAAAATAAAATGATAATTAATTGCTAGTGTTTATATGGAAGTATGAGAAACATATTGTGAGGCAAATAGGTGCAAATGATTAAACAAATTAATTCATGTAATATAAAGCATTGTTCATCATAATCATTTTCATTTTTTAAGGTCATATCCAGTTTAATAATGGCAGGACAATCACTCATTAAGTTCCTGAGGTTAAGGTCACATCCTGGTTAATGATGCCAGAGCCCTACTTAAGGCTAGTCCTGGCTCACAATCTTTGCCTAGCAATGTGTTGCTAACTGCATTACCGCTCTGAAGACATACCAGTTTGTTCTTGTATCTGTCTCTCTCATTTATAGATTTGTTCCCTTACAAATTCCTCAGTTTACCTTGTTAGTTACCCTTAGTTCCCATTTGGTTTGCCTCCTTTTGTTCGTGGGACTTGCCTTTGTGTTGTTCTTTTGTCCTGTTTAGTGTGTTTGCCCCATAACCCCAAATGGCCACACTATAACAAACAATACAGTCACATTTATAAATTCCAATCATATACTCCAACAAATTATTATCCATTTTGCTTGCTAATCTAAAAACACTGCCTTGCGTCTGATTAAATCTAAACCTTCTAAGGTGAAACAGGTGGATCCTGCGACCAGAATCATCACAAATGACAGCAAGACAAGTGAAAGCAAACACCTGTAGTATTCCTTGGGCCCGAGGTCATAATGAAGTTCATATATTTTGTTTTTAAATCAACTCTTTCCTTAAAGGAGACATAATGAAACCAAAACTTAAATTCCAATTGAGTACCTGACCCTTATCCTTAGGCATTCCCAAGTATAAGGTGCACAATGTCTTTAAATTAAAATGAATACCTGATAACACAAAGGTTAATGGATTAAGTTTGCTAAATGAACTAAATGATAGTGCAGTTCATAAAATGTTCACTTAAATTACTTTAGACAACTATGTACTCAATATTAGTCTGACTTCCCCAGCTGTAGAACTTAACATGTGTTTTTTTAGATAGCGCAAATAAACAATAAACATATCTTTAAAAAACGTACTAGTACTTCAGAGTGCAATTGATTAACAATGGAATATCTGCCTTATAGCTAATGTACAAGTGTATCCTAACAGAAACCATGCCACTTTCTCATTGTGTTTACTTTTGAAAGATATAGGAGGAAGAGAATACAGATAGTAATTTATTCAAATTATATAATCTATTATATCCTTCTTCCTCTACCTCAGTGTACCTGGAGAATTTCAATAAACATGTCTTGGAGTCAGAATTGAAAAAAAGTGCTAGTGCCTCAGTTAAAATTGAGATTGAAATTGAGACATCTAACATTTAAGTATGCCCACTTCTTAGTGTGCTCTAAATACATAAATATAAGAGGAAGAGAATGGAGATTGTAATTTATTTATCACATGTAATCCATGATATCCTCGCTCCCCCAGCTCAGTATACTTGCCAGATTTCACAACACCTCCATGTTCCCGAGGTTCCAAAATACTGCCAAAGAGCTGTATACCTCCCAACACTCCCTACTCTCTTCACATATGCTTCTTCAAAATATTTAGTTCTTAACAATTAACAGATTCATAATAAACATACGCTACAATGATCTTCAAACATATTTTTAAACTGATCTCCCATCCATGGAAGTCAATGGAAAAAGCACACTGGCTGGGTGTACAAAATGGCTGCCAGCACATGGCAAAACAACAATAGTGAGCAAGGAGGCATGGGAACAAAGAACACATGCAAGTCTATGGCAAAAGCACACTTGCTGGATGCATAAAATGGCTGCAGCCACATCGTCAAACAACAAGTAAGGAGACATGGAGAACAAAGAACACATTCAGGCCTCTGGACACAGACTACACAAAATGGCCACTGGCCACATGGCATGGAGAGCAATGACAAATAGTGGCCAATGACAAACACATTCACACACACACTAGGCAGTAAAAAAGACGCATGATACTAATGAAGAAAACACTGCCATTAATTCAGCCATTACCAAACACCAAAATTAACTGAGCTACAACATTTTTACAGCAACACTCATCCAGTTATAGCATTAAATATCATCTCACATATCAACTTTTTGAAGAGAAACAAATTGAAACACAAACAATAGCTAACATTTTTAATTTAATCCAATGCCATCCCTGCCATGAATGATGTTTTAAAAACCACAGAAAAATGTATTCCATGCACTGATGACTAGTACTGGACTTCCTTGATTCTGTAGCGCATAATATTCTTCCTAAGAGTGCTAGGGGGGACGATTTAGGGCCATTGTGTGGCCTGAATAATGGTCACTCCTCTCCTGTTGGCCCAGATGAACTTGTGTCACCTACTGCCCTCTCCTCTCCGATGGATTCTCCTCTAAAGAAAAAAGACTAAGATGAGGTCAAAGGGGTCGAGAGCTACTGCACCAAATAAAGAGGCTTTACAAAAGGGCTCTGACCCAACATGTGGGCCTCTTTAAAACAGGGAGGACATGTTGCCTGGAACAGAAGATAGTCTGTTCTCCAAGTGTAAGGACATTGTTGTACCTATGGAGCTTCATTTGGCGTCCACATCAAATATGATTATTAATAGACTTTCTTATGTAGAATCTTTGGTAAAGTCTTGTGTTAGCTCTTTAGATCGTATGTCTCATACAGAGCCCATCCCACTGTTGCCTAATACATCCTCCACCTGCCTAGTATTGTGATATCATCTACTTCGTTGAGGGGTAATCATGTGGCACCTGAACTTTTGATCTCTGGTTCTGGGAAGAATGACAGGGGGGAATTTAATATTGTACCATCTAGTGGCCAACCTTTTACATCAGACCTTCAAATGATCCCTACAGAGCCAATACTTGATCTCCCTATGGATTCAGCCCCCTATGTAGTGATCCTGGTGTGGGTCCCCTCACTCCCTGATAACAAAAATGAGACACAGTGGGAGCTCAAAAATAAATGTGTGCAATGGCTGAGTTCCAGGGTACGTTCTATTATTGTCAAAATCTTGTTCCAGAACATTATCATGATTAGGTGGGTACGCTTGGGGGGCAAAGTAGAAAGTCAATTCAGGGGGATTGTGTGGTTCTGAACTTTCGTGACCTTGTTCTGGCAGAAAAAATATTGCTGCTGTGTGGGCACAAGGAATTGACATCTCATTAATGTGTTACCTCTAGGCTATTTCTACATACATTGTTGTTATACCTCTACCCTGTCTATACAACTAATGACGAGTGTAATAGAAAATAGAGGATTTGACATCAATCTTGTCAATAGTAGGACTGAAGGTTTGTATATGGATGCCAATTTTGTGGGGTGGATGGATTATTGGTCTTATCGCCCTAGTGATCAGATTGCCAGCTTGAGACTAGAAGGCCACTATTTGAAAACTGACCTTGATTGGAGGAAGGAGAATCGTTTTGGCTGTTTAAGCGATCTGAATACACAGGGTTGACTGGGGCACAATTGCACTTTGTGTGCCGACTACGTACAACAATCGTTTCCAATCATCAAAAATTTGATTATAGACTCCATGCCCTCTGAGGACAATAGACACCCGCTAAGGGAGATAGTGGCTGTCCCTGCAACCGATGCTACCTATAGTAAGCTCCCAGAGAAGAATGGGTTTGGTCACCATATTAAAATTACCTAATAGGCTACTGCTGGACTGCATAAAAAACGGACCCTTCCGGAATGGCAAGAATTCATTGCTTCTTACCATATTATTTGGTGTCTGGTAACGTGGGAAGTACAAGAAAAATCTATTGATGGGTTCTCTACTTACCATAGAGATGAGCCAACTGGGACTTTGCTATCTATATTGTTAATAACTTTCCTAAGAAAGTGACTCAGGGACATATTTAAGAGTTCCTTGCACTGCTTTAGCGCTGCCTTATAGTAATTTTTTGATGATAAGGTGGCCTTTTCCCTGAAACATATTTACAAAGTGAAGCAATGCATGCATTGCACCACTTTGTAACCCCCCCGCCACATTATGCCTGTGCCAGGCATAATGTATGCAAGGGGGCATTCTGGTGCTAGGAGGCCCTCAAAAATGGTGCAGTGAATTTTAAAAGATTTCACTGCGTCATTTTTGGCGTCATTTTTAATGCTTGCTCAAATCAGCATTAAAATGATGCATCCATAATAAAAACCTATGGGCCTCTTTGCACTTTGCTACAATCGCGTCAAACTTTTTTACGCTACTGTGGCAAAGCACCACAATAGTGTCAAAAATGTTGACGCAATTGTGCTATTGACTGCATTATAAATATGGCGCAACCATGGTGCCTTTAGGTCCCGGGAGGGGGACGCAGAAAAAGTGACGCATCATCTCTGATGCAACACTTCTTCATAAATATGGGCCTAAGTTTGTAAACAACCCTCCCTTTTTTCACTTATTCCTTTGTGACATCTGTGAAGATTCAGATTTGTTGATGATTCATTTCTGTAAAGATTTTTTTGACAGGGAGGATTCCAAGGTGGTTACTGACCTGGATATGGCTGTAGAGCTAATGTTTAGAGATCATCCTAAGTTGATCCACCTTTTCTGGGTAGGAGACTTTAATGCTCATCATTGCCGTGTTATTGGTAAGGCAATTTGTGGGGTTGGAAACTTACAGGATAAGCCATAGACCCGTATTAAGCATGATCATTGTGCCTCTGCTTTGAATAATTTGCGGGTGAAACTGGATCTCCGGATAGTTAACAAACTGGGGAACAACCTGAGGGAGTTGGCACCAACTTTCCTGGGAAATCTTTGGCCCTCAAAAATTGATTATCTTCTTATAACTAAGAATCTGGTTAAAAGGGTAGGAGACTTTGCAAATTTACTGGGTATAATGATCATGCAGCTCTGTCATGCAGTTTGGGGCTTAATGTTTGTGTTAAGGTATCCAGGTCTATGGGCGTTGTGCCAGTGCTGGTGAATAAAAATGGGTTCCCCATTAAATGGGAGAAGGTTGATCATAATGGTTTTCTAGCCGCCACCTTGACCAACATCAGTGACGAGGAAGTTATTTGTCTGGACCCGAACGAAGAGCCACTGCTCATCAAAACCACCTTTATAGCTATTGCTGCTAACATAAATCAGGCATTACGGCGGGATATGCTGCCTTACAAATCCCTTACTAAGGTCTGGTTTGATGTGAGCTGTACTAAGGCACTCAGAAAGCTTCATGAAGTCTGACATGCAAAACCAAGAGTGCGGAACATAATAAATCTCCATGCGCAGTATATAAGAAGGCCCTGATTGCCAGAAAGAGTCCGATCAAGGAAGATGCTTGGGAGGTACTACAAAGGCTGAGTAAATTGAAAGATAGTACGTTGTTTTAGAAAGTCATCATTGCTTTGTACTTTGGAGAAGCCCTGACCCTAATATGGACACCCAAAAACCAGAAGAAAAGTGGATGGAACATTCTATGAGTATCTATGATACCCAGATTGAAGCATAGGATCCCCCTGTTGAGTCCTCGTATTGTGCACTAGGGAACACCAGTTATTTGCGATTTTAATTGAAGGAAGTACAGAGGGCCTTAAAGGAAAGTAGTAGGGGTAACGCACCAGGCCCCAATGGGGTTCCACTTGATGTCTTTTGTGAACTCCAAGACCTTTGGGCACCCATGATTACAAATGTATTTAATACTATTGATAAAATCGGCCCGCCCTAGACTTGGTATACTTCAATTATTATTCCCATTTTTAAAAAGGGCGATAAATCTCTCCCAATAAATTATAGGCCAATATCGCTCCTTGATTCTACTATGAAGGAGATGGGGCATATCTTACTGCACAGATTAGAGGATTGGGTTTTGGCGATTAATATTTTAACAGACAAAGTATGATTTAAAAAAAGGTTTGGGCACAATTGATCAAGCTCTTAACTTCTCTATTATTATAGAAAAATATGCAAAGAAAAAAAGGGCACAATTTTCCTTTCATTCATAGATTTATAAGCAGCCTTTGACTGTGGATCACAATCAAAACTTTGGGCTATCATGACTGAGTTGGAATTTGAGGAGATGATAATTAAGTTTATTAGACAATTGTACAGGGATGCAAAGGCCTGTGTTCACTATGGCCATAATACTAAACGTATTGAGCGCTTTAATAATAGACAAGGAGTAAGACAAGGATGCGTCCTTGCCCTCTTCTTATTTTAAATGTACATGAATAGGATTGAAAAAGCTTTAAGGTCAAGCTCATGTGATATTCCTTATGTTGGATCTCACCCTCTACCCATTCCCTCATATGCGGATGACGCAGTTTGAATTACTAGAAGGGATAGAGGGCTTCAATCGTTGATAAATTATTACTTCACATTTATGCAAGAACTTGATCTGCAAGTTAATGAGTCTAAAACATATACTATGTTATGTGGGGCAAAGCCAAGGAAAAGGCCTGTCCATATGATTAAGAGCACAAAGGTTATGGAGACCGTGACATGGAATCTTATTTGATACGATATACATGTGGAAACAGATGATTGTAAATAGGGGGACTGTGTTTGAGCATGCCATACAAGGCTTATACAGATTTATTGAAAAGTTAGGCTCTAAACTCATCAAGGATATTTTTAAAATGTATGCTTGAAAGTGTGTCTCGATTGCTACATATTGGGCTGGAATCTGCGGTATTCAAAATGCAAAAAGTATTCAGTATGCATGAAATAAGGGGCAGATTTAAGAGCCCCTAGCTCCTCCTTGCACCAAATTAGCATAATTTTGTACGCTAATGTGACCCAATGAGGCACCAAATTGCACCAAAATCACAGCACCAAATTTACAAAGTGACGCAGTGCACCACTTTGTAACCCTTTGCACTACATTATGCCTGCGCCAGGCAAAATGTATGCAAAGGGGGCATTCCCCCGTTAGGGGGAACAAACAAATTGCACAAAGAAATCTAAGTGATTTCTTTTGAGTCATTTGCTTTAGCACTTTTAACTCCTGCTCAGAGCAGGTGTTAAAAGGAGGCACGCCATTGTTTACAATGGGCCTCAATGGGCTTTGCAGGATTAGCGTCACAAATTTTTATGCTTATCCTGCAAAGCTCAGAATTAGCGTTAGTTAACCTAACTACAGCCATCTTAGATACGAAACACACATGGTGGAGTTGGGGAGGCGTGGCGCTGCACTCTGTGCAGCACCACTTTTCTTAAATAAGGCACTACGTTTTTGAAAAATTTGTTAGCTGTTCCTTCAAGTTGTTCTAATGCCATTGTCCACAATGAACTTTGTACCTCATATATTTTGGACACAATTAATTTTGCTCCTGTTACACTATGGCATTTTAGGAAGAAAAGGGAGGAAACAGTCTAAATAAGATGATTTTGAAGGACTGTTTACTACTGCATGTTGCTCAGGAAATTCCATGGCTATCTTATGTTAGAACTATTTGAGAGGATATTGGATTCCTTGAGTTATTCAGGGAACCGGAATCGTGTGCCAGCATTAGTAAGAAGCACATTAAGCATCTATTTATAAATCTATGGCCCAGACAAAAAGGTGCAAGGAGGACAGATCAAAAATCTCAGTTATTTCTTATAACTTATTACACACTCAAGCAGGTTTCTCTGCAAATTTTGCCAAATATAGAACATTCAACATAGATTTGCACTGAATAGATTTCGCTTTAACCTCTTGCCCTTTACGATAGGTTTTCAAGCTAACTGTTTTAATTTTGTGGATTTAAGTCCTTGCCCTTGTGACGGGGCCTCTGTCCAATCAGCCATGCACCTTCTGCTTTTTTGCACATTTTATGAGATCTCAATAAAACAGTTTTTAATTCATACTCTTAAGAAATATAGATGCGCTGTTGTTTTTACAAAATTTAGTTATCCCTTTGATATGCTGGGCAGTGGCCTCATTTACGTGGCAGGCATTTAAATTACGGAAAGGTGCAATGCCTTAGGATATTGTTTGCATGTATGTAAGAGTCTCCTTTTTCTATGCACTTTATAACTTACTGCTGCTAACTCTTTGATATTTTATGTTTTTTAAACTTGATATAGCATATGTTTTAATATAGGAATATATATGTATTGTTTTATACTGTATGTGCTTTTATGCTACAGAAATGTAGCGAAATAAAGACATTTTGACTGACTGGCTTGTACTGTGCCTACTGGCTGGATGGCCCATTGGAAGACTAGGCCACATAGTAAAATAAATTAATATTCCAAATGTAACAGATATGGAGAAAAGGTACTGAACCGTGCAACATTTTCCCTTTTCAAAAGGTAAAAAATGAACTGCAAAAAAACTAGGTCCCTCCTTAAGCTCCAGGCCATCCACCACAAATATATATATATATTTTTTTTAAAGTGCAAATAATACTGGAGCATGCCCCATCAAACAAAGAGAATCCTCATACAATAGTTTTTTAACTTACAGCGAAAAAGGGTAGTGGCGGTCAGAGTGCCGCACCTCCGTAACGTTGCAACTTGTATTGAGCAACAAAGTCAAAGAAGCGAGAAACTGGTGCCAAGTTGGTCGAGTGCCCCACTACCCGATGGGCACTGAAAGTTGTGTATCCAGATACACAATGAAAATTAATGCAGATTGACCAGGCACTCAGAGAAGTATAGTCCGCTTAGATCAATGGGAAAATGTATCCCTAGGTAATGTGGATCCAGAAGCGGAGAAGAAAACACTGATTCCAAGTTGGTGTTGATCAAAGTCTTTAATCCTTTAGACCGCGTTGGTCATAGATGAGTTTTTCATTTTTGCAGAGAACCAGCCAACACGTGTTTCGTCACACAAGTGACTTTATCAAGGCTGTAAAACAATAATCAATGCTAAGTGTCGTATATTATTCAGTGTATATACAAGTCAGAAAATTAAATAAATTGTACTCGTGCTCCGCTAATGTTGAAATGTGTGAGCATGCACACACTAGTGAGGAAAAGGTGATTGGCATGGCAAACTGTATACTCAAAGTGTGTCCTTTAACGATAACGAGGTGAGAGGGGAAAGAGGAGGACGTGAATGGGACATCCAAATGATCCAGTGGAAAATAGAAAACAGGAAGTACAGAACAGTTGCGTATTAGGTTGTTGTACAAAATATCCCAGGCGATGTGTAGTGAAAATAACACCGCAAGTGTTCAGACAGAAAGAGACGTGACATCTAAGTGACTAAAACTGGTAGAAAAGAAAGAAGTCGTGTCAGGCGGTGGATGGTGAAACCCACTAGAAGTCCCTGTACTCCGTAACATACCTGGGCCAGTCCGGCCAGGGAGAGTACGAACGTGGTTGGTATGTCGGTAGGTTTGGGAGAAAGAGCTGGATCAGCTAAGTCGAGTGTGGTTTCTCCAGTCGTCGAAGAAGGGAGGCGAGGAAGCCCTGATAAGCCTCCAAAAGATTCCCTGGAAAATAAAGCAGTCTGAGGTGGAGTAGATGCAGAAGGTATAAAGTATAACTAACATGCAGAAACCTTCAAGTGAGTAACACTAAAAGCACCAGGGGGGGGGGGGGAAGGGAGACGGGGCCTGGTAAAGGGGTGTTGGAAGTAATAGAGACTTATCCATGGGTCAGAAGTGACGTAAGTTTAATGAGGAAAGCGCAGAACGGCATATAGCAAAAAGTTCCAAAAGGGAGTAGGTCACTTAGCGGTAAGGAACAAGTGTGTAATAGCGGATAAGAGGGGCGAGGAGCTGTGGCATGCGTTAGTTAATAACCAGGATGTCCGGAGAAAAAATGAAAAGAGTATCAGAAAACCAAAAGTGTAAATTAAAGTGAGTTCTGCCAGTAGGGTTAACCAGCATGGGGCCCGTAGTCAGTTAAGAAATTACGAAGGCATGAACATACCGTAATTATACAGGTAACTCTACTGAGCTATACACACTCTGGTGTGTGGTGCCGGGTGGTAAATACAGAGAAAAAACGTTTGGATGCAAGGGTCTGAGGTTCGGATAGGAGATCCAAAGAAGTACCAGTAGCGAGTAAACATTGTGCTACCAAGTTAGTAACCTCGCAGAGGTGGTGAACGCGTATCAAGGGAGGCAGGTAGGAAGTCTTAGCGTCTGAGAAGCTAATAAAAAGGCGAAAATACCTTATAGATACTGCTCGGTTCGTCTGTTGTGTGAAATGAAGCGTCCGACGTATTGAGCGCCCGCACGTATTAATGTGGGAGCGTTTCATCGACATGAAAGGAGGACTATGCTAAGTAGATGTCCCATATGAAAGCCGATGTTGTGAGAAAAAGAAGCGGCCATCTATTAATGATGGGAGTAGACTGGAAATAAAGTATGTAACGCTAGTAGGCAAGCGGTATGCTGAGTAGAGTGCTAAGTTCGTACACTATTCGAAAATAGCATGTCCGTGGTCTCTGGTGGATGTGAAAAGCGTGTCAGTAGACTAAAATAAGGGAGAACTCAGCGTTCAAAACGTCCCAAAAGGCGTCGGGTGTATGGAAAATAATGGCGGCCATTTTGTAATGGTGGGGTCGAAGGCAGTCAAAGGAGTGCAGGAAGTTTGGCCGTGTTGCAGGAGTACTCCAAACTTTTAAGGAGTTTGATAGCCCTGAAATCCCTATGTGAACAGAGAAAAGAGACCCAGACGGTGAAGAGCGGCTAGCTTCACTGGTTATAAATGAGTTGTGAGACACCAATTTAAGTTATCTTAAAATGTCCTGCTTGAAAGTGTGGCAAGAGCGCCAACGGGGTGAGGGTTGACAGCTATAATTAGGAAAATAAACAAAGCATAAGTAATGACATTTTGCATAGTACAATGTAGGCGTGATTGAAAACCTCCTTGGACACAACATAGTCCAGTGAGGATAATAGGTAAATGTGGAAATGGGGTTACAAGTGCAAAGTACATACAACAGTAGTTTGATGCGCATTAATATGCATGTTCCATATGAACTGAGTAACATGTTCAAATACATCGTATAGACATGGAGCTAAAAAGGCATATATCACAAAGCTAGGTGAGGAAGAAATGTAGTTCATGGTCAGTGTTTAGTCCATGTTCTACTGCACGGAGTTTAAGAATCCAACCTTTTGAACGCTGAGTTCTCCCTTATTTTAGTCTACTGACACGCTTTTCACATCCACCAGAGACCACGGACATGCTATTTTCGAATAGTGTACGAACTTAGCACTCCACTCAGCATACCGCTTGCCTACTAGCGTTACATACTTTATTTCCAGTCTACTCCCATCATTAATAGATGGCCGCTTCTTTTTCTCACAACATCGGCTTTCATATGGGACATCTACTTAGTATAGTCCTCCTTTCATGTCGATGAAACGCTACCACATTAATACGTGCGGGGCGCTCAATACGTCGGACGCTTCATTTCACACAACAGACGAACGAGCAGTATCTATAAGGTATTTTCGCCTTTTTATTAGCTTCTCAGACGCTAAGACTTCCTACCTGCCCCCCTTGATACGCGTTCACCACCTCTGCGAGGTTACTAACTTGGTAGCACAATGTTTACTCGCTATTGGTACTTCTTTGGATCTCCTATCCGAACCTCAGACCCTTGCATCCAAACGTTTTTTCTCTGTATTTACCACCCGGCACCACACACCAGACTGTGTATAGCTCAGTAGAGTTACCTGTATAATTACGGTATGTTCATGCCTTCGTAATTTCTTAACTGACTACGGGCCCCATGCTGGTTAACCCTACTGGCAGAACTCACTTTAATTGACACTTTTGGTTTTCCGATACTCTTTTCATTTTTTCTCCGGACATCCTGGTTATTAACTAACGCATGCCACAGCTCCTCGCCCCTCTTATCCGCTATTACACACTTGTTCCTTACCGCTAAGTGACCTACTCCCTTTTGGAACTTTTTGCTATATGCCGTTCTGCGCTTTCCTCATTAAACTTACGTCACTTCTGACCCATGGATAAGTCTCTATTACTTCCAACACCCCTTTACCAGGCCCCGTCTCCCTTCCCCCCCCCCCCCCTGGTGCTTTTAGTGTTACTCACTTGAAGGTTTCTGCATGTTAGTTATACTTTATACCTTCTGCATCTACTCCACCTCAGACTGCTTCATTTTCCAGGGAATCTTTTGGAGGCTTATCAGGGCTTCCTCGCCTCCCTTCTTCGACGACTGGAGAAACCACACTCGACTTAGCTGATCCAGCTCTTTCTCCCAAACCTACCGACATACCAACCACGTTCGTACTCTCCCTGGCCGGACTGGCCCAGGTATGTTACGGAGTACAGGGACTTCTAGTGGGTTTCACCATCCACCGCCTGACACGACTTCTTTCTTTTCTACCAGTTTTAGTCACTTAGATGTCACGTCTCTTTCTGTCTGAACACTCGCGGTGTTATTTTCACTACACATCGCCTGGGATATTTTGTACAGCAACCTAATACGCAACTGTTCTGTACTTCCTGTTTTCTATTTTCCACTGGATCATTTGGATGTCCCATTCACGTCCTCCTCTTTCCCCTCTCACCTCGTTATCGTTAAAGGACACACTTTGAGTATACAGTTTGCCATGCCAATCACCTTTTCCTCACTAGTGTGTGCATGCTCACACATTTCAACATTAGCGGAGCACGAGTACAATTTATTTAATTTTCTGACTTGTATATACACTGAATAATATACGACACTTAGCATTGATTATTGTTTTACAGCCTTGATAAAGTCACTTGTGTGACGAAACACGTGTTGGCTGGTTCTCTGCAAAAATGAAAAACTCATCTATGACCAACGCGGTCTAAAGGATTAAAGACTTTGATCAACACCAACTTGGAATCAGTGTTTTCTTCTCCGCTTCTGGATCCACATTACCTAGGGATACATTTTCCCATTGATCTAACCGGACTATACTTCTCTGAGTGCCTGGTCAATCTGCATTAGTTTTTTAATTTACTTGGGTGATTTCATAAAAAATGAAGGCGGTCATTACAACATTGGCGGTAAAAGCTGCTTACCGCCGTGCAGAAGACCGCCAACACACCGCCGCGGCCGCGGAATTCCGCCACAGCTATTATGACCCACATTTTGGAATACGGCAAAATTCAGACACCCACACAAGTCCGCCCAGAAAAGGTCAGTGATAAACTGGCGAAAACCTCCACTGTCACGGCAACATAAATACGCCCACACTATCACGACACACGAATCCACGCGGCGGGCTTTCAACCGCGGTATTCCATTGGCGGTACACACCGCCGCGCTCAAAATACACACACATTTACAAAACACACCCACATTGGACAATTCAAAATACACACACCTGATACACATACACACACCACTCCCACACACCCAATACAGAATAAAACGCGCACCCACAACACCCACAAACCCTCACAACAAAAAATTCTGAACGAAGGCCAGAGAGAGAGCACCAGCAAGAACAGCAGCATCCACAGGCACACAACACCATCACCCACAGAACTTCCACGCACCTCACACAACACACCACTACATATCAGAACACATATCACCACACACTCCACCGCACACATCACCTACACCACCCCATGGCACAGCAAAGACACCCCAGGTTCTCGGAGGAGGAGCTCAGCGTCATGGTGGAGGAAATCGTCCGGGAAGAGCCACAGCTATTCGGAGCACAGGTGCAGCACACCTCCAAGGAAGATGGAGCTATGGCGAAGAATAGTGGACAGGGTCAACGCAGTGGGACAGCACCCAAGAAATCGGGAGGACATCAGAAAGAGGTGGAACGACCTACGGGGAAGGTGCGTTCCGTGGTCTCAAGACACCACCTTGCTGTTCAGCGGACTGGCGGCGGACCCCCACCTCCTCCCCCACAACTAACAACATGGGAGGAGCAGGTCTTGGAGATTCTGCATCCTGAGGGCCTTGCAGGAGTCGGTGGAGGAATGGACTCTGGTAAGTCAAATCTTAACTATTACAACCCCCACCCTACCTGCATGCTATCACATACCCCCACCCTCACCCTCACCCCCAGCAACCCAACTCCTCACATATGTCCCAACATCACAAACCACCCATCACAACACCAAGCCCTGCGTGCAACAACAAAGCATGGACACCCATCACTAAAGTATGCCCACTGCACATACCCATACAACCCCCTCAACCATCCTCACACAAGGTCTCACACAGGAATGCATGCACTGGAGTACACGGTCACCCACCCATTGCACACCATGACACACACAGATGTGATAACCATCCTTTATACCCTGCAGGATCCCTACCCAACGTCACCGGACAGGAGGGTCCACACATGTCCACACCACCAACAGAAGAGGCCCACAGTGATGACAGCACCTCTGTCCAACTGGATTTAGATGACCAGCCTGGCCCATCGGGGACCTCAGGACAGTCGGTTCCCATCACCCAGTCACAGGCCACTACAGACCTTCCACCCTCTGGAAACACCAGCACAGCACCCACCCAGCGGGCCCATACCTCCGTCCCCAGGACACGTCAATCAGCAGTGTGTCCACCACTACAGAGAACCCAGTATAACCCACCACCCCAGCAACAACAGGGACCTGGGGGCAGTGATAGTGGGCACACGGTCCAGGTGACAGAGGCCAAGGAACACAGGGGAACTGGGAGGGCTGCTGTGCGACAGGGGGCAGACAGGCCAAGGGAACCCACTCTCCACGAGGCCCTCTCCTCCATCATGGGAGCCTACCACCACTCCCAGGAGACGATGGCAACGGTACTGGCCAAGTTTCAGGAGACCCAGCGCCTGCAGGAGGAACAGTATATGGGCTTCAGGGAGGAACTCAGAACCATCAGCTCCACCTTGCGCACCATCGTAGGGGTGCTGAAGGAACGTGTGAACACCAGGAGGGACACTGTGGCACTACAAAGGGCCCCTGACACTAGCATGGACGATGAACTGCCCACCACCTCCGCCGGCGCTAGTGGACAGGACGCCCCGCCACAGGACCACCACACCAGTACCCCACCCCATGCAGAGGGAGAACCACCCCGCAAACGGTCCCTGAGATCCAGGACAAAGACAGAGCACGATGCCAAGACCCCCGCCAAGAAATGAGACCACCCTGATTGTCATCCTACTGTCCCACTTTGTCACCCTGTCCATACTGAAACTGCCCCATCTCCACTTCCTATGCCCATTTGGGCAATGCACCTGTGAGACTAATAGACTTGACTCTGCCATGGACATTCCTCCGCCATCACCCCTCACCATTTCACTACCCCCTCCAATATTGAGCACTTAAATAAACACACTTAAAGCACAAAACAATCTGGAGTCTGTGATTTCGAAATAGTGTATTAGCAATTACAGTGACAAAATGCTCTTTCAAGTTTAATGTCAACATACCTATGTCACACAGTTCTAGTCCATGAGGAATCTAAGCAGATGTCACACAGTGGGACCCACATCTGTGAAATCGTAAGGGAAAGTGACAACTCAGTGACCATACACTGGGTGAAAACGACACACAGTAGAGAGGTAGTAGTGTTAAAGTACATGTAGTAGGCAGGTTTGTATTCTTACCTGTGTCTCACTGGAAATATTGCTGGATCACTGAGTCCCTGTTGTGCATGTCTTCTTCCCCTGCTTCCTCATCTTCACTGTACACAGGCTCCACAGCTGCAACAACACCGCCATCTGGACCATCCTCTTGCAGAAAAGGCACCTGTCGTTGCAAAGCCAAGTTATGAAGCATAAAGCAGGCCACAATGATATGGCACACCTTCTTTGGTGAGTAGAATAGGGATCCACCTGTCATATGGAGGCACCTGGCCTTCATGAGGCCAAAGGTCTGGTCGATCACCCTCCTAGTTCACCCATGGGCCTCATTGTAGCGTTCCTCTGCCCTTGTCCTGGGATTCCTCACTGGGGTCAGTAGCCATGACAGGTTGGGGAGCCAGAGTCACCTGCAAATGGTGAGGGACAACTGTTAGACACGCACTAACCTGGAGGGATATCCCCAGACCCAGACAACCATTCCCACTGACTTGCTTCCAGGTGCTCACCTAATAGCCACACACGGTGCCTCGGGAGTTGACCCATCACATAAGGGATGCTGCTATTACGCAGGATGTAGGCGTCATGCACTAAGCCAGGGAACTTAGCATTCACATGGGACATGTACTGGTCTGCCAAACATATCATCTGTACATTCATCGAATGATAACTCTTCTGGTTTCTGTTCACCTGTTCACTCCTGTGGGGGGGGACCAAAGCCACATGTGTCCCATCAATGGCACCTATGATGTTGGGGATGTGTCCCAGGGCATAGAAATCCCCTTTCACTGTAGGCAAATCCTCCACCTGAGGGAAAACGATGTAGCTCCACATGTGTTTCAGAAGGGCAGACAACACTCTGGACAATACGTTGGAAACCATAGGCTTGGACATCCCTGATGCCATGGCCACTGTTGTCTGAAAGGAACCACTTGCAAGGAAATGGAGCACTGACAGCACCTGCACTTGAGGGGGGATTCCTGTGGGATGGCGGATTGCTGACATCAGGTCTGGCTCCAACTAGGTACACAGTTCCTGGATTGTGGCACGGTCAAGCCTGTATGTGATAATCAAATGTCGCTCCTCCATTGTCGACAGGTCCACCAACGGTCGGTACACCGGAGGATGCCGCCATCTAATCACATGTCCCAGCAGATGGTGCCTATGAAAGACAACAGCGAGCACAGAGTCAAACAACTCAGAGGTACGTACCCACAGTTTACACAGAACACCTATCATACACAAAAGGTGGCCTGTATGTGTGTTGAGTCTAGGCCTAGGTATGAGTGACGCCGTTGGAAATGTAGCCATGTGGGCCCCTGCAATGGTGGCTGCCAGACCCGTAAAGTGGGACAATGGGATGTGAGGTAACCGCGGTGGCGTTGTACACCGTTGCGGTAGGCGGTCGAAGACCGCGGCGCAATGCTGCATTGGTTAACATTGGACCCTATGGGTCCCAGGAGCCAATGGCGATGTACGCCGGCGGTGATGGTACGCACCGCTGCGGACGTGACCGCCATTTTCTATCACTTCAATCACTCAATACCTGATCTTCGACAGGAGAGGACCTACACTGCAAATGCTGCTGTGACCTCGGTCTGGAAGAGACAATGGCTTGAGTGTCTGGGGAAATGGCCCCTGCATTCACATCGGAGGAGTTGGAGAAACTCGTGGATGGGGTCCTCCCCCAGTACACGCTACTCTACGGTCCTCCAGACAAACAGGTAAGTACACAGGGAGCATGTTGCATGGGCTATGCCTGTGTGGAGAGGGCTGGATGTAAGAAGGAAGGGGGGAGAGTTCTGCGTGCATGAAAGACGGTGAATGCATGTGCCACATGGCAAGGGTAGGGATGGGGGCCAATCACTTCGACTGTGCAGTTGGTAATAGCTTCTCTTTTTCCCCTGTACATTTCATGTAGGTCAGCGCCCACCAGAAGAAAGATATTTGGCGTGCCATCGCCAAGGACGTCCGGACCCTGGGAGTCTACCACAGACGGAGCACCCACTGCCGGAAAAGATGGGAGGACATTCGCCGCTGGAGCAAGAACACAGCGGAGGCTCAGCTGGGGATGGCCTCCCAACGTGGGAGGGGTGCCTGTCGCACCATGACCCCCCTGATGTTCAGGATCCTGGCGGTGGCCTACCCGGAGTTGGATCGGCGCTTGAGGGCATCGCAGCAGCCACAAGGGGGTGAGTACACTCTCATTCTGCTGACTTTGCACGCAGTGGAGGTGTCTGGGTGGGGGAGGAGGGCTGTGGATTTCCCTAGGCCAGGGCGAGTTCCGTAGGCAAGGCCCCTCCGTATGTCAGGTCATGTGGCACCCCAGCCCACCTCTGTAGAGTGCAAAGTACAGCTAGTCATGCCCCTGTGTCATCTATGTGTGCAGATGTCATCCATAGCCTCGTAGGCCATTTCCCAGAAATTGAACAGTGGAGCCCAAGAGCGCGGCGTAGTGCAGGGGGCATCTGTGTCTGTCGTGTCCGCCAACGGTAGCGGTAATGCATGCACTCAACATGTCTTTCTTCTGTCTTCCCCCCCTTTTTGTGGTCTCCCTGTTTTTGTGTGCATTAGCATCATCAGGCGGAGGAGCAGTGGCAACGGAGCACGAGGGAGCTGCATCCCACATGGCCCTGGAGGGCGGCACTACGGAGTCTGAATTCACCAGTGGGACGGAGGGCGAGGGGAGCTCCACGGCGGGGACAGGAGCTGACACAAGCGAGAAGGACTCGTCCTCTGATGGGAGCTCCCTTGTGGTGGCGGCAACATCTGTGCCCCCCGCATCTACAGGTACAGCTGCCACCCCCTTACCAGCACCGCCCTCCCAGCAGCCCCTCACCCTTTGCCCCGTGCCTGCTCACCCAGGAGGGTGGGCATCACCTTCGCCCCAGGCTCCTCAGGCCCTGCCCCAGTCACCCCTACTGCCCTCAGTGAGGAGGCCATTGACCTCCTCAGGTCCCTCACTGTTGGGCAGTCTACCATTTTGAATGCCATCCAGGGTGTAGAGAGGCAGTTGCAACAAACCAATGCATTCCTGGAGGGCATTCATTCTGGTCAGGCGGCCCTTCACCGAGCTTTTCAGACTCTGGCCTCAGCACTGATGGCAGCCATTGTCCCCGTCTTTAACCTCCCCCCTCCAACTTCCTCAACCCCGACCCAATCCCCTGTACCTCAGCCTATCCCAAGCACACCATCAGACCAGCATGCACACACGTCAACACCCAAGAGAAGCTCAGGCAAACATAAGCACCACACATCCCACAGGCACTCACGCAAGCATCACACACATGCAGACACACCAACATCCACTGCCTCCACTGTGTCCCCCTCGTCTCCCTCCTCCCTCCCAGTCTCGTCTACACTCACACCTGCAAGCACTACCTCTACAGCCACTACGTCGCTCTCCAGCACACCCACCACCACACCCCGCTTATGTGCAGTCACCACCCCACTACCATTCACACATCCCCTGTGTCCTCTCTCAGTGTGTCTGTGACGCCCCCTCCCAAGATACACAAACGCAGGCACACACCCACCCAACAGTCATCCACCTCACGACAGCCTCCAGCGCATGCACCTTCACCTTCACCCAAACTCGCCAAACGTACACCTCCTACAACCACCACCTCTTCCTCCACTCCCAAACCCCCTCCAGCTACCCGTCCCAGTGTGTCCCAAAAAAAAATCCTGTCCAACCTTGAGCTCTTTCCCACACCTCCCCCACCCCGTCCATCTCATAGGTCCCGAACTAGCACCTCAGCCACAACATCTCCGGGACCAGTGGTGCCTGTAGTCACTGGAATGTGGAGTTCACCGGCCACCAGGGCAGCCAGTGTGGCACGGAGCCACAACACAGACAGTTCCCCACCTGTGAAGCATCAGAAGTTGGCCAGTGCCCGGCGGGAGAGGGGGAAGACGCCAGCCACCAGAGCCGCTCCCAGGGGTCCCGTTGGGAGTGTGGAGTCAGCTGTGACACCTTCCAAGGTGGGGAAGGGCCACGAGAAGACCGCCATCATCCCCGCTGCCCAAGAGGCCAGCGCCAGCACCAGCCCAGCTGCCCAGGAGGCCACCGCCAGCACCAGCCCAGCTGCCCAGGAGGCCACCGCCAGCACAAGCCCAGCTGGGCCATGAAGGACCGCCAGCCCCGCTGGGCCATGAAGGACCGCCAGCAGCTGAGACCCTGCAATGGAGACTGCCATCTGAAGCACCGCTGAACAGGGCACCGCCATCTCAAGCACCGCTGAACAGGGCACCGCCATCTCAAGCACCGCTGAACAGGGCACCGCCATCTGAAGCACCACTGAAAAGGGCACCGCCATCTCAAGCACCGCTAGCCCATGAGCGGCAGGGGCACTGACGCAACTGAGTCTGTCACGGGGTGAATTATGCACTCTGGGCACCATGGCCCCTCTAGAACCAGTGGTGAAAAGCATCCACTACCCCAATCCTTGGCAGGATGAAGCACTCTGGGCACCATGCCCCCTCCAGAACCAGTGGAGACTGTCATCCACTACCTCTGTCCTTAACAGGATGAAGTACTCTGGGCACCATGCCCCGTCCAGAACCAGTGGAGACTGACATCCACTACCTCTGTCCTTAACAGGATGAAGCACTCTGGGCACCATGCCCCCCCCAGAACCAGTGGAGACTGTCATCCACTTGTGAGACTGTGGCTTTGCACTCCCAGGATTGAACAGTGGGCAGACCACACACTGTAGAGATTTGAGAGACTGTGGCTTTGCACTCCCCAGGATTGAACAGTGGGCAGACCACCCACTGTAGAGACCTGAGAGACTGTGGCTTTGCACTCCCCAGGATTGAACAGTGGGCAGACCACCCACTGTAGAGACTTGAAAGACTGTGGCTTTGCACTCCCCAGGATTGAACAGTGTTCGGACCACCCACTGTAGAGAATTGAGAGACTGTGGCTTTGAACTCCCCAGGATTGAACAGTGGGCAGACCACCCACTGTAGAGACTTGTGAGACTGTGGCTTTGCACTCCCCAGGATGGAACAGTGGGCATGTGGCCCCCTTATGGATTTGGCGTCGTGCACTCAAGCGGCTGAGGTCCCCCCCTTTTCCCTCCCCCTGAGGTGCCTGTTTTCTTGTTATCTGATGCCCCTGCAGTGTTCTCTCCGTCATAGTCGGGGATCTTGTGTGGGCCCCGCCCATACCGTGTGGTCCCAGTGTTCCACGGACTATCTTAGTGCACTACCTGGACTACTATGCTTGGTATTTATTTTGTACATGGTGTCTATATATATTTCTGCCTACTTGTTTTTAATATATTACAATGGTTACACTAATTTTCTATTGCCTTTGCATTCTTCCGGGGGGTTTGGGGGGTGTAACTGTGATGTATTGATATGCATTTGTGTGTGTTGTAGTGGGTGAGGGTGGGGGTGTTGCGTGTGTGTGTCCCTGTTTTTTCCCTCCCCTCCTCCCCATGTCGTAGGTGCAGTACTCACCGTGGTCTTCGCCGCCGGCGTTCGTGCTCCTGGTAGAGGAGCAGGAAGACTATCGCAGGGAGAATTTGGAGTTGCGGGTCCATGGTGTCCTCGTTCTTCGTGGGGTGTGTAGAGGTGAGCGTTTTCCCTTCGAAATTCCTGTTTCTGCCGTGTTTTTATCCGCGCTGAATCCGCCCCAGAAAAGGTGGCGGATTGGCATGTCATAATAGTGTGGGCGGTCATTGTCTCCCGCCTGTCTGTTGGCGGTGACCGCTGCGCTGTTTGTTTGTACCGCTGTGGCGGTCGGAGTGTTAAAGTGGCTGCCTTTGTTGGCGGTTTCCGCCACGGTCGTAATAGCAATCTTTTTACCGCCGGCCTGTTGGCGGTTTTACCGCCGCTATAACACCGTCCGCCAAGGCTGTAATGACCACCTAAGTCCCTAAATCCAAAGGTATTTATCCAGCAGACAGATGGAGTGATTCTTCCACGTCGAAATCCAAGTGAAAAGTGACCAGGAGATAGGCAAGGCACTGGGAGGAACCTGCTGGACAGGAACAGGAAATTTTTGTCTCTGGGGCACTTCCTATCTGGTGGGAAAAAATGTAAAAATACAAAAGTCTTCTCACACTAAAAAACAACTTGAACAGTTTGTTGGAGAAGAAACTCCACTCAAATACATCTTTTCTAGTAGATTTAGCTGCTTCTCGAGCAGGGAATCTACTTGAGATGTGCTCGCTAGAAGGTTTATATCCGCACTGTCATGGCCAGAAGCCATGCCAGTGGGCAGGAAATCTTGCACATGCTCACTAGTAGCCTGAGAATATCATGGCACTATCGAGCAAGCAACAAAAACAAATCTCTTGTGTGCAAACAGAAACAAACAACTCTGCTTTGCACCTGATGGCAGAATTTGAGAACTATGCAATACTCCTCATAGGGTGGAGTGCCCGAGTTCTGAAAACTCCACGAGCAGAATTGAGTTTACTCCTTGGCCGAACCTGCCAGGTGATTTTTATAATGAATACTGCTGGTAAGTGTGCCAGAGTACTAAACTGGGTGCATGCATGCCATACTCAGAGGTTAAGGAATCCGTATGATGAAATAATGTTCTTTGAGCCTGAACCAAGAACATTAGTGACAGTACCACTGCAAGCTGTACAACTGCAAGGAGCAGTACCACAAGAGTCACAACAGCAGCAAAGGAGAAAGGCATGAAAAACAGCAGGCAGTCACACCAATCCAGATTCCTGTGACTTCTCAAAGTGGCATTGACAATTCTGGTGAAGGAGAAGGAGAAAAATGAGCTGAACCAGAGGTAACAGTTGAGACATCACCAGACAAGCAGAAGATCTGGGTGAAGGGACAAGTAGTAGATCAAGAAGAGTCATTTACAATGCTGATTAGCCATAAAGCTAACGCATACCACCAGCAATGCTAAGGAGACAGAATGAAGTCGCTAAAGTGAGACAGAAGAAGGAGAACAACAGGCACCAAGGAGATCAAAAAGAGCAAGAGTACCTTGTCGAGGGTAGTCTGCCCCTAAATAGACTTACTATGTGAACCAAGTGCTAAATGTCCCGATGTCAGATTTGCTTGATGTGAGGACAGAACTGTTTGAACCCCCATGATGTCAGCCTAAACAATATTAGAGAAAAAGCTGTTAAAAAAGATTTCCAAAAGAAAGAAAAAATTGTCTGAACAACCTTATTGAATGAAATAGACTAAAAAAATGATAAATTGACAAATATAAAAAAAGAAGATTTCCCTAGATTCAAGGCTGCAATAGAAGAGTAGGGCTAACATTTTAGAAGGAGGCAAAGTAGTTTTTGGGATGACTATAAGAAGATTGCTGTAAATAAAGCTGAAAGTACTAACTGCACTAAAAAGAGAAGAAAAAATGAAAGGCTGCTTATACAAAAACTTTGAAAACAATTATAACATTTTTATTGCGAAACTTTCCATTTGAAAAGATCTGATTTCAGACAAACATGTTTCTTAACAAAATTATTAGGGGTATCACATTTTTAACAGTTGCATTAGTTGTGATCGCTTTATTATTAGTGTTACACTTCACACCAGAGGGATAGAGACATCTACATTTGCATTTACTAACATGATAAATGCATATGTATTAGATGAGGATAAATTGAAAGCTTCATTTGTAGACAACCAACGTTTATTCTAGGTTAGTTCAAGAATGCACACAAGCTTTAGATGCAAAGGATTGTTAGGTGTGTGCACACGTACCTTCGTCAGCTGCGGAGGAGGTGACCCACCATTACATACCTTTATCCTATGCAATTACATGTAATAATTTGCTGAGCTTCTGATATAGTCAAGAACATTTTGAATATTATTACTCCAGCTTGGACATGATTCTTTCAAAAGTTCCTTTACAGAAGAGTATAAATTTACACCAACAAACAAAAGAAATGGGTACAGCTTGGCATTATTTTAGACAATTCTAACCCATAGATATTGATAAGACATATGAAAACGATTTGACTTGTCTGATGAGATCATTAGAGAAAACATTTCTCATGATGTTAGAAGAAAGGAGGGCACACATTTCACATAATACAAACAGAGAGGAAGATATTTTGAAAAATGTGTGGAAAAAGGAGGAAGAAACTTTCAGAAAGAAAATGATTTATCCTAAATTGAAATTAAACAGACGAGAAAATTGTGAAATTTGTGTTTTTTCACAAGACAAAACCAACTTAGAAAAAGACTTGTAAGAAATAGTAACTGTGAACACAAATTTGAATTATCGAGAGGCTCATGGCAAATTTTACAAAAAGAAGAGACAGTCATATCCGGGGTTTATTTTGCTTGTGGAAAGGATGCTTATTTCAAATTGCCAGTTGATTAGAAGGGTAATTGGTATTTAGCTTTGCTGTTTCCTAAAATGTGTCTTGTAAATAATATACAATATATATTGTGGCAATAACACCATCGCACAGACACACATGTAGTATAAGTGATGCAACACAATTTGTTGAAAACTATTTTGGAGTAATTGTCCCACCAGTGGGAGTTGTCTTAAATGATGAAAAGAATGGTAAACTTTCAACAGTAGTGGACACATTGACAACTAGTACTTCTGGAGCTTTAATAGTTGTTAACAGAATTAGTGGCCATTAGATCAATGGTTTTATAAAATCACTTAGCATTAGACATTTCACTTATGGAGAAAGGAGGCTTCTGCATGATGCTGAAAGCTCAGCTTTGATGTACATACATTTCTGATGACAGCAAGAATTTGTTTTAAAGTTTACAAAGAACATTGTTGATCTCTACCCAGAACTAGAATCATTAGACACCATTAGTGTTTTAGAATGTTTAGGTAAAGGGGTTTCTGCAATTGGCAATTTGTTTAAAACAGTTAGAGGAGGAATTAGCAAAGCAATACTAGTACATATACTAAATTGTGGTGTTTTTTCCAGACTTTATTGGGTTGTTACAAAGTTATCAAATGTTATTTTTCAAAGAGAAAGAGCAAAAAGAGAAAAGAACAGATAAAGAGGGAATTAGAATTAAATGATCATATCCATCAAGACTATACAAGGTTGAAGTAATCTGAGAGTTTAAAAAAAAAATAGAAAAGACTCAACCGAAGATGAGAGTGAATATGCATATGTTTCAAATGTGCAATCGCTGACTTAAAAAGTTTTCACTTAACACTGCACATGTTTCTACTTAGACAAAGAACACTGTAGACTAATAAATAGGCAATCTATCTTTTAGTGAGGTAATGCAGAAGCTTATACTTTAAAATGCAGTTTCCTAAAGGCAAATGAATGGTGAGAATGAGCAAAAGCCTACACAGTGTACTTGATAAACATTTTTCATTCGACATTGCTGAGACTTTACTGAGTTTCTTGAACCTCACTTTATGCGAAGTTCTGCTTTGATTGAATACTAAATTTCATCTGGCATTCTTGCCATTGAAGCTATACGGTTATTGAACTCTTTCTGGGTTCTAACTGACAACCTTTTCTCTAACCCTCTCATTCCTAGAATAGGGAGTCTCTTTCACTGTTGGCAAATAGGCTGTGGTGGGTAGTGTCAGAACTGGTTCACCCTGACCAATCAGACTTCATGTCCAACAGAGGTACCAGGCTTAATCTGAGCTGGGTATGTGGCTGCATGAGCTACACTAAAGGAGTGGAGGAGCCAGCTTTGGTGTTGTCCTGGGATGCCAAGATGGTCTTTGATTCCCTAGAATGGTCTTTTATGAATGAGGTTTGGAAATAATGGGGATTGGATGGGGATTGGATGGGAATACTGAAGCTGTAATGGCTCAGTTTAGACTGAACTGGGCATACTCCACAATATTCCCACTGGCAAAAGGAACTAGGCAGGGTTTCCCACTCTCCCCGATGCTATTTGCAGTGGCATTAGAACAGCTCTCAGCAAGGATCAGGAAAGATGGTCTAGTCAGGGGACTGCAATGGGATGACGCGTGGATGAAAGGATCCCACTAAGGGGTATATTTGTACTCTTTTTGCACCGAATTAGCGTCATTTGTTTTACTCTATGTCAGTGCAAAACTAACTCCATATTTATACTTTGGTGCTAGACCAGTCTAGCACCAAATTTATGGAGTTAAAGTAATTTTTTGCAAGTGGAAACCTACCTTGCCTTAATGAGATGCAAGGAAGCCATTCCCGTGCAAAAAATGACTCTATGGCCTTAACGCCATATTTATACTCCCATACAAAAATGGTGCATGGAGGGGTAAAAAAATGGTTTAAAGCTTGCTTTGCCCCGTTTTTTAACTCCTGGGTCAGGGCAGGCGTTAGGGAACCTGCGGGCCTATTTCCATGGTGGAACACCATGGAATAAGCCTGCAGGTGTCCTCCCCAGGCCCCAGGGGCACCCCCACCCACACCAGATGAATTGCAGAGGATGGGGGAACCCATCCCAGGTACGTACAGATAAGTACAGGTAAGTATTGTATTTTATTTTTTAAAGTGCCACAGGGGCCCCATACATGGCACAGGGTGCAATGGCCATGCCCAGGGGACCCTTGTCCCCTGTGCTGGCCATTGGGGTGGTGGGCATGACTCCTGCCTTTTCTAAGGCATGAGTCATGTGGCATGGTAGGTTTAGCACCGTAAAATGATGCTAACCTGGTTAAAGTCATTTTCTTTTACTCTAACCTGTCTAAAGTCATTTTTTGGTACTGAACCCCCTTCTTCTATACCGCCAGCCCCACCTGACTAAAGTCATTTTTTTACTCTAGCCTACCCTTTTCACCGGCTTGCACCATTCCATAAATATGATGCCCGGCTGGTGCAAAGAAATGGTGCAAGCCGGTGCTAAACTTTTTGGTGCAAAACTGCTTTAGTGCAGTTTTGCACCAAAAAGTATAAATAAGGGCCTATAGGCTGACAATGTGTTGCTCTTTCTGGCCCAACCAGAAACCACATTACCTAGGCTTCTCCACATATTTCACATTTTCAAAACTTACTCAGGGGACACTGTAAACTGGGGAAAGTCCAGTCATACCAGCTAACAGGTGGGGAGAGGGTTTTGATGGAGGGCTTCTGCTATGCCAGAATATATGTTATGAGGAGTGAGGAACAATTATTCAGAGCTCAACTATACAAAGTCAAAGAATTCAGAAACTATGTAATAATAATAATAAACTTTTATTCGGTATGAAAAAATTAATCCATTACGCAAATAATCACCAATACATTGTTACTATAACAATAAAACCATATATGGTAAAAACACCCATCAAAAATATAAACATATAAAAACCTAATTCATAAAAAAACAATAAGATAGAGGAATTAATTCTAAAAACTCTACATTTTTACGCCAACTAATAGCTCCCTTCAGGAATGATCCCAGGCCCTTCCACACCAATACATCTGAGACCATTTGCAACCACATAAAAGCAGGACGATATTGCACGAAACCCTTGGGCCTTAGGAGAGGTAATAAAAATTGAGTTCTAAACGGTGCATAAAAAACACAAAACAATGTAAAATGGGGCAAGGTCTGTTGGGACACCCCATCACAGGGGCAGGGTCTAATACATTTTTCCCCATACTGACCTAGCGGGAAACACAGATTACTTCTAATGATCCCCAGACGGAATCGAGTTATAGGAGACCTTTCCCTCACATCCTTTATCTCTAAGAGATAGCACTCAGGACCCACCCACATCTTTAGCATGATGAAATCCCTGATCGATTTTTTCCCTAAGGCCTCCCCCTCCCTCTTGGTCTCCTGGATTCTCAGAAAATTATCCTTAACCCATTTCTTATCACAGCTAGTCAGGCCCTCAGGATAGTCAAACAATTCAGGCCGCCCCAGGTCATGAGCCATCTTCCTTATGTGCGTCAGCCAGGGAATATTCTTTGCATTGTCGCAAGCCAAACAATCTCTTAAAATATCCCTATTAAGAGTGGCATGTTCGTTACTCCAGATTGAGATCCATAACAGAAGGGGAGCCAACTGGATAGTGTCCTGCACAAACTCAAGCTCCAGTCCCAGATGAAGGCAAAAACCAGGGATGTTTTGTCCAACTCCCAATAGCCTTCTGCAGAACTGATTTTCTTCCACCGTAAGAGCTCGGGTATCCCTATACCCCCAAAGTGCCGCACCATACAGCAGGACAGGGAGGCATTTCCGCCTATAGATTTCAAGCAAGGGCTTGATAGGTTTACTACCTACCCTTACAGCAAAGTCAAAAGTCGCACCAACTGTTGCATTAAAAAGCACACCCCTTCTGGCAATACAGGGTTTCCAAGATCCTTTCTCATCAAAAATGACCCCTAAGTATGGGAACTCATGGACCCTGCTAATAATTTGATCCTCCACCCTTAGCTCCCCCACCCTGCTCAAGGGTCTTCCGCAAACCATAAAATGTGATTTCTTAAAATTGACCTCTAAACCCAAAGCTGACATAAAGGTGGCATAGGCTCTAACTATTTCCCGGAGACCATTAATAGTGCGGGCCATGAGGACCGCTTCATCCGCGTACGTCAGCACAGGGATATCAATACCATTCACCTGTGGGACATCCCTACAATGTTCCATCAAAAAATCTGACAATCCATTTGTATATAGAAGGAACAAAGTAGGAGCCAGGACACCCCCCTGGCGCACACCCCTTGAAAGCTTAAAAGCCTCTGAGCATTCCCCATTAGGCCCTACCCTCACATTTGCAACCGTGCCAGAATGGAGATATCGGAGCAGCTCTACAATATTAGGATCCAACCCTAACTGATTTAACCTCTCCCATAACATAGACCGGTTCACTTTATCAAAGGCACAGCTAAGGTCCATAAAAGCAAGATAAAGGGTACCTTTCCTGGCCTGCGTGTATTTACCGATCATCATCAGTAGATTGAGACATTGTTCTTGCGTACCGAGGCCTTCCCTAAAACCATACTGGTCCCGGCTTAAAATATCATTTCCTATCATCCAGGCCTCCAGACGCCTTAAACTAATCCGTCCCAAAATCTTCGCAGAAGAGTCCAGGAGAGAAATAGGGTGATAAGACTTAGGATCATTTCGATCGCCCTTTTTAAACACTGGGACAATACATGCCAGTCTCCAAGAGACAGGAATGCCCACAGTAACTGCTGCATTGAGAACATTTAAGAGAATAGGTGCCCATAACTGGGGGTTAGCTTTATACAAATCCATTGGGATCTAATCCGGACTCGGAGCTTTATTACTCGCGCCACTCTGTATCGCATCCATAACCTCCTGGAGTGAAAACCTGATTGCTAGGTTAGGAGCCATATCATACTCGTTCTCGCGGTTATTTCTTAAGGGAGTACCCTCAAAAATTCTACAAAAGTGAATTACCCAGGCCTCCGGGGCGATGTTACAGCCAAGGCCCTCAGATGTTTCTGTTTCAAAGGAACCTCTATTTACCACCTTCCAAAACAAGCCAGGATCCTTCAGAGCTGTGGCACGCTCTAACTCTTCCCAGGCTTTATCTTTATGTTTTAGCTTGCTATCCCTCAGGGCCCTTTTGTAATTCATTCTAGCTTCTTTTACGAGGACCCAATCTCTAGGATGTTTCTTAGTGGCCATCTTTAAATTTGCCCTTGCATCATAGCAGGCCTTGTCGTACCAGCCACATTTGCGTTTACTGGAGTGGCTGCCTACTGAAAAAAGGCAGTCTCTAACTGCTGCATTTACTACTGTTATTGCATCCATAACAGTCTTAGGATTTGGAGCTTCTATCAAGAGTGTTTCCATAAACAAATGTAGATTTTCCCCCACCACCCTTCTTACAACTTTTTGGGAATCTACTTGCTTCCACCCAAGCCGCCTACCTATATCACAAAAAATCAGAAGGCCCATCTTCCTGAGTTCCTTAATTAGATCCCTGCCTCTGAGGTACTGCAGACCGTCTGCTAAGTAATCCTCGCAGTCACAGATAAAGGGATTAACCACAGTACTGAGCCTTCCCAGCTTAGCATTAAAACCTCCAGAGACAATAGCACGGAATTCCAGCCCCACCTCCTCCATTCTATATTTCAGAACCTGAAGAACGGAGAACAGGGCCCAAATTTGGCACCCCACATCCCACACAGCGTTATAGAAGTTTACCAGCAAAATATTAAAGTTATTGGAGAATATTACCCATACCAGCAATATACCTTGGTGGTTACAGTTAATTTGAAAAGCACCCACTATTCTTAGAGAGGCGAATTAGGGTAACTAGGCCACCTTTCGAGCGGCCACCAAGAGACTGCAAAGTTGGAATTGCATATCTGTCATACCCGTCCCACATAGACAACCCCTCCGACCAGGTTTCCTGAAGCATGATAACATCATAGTTAACCACACACCCAACCCACGCCTGATCAGATAACTTAGCATCATAGCCCGCAATATTCCATGAAATAAGATTACACTGTGGAGGCACCTCTTCCCGTATAGCCAGGGTCTCAGCACATTGTCAGTCCACCCCTTCCAAGGATAAATTACTGTTGGTGACAGTTCTTCTGCTAGTTGCCTGCAGGCTATTCTGACCCAGGGGGGGATTCCTACCAAAGCCAAGAGACATCCCCGCACTCAATCGCATGTGGTCATAAAAATAACCCAGAGGGACCATACCCATTGTACCTGCTCTAAGAACAGCAGGACGATGAGTAGAAAGGAGCCTTTGAGTCAGGGCAGGATATCTAACATTTATAATAATACAATCTTCATTCCCCACCTTATTTTTGGGCCCGACCCAGCCAATTCTTCTGGCAAACAGAATATCCTTAAAATCCTTACATGAAAAATCACAGTTCTTGCTCAACCAATATCCAACCTTATTTGTGAGTTGGTCCGTAGACTCAGTTGCCCCAGGAGCAAGAGCAGGTACATTCGTCAACACCATCACGTAGGGGACACAAGCTGGGGGGAGATCAAAACAGGCCAATGAAGGCCTGGCCGTCGGCGGATTCAGATTATCGTTCCCAAACAGCTGTTGGCCGACTCCCCCCAGCTGCCACAGAATCAGGATCAGGCTGCCTACTACAGCTAAGCATATTGACAGTCCTATCCGCCCTTAATAGAGAAGTCAGTACAGCCAGGAGCAGTCTCAACCCGAGCACCCTGACCCCCAGAATTTACAGGATTAACCAATAGCTGAGATGTTTTTCCCAGAGGCCCCAACGGCCCCACAGCTTCCTCTGGCAGGAACGACTCCTCACCGGAATGGGATCGCCTGGTCGGGCCACACATCCACCTACACAGTGCCTCCCTTGACTTCCTTGCACACATATCAGAGAGACTGCTTTTTCTATGGCCGATAATTTTGCCACAACGGGGGACAAAATATCCTGGATCATTTCCCGAAATTTTGACAATAAAATAGTTACATCACAACCCAGATGCTGGCAAGGGGCAGGGTCACTGCTCATACCCTTAGGGAGCTCCAAGAGAGGTGTTTTCGACTAGGGCATCAATTTCTTTAGGACCTTTTTTTTCCTCTGGGGAGGGCTACATTTATCCATGGGGCAGGCCGGGGGAGAAGATAATAAAAGTCTTTAACTTCTTCTGGAGGGGCCTTGGCCACCAGAACCATCTATTGTCTCTGTTGGCTCAGCCTGAGCAGGCTCAGCAGCAGCCATAACAGCACCTTGGTCCCCCCCCCGGATAAGCCACCTCCACATCCACGACCTCACGAGGACCACTATCTGTTGGGGCCTGACGCCAGTCCTCCAGATACATGGATAACCTCCTCTCTGCCAGATCAATTTCCTTTGTAACAACCCCAACAGCTCTTGCGAGGAAGGAATCCAATGTGGTGGTGCCACTTCCCTGTCTACTACTGCCACCACCACCCCCCCACCCCCCCAATGGACCAGTTAACGGACCTCTTTTCCTGCCCATTTTTACAATAAAAACAACAAACAAAACAAACTAATAAATAAAATTAAAACTATTAAGAACCCACTAACAAACTCCAAAATATACTCCAAGTGTTAGTAGATATATATAGTCACCCTCCACTGGAAACCAAAGAGGGGTGGCCCAGCCTCTGACGGGCGATGACAGGCGCAAGACGAGCCTGCCCTTGGCCCGGGCTTTGCCCGGGCGCCGACCGCGTACGTCCCGCGGTAGCGGGAGCGCGAGATCTGTTTTAAAGGGCTCCTGCCCTGGAGCCAGTGACGCCGCCTCCTCTGCCGCCCAATGTGCTTCCCGTGGTAGCGGGAGCGCGAGATCTGTTTTAAGGGGCTCCTGCCCTGGAGCCAGTGACGCCGCCTCCTCTGCCGCCCAATGTGCTTCCCGTGGTAGCGGGAGCACGAGATCTGTTTTAAAGGGCTCCTGCCCTGGAACCAGTGACGCCGCCTCCTTTGCCGCCCAATGCGCTTCCCGCGGTAGCGGTAACGCGAAGTTTGTTATTAAAGGGCTCCTGCCCTGGGGCCAGTGACGCCGCCTCCTCTGCCACTCAATGCGCTTCCCGCGGTAGCGGGAGCGCGAGATCTGTTTTAAAGGGCTCCTGCCCTGGAGCCAGTGACACCGCCTCCTCTGCTGCCCAATGTGCTTCCCGCGGTAGCGGGAGCGCAAGATCTGTTTTAAAGGGCTCCTGCCCTGGGGCCAGTGACGCCGCCTCCTCTGCCGCTCAATGCGCAGCTGTTTGGCTGTCTTTTCCATTGGACTTACCATCGCTTTGGTTTGAATCACTTGCTAACATATGAATAAAATTGTGATGATGCATTACAGACTTCTGTTACGCGCTGATTCGCAAGCACAGTATAGTTTGGACTGCTTGGTCTTTTCGGTGTGCCCCAGTGCATTTTCTTCTCATGTAGCAAGCTGGTGTTTCACCAACCTAATTGCACCTGTAGTGGTTGGGTTTAGCACTGATGAGCACCCTTAGCTGGAATAAGCTTACTATATGAACAATACTTGGACATGTATTCATAAGGAAGTGCAAACCATCTGCATAGCCACTACTTTGTGCAATTTACAAACACCACAACCCACCACCACACCAACTGAACCAACATACACACCCCATCAAGCACCAAACACACCACCCTTGCGCACAATACCCCCAATCCACTTCACCACCACCCTGTCCCCACAAAATCACCCTTGATTCACAGACGAAGAGTTGAGGGTCATGAAATCATCAGGGTTGGGACACAACTGTTTGGAGCACAGGTCCAGCAAACATTCTCAGCCAGGAAAATGAATTTATGGTGGACGATCGTCAACAGGGTCAATGCAGTGAGCAACCATCCACGTACAAGGGAGGATATCAGGAAGATGTGGAACAACCTAAGGGGGAAGGTGCATTCCATGGCATCACAACACCACGTTGCCATCAACAGGGCTGGTGGTGGGCCCCCACCTCCTCCCCCAGAGTTCACATCCTGGGAGGAGAAGGTCTTGGACATCCTGCATCCTGAGGGCCTGACTGGAATAATTGGAGGACTGGATTCCAGTAAATCATTAACACGCCCCAGCCACCAATGGCTCCTGTACAGCATGCCCCCTCACCACCCTATCACTCCCTAATTCAACCCATCTCACAATTCCTCCCCCCACACAATCACCCAATGCCTCTCTCCTCCATGCCTCACCACCCCAATGCAACCATCCTCACACAGTCCACCCCTATTGCACGGATAGCACTCACAATGGCAAGCACCACTACTCCCACAATGCATGACTCCAGACACATGAAAAGCTGCCAATTCCACTTCACAGTGGAACAACTGCACCTAAAACCATTGCACCAGCTACAATAACTGGATGATTTAACTGCATACCACTACATGGCAATGGCAGCTATGTTATCCAGAATACACAAGCCTTCATGGAACTTGGAACAATTCCACAATCCATCACCCACTAACAATGTCTGCAGTGTTGCATATGTCATTGCCATCACGGGGAAGCAAGTCAAGTCACTGTATGCATCTGACAATGATACAAACAAGTACGCCTCTACAATGTAACCTTCCCCAGCTCCATTCCTGCTACTACCACCCTGCAGAGGATGCCAGAGATAGACCTCCCTCCCCAGGATGAAGGTCCCAGTGAGTACTACAGCTATGGATGTCTGGACATTAACCACTTACCTGCCCATCTGGGACATCTGGTCAGTCCACCACCACCAGCTACACCCTGCCCACATCTGAGCCCCCTACCCTTGTGGAAACAACAACACAGGAATCCCTTTGTCCCCAACCTCTGACCCAAGGACTGGTTAATCAGGAGTGTGCCCCATAGTACAGGGACCTGAGCCTACCCCTCACACCCAAGAAGATGAAGGTCCTGGTGTAGCTGGGAGTGGGCACACTGTGCCAGGGGCACAGGTGGCCAGGGCCAAGGGGAGGTCACCTGTGGGCCAATGGATGGGGCACCCAAGGGAAAGGCTGGCCAGGAAGCCATCGCCCAAGTCCTGGGAGCATATCAGCAATCTCAGGACAAAATGGGCCAGATACTCTCCACCTTGCTGGAGAACCAGAGGCTGCACAGGGAATACCACCAGGAGGCCATGCAGCAGTAGCAGACCCTCAATGCCTCCATGGCCACCATTGCAGGGGTGCTAAAGGAACTCACATCCATCCTGCGTGCGTTCTCCTCCCACCAGCAGGCCCCTTCCACCAGCCACAACCCATCTATGCTATCTACTTCCACCTCAGCTAGTGGAATGGAATCTCTGCCAGAGGACCCACAGGCCACTAGCACCCCTTCCCCTGTAGCTGAGGTACCCCAACGCAAACAAGATTGTCTATCCAGACATCCTGCAGGACCTGATGCCAAGACCACTGCCAGGAAGTGATACTCTCCTGAACATTCTCCCTTGTGTGCCACTATTACACCCTGTTGACTGTTCACTGTTATCTCTCCATTTTCCCATAGCACTTGGATATTGGACCTGTACTACCTACAGCTAGGCCAACTGCTCTGATGATTTCATACATCATGACCCCACTCATCACCCATTGCACTTGTAAATCACAATAGACACCATTGCACATAGCTACTGCTTATGGCGGTCATTCTGACCCTGGCGGTTGAAAACCGCCAGAGCAGAGTGCTGCGGAAGCACCGCCAACAGGCTGGCGGTGCTTCATGGGCAATTCTGACCGCGGCTTTAAAGGGCAACCGGCGGTTTCCCGCCGGTTTACCCCTGCCCCAAAGAATCCTCCATGGCGGCGCTGCTCGCAGCACCGCCATGGGGATTCCGACCCCCTTCCCGCCATCCTGGTCCTGGCGGTAAAAACCGCCAGGATGGCAGGAACGGGTGTCGTGGGGCCCCTGGGGGCCCCTGCACTGCCCATGCCACAGGCATGGGCAGTGCAGGGGCCCCCTAACAGGGCCCCATAATGATTTTCAGTGTCTGCCTTGCAGACACTGAAAATAGCGACGGGTGCCACCGCACCCGTCGCACCCCTTCAACTCCGCCAGCTCCATTCGGAGCCGGCTTCATTGTTGAAGGGGCTTTCCCGCTGGGCCGGCGGGCGGCCTTCTGGCGGTCGCCCGCCGGCCCAGCGGGAAAGTCAGAATGACCGCCACGGTCATTTGACCGCGGTACGGTCTTCTGGCGGTTCCCGCCAGGCAGACGGCTTCCGCCGGGGTCGGAATGACCCCCTATGTGTCTTTATTATAACATGAATGAATAAAATGTTGTACAATATGTCAGCTTACTTAAACCATTGACCAGCAAAGGTCTGTAAGATGGACAGAAGGGGGAGGCATGTGCAGCAAATTTAGTAGGGGAATAGACTCATCCTCAAATCCTGTGTCAAGGGAGCCACCAATCAAGGTAGGAACCTGAGTAGGACAACCCATATTATCTGCAAGTACACCAAGACAGGGACAACCAAAACAATAGGAGTCCTTGTTGCCCAGAAAACACACATGCAGTACATTGTCATCCTCCACAGTACAATTACCCAAGTGGCATGTGAACACAAAATACAAAAGCAGATCCACATTTTCAAGACATCCATTCCAAATGGTCCATCCCTCACAGCTCACAGTACCCTACTAAAGACAAGTTCCACTGTCAATATGAGCTAGTTACCATATCCATCCATTGTGTACAGTGAGGATAAGTTGCCACACTGTTGACACAGCCCTGGATGCCAGCCCTTTTGCATTTGACACTGTATTACTAAGATCATCCAACATGGCCAATCCGTTGCAGAGTGAGGGCAGCCAAATGCACAGTAAAAATAGCACTGATATATGAACAGTAACACCTCTCCTGATTGGCAAATTCTATTTGCCACAAACCCACACAGAGGGATTGCTGCACTTACCAGCTCCACTGATGACACACACCAGAATGAGCTATGTCACAAGGCGGACAGGAGTACAGTTCACATACAAGATGCTTGACATATACCTGTAGATCATTGGAAGTATTGTTGAATCAACTCAGTACTAGAGTCACCCACATCCTCATCAATGTCTATGCCACCATCGTCAGCTACAGGTCTAGCTGCCACCTCCTCAATCTAGTAATGGTATGTGACGTCTCAGACTCAAATTGCGTAGCATGCAGCAGGCAACTACGATCTGGCAGACCTCCAGTGGTCTGTAGATCAGGGTACCTCCTGAGACGTGTAGACACCCAAATCTGGCCAGTGGTCCTCTCAATGTCACGCCTCATCCTGCTGTGGGCCTCATTGAAACGGTTTTCACCATCTGTTGTTGGATATCTCACTGCTGACAGCAGCCACTGAAGAGTAGGATAGCCAGAGTCACCTTTATGCACAAAGGTTAAACCTATTGTAATACCGGCAGAGACACAGGGAAGAATGTGGAGAGAGGTGTCAATACATTTGCACATATACTATTGGATACATACCAATGAGCCAGGCCCTCTCTCTCTGTAGTTGTGCCATAATAAGTGGGACATTGCTGTTCCTCAGGATGTAGGAGTCATGCAGAGATCCTGGAAACTTGGCCGTCACTTATGAGATGTACTGGTCAGCAAGACACATCACCTGGACATTGACAGAGTAAAAGCCCTTTCTGTTCCTGTACACTTGTTTATTGACCCTGGGAGAAACCAAAGCCACGTGGGTGCCATCTATGGCCCCTATCACATGGGGGGCATGTGCCACGGCATGGAAATCATATTTAACAGTTGGCAAATCTGAACTTTCGGGGAACCTGATGTAGCTGTCCATGTGTTTCAGTAAAGCACACAGTACATAGTTCAACACTCTACTGAACATAGGCTGTCACATCCCTGCTGCCAAGCCCACTGTCATCTGGAACAAACCTGAGGCAAGGGAGTGTAGCACAGATAAGACCTGTACTGTTGGAGGCATGGCATAGGGATTGCGGACCTGGCAAGAGATCGGGTTCCAACTGGGCACACAGTTCCATGATGGTCTGACGGTTCAGACTATATTATGTGTCTCTCTTCCAGAGCAGCAAGGTTGACTAGGGGCTGGTGCATGTCTCATTCTCATCATTGCACAGTATCTAGAACTAGGAGAGAGGAACAGCCACACGTTGATGTTGACAGTTCACATACCACCTAACACTATACATGTAGCTTGGTTACACACACATTTGGTTAGGCCGTCTACGAGGCGGAAATTTACTGCACATGTCGTGTCATAGTTATCAGTACACTCACTTGACTATCCATGAATGTCACATGTGTGAACCTTGCTATGATATGCGAACATGGTAAATCTATGCACGTCACTAAAGACGCATGATGCATGTATCATTCACCTACAATACACTAGCTACATGTAAAATGGCAGCAACCTGTTGTGAAAGCATAGGACAGATGGAAGTGACCTTATACCGCCACCATTAGTCGTCATGGCGGTAGTCGATCTCAACCGCCGTTCAACTCCTCATTGGATAACATTGTTGCCTATGGGAGACAGGGCCAATGATAGTCACCGCCGGTGGTAGCAGTCATGTACTTAGCGGCTGCGACCGCCATTTTGTGTTGCATAGCTCACTTGACTCCTGACACTAGTGCAATCAAGACCTCCACTGCGTGTGTTGCTGTGTTCTGCCTCTGGGAGCCATTATGCCACGTCCTGAAGGAAATAGGGCCCCTGTCTTCACCCTGGAAAAAGCTCGTGGAGGTCTTACCCCTGTATGGACAGTTGTATGGGGAACTAGAGCAGCAGGTGAGTCCAATGCTCCTGTCCTGCTGATGGTGATGTGTGTGGGGTTGAAAGGCGTGGAGACGATGCACATGGAGTGGATGTATGCAGATGACTAAGGAGTAGGTGCAGAAGTGTTATTAGGAAACTGCTGTTGGTGTGATGCCACACTACATGACTTTCTCAATCTGTCTGTGTCACCCATGCAGGTCAGCGCCTATAAGAAGAAGGGGATTTGGCGTGTCATCCCCAAGCAAGTGTGGACCCTGGGGGTCCATGCCCTGCGGAGCACCCACTGCAGAAAACGGTGGGAGGACCTGAGACGCTGGGTCCGGAAGACCCTTGAGGCCCAGCTGTGGACGAACTCCCAACAAAGAAGGGGTACCCGTCAGACCCTGACCCCACTAATGGCCCGCATTTTGGCTGTGGCCTACCCTGAGATGGATGGGTACTTGAGGGCAGCACAGCAGCCACAAGGGGGTAGGTACGGACTCAAACCTCCCTACTTGTAGCCATGTATGTGTTTGGGTAGGCTACTAGTTCGTAGATGTTGGGTAGATCATTGGCAGTTGCACATTAGCTATAGGTCACCCTAGCAGGAATTGTATGGGTTATGTGTGCCAGTAGCATCCAGACAGTGACTCATGATGGTAGGAAAATTGATTTTGGATATTGTCTCCTGACATTTGTCATCTTTTGGGTGACCAGCTCCTTCCATCAGTATCAGTATACCTGAGGTGTCAGGGCATTGCCATCACTAATAGTTTGCCACTATGACAGTGATAATTGATGTGATCTAAATCAGATGCCCCAGACTGCAGGTGTAGATGGCTGCAGGGGACAGTATGTTACTGGCCATATTGTTTATGGATTTGTTGGCATGCTACCTTGCCATGCAGGAATTGGTAAACTAAGGAGTACAGGATAGGTCTATGTTTACGACAATGGGTGTATGTCAAGTACTGTGCTACTGTGCATTGTATTACCCTTCATGTAGTCAAAAGCGCCAATATTACCACAATATTTGGATTTGAGTGCATAGCTCCTGTTTCCCCTCCGATTTCCCAAAGTTGAGCATATCGATGTATAGGCATGCAACGGCATGGCATACCAGCACTTGATTTTCCGTTGTCAGTGTGTGTGTGAATGATGTGCATGTCTTGACCCATTGCACCCTTTCTTTCTTTCCACCCTCCCTCCCTCTCCTCCTCTGTCTTTGTGTGCATCAGCATCATCAGGCAAAGGAGAAGGGGCACTGGTGAGTGGAGAAACAGCAGCCCACGGGTCCAAGGAAGCTGATACCAGCGGAGCAGAGGGGACCACTGGGACAGAGGGCGAGGGGAGTGCCACGGGAGAGACCAGATCTACAACATCCTCTCCAGATTCCTCCCCCAATGGATGCTCCCTGGCAGTGGCAGACCCATCTGCGACAAGCCCAGCTTCATCCTTGTCCGCCACCCCCCTTACCAGCACTGCCCTCCCTGTAGGTTCCCACCCAGTTGCCCATGCCTGCACACCCAGGAGGGTAGGCGTCTCCTTCGTCGCAGGTACCTCTGCCCCTGACACAGTCATCCCTGCTGCCCTCAATGAGGAGGCTATTGATCTCCTGAAGTCCATCCCTGTGGGACAGTGAACCATCGTGAATGCTGTCTAGGGTTTGGCATCACAGATGCAGCAGACCAATGCCTTCCTGGAAGGCATTCAAGGTGCTCTGACTGTCCTGCAGAGATCCTAAAAGGCTCTGGCCTCCTCGTTAATGACAGCAAGTGTCCCTTCATCTTCTGTCACCCCTCTAGCTACATGTGTCCAGTCCCACACCCCTCTCCCCACACCCATTCAGAGCACACAGTCAGACCAGCATTCATCCACCTCAACAAACACAGTTCGCAAAGACAAACACAGGCACCACAAATCCCACCAAAGCCATGCACACAGATGACAGACACATGCAGACACAACAACATCCACTTCCTACACAGTCTCCCCCTCCACCTCCTCCCTCACAGTCACTACACTGCTCACATCTGCTTTCACCACATCAATATTCACAGATCCATCCACAAGTCCCCTCATGCTCACTGTTACCACAGGCAGGCCTCCATATCCACACCATTTACCACATGTGCACTCAGCAGTACTACCAACATCCCCAAATGCAGGACTTTCCCCTTACCTGCAGGCATCACCCCCACAGATACTCACACATCCACCCTGTAATCTCCTTACATCTTCTCCCCCCTCCTCCCAGGATACTGAAACACCAGCACTCACTCACCCAACAGACACCCAGCACACACATGGCTTCCACCCACTCACCTGCACCCAGGGCACCTACCAAGACACACCTCTCAACCACTCCCTCTACTTCCACTCCCACCCGTTTTTCCCATGACTGCATTTGTGTCCCTAAAAAAAGATTTCTATACAACTTTGCCCTGTTCCCTCCCACTGACCCTGTCCCTGTTTCCCTCAAGCTCGTTCATACTCGTCCCAAACCCAGTCCTTCTACCCCCTACCCCTCCCACGGCCTCCCTGGCACTTCCCCTCCAGCTCCCCCAGCAAAGACTACCACCCCCCAAAAAAGCCAAGGGCTCTCCTCCAAAGGGCCATACGAAGGCCCCCTCCAAGTCAAAATCTGAGGACTGCCCCTCCCAAAGCAAAACCAAAAGGCCCTCCTCCCAAAGCCAAACCTAAGGACCCCCCTCTCAAACCCAACCAAAAGGACCCCCTCCCAAACCCAAACCTCCACCTCGGCGCCCCCATCACCTCTGAGGTGCCTGCATGCCCCATTGATGCCCCTGCCATGTGGAGGTAACTTTGCAGTCAGGAGTCAAGTTGGGGCCAGATACTCTGCCCAGTGTTTCTTGGGAAATGGACACTTTTGGACTTGCCAGTAGTCCTCTGTTTTACATAGTTGGTTACAATGACAGGACCTTTATTTTACTACATCTGAACCAGTCACCCTTGTCCTCCCTTTCCTTCCACATGTATGTGTTGTATATGTGCGATTTGGTGTGTGTCTTTTGTGTATGTGATGTGTTTGTGTGGCAGCATGAGTTGTGTGGGTGAGTTGTGCTGTGGACTTGTGATGTGTTTTGTAGTTGTTGTGTGGTATTGTGTGGCAGTGGTGTATGTGTGTTGTGATGCATCTGTGATGTACTTTGTGTGTTGGGTGGACATGGCATGTGATGTGACAGGTTGTTTGGTAGTATTATTGTTTCCATTGGTTGTCTGCTGTTGTTACGTGTTGCTTGTAGTATGTGTTTTCCTGTGGAGGTGGGCATAGCGCCTCTCTGCTAATGTGTTTGTGTGGTTACGAAGGTGTTGTGTGACTGGGTGGTGTTGAGTGTGAATGTGCCTGGCAGTGGCACTGGTGTGTGTGTATGGTATATATATGACACGTGTATGTTGGGCATGGTGTGTGTTGTTTGTATGAGTGTGTATGTAGATTTGTTTGTTTGTTGGTACAGGTGTATGTTTGCATGTGTGTATGGGTGTGGCTGGCCGTGCTGGGATTGTGTGTCATGTGGGTGTGTACTAATGGCCTTCCCTCCAGTGTGTGCTAGGTGTGTGTACTTACGGGTGTTGTCATTGTCACTGGTTCTGGAGTTGTATGGCCAGCAGGAGCAGTGGGAAGACTTCCAGTTCAGGTTCCATGGCTGCTGCGGAGGTGACTGTGTTCCTGAAGGTGAATATCTCCTTTTATGTTGCTCGTTTCTGCCAGGCTTTTCGTGCAGTGTGACCGCCCTGGAAATCGTGGTGGTGTGCTGGGTTGTAATATGGTCGGTGAGAACATGGTCTCTGCTGGCCTGGAGATACTTACCGTTGGCTGCAGTGGTCTGTCCACACTTGCAGTATTGGTGGTGTTTTGGCTGTGTTCTGTTGGGAACACCGCCATGGTCATAATCTGGCGGTCTTCTCCACCGGCCTGGTGGCCGTGAGAACTTCATCACCACCGTAGCGATCGTCTGACCACCAAACTCGTAATGAGGGCTTTAATGTATGGGGAGGTGAAAGCCTGCCGAAGTGTACCAAGTTGCTGCAGATGCTCAGGCTTGCTGTGGTCAAGAGAAATATTGAAAGGATCTAGGGGGCAGCAGATGCGCCGGGGGTTACCGCCTAGGTGAAAGAAATGGACAGGAGCATACAGGTGGAGAAACAAGTCTATAAAGGAAGGGGGTGCCCTAAAAATGGGAGAGGGTCTGGAATCCATGGCAATGCTAAAGGGATTTGAATGTCACACCATAAACAGCATAAGAAGAATCTATTGGGTGGGTGTAGCGGATTGAAGGGGTTTTGCTTTATGAAACACAAACTACAGGGTCAGATGCCATATTATTTAGTAGAGTTTTATTGATTTAGGGATCTTATAGGTAAAGTTTATACATTGTTTCAATTGTGCTCCAGGTTCTCTTTTCTCTAGTACATCTCTTGATTGCAGTACCAGTCTCCTTTGGGAAATTCAGTGTACCTCGGGATAGAAAAAAAAGAAATAATTCTGGTCTCTGGGATGTGAACTTACCATAATAGTCAGGGATATAAGAGAAGGGAGTGGGTGGCTGTGAGGGGGTTCACACTGGTGATACAAGGCTTGTGCATTCAGATGTGCCCAAGACATGCATAAGTGTCTGTGAGGGTGTTTTCTCCTTTATTTATAGGTGTGAGCCCTTTTTCTTTTCCCCTCCATTGTTACTCACTTCCTCTTTTCTCCTGTTTTCCCCAATTGGTGAATTCAGCCCAAAACTCACCCATACCTTGTGCAGTCACGTTCCTCCTGGAACGTGGCTGGGCTGTGGGCAATTAGAGTTCTGGATCTTTCCTTCTTTTCCCTTCTCCACTCCTTCTCCTTGCTCTGCTCTCTTTCTCTCTCAGCTCCGCTCCTTCTCCCAGCTCTGTTCCTTCTCCCTGCTCCACTCTCTCTCTGTTCCTTCTCTCTCCGCTCCGCTTCTTCTCCTGGTTCCGCTCTCTCTCTCTGCTCCGCTTTTTCTCCCTGCTCCTTCTCCTTGCTCTGCTCTCTCTCTGCTCTGCCCCTTCTCTCTCCGCTCCTTCTCCTGGTTCCGCTCACTTGCTCCTTCGCCCCACTCCACTCCTTCTCCTTGCTCTGCTCTCTCTCCACTCTGCTTTTTCTCTCTCTGCTTCGCTCCTTCTCCTGGTTCCGCTCTCTCTCCGCTCCACGCCTTCTCTCCCCGATTCGTTCCTTCTCCTGGTTCCACTCTCTCTCTGCTTCGCGCCTTCTCTCCCCACTCCTCTCCTTCTTCTGGTTCCACTCTCTCTCTGCTTCGCGCCTTCTCTACCCACTCCTCTCCTTTTTCTGGTTCCACTCTCTCTCTGCTCATCTCCTTCTATCCCTGCTCATCTCCTTCTCCTTGTTCCGCGCTCTCTCTGCTCCACTCCTTCTCTCCCCGCTCCTCTCCTTCTCCTGGTTCCGCTCTCTCTTCACTCATCGCCTTCTCTCCCCGCTCCGCTCCTTCTCCTGGTTCCGCTATCCCTCTGCTTCCGGGGTGTCCCCCCCCACGTCACGGGTGGTTGTTAAAGTAACGGGTGATGCAGGAAGTGCAAGGAACGCACTCGTCACGCCTTCCCAGTTACAGAGCTCCCCCTCCCGGGATGGCCGATCGGGCCATGACGGACCACAGGAGCGAGACAGGAAGTCAGCAGTAACCAGCTGTTTCCCCGTTTAATAGCTAATAATTCCTGCTCCATGATTAGATAGTTCCTTTCACGGGGTAACAATTTCCTACTGATGTAGACTACTAGATGCAACACATCATTTGCACCTGGTTGGAGCAGCACTGCACCCAATCCTTGGGTGGAAACATCGGTTTGAAGAATGAAGGGTTTAGAAAAGTCTGGGCACTGTAATACAGGATGGTTGCACAGGCTCAATTGTAAAGTATCAAAACTATCCTTCTGGAGATCAGTTAAACCTGGAATTTTATTGGGGCGCTTCCCTTGTAATAGATCGGTCAATGGGGTGGCCTTATCTGAGAAATGTGATATAAATCTTCTGTAATAGCCTACTAATCCCAAAAAGGACCCTATTTGTTTCTTGGTAGTGTGTACGGTATCTCTTGTATTGCTTGGATTTTGGCGATTTGTGGACAGATAGTACCTTGTCCGATTTCATAACCTAGATATTGAATGGAGGTATGTGCTAATTTATACTTGCTAAGATTTGCCGTGAGATTAGCCTCCCTAAAAGTTTGTAAGACCATGCGTAAATGTAACAGGTGGGTATCCCATGACGGGCTAAATATTACAATATCATCTAAATAGGAGCAGCATGTTGTTGGTGTGGTGCTAGAAGTTTATCCATAAGCCTTTGGAAGGTGGCAGGAGCCCCATGTAATCCAAACGGCATTACTTTGAATTGATAAAGACCTGAAGGAGTCGAAAAGGCAGTTTTACACCGGTCCCCTGGGGCAAGAGGTGTTAGCTAATACTCCTCAGTAAGGTCCAGAATGGACATATACTTTGCAGATCCTAGTTGATCTACCTTCTTGTCTACCCTAGGCATGGGATAAGCATCAAAGGTGGAAATAGCGTTGAGTTGACGAAAATCTATAAAGTACTGGATGCTATTGTCGGGTTTCGGTAACAATACAATGGTAGAACACCAGGGACTTGTAGAGGACTTTATAATGTCTAGATCTAGCATTTTCTTTACTTCTTCTTCTACGGCTTTTCTTATTGCTTCGGGAATACGATAGGGTTTTAGCCTAACGTACTTCTCTGGTTCACCATGGATAAAGTGTTGGGTAAGGATCGTTTTACCTGGTTGTGTGGAAAATACATCTTTATACTGATGGACAAGGGCCCTTATTTATTCCTTTTGCTGTTCAGAAAGGGCGCTGTCAAAATCAGGAACAGAAATTGTTTTGTTATCCTGTGAAGGTGGGATTTCTATGTGCAATGGCTGGGTGGTGGTAATCAGGGAAACTGGTTGAGATTCTTCTGCTTCTTTCAATTCTTTCAACAGATTAATATGGTTGACTTGTTCCAGTTTTTTCATGTGGGGCACTGCTATTCGGTAAGTGACAGGGGTAACTTTAGCAGTGATCTCAAAAGGCCACTGCCATTTGGTTAACATTTTATTATCAGAGGTCGGGAGTAAAAGAAGTACTTTACTTCCCACTTCTAGATTTCCTAATCAACTTTTTCTATCATAATAATGTTTTTAGGTTTGTTGACTGCTCTCCATTTGTTTATGTACGGTGTCCCATAATGTATGCAAAGTATCTTTTAGTTGTTGGGCGCATTCTAAAAGATCTCTTCCTTCTTCTTCCTCTTCCTCCTACTGTTCGGCTGCCATGTCCAATAGGTTTCGGGGCAACCTACCAAAGACAAGTTCAAAAGGACAATACCTGGTGGAGGACTGGACATGACTTTGAATAGCAAAGAGAACCAGGGGCAGTTTTTTGTCCCAGTCTCTACCAGTGTCCGTAATATTTTTCTTGAGTATAAACTTGATAGTGCAGTTATATCGTTCTACAAGGCCATCTGTTTGAGGATAAACTGAGGTTTTCAACTGAGTAATACCCAATAGGGTGAAGATTTGCATCATTAGTTTGGACATGAAGGGAGTTCTGTGATCTGTTAAAAATGCTTTGGGAAATCCAACTTCGGAAAATAATTCAATTGTTGCTTGGACCATGATTTTAGTGTGCATATTTCGTAAGGGTACCACCTCCGGGTATTTAGTGGCATAATCTACCAATACCAGAATATATCGATAATCTCTAGTGGATGGGATCAGTGGTCCTACTAAGTCCATCCCCACTCAGGTGAAAGGGATGTCAATAACTGGTAATGGAAATAAGGGGGCTTTAGGCACTTGTGTGGTGTTCGTAAGTTGACACCTGATACAAGTGGCACAATATTTTCTAACATCAGAAAAAACACCTGGCCAATAAAAATGTGATAACTGGTAGGACTTTTTCTTGGTTTTCTCTCGACCATAATGACCACCACCACATTGACCAAGGGCCAAGTGTAGAACTTGACCCCTAAAAGGACCAGGTACAAGCAACTGGGTTGTTTTTGTCTGGGGTTATGACATGTCTGTAAAGTAAACCCTTTTTCACGTGAAAGTAGATTCCTTTTTCTGTGAAAGTAGATTCAAACCTGTTCCTAGGCATGTTTAAGTGTAGGATCCTCTCTCTGACAGATACAGAAGCTCTTTGCAGGGGTAGTAGAGGATACTGTAGGGGAGAAGGAAACATTACAGGTATAATTTTTCTAACAATATTGTTTCTTATTCTTCCTTTTTTGGGTTTGGGTTAATCTTTGTCTTTCCTTACCTGGCTCTATCTCCTTCCTATAAAAAGGCCTCTCAGATAACCATTGTATTGATTTTTCTTCTGCTATGGCTTTTTCTAACAGGGATGTAAATTCGGGGTAATCCGTGCCCCATATTAGGTCCTGTATAAGGTTGGGCATTCCGCCCACTTGGAAAATTTCATTTATATACCTACATTCTAAAATGACAGGCGCCAGAGGGTAAGTACGGGTTTCCCCATGGACACGGGTTATGGCGAGTTTCTGATTGGGTAGCCATTGTTCAGGTTTTACTCTTTCTGCCTGGATCACAGACTGGCACATCTCAAATCAATTAAGGCCTGTATAGGTTGTCCATTGACCTTTATCTTCAGAAAGTGCTTCCTTGGGAATTCCTCAGTACATAGAATTCTCCCTCTCGAACATCCTATTTCCATAGGTTCTGGGCTATGACCATGTCAGGGACAATTTCTGGCGATATGTCCCCACTCCTCACAATTAAAACATTGAGGTTGAGTATTTGTATCTCTGCCTGGGGGTCGAGAAAACCTAGGTGTCTCAACTGGTTCTCTTATTGTGGCTTTCTCAGGTACGGATTTCCTCACCGGGGGTAAAACCCTTCTATGGCGGGATGTATATCCCTTAGGCTCCCTGTTCCTATGGTAGGCATTCACTAGGTCTATTGCTTCAGTATTTGGGACATTGGGATGTTGCTTTATCCAGTGTCTAGTGGGACTCAGTAAGGCCAATAAATACTGCTCCAGTAAAATTTTCTGGATTATTTCATCCTTCGTAGAGGCCTCAGGTTTTAACCATCGTAATCCCAAGTCCTGAATCTTGAAATATAAGGTTCTGGCATTGTCTTATGCCCTCCATTTTCTCATCAAAATTTAATTCTATAGTATTCAGTGTTATAGCCTAATCTTTCTAAAATTGTTTTTTTAATGTCTTCATATGGAGTAGTCCCTCCCGGGTTGGCGGCCTGACAAGCACTCTGTAATTCACCTCTTAATAATGGGGCAATATATTGTCCCCACCGTTCTCGTGACCAAGTGGCTGAAATGGCAACTCTCCCGAAGTTAGTAAAAAAGAAGTCTGGTTCTTTCCCAGGTATATATTTCTGTAAAACCGAACTAGGGACGTTAGCATGTACCTTGGCATTAGCTATCGTCTCTGTTAGCTTTTGTATGGCGGTTTCATGTACTAGTTGGTTGTTTGCTCTTATTGTAGCTTGACTTTCTAAAGCTGCCTGCAGATGCTCTCTCTCTTTTTCTGTGCTTTTCACTTGCTCCTCAAATATTATCTGAAAATGTCTTTGACCTTCAGCCAATTGACGTAACATGTCTCTTAGACTAGTGTTGGTTTCCATGTTCTTTCTGGGTGGGGATGGGTGCGCTGGCGTTTCTTAACATTTCCAAATCCTACTTCTGACACCACTGTAGTGGAATTGAATGAGTTTTGCTTTCTGAAACACGAACTATAGGGTCAGGTGCCATATGATTTAGTAGAGTTTTATTGATTTAGGGATCTTATAGGTAAAGTTTATACATCATTTCAATTGTGCTCCAGGTTCTCTTTTCACTAATACAGCTCTTTATTCCAGTACCAGTCTCCTTTGGAAAATTCAGTGTACCTCGGGATAGAAAAAAAAGAAAGAATTCTAGTTTCAGGGACGTTAATTTACTATAATGATCGGATAGGGATATAAGGGAAGGAAGTGGGTGGCGATGTGAGGGAGTTCACACTGGTGATACAAGGCTTGTGCATTCATGTGTGCCCAAGACACACATAAGTTTATGTGAGGTTGTTTTCTTCTTTATTTATAGGTTTGAGACCCTTTTCTTTTCCCCCTCCATTATTACCCAGTCCCTCTCTTCTCCCGTTTTCCACAATTGTGAATTCAGCCCAAAACTCACTCGTACCTTGTGCAGCCACGTTCCTGCTGGAAAGTGGCTGAGCTGTGGGCATGTAGAGTTTTGGCGTTTTCCTTCTTTTCCCTTCTCCTTTCCTTCGCCTCACTTTGCTCTCTCTCCGGTCCTTCTCCCCGCTCCACTCTTTCTCCTTGCCCCGCACTATCTCTGCTCTGCTCCTTCTCTCTCTGCTCTACTCCTTCTCCTGGTTTCACTCTGTCTCTCTCCGCTCCGCTCTTTGTCCCTGCTCCAAACCTTCTCCTTTCTCCGCCCTCTGACCGCTCCGCCCCTTCTCTCTCTGCTCTGCTCCTTCTCCTGGTTCCGCTCTCTCGCTGCGCTCCATGTCCGCGCTCCACTCCTTCTCGTTGCTCCGCTCTCTCTACTCCACTCCTTTTCTCCCCACTCCTTGCCTTCTCCTGGTTCCTCTCTCTCTCCGCTCCGCTCCTTCTCTACCTGTTCCTCTCCTTCCCCTGGTTCCTCTCTCTCTCCGCTATGCTCCTTCTCTCTCCGCTCCTTTCTTTCTCCTGGTTCTGCTTTCTCTACACTCCACGCTTTCTCTCCCCGCTCCGCTCCTTCTCCTGGTTCTGCTCTCCCTCTGCTTCTGGGGTGTGTCCCCGTACATCACGTGTGGTTGTTAAAGTAACAGGTGATGCCGGAAGTGCCGGGAATGCACTCGTCATTCATGGCATCCCCATTACAGCGGGCGAGTAGGAAGAGGGTGCGAAGGGGAATGAGAGAACAAGATCTGGTCAAACAAAGAGGACATGACATGTCAATTCTTGTTGAAGTCATGGCTGTCAACAGTTTATTTTTGAAAACCTAGCAAATACGTGTCGTAAAAAATCAAATATCACTCAGCAATAGGAACGGGACCAATCACTTGGACAGTAAGCCACATCTTACAGTGAATGTCTTCAGCAAATTTCAAAATTTGTTACAACAATCCAGTTGGCCCAAGAATAGTTCCAATGTCAGTCCAAGCCTGAGGGAGATTAGTACAACCATAAGCTGTGGGGAAAGGACAGCTACGCCATCAAGGGATTTTAAAAGTAAACTGACTTAACACAACTTGAAAATCAACCCTCGAAATTCCCTAAAAAGAAGAACAAAGAAACTCATTATCAAGAAATACAACTAGGACTTCTTAGTGCATCAATCACTACAATAGAGAAAGAAGAAACATGCTGCAACCTTTATGCACTGATAATACTAAAAAAGAACCTTCCCCCCAGTGATAAGGAGGGGGGCTTGTGTAACATAATCAATCCAGATTCAAACCCAGGCACTGAAACCAATCACAAAAACAAAAACAGAAATAGAGTAAACTCCAGGCAATAAATTATCCCCCCGCAAAGGCTATTATGCCAAAACAACTAGCTCTGGGTACCATGAGAATAATCCACCTAGATGAAGAGAACTCATTCTCATTCAATTAAACTTGAATGGAGAATGACAAAGCTAATCCAAGCTCAAAAATGGCAAACACACATGTGGTTCCCAAATATTCAATTATGGTTAAGAACATTTCCTTCTGTTCTGTAATGTGTTTGCCATCTTATGCCAGAGTAGGTAAACTCAATATAAAAAATAGGGGAACCCTAGCATGGTTATTTGTGGTGATTCCCTAGTTATCAAAAATTAAATCAAGTGATATTGAATGTGTGGCTTTCATAGAGACTAATAGGAAAGCTGGTATTAAGTGTAAAGAAAGGACTAAAATAGGTTGCCATGAAATTAAAACTTGAAATATTTTAAAACAACAATGTAGGATATCCAGTACAGTGAAAAAACCTTACGTATAAGCAGTGAGAAACCCTTGTAACATGAAGAGTGAAAATCCAAGTGTCTTGAAAAGCATATGAGGTGCCCAGCAAACACCTAAAGAGTTAGGGAATATGTCAATCACTTGAAGACTGGTAAACAAATATATGACTGGATAGCAGTCAATAAAATGGGAGATCAGAAACCGGAATCAGTAGGGTGTGGCTTGGCACCGTTACGAGATGGCCAACATCCTGTGAGCTCCACAGCAGTCGCAGGTAATGGACGAACTGGATGCCATGTGTGGAGTGAGTTTCACAGTGCAATATGCAGGAAATGACGAGGCAATTACTGAAGACCCTCCAGGTGGGTTGCAGAGAGACTTTTCTGCACATTTGAGGAACTTTCATTTCTGGGATTTCAGCAGGCGCTGAGGAGACAACTGTACCTGCCATTTTGTTTGTGACTTTCCTCAGAAATGCTTGTTTCTATATGGCCAATGATGCAATCCTTTAAATATTTTCTATGTCCTCTTTGTAGTGTTTTGCGGCAATAGTTGGTGCTTTTTCAAGGAGAAATATGTAATAGAAGGTCTACCTATTCATAAATACTGCCCTTTGCCAGTTTTACTCTATGAATCCAGTGTAATACTTATGGGCAGGTCCAAATATCTGGCAATGGAATACAGATTAACAACATTTTAAACAGATTTCGCTGACTAATTGATTTTCTGTACTATCAGACAACGAGAATATAGGGGAGACTTGTCAAGACTCTGCCTCATCTACACCTACTTTTTCAAAAGCTCTACCATCCTCCAATAATAAACTATCCACTAAACGTCCTATAATATCCTCTACCTCCACTAATAGGAGAGCCCAGACAGACCCTCCGTCATCTATGAAGACTGCCGCTGCAATTTCCATGGAGCTACTTCTTGAGGAAATTAGGATGCTCAAGCCACATAAGCAGGAATCTAATAAACAATTAGAAATACTAGATGATAAATGGCCACATTTGGAAGATAGAGCACTCAAGTGGAAAGGAGAATTGAGGTGCTTGAAGGCTCTGCTCTAACAGTTAAAGTGTTGCAATCTGACGTGGCATATTTAAAGAAATGTGCTGAGAACATAGAAAACTGCAGTAGAATAAATAATTTATGTATTTATGGCCTGCTTAAAGGAATTCAAGACTCAGATCCCCCATCCTCCCTTCAATCAATTTTACCCAAAGTTCTGGATCTACCTTCGTCACCTCTTATGAACATACAAAAGGCTCAAAGACTTTGCCCCTCATTACAACCCTGGTGGTCGGTGATAAAGGGGCGTTAATACTGCCAACAGGCTGGCGGTAACTACCGCCAAATTATGACCATGGCGGTGAGAACTCAGATAGACAGCCACTTTACCACACCGACCACCAGGGCGGATACAACAGCCACCACAGCGGTAGCCGCCTACAGCCAGGTGGAAGTCAATGTTCCGCCCACAATATTAAGACCCTGGAAACCGCCACCTTTTCCGGGGTGCTACCAACTACATCAAAAGCCTAGTGGAAACAGAGATCAGAAGGGAAAGGACTCACCATTGGTGACACAGGGAACAACCACGCCACCATGGAACCTGAACTTCAAATATTCCAAATGATTTTCTACGTCCTGCTCCACCACAAACATCAATGGCGGCGAAGATGACCACGGTGAGTACAGCCGACTAGCACACAGGGGAGGGAGGGAGGAAAAAGAGAGTAACACCCCCCCCCCACCCACAACACCATAAACACAATCAGCTGCAGTAATAAAACATAACACAGCAGAAATATGAAAATGCAATGTAATGGTATATACATATGTACAGTTCAAGGGACACTGCCCAGTCCATATTGTGCGTGGACCACAGGACCACACGCCAAAGTCCAAGGCCCCACTTGTCACTTGCACCAACATGGAGAGAACACTGCAGGGGCATCAGTTGGAAAATATGCAGCCACGTCAGTGGGACAGGGAACGGGGGGCACCTTAGCCGGCACATGGAACAAGACCACTGGTTCTGAAGGGGACAACATGCCCTGTGCTTGGTCCTGGGGAGTGGAAGGCCACAGTCTATCAAGTGGGTGACTTGCCCACATGCTCTGGAGGGAGCAACATGCCCTGTGCTTGGTCCTGGGGAGTGCAAGGCCACAGTCTCTTAGGTGGGTATCTTCCCTACTGGTTCTGGAGGGGGCATCGTGCCCTGTGCTTCTGATCCTGGGAAGGCTGGGGTCGGTGGGTGTGTTCCCCACTGGTTCTGGAGGGGGCATTGTGCCCTGTGCTTCTGATCCTGGGAGGCTGGGTTTGGTGGGTGTCTTCCCTACTGGTTCTGGAGGAGGAATCGTGCCCTGTGCTCTTCATCGTGGGGAGTGCAAGGTCACAGTCTCTCAGCTGGGTGTCATACCCACTGGATTTTCAGGGGGCAGGCCGCACAGCAGCTCATGGAGGCAGGACTACATACCATCCGCCGGGGGTGAAGGCTGCTCAGTGGTGGTGTTGCTGCTACTGCAGCTGCTGTTGGGGGGAGGCTCCAGCCCATCCCCTGCAGCCTCAGATGGCTGCCCACTGGTGGTGGTGCTGCTGCTGCTTGGGGGGGGACAGGCTCCAGCCCATCTCCTGCAGCCTCGGATGGCTGCTAACTGGTGGTGGTGGTGCTGCTGCTGCTGGTGGTGGGGGAAGCTCCATGCACCAGGCTCCTTCTCCTTCCTGCCTGCTGGTGCTGGCTCCTTGCCTTTCCTGGCAGCAGCTGGGGATGGTTCTTTGCCCTTCCTGGCAGCAGCTGGGGAAGGCACCTTGCCCTTCTGGGCAGCAGCTGGTAATGGCTCCTTGCCCTTCCTGGCAGCAGCTGGGGGTGGCTCCTTCCCCTTCCGGGCAGCAGCTGGGGCAGGCACCCTTTCCTTGAGGCTGCCTGATGCCCTGGATCCTTTACAACCACGAGTGGGTGTGGGGACTTCTGGGCCCGTGGACTGGGTGGCTGAGGTGCTTGCCTGGGTTTTTGCCACCCTGGCCAGATGTGAAGGACGGGGGGGAAGGGGAGGAAAGAGGTCAATGGCGGAGAGGAAAACGTCTTAGGGACTTTGGGGCGGGAGGAGGGAGAAGGTTTGGGAGTGGAGGAAGAACGAGTGGTTGTAGGAGGTGTCTGTCTGCTGTGTTTGGGTGCAGGTGCATGGGATGGATGCTGTTGTGAGGTGGATGGCTGTTGGGTGTCTGAGTGCCTGCATTTGTGTACCTTGGGAGTAGGGGTGACAGACACAATGGGAGAGGACACAGGAGACGTGTGCATGGCTGTTGTGGAGGTGTCTGCCTGTGAGGTGTGTGCTCTGCTAGGTGTGGTGGTGATGCTGGTAGTGGATGAGGATGTAGTGCATGCAGGTGTAAGTGTAGACGCAACTGGGAGGGAGGTGGAGGAGGAGGAGGAGGAGGAGGGGGACACAGTAGAAATAGTAGTTGTTGGTATGTCTGCATCTGGATGGTGTTTGTGTGAGTGCCTGTGGGATGAAGTGTGGTGCTTGTGTTTCACTGTGTCACTCTTGTCTGTTGTCTTGTGTGCATGCTCAGCTGCCTGTTTGCTTGGGATAGTTTAGGATTGAGGGGAATGGGATTGGGAAGAGGAATTTGGAGGTGGGAGGCTTGAAACAGGGACAATGGCTGCCATCAGAGAGGAGGCCAGAGCCTGGATTGATCTCTGTTGGGCTTCCAAGCCAGTGTGAATGCCCTCCAAGAATGCTTTAGTCTGTTGAATCTGGGCTGCCAGCCCCTGGATGGCATTCACAATGGTTGACTTCCCTACAGCGATGGATCGCAGGAGGTCAGAGCAGCAGGGCTAACTGGAGCAGGGCCTGAGGTGCCTGGGGCGAAGGAGATACCCACCCTCCTGGGTGAGCGGGCACGGCCAACTCAATGAGGGGCTGCTGGGAGGGCGGTGCTGGTATGGGGGTGGTGGCTGTACCTGTAGCTGGGGTGCTGAGGTGTCTGCCACCACCAGGGAGCTTCCATCGGAGGAGGTATCTGTGTCCGAACTGTCCCCTCATGTCTCCGCCGTGGTGCTCCCCTAGCCCTCCATCCCACTGGTGCCCTCAGCATCGGTGGACTTTGCCTCCTGGGTCCTGTGGGATGCAGCTCCCTCTGTCGCCAGTACCTCTGCTCCTCTGCCAGATGATGCTAATGTACATAAGGACAGGGTGACAAAACAAAAATGGGGGGGGGGAGAGACAAAGAATAGACTTGGTCAGTGGCTGCACCAACACCACTGTTGGCATGCACACCACCCTCACACCCAGGGAACAGCCCTACACACTATGCAATGCACTACCTGTGATAATGCTAGCCACCAAGGCACAGGAAGGGGCACATACCACCAAATGCAGCACACCTGGGACACACACAGCCCTGACCAGTTGTGGATGCCTACGAGCTAGGTAGCAGGATTATCACTTCAGAACCCTGCACAACATGGGACCTACTCTGCAATGTCAGGCCTGGCCTAGGGGCACCCACTGACACACATCCCCCACCCGGGTACCACCCTACCAGGCGTAAGTTGTAATGATGGGCATTGTACTCACGCCCTTGTGGCTGCTGTGATGCCCTCAAGCGCCCATCCAGCTCCGGATAGGCCACCACCAGTATGCGGGCCATCAGGGGGGTCAGGGTTCGACGGGCACCCCTTCCTCGTTGGGAGGCCATCCTCAGCTGGGCCTCCACCGTCTTCCGTGCCCAGCGTCTCAGGTCCTCCCATCATTTCTGACAGTGGGTTCTCTAACTGCCTTACACTCCTAGGGTCCGCACGTCCTTGGCGATGGCACGCCATATACCCTTCTTTTGAAGGGCACTGACCTGCAGAGAAATACACACAGGAAATTATATCAGTCAGACCGCCCTGCCTGTTACACTTATGGCCCACCATACCCCTTCTCATCGCCATTTACACACATATGGCCCAGCACACAAGCTGTATGCCGCCCAGGGGACATCCACCCACCCCACTACACGAGGCCTTCACACACAACTTCATGCATTCATGCCACATGCATCATGCTCACAGTGTACTCACCTGTTTTTCCGGAGGCCCATACAGCAATCCTTATTGGGGTAGGACCCCATCCACCAGTCGCTCCAACTCTGCTGAGGGGAAGGCAGTGGCCCTTTCTCCGTCACACGAGCCATGGTAGGTTCCAGACACAGGTCACAGCAGCACATGTAGTGTAGGTCCTCTCCTATGGAAGGTCAGGTAGCAAGTGAGTGATCAGATAGAAAATGGCAGTCACGTCCGCGGCGGTGCATACCGTCACTGCCGGCGTACATCACCATTGGCCACTGTACCCCATAGGGCCCAATGTTAACCAATGAGGAGTTGCACTGTGGTTTCCGACCGCCTACCGCAACGGCGCACGTCAGCGGAATTACCTCACTTCCACCTGTCCCTCCACACAGGACAGGCGGACGACATTTCAGGGGGAGGGGGGCAGGCCCTGGATAATAATTGTGTCACAGTTAATAATTGGACATACAGGACAAATACCACTTACCCATTACAAATTAACATCATGCATTGTACTGTTGTGGCTCCGATGTTCAGTTTGTGACCAGCTCCTAACTCTTGTGTCCCTTAGACTGCTACCATTGTGGATGAATAGGAGATGGAGACACCCCGTGTACAGACCCCTGGTGGATTTGGCAACAATGGAGGACAGGCACATTATCCTCACCTATAGACTGGACAGGGCCACAATCACAGAGCTGTGTGCCCAACGAGAGCCTGACCTGAAATCTGCTATCCGTCACCCCACTGGGATCTCGCCTCTTGTGCAAGTCCTATCTGTGCGGCTGTTGAGGTATTCGGGGCTCATGTAGTGTAGTGCTTTGTGTGCGTGGGTGAGGAGCCTGAAGGTGATCCTCTTGTTGATGGGGAGCCAGTGCAGGTGTTTCAGGTGGGCGGATATGTGGCTGTGGCGGGGAATGTTGAGGATGAGGCGTGCGGAGGCGTTCTGTATGCGTTGTAGTCGTTTCTGAAGCTTGGCGGTGGCTCCTGCGTATAGGGTGTTTCCGTAGTCCAGTCGGCTTGTGACGAGGGCATGGGTAACCGTCTTTCTGGTTTCGGCGGAGATCCATCGGAAGATCTTCCAGAGCATGCGTAGGGTGTTGAAGCATGATGACGAGACGGCGTTGACTTGCTTGGTCATCGTGAGGAGGGAGTCCAGGATGAACCCGAGGTTGCGTGCGTGATCCGAGGGGGTTGGTGCGGTGCCCAGCGCCGTGGGCCACCAGGAGTCGTCCCAGGTGGATGGGGATTGTCCGAGGATGAGGACCTCTGTCTTGTCTGAGTTCATTTTTAGGCGGCTGAGCTTCATCCATTCCGTGACATCTTTCATTCCTTCCTGTAGGTTGGTTTTGGCGGTGGTTGGATCTTTGGTGAGGGAGAGTATCAGCTGGGTGTCGTCGGCGTAGGAGATGATGTTGATGTTGTGTTTGCGTGCGATGGCGGCGAGGGGGCCCATGTAGATATTGAAGAGGGTTGGGCTGAGCGAGGATCCTTGGGGTATGCCGCAGATGATCTCGGTGGGTTCTGAGCGGAACGGAGGGAGGTGCACTCTCTGGGTTCTGTCAGAGAGGAACAAGATGACCCAGTCCAAGGCCTTTCCTAGGATTTCAGTGGTGCTGAGGCAGATTATTAGGGTGCGATGGCACACGGTATCGAAGGCTGCCGAGAGGTCCAGGAGGATGAGGGCGGTTGTTTCTCCGTTGTCCATCAGGGTCCTGATGTCATCGGTGACTGCGATGAGGGCGGTTTCTGTGCTGTGGTTGGCTCGAAATCCAGATTGGGATGGGTCGAGCGAGTTGTTAGCCTCGAGGAAAGCGGTCAGCTGCTTATTGACGGTCTTCTTGATGACCTTGGCCGGGAAGGGAAGAAGAGAGATGGGGAGGAAGTTCTTCAGGTCATTGGGGTCTGCTGTGGGTTTTTTCAGGAGGGCGTTGATTTCTGCGTGTATCCAGCTCTCGGGGAAGGTGGCTGATGCGAACGAGCTGTTGATGATGTTCCGGAGATGGGGTGCGATGATGGTGTCGGCTTTGTTGAAGATGTGATGGGGCAAAGGTCCGAGGGGGAGCCGGAGTGGATGGTGTTCATGATGCTTCTGGTCTCTTCTGAGCTGATAGGGGTCCAGGAGCTAAAGGGTAGTGGTGGGGGCTGCTGGTTCGGTGGTAGGAGGCGGGGTCTGGGGTCCGAAGATGTCGTGTAGATCTGCGATCTTTCGGTGGAAGAACGCGGCGAGGGAGTTGCAGAGTTCTTGTGACGGTGTGATGTCGTTGGAGCTGGCGCTGGGGTTGGAGAGCTCTTTGACGATGTTGAAGAGTTCCTTGCTGTTGTGGGTATTGTTGTCTAGTCACTCTTTGAATGATGTCCTTTTGGTGGAGCGGATCAGCTGGAGGTGTTCACGGGTGGCGATCTTGAGAGCCGTCATGTTTTCTGTGGTTCGTTCGTTGCGCCAGGTTTTTTCGAGGGTTCGTCAGGATTTCTTAGATTCTTTGAGGGCATCCGTGAACCATGGGGTTTTCCTGTTGCTGGTCCCGTCTGGGGGGTTCTTAAGTGGTGCAAGGTTGTCAGCACAGTTGGTGATCCACTGTGTGAGGCTGTGGGCTGCGTTGTTGACGTCAGTGATGTTGGCTGGTGGGTTCTGGTTCAGTGTTGAGAGGAGCTGGTCTGTGGTGATTTTGCTCCAGCATCTGCGGGGGATTTGTTGTGTGCGATGGTGGTGAGTCTCCCGTTTGAAGGTGAAGTGGACGCATCTGTGGTCGATCCAGTGTAGTCCGGAGGAGTGGCTGAAGGAGACGTGGTTGCTGGCGGAGAAGATGGGGTCGAGTGTGTGGCCAGCGATGTGGGTGGGGGTGCTCACCAGTTGCTTGAGTCCGAGGTTGTCGAGATTGTCGAGCAGGGTGGTGGTGTTGTTGTCGTTGTTTTTCTCCAGGTGGAAGTTCAGGTCCCCAGGGAGGATGTATTCTGGTGAGGCTAGGGCGTGCGGGCTGATGAAGTCTGCGATGGTTTCGCTGAATTGCGCGCGTGGGCCCGGGGGTCTGTAGATGAGTGTTCCTCTGAGGGTGGTTTTGGGGTCGGTGTGAATCTGGAAGGGTACGTGTTCGGCGGCGAGGGGTGTGTCTTCGGTGGTGGTCGTGATGTTGATGGTGTTCCTGTAGATGATGGCGATTCCTCCTACGGTTTGGTTGACACGGTCCTTCCGGGCGATCTTGTAGCCATTGGGGATGGCTATGGCGATGTCTGGGGCCGAGGAAGCGTTCATCCAGGTTACTGTGATGAAGGCGACGTCTGGTGCTGTTGTTTCCAGGAGGTCCCATAGTTCGATGCCGTGCTTGTGGACGGAGCGTGTGTTGAGGAGGATGCACTTGAGGTGGTTTTTGTTGTTGCGAGGGCCTGTGGGTGGTCTCCAGGTTCGGAGGCATGTGTATTTGCAGGCTTGACAGGTGAAGGGTCCATAGGTTCGCTTTGGGCTGGCTTGGTGGCAGGTGGATGTTCGTCCGGTGTTGAGGGCGTTTAGGGAGGCGGAGTTGTATCTCAGTCGGGTGCTTTGTGTGCAGTGGGGGCCAGGGGTTCTGGCGCTGGGCACGGTCCAGGCGCAGACGGGCTTGCCTTTGGTGCGCCAGCTGCTCGCGGCCGCCATAAGAGGGGAGGAGGGGAGGATGGGTCGGCTGGGAGGCGGGAGGCGGGAGGGTAGGTCAACAAATGGGAGTAGGGGGGCGGGGCCGTGCGGGAGGCAGCGGCGGGAAACTGAAAGGGCTGAGAGGACTAGAGAAGGGGACTGAGAGGACAAAGCAGGTGGAGCAGGGGGCGGGGCCGCACGGGAAGCAGTGGCGGGAAACTGAAAGGGGCTGAGAGGACTAGAGAAGGGGGCTGAGAGGACTAAGCAGGCGGAGCAGGGGGGCGGGCCGCGCGGGAGGCAGCGGCGGGAAACTGAAAGGGGCTGAGAGGACTAGAGAAAGGGGCTGAGAGGACTGAGCAGGCGTAGCTGCAGCGGTGGGGAAGCGACCTACCCAAGGGTCAAACACATGTTTGACCCAAGGGTTGGTTAAACACATATGCAGCTACATTGTATTCCCCCAGGTGGAGGATTTGGCCACAGTGAAGGCAGACTTCTATGCAATGGGACATATCCCCAAAATAATTGGGGCAATTGATGGAACACATATTGCATTTGTCTCCCCCCCCAGGTAAAATGGACAGGTGTTCAGAAATCAAAAGAGTTTTCACTCCATGAATGTGCAGATGGTGTGCTTGGCGGACCAGTACATCTCCCATGTCAATACTAAGTATCCAGGGTCGGTGCACGATGCCTTTATCCTGAGGAATAGCAGCATCCCAAATGTGATGGGCCAACTACAGAGGCACCGTGTGTGGCTAGTAGGTGAGCCCTGGTTCCCACCCAGTAGATATTGGTGTATGGGTATGTTGTGGGCCATATAGGATAGTGTGTGGCTAAATGTTGTCCCTCTATATATGCAGGTGACTCAGGTTACCCCAATCTATCATGGCTACTGACCCTTGTGAGGAATGCCAGGACAAGGGCAGAAGAATGTTACAATGAGGCACATGGGCGAACAAGAAGGATAATCGAACGGACCTTTGGCCTCCTGAAGGCCAGGTTCAGTTACCTCCATCTGACTGGGGGATCCCTGTGCTACTCACCAAAGACGGTTTGCCAGATAATCGTGGAATGCTGCATGTTGCACAGCCTTGCCTTGAGATGCCATGTGCCTTTTCTGAAGGAAGAGGAAGCTGGAGATGGCCGTGTGGCAGCAATGGACCCTGTGGACAGTGAGGATGAGGAGATAGAGGATGAGGATGAGGACAACAGAACAGCAGTGATTCGACAATACTTCCAATGACACACAGGTAAGACAGTGTTACTTCACATTTCGTTGTCATTATTTAGATTATCTTTGGCACTGGCATGCTGTTATTTCCCACTTCTATGCCCACTCACTGTACCCTTTGGCACCTCATTTTACAGATGTTGGTGCCCCACTGTTGCTCCTGGTGTGATCACTGCAGCCAACTACAGGTCTTTCGTATTTGAACATTACTGTACATTTGAATTGCAATGTTTGAACCTGGTTAAACAAATACATACTTAAATAAGTTTGACATACTCCATACTTGTATTTTTTCAAAGGGTGTTTATTTAAGTGCTAGAAAGTAGAGGGGCAAGTGCATTGGAATGGGGTGATGATGGAGGAAAGTCCAGGGTATTGTTCCAGTCTATTTGTATCACAGGTGCATTGTCCAAGAGGACATAGGAAGGGGAGCAATGGCAGTTCAGGGTGGACAGGGTGACATGGTGGGACACAAGGGTGACAATCAGGAGTGTCTAATTTCCTGGCAGGGCTCTTGGCAATAGTCTCTGGCTTCTGCCTCGATTGCAGGTAACGTTTACGGGGTAGTTCACCTTCTGCAGGGGGGGGATGCTGGTGGCTATTTGTCCTGTGGCGGGGCCTCCTGTCCACTAGCAGCAGCGGAGGTGGAAGGCAGTTCAGATATCTGGCTAGTGGCAGGGGCCCGTTGTTGTGACACTGCCTCCCTCATAATGTTGACCATGTCTGCCAGCACCCCTGCTATGGAGACCAGGGTGGGGTTGATGGCCTGCAAGTCCTCACTGATCCCCTGGTATGGTCCCTTCTGCAGCCACCTGTTCTCCTGCACGTTGTCCAGGAACTGGCCCAGCATATCCTGGGAATGTTAGTATGCTCCCAGGATCTCTGCAAGTGCCTCCTGGAGAGTCGGTTCCCTGGGTCTGTCCTCCCCCTAGTGCACAGCACTCCTCTCAGTTTCCCTGTTGTCCTGTGCCTCTGTCCCCTGAACCGTGTGCCCACTGCCAATGACCCCAGGTCCCCGATTGTCTTGGATATGAGGTGTGCCCTGGGGTCCCTGTAGTGGTGGACACACTGCTGATTGATATGTCCTGGGGACAGAGGTAAGGGTACCCTGGGTGGGTGCTGTGGTAGTGTTTTCAGATGGGGGAGGCTCTGTGGTTGTCTGTGATTGTGCCTGGGTAACCAACTGTCCAGAGGTCCCTGATGGGCCAGGTTGGTCATCCAGAACCAGGAGACCAGAGTTGCTGTCATCACTGTGGTCCTCTTCAGTTGGGGGGCTTGATATTCCTGGCACCTCTTCACCGCTTACATTGGCTGGGATATCTGTGGGGATGTAAATTCAGTGTTATTGTTTCTGTGAGTGACATATAGTGCATCAGTGGGTTGCCCTTGTTAACGTGTCCTTTTATGTCAATTTATATACATTAGGACTCGTTTTAGGCCAATGAATCTTTTGATCCAGTCGTGAGACACCGTAGGACGAGATAACTGATCAATATGTCAAGCAATATATCAATGATGTCACCAATATTTATCACCACAATACCCTTTACTTTGGATAAAGACATAGATCAAACTGTCGACACAACCATGATCTTTCAGACATGAATAACCACACCTCTTGATAGAATTTTATGAATTTTATTCCCTATTGATTACAATCTACTAGCAGAAGTGTCCATCTCAGAACCAAGAAGCATAAGAGCATAGTCACAACATGGCAACTGTGATAAGATTTCATTAATGCGAGAATCACAAACATAAGAACATAACACAGTGTAAACATAGATCAGAATACAAAGAATTTTACGTAAGTCTCAGTTCAGCATAGCGCAACGTCAGTCTTTGTCTATTTGTGTCAGTCAGAATGACCACCTATCCTAATCACTAATTAGCATCAGCATGTTGGGCTTCATGCAAAATAATTTAGAACACCAATTTAGAAAACATCTAACTATGGCCTCTATTCAAAAATACAGTGGTTGGTACCTAGAAACGAAAAGCAATCAGACAAATTACAATAGCATTGTCATAATTACCCTCCAAGGATTAAGTCAGCACACAGGATCAGACTTCGTCTTCAAGACATCAGTCGAATCGCCATCAGTTTAACTTCATCTAGAGGACAAGGGACACTTCCCTCATAAGGTGGAGAAGCAAAAAAAGGGCAGTCTATGGGTGAGGATAGTTTATTAAGTCTCAAAGTCACCAAACAAAGTGACAAAGTTTCTGGATAAAATCGACAGCATTCCCTACCTCGTTCTTCTGTCCCTTCTGTCATGAGTTTTTGTCGCTTTTCGTAATACCTTCCCCCAAAATTCTATTGGATATCCACTATACCCCACTATCTTTAACCTATCAAATTATACATTAGGTAATCCCAATTGTCACCCCACGATAATTTATAACACTTTGATTGGTCTTCATAATTGACGTCTTCATAGGTGGCACATCCGGGGTTACTTCACCGTTTTGGCACGTTTCTCGGGTCATAAGTTCCTTTATCCATGGTCAAATGTCCCTGTACATTCTTTCATTTACTTTTGTTTCGAATTTGTATATAAAGTTATACCAAAGCAGCAAGCATGCGGATGGGAACAGAATCACAAAAGATACATGAATCTACCGAGTTGGAAGAAAAGAACATTTTGCAGGGTCATGGCCCTTTACAAGTCAGCACACTGAAAAACAGAGAAAAATGCTTTAATATGAGAGCTAGGCAGCCGAGTCTACAACTTACGCTAACTTATGGCCTAAGAGATTTTCTATACAATGCAATATCATATATGTTAATATTAACCATAGCATGAACAGTTTTACTTATCATTGTTAGCTTCACGTATATAATTGTGACCACACACATTATAGTCGAATTTTCAGATGCATATTTAAGCATTACTCTAATTATTATCATTTTCTATGCAGCATTATTAATCTTTTGATATAAGTATTTCACGTGTAGCATATGTAATATTTAAACTACGCTCTCTCAGTCCCTCCTCTGATGACGCTCGTCATCACACAAACCTTTCCCTTTGTCCTTTCACTTTTTAATTTTTCACCTTGCGCATAATACACATTTCAACATCTTGCCCTTTATGTGAACTTTCCCAGATTTCATTGAACATTTTCTCTCTTTCACTTTCTTCGTTTCTCCTGGTTCTTTTAATCCAATTTCTCTTTATTTTGTCATTAATTTTGAATGCCCCCCATAATCCTAATAGACAGACCAAAACAATTATTAGACCCATCAATACTTTTGCAAGTACCCCATTCCAAATGCTGGTAAACCAACTCCTAACTCTGGCAATTCCCTTTCCAAATTTCTCCCAAACACCAAGTTCTTTCAAATCCTTCAAATCTATACTATCTCTAGTAAGGTTAGTAAGCATACTTCTAATCTTTTTACTGTTATCCGGAATGGTTGAGCAACAATGACGCTCGTTGAGCATCTTGCAGACCCCTCCACCCTTAGCTAAAAGAATGTCTAAGGCAAGCCGATTTTGAAGAGTCATAGCTCTTTCTGCAGCAAGTTCAGTGTCCATCAGGAATATAGCCCCTGTGAAATTTGCCAGCATGTTATCCACTATAGTAGACAACTTTTGAATCTTCATAGAATTCAAGATAACCCCTACTGAAGGGATTATAGCTCCGAATATATCACCAATGACAGCCGCCACTGATTCTCGTTTTTGTCTAGGATGTTGTAATTCAGACGTTTTAGGTATCTGTTTTAAGTCATCAATCTGGTAAATCTTTGGGAATACTATTCCCAAATAACACGTCCCATACCATCCCTTAGGGAGACGGTAATAAGCATTAAGCCCACAGATGTAATAGATCCCAGGGATCGCTGGATCCTGTCCATTCAGCATAAAGGTCCATTTACTCTGAAACAAAAAACACATGCCTGCACTCACTCGTTCCCACAAACAGGTTATCCTGCTCAGATTTCGGCCTATATATACAAAGCCTACCTACATGTAATGCATCTATAGCTGATTTTCCTTGTGTCTTGATTGCAGTGTAAGCATAATCATTTGCGTATGTGCGTTTTTCTAACCCTTTTTCTAATCTTTCTTTCAATGCTTTGCGTCTACCATCAGTGTGATCTAAAAAGCTTTTCTCAACAGGTGATAATAAGCAAGTCAAATTATTGCGATGTGCATAAGCAGTTCCGAATGTAAGCGTCGGCTCAAAGAATCCCCTAACTATTTTTATATCATGTTCCTTAGCTAACTTGTTTAAAAATTCAATCACAGGTACAAAAGAAAACACAACATCCAAGTTTGAATAAAAGTATTGCACATGCTCTTGATTATAGAATCTTGTTAGTAGCAAGCTGCAACTAATCCCGTAAGTAAGAGGGAGGCTATGGTATGTAACTCCCTCCTGCACAGATGAAGGAATCGTAGTGCATACATAACAATCTTTCGCATCCATGGTTTCCACATACTCATTTAGTAAGCGATAAAAGACATTAGTAGAAAGTTACCCTTTTGCATTAGTACCCTCATGCATGTGTCTTGCATCCTGCTCAAATCTTTCCCACGGTGTTAGTGTGGTAGTTTCAGGTTTTGAAGTAGCATTAATAGTTTCTTTCTCTATCCATGGCATTCACACAATCACTCCTACAATTATCACTGCACACACAACACCTATTATAAGTCCTAGCCAACCACACACTTTACTTCCCTTGCTACTACTTCTATTGTAAGCCATGTTTGTATAGAATCAGATAGTAGATCAACAATCAACTTGAGGATGATTTAGAATATTCTCTTGCTTTCTGCGTGTATTTACAGTGTCTTCACTCACTCCAGGACCCTTTTGTCAATTCAGGTTAGCAGCTTGTCGAAATCAGGTCTTAAAAGTCAATCCGGTTCTAGTGTCACTTTCGGTAATTTATAAAGTCCCTTTTTCAGTTTTAAAATTTTCTGATTCTAACCAAGATTTCCTCAGATTCGTTCAGGTAGCGTACTATTGGCCTGGTACTTCTCGATCAAAACAGAATGCTAGGAATTCTTGTTGCCATTCAGATGTTGTAGCATACGCCCATTCAGGACCTGTATATCTTCTGTTTGCGACTCTTTTTCTTTTCAGCCTTCGTTCACCCTGTTGTTCTCCTTCACTTAGATCTTCCACTCGAGATGTATCATTCTCTTCTATTATTGTGTCTTTAGATACGTCTCTTATCTTGAGGAGTGGTTTATCTGGCCAGTTATCACCTTTATGTGTCTTCTCTTGATGTGTCTGTTCAGGACGCTGGACAGCACCCTCCTCTTGTGATATGGCGTTTTCACTTGATGGACCTGCAGCTGGCTCGGGAGACTCTGGTACGCTCTGATTTCTCTCTACAATTTCTCCTTCTTCTTCTTCTTCTGGGTCTGTGCCGGGTTCGAGTTCTAACCCGTATTTGTCTACTTCTGGGAGAACTTCTCCTTGATTTAGTTCTCCTGCCACCTCTCCTGAGATAGGCACTCTGTCACCTCTCTCGAACTCGTTGACTGCTTGAGGGACAAGGCTGTTCTCAGTGGGCTCTCCGGTAGTCTCAGTTCCTTCGTGACTGTTTTCTGGCCCTGAGACTTCTCTTCCTGAAGTTGTTGTGCCGGAAACTTAAAGTTCCTCTTCAGCAGGACACGTTACCCTTTTCGTGTGACTGGCATGTATCCAGTTTGGAACTCCGGCACACTTTACAGCAGTAGTAGTTGTCAAGATTACTTGATATGGCCCTTTCCAACGTGGTTCTAGACACGATTTTCTCATGTGCTTCTTGACAACCACCCAGTCACCAGCTTGTAGAGAGTGGCCTGGATCGCCAATCGGTGGCAATGTGTTAGCTTCCACCTGGTGAGAGAAAGAGCGAATCACATCAGCCAAACCCTTGCAGTAATCCAATACCATATCATCTGTAATATTCACTAGCGCATTTGCAGGTACTGCTGGTAATCTCATAGCTTTTCCCATGAGGATTTCATGGGGGGATAGTCCAGTTTTCTTATATTGGGTGTTTCTCATTGACATTAGCACTAGAGGCAAAGCAACTGGCCATTTCATGTTAGTGGCAGCGCACATTTTTGCCAATCTCGATTTCAAAGTACCGTTCATTTGTTTTACTAATCCTGATGCTTTGGGGCGGTAGCTACAATGCAGCTTTTGTTCGATGTTAAGTGCGGCACACAGGAGTTTAATCACCTCATTGTCGAAGTGTCTACCCCTATCTGACTTTATAGAAACCGGAAACCCGAACCTTGGTATTAGTTCCCTAAGTAGTAATTTTGCAACTGTAAGACTGTCATTTCTACGTGTGGTATATGCCTCAATCCAGTGACTGAAAACACACACAATAACCAACACGTACTTCAATCCTCCACAAACAGGCATTTCAATGAAGTCCATTTGCATCTTGTTGAATGGACCCCCAGTTCTCCCAATGTTGCTCAAAGTTACCACGGTTCCTTTCCCGGCATTCATCTGTTGACAGATGATGCACCTGAATTTTGGGTTAAACCAATCTATTTTGAATGACCTGATCATTGCATCTCTTCCAAGGTGAGCCTGTCCGTGGTAGAGTCTGGCGAACTGATATAGAAAACTGTTTGGCAAGACTAGTTTCCCTTCCTCTGAGACCCACAAATCATCAGCCCTTTGTACACATTGCATTCTTTGCCAAGAGCGTTTCTCCTCTTTGCTCGCACGGCCTTGTAATGTTTTTAACTCATCTAAAGTGTCAACTACCCGCAATGCAAGGTTCAGACATGTGTCATTTTCAGTTGGTGGTAATAATTCCCATTGCTCCTTGAACGATATACAGTTCAATGCACAAAATCTTGCGACTTGATCTGCATAGCCGTTTCCCATGGACACAAAGTCTTGTGATCTAATATGAGCACTGCATTTTACCATGGCAATGTCAAGAGGTAACTGAATTGCATGTAACAAATCCTTTATTTGCTCACCATTTTTCACGGGAGACCCAGATGTGGTCATAAAACCTCTCTGTGACCAAAGTTGGCCAAAATCATGTACAATTCAGAATCCATATCTGCTGTCAGTATAGATAGTAACTCTCAAATTTACAGCTGCGTGGCATGCCTTAGTAAGGGCAATTAATTCTGCCACTTGAGCGGAAAACACTCTCTCGAGCCAGGAGGCTTCAACGATACCAGTTATGGTACATACCGCATAGCCAGCACTCAGTGTTCCAGCAGAATCTCTTAGACAGGACCCATCGACAAACATGATACAGTCATTTTCTTTCAACTGTGTGTCATGAATGCTTGGGCGAGGTTTGGTACATAGCTCGGTTACCTCAAGACAGCCATGTTCAAATTCTTCCTCATTTTTGATTTCAGTATTTTCAACAGGAAGTAAAGTTGCCGGGTTCAATACACTACAACGTTTGAGAGTGACATTTGGTGACCCCAATATGATCATCTCATACCTAGTGAGACGAGCATTTGTCATGTGCTGAGTTTTAGTTCGAGTCAACAGAATTTCAACAGAATGTGGAACCATTACTGTTAGGGGGTATCCCATGACTATGCCTTCACATTGTGTAAGGCTCTGACCAACTGCTGCGACTGCACGCAAACAACCCGGTAAGGCTGCTGTGACAGGGTCCAAGGTAGCTGAAAAATATGCTACAGGGCGATTTGCATCTCCATGGACCTGTGTTAAGACAGACAAAGAACAAGCATCACGTTCATGACAAAACAACACAAAAGGTTTCTCATAGTCAGGCATTCCCAATGCTGGTGCCCTACACATGCATTCTCTTAACTCCATAAATGACTCAAGTTCTTCCTTAGACAAGGTTATAGTATATGGCTCATCCTTGATTTCCTTGCCTGTCAGCTTTATCAATGGTTTTGAAATGATCGAGAAGTTGGGTATCCACTGGCGACAGTAGCCCACCATTCCCAAAAACATCCTGACATCTCTTTTTGTCGTTGGGGGGTTCATTTGTAAGATAGCTGTTATTCTTTCCTTTGATATTCTCCTGGAACCTCTTTCAATCAAATGCCCTAAGTATTTCACCTCCTTCTGACAGTATTGTAGCTTTCTGGGTGACACCTTATGTCCATTATTTCCCAGATGATTCAGTAATGCAATAGTATCGTACTTACAACTGTCTCTAGTTTTGGAATCAATTAGCAAGTCGTCAATGTACTGCACAAGAGTTGAATTAAAAGGCAGCACCAGTGGCTCCAAATCCTTCTTCAATATCTGATTAAAGATGGACGGTGACTCAGAAAACCCTTGAGGAATTCTGCACCAACTGTACACCTTATCCAGGAATTTGAAAGTGAACAAAAATTGGCTGTCCTCATGAAGAGGTATCGAAAAGAAGGCTTGTGATAGGTCTACCACAGTAAACCATTCAGCATCGCAGGGGACCTGGAACCTTATTACTGCTGGATTGGGCACCACAGGGCAACATTTTATCACAATTTCATTTATTTTTCTCAAATCCTGTACAATTCAAACTTTCCCGCAGGGCTTCTTTAAACCCATTATGGGAGAGTTACATGGACTGCTCAAAACTTCTTTCAGAACTCCCTGCCTGAGAAAGTCTGCAATTATTTGTGACACTTCGATGAGAACGTCTTGGGTCATGTGGTACTGTGGCACTTGAGGGAGCACTGCATTTGGCTTTATCTGGACTTTAATTGGTTCCACCCCTTTTATTAGTCCTACTTCCTTCCCAGTCAGATCCCATACTTTTTCTGTTACCATTCCCTGTAATTCAAAAGGTAAATCAATCAAGGTATGCATCGGGAATAGAGTAATCAAAGGGTAGTCTTCATTTGTTCCTGTTTCTTCCTCTAAAAACTGACCTTTGTCTCCTTCATCGTCACTATTTGTCTGTACTTCAATTCCGTCATTGGAACAGGTAATTGAACATTTTGTTTTTCACAGTAAGTCCCTTCCCAACAGGGATACTGGACTCGAGTCACAGACTACAAACCTATGTAGTCCCTGGAAGTTGCCAATCTCAACCTGCACTGGATCTGTAATTGGGTTAGTCAGATACTGATTTGCTACTCCAACCACTCTTATGGTACGCCCTGAAAGAGGCAATCTTGAAACTTCCCCACTTCTAACTGTGGAGCGTGTGGCTCCTGTGTCGACCAGGAACGAAACCTTGTAACCCATCCCCTTTCCTTCTACATATGGGCCTCTCTGATCCTCCTCTAAGGACGCTGCAAGCCTGCACTCCTCACTATCTGAGCTATCATCTGACCAATCCTCATTCATGCCATTTTCGCCTCGTAATGGGAACTGCTGTACAGTATTATTTTGATTCGTTATCTGGCCTGTGACCTGTTGAGGAAGCATTACCTGTTGCTGTCCCACCAGAGCCATTGGTAATTGCATTTGCTGTCTAGGTACCATAGGAATCTGCTGCTGTACTGGTTGTATTTGTACTGACTGAAAACGCGGCATTTGCATCTGCTGCATGGGCTGTACCCCTTGCATTTGTACCAGATTGTTCTGAAAATTCGGGTTTTGATGTCTCATTTTCGGGCCTCGTACATTTTGTAATGTACCGACATTAGCACTTTGCTGAACAGCACCATCCTGCACCATATTCGGTCACTCCCATTTCCAGTGCCCCATGCCCCCGCACGCGTGACATGGTGACATCTTTATCGGCCCTTGCGCATCATTTTGAATTACAACCGTATTTAAGTCTGAACCGCGATGCACAAACCCTCGACCTCGACCCCTCGTTGGGTCTGAAACACACCATTCATTTGCGGTTGCTGCTGTATCATTTGTTGAACTCCATTTCCCTGTATTCCTGCCTGTGCAGCCCTTATCTGCATCACCATCACTTTCTCTTTCAGCTTCTTTTGTTTCAGTTCAATCTCATCACTACAGTATTTCGCATACTGTAACACCTCATCAATCGGCATTGCTTGCCAACAAATCAAATGATTCTTAATCATCTGGCTAACTTCTGGTCTCAGTCCTTCGACGAACCTAAATACAAAATGATTCATATCCTTCGGTTCAATTGTCTCAGTACCACTATAGTGTTTAAATGCCTTTAGCAGTCTTTCGTAATAAGCATGTATTGATTCTTTAACCTCTTGAGAGGTCCGGTCGATTTTCTGCCAATCAGTCACTTTCGGCGACACCTTTTGTTTAAAAACTCAATCACCTTATGATAATACTTCATCACCTCTTCAGAAGGTGCCCCGGTCACCTTATCTCTTGCCGGCTCCTTCGTCGGCCAATCTACCCCTCTCTTGCACTCGAGCCACAAATCAGGCGGAACAATGATCTCAAACAAGGTATTGAAGTCTTCCCAAAGACACTTCGCAAGTTTCACAAACCTATTCGTTTGCTGATACCACTCGATCGGTTTCTCTCTCAATCTGGGATAATCGTTAGTAAAAGATAGAATGTCTCCTCTGGTCCATGGCACATGAACTAGGACACCACCAGCTGTCTCTCTCATAGATAATATTTTTACTGATTCCAAATTGGGTGAGGCCTTGGCTTGATTAGACCCTGGACTGTCACCTTTTCCCTTGTCTCTTTTCTTTGCCCATCTGCCTTCCCATTTCTCCAATGCACCCCAAATTTGTGCACTTTGCAACAATTCTTTCAAATGTGCCTTCATTCCCGCAGACCTCATGTGCTCAAAATCTTTAGAGTCAAAATCTAATCTGTAACTTCTTTTCAAATGTTTAGTGTTTCCGATATCAATATTGTATTTATCGGCCAGGTTCGCTAATCTCTGATGCACCTTGCATACTTCCTTGGTAATTTTGGGACATAGGAATCTTAATTCTGCTTCCGTGTATGACTCCAATCTGTTTACTCACATTGTACCTTCCACTAACTCAGCAGCTTCTGCCCCTAGTCTTACAAAGTTCAGGTATTCATCTTGTTTTTCTTTTTCTGATTCGACTGTAACCAATGCATTCTTTTGTGAAGTATAAGTCTTTTCTAACCATTCATTTAGCTGATGGACTGTGAAACCCTGCAATGAGATGTTCCCTGCATGCGTCATTGGTGAATGAGAGGTGTTTGTACTCATTGTCTGTGGAGTTAAAACTCCTAACCCTGCTTGACGCATTGCTTCGATGGACTAAGGTCCATTAAAGACCTTGTTGTTCAACTGCTTGTTCTCCTGGGGGCCATTATCTGGGGGGTTCCCATAGACCCTCCTCTTTTTGCATCTTGAGTCATCACTCCCTGATCACATACGCCAGGTTTACCCTGTGCATACAATGGCACTGGTGGACCAACAGTAATTGGTAACGATATGGCAGCAGGTGTCTGACCCGGTCCCAGACTCCGTGGAGCAGTGACTCCATAGGTCTGTTCCAAGGTACCCGGAATTGGTACTAATGGCGGACCAGCTACAGGGTTGTACCCTGGTATCAGCTGTGGTTGTGGTTGGGATAGTAATTTCAGAGTTGATTCAATCTGTATTAGCTTTGGCTTTGTGTACATCGGGTCTGGCGGTACTATCAGATTTGTAGTAGTCTCAAGTACTGGAACGTCTGGGTAGATTCTCTGTATCTGCAGTGGAGGTTGCAACTGTATCGGTATGTCTGGTGCAGTGGGCACACTGACATCATTCTGTATCGAAGCCGTATCACGAGTCTGTCCCGTATCAGCAACTCCCTTTTCCTGCGTCTGGTTCCCAGGATCCATGCTAGTACTTGGAGCACTGTCGCTCACTGCATAAGGTGGCGGGCGATCATGTACTAACCTATCCATAAATTCCTCATCGTCTGAATCATCTTCCTCTTCCCAAGATCTTTTATTCTCTTTAGATCTGTTTGAGTCTTTGTCTATTTTACAGGAGGCTTTCTTTCCCTGTGTCTCTTCTCCCTGTGCTATCGCTGGGAACAATTTTAATCCGTCTACAATCCCCCGTCTCCACATTTTGTTCTCGTTATCCCACCTAGCCTCTGCATAAGATTTTTCTGCCCTTCTCAATCTCCTTTGAAACCTTTCTTGTCTATGTTTAAGAGCCATCAAGTCCCAAATCGCTAATGCCTCATATTGAGCTGGTCTCGGAGGTGGTTTCTGTGTACTTAACATCCACCTTAAATTCTCCAGTACCTTCGGATTGAATGTCCCATGTTCTGGGAACGCTAGACATCCCTCTTTCTCTGTTAGTTTGCGCCACTGTTTCAGCCATAAACAAGGCGTGACACCTTTCTCTTCCATGACTATATAAGCTGGAGTACCCTCGGGTGGTGTAGGCTCCCCATCAGTTGCTACAATATATACGTCTCCTTTCAGAGCACTCTTGAATGCTTTAACAAAATTCATTTTTGTGATTCTCTCTTAGTTTTGTATTTACTCAGAAATGACTTAGTTCCCAGGACACTCTTCACCCACCTTCCTCAGCCTATTGCCTCTCACGGACGGCAGCCAATCCGTGCACGACCCCTCTTGACAACTGACCTATCTCAGCGCGGCACCACTGACGTCACACTCACACACACTGCAGCTGACAAAGTCTTGCGGCTCGTCCGCTCCTCACTGAACCCATACAAACCCACACAAACTAATGCAAATTACTGCGAGCACCTTAAATGACAACACAAATCTGCCAGTTTACTACAGGAAGGGTAACACATTTGCTTCAGAACTTTACAGAGATTTCACTTGAAGCCTCAGCCGCTACTTTCTCCTTATCAGTTCCCGCATACGCAAGCAGAATTCGACCCGCAAATTCTACTCTCGACTTGTCAATGGCTCCTTCTAGTGCACTTTAGAATTTGCCAAATCTCCATCGAAGGTTTCACACATACATTATGATTCAAACTTGACTTGTCAACCACGCCCGCTGGACCTATTACACCGCACAGATTACAACATAAACCCAAGTGTCTCACACACTTGTCTACATACTCCAGAGTCTTGGACCTCGACAGGTCCGTACATAACAACCAACCACGTGGATAATTTTAAGCACTAAGCGCCACACTCACATGAAGTACGCCAACTTCCCTACTCTCATACTGCGGAGTACGCCCACTCCTCCTAAAACAACATTTACTTGGTCTAAATACACACAAATTTCACAATCATCTGCAAAAAGCATAAGCTAAGCAAGCGCAAAATCCCTAAGCCACATAAGCAAAAAAAGGGCAGTCTATGGGTGAGGATAGTTTATTAAGTCTCAAAGTCACCAAACAGAGTGACAAAGTTTCTGGATAAAATCGACAGCATTCCCTACCTCGTTCTTCTGTCCCTTCTGTGTCATGAGTTTTTATCCCTTTTCGTAATACCTTCCCCCAAAATTCTATTGGATATCCACTATACCCCAGTATCTTTAACCTATCAAATTATACATTAGGTAATCCCAATTGTCACCCCACGATTATTTATAACACTTTGATTGGTCTTCATAATTGACGTCTTCGTAGGTGGCACGTCCAGGGTTACTTCACCGTTTTGGCACGTTTCTCGGGTCATAAGTACCTTTATCCATGGTCAAATGTCCTTGTACATTCTTTCATTTACTTTTGTTTCGAATTTGTATATAAAGTTATACCAAAGCAGCAAGCATGCGGATGGGAACGGAATCACAAAAGATACATGAATCTACCGAGTTGGAAGAAAAGAACATTTTGCAGGGTCATGGCCCTTTACAAGTCAGCACACTGAAAAACTGAGAAAAATGCTTTAATATGAGAGCTAGGCAGCCGAGTGTACAACTTACGCTATCTTAAGGCCTAAGAGATTTTCTATACAATGCAAAATCATATATGTTAAAATTAACCATAGCATGAACAGTTTTACTTATCATTGTTAGCTTCACGTATATAATTGTGATCACACACGTTATAGTCGAATTTTCAGATGCATATTTAAGCATTACTCTAATTATTATCGTTTTCTATGCAGCATTATTAATCTTTTGATATAAGTATTTCACGTGTAGCATATGTAATATTTAAACTACGCTCTCTCCCCCTCTTTGTTTGTATTTGCACTGTCAGCTTTCACTTGTGTACGTTGGTGTATAGTGGGATGATTAGTTCTCTCCAGTGTGCATGCTTTAGTGAGAGGTGTCCATGCAGGTTTGTGAGTGGTGTCCATGCATTGGTATGGCAGGCAGGGCTTGCCATTGGGATGAGTGAGATGTGATGGTGTGGGGGGGTGGGAGGTGGTGGAGTGATGGGAGTGAGGGTGAGGGTGGGGGTATGTGATGGCATGCAGGTAGGGGGGTGATAGTAGTATACAGTTGACTTACCAGAGTCCAGTCCTCCAGCTACTCCGGCCAGGCCCTCAGGATGCATGATTGCCAAGACTTGCTCCTCCCATGTTGTCAGTTGTGGGGGAAGAGGTGGGGATCCACCGCCAGTCCTCTGTACAGTGAGTTGGTGTCTTGCTGCAATCGAACGCACCTTCCCCCGAAGGTCGTTCCACCTCTTCCTGATGTCGTCCCTTGTTCTGGGGTGCTGTCCCACGGCATTGACCTTGTCCATGATCCTCCGCCATAGCTCCCTCTTCCTAGCAATGGATATCTGCTGCACCTGTCCTCCAAATAGCTGAGGGTCTACCCAGATGATTTCCTCCACCATGACCTTTACCTCCTCCTCTGAGAATCTGTGGTGTCTTTGTGATGCCATGGGTGTTGTGTGAGTTGTGTAGGTGAGGGTGTGTAGGGTGCTGTGTTGCGGTGTGTGATGTGGGGTGTGCGGGTGGTGAATAGGTGTAGGTGGTGTGTGGCTCTAGTTTTGTCTGTAGTCGTGGTGTCTGTTTCGTATCAATGGTTTGTATTCGTAAGGGGTTGTGGGTTCTGTGGGTGTGTGTTTTATAGTGGTGTGGGTGTGGTGTGTGTATGGGTGTCAGGTGTGTGTTATATAAATTGACCAATGCAATGTTGTTTTGTATATGTGTGTTCTATTTTGAGCGCGGTGGTATATACCGCCAATGGTTTTCCGCCACTGAATGTCTGTTGTGGTGATTTGTGGGTCATAATGTGATGGGGGTTGTTCTGTTGGCATAACGGTGTGGGATTTGATACTGCCAGTTTATCACTGACCTTTGGTGTGGCGGACTTGTGTCTGTGGCTGAATAGTGATGGATTGGTGTGTGTGTCATAATATGGTGAACAGATATCTGCTGCGGCGGCGGTATGTTGGCAGTAGTCAGCATGGCGGTAAGTGGGATTTACCGTTAATGTCATAATGAGGGCCATTGTCACCAATCACATTTTGATTCATCTTCTCAGAAACCCAGAGGTGTAATAATTTATTATTTGGAAAATCTCAACATTGTCAAAGTTATCAAAGCTGTCAAAGCCAAAGGTCATATCTCCTGGCCTGGATCCAACTTTTTACTCACACAAAACTTTGTCAAAACTACAGCGGTTAGATGGAAGAAATTTCTGAAAAAGCATCAGGCACTTAGATCTTTCAGTGCTAGATATGGACATTTTCACCCCTGCTTGTTCAAGATGACAAAATAATACCACTACCACCTATGAAGACCCTGTTCTCTTACAGAAGTTTATTGATACATGCAGGAGTAAGACGATGGACATCACCAAGACATCTCCTACCTGGAGGTCATCTGGCTTGTGGTTCAATTCGTAATAGTGAATAGTGCCCCACTAAAGGTGCCCCTTTTATTGCACATTTATTGCATGATGGCCAGATGACCTTCGGGGGACAGTACAGTGCATATCCAAGCGGACAATCTGTATGAACCATTTTGAACAAAATAGAAGCATGGTTTATCGAGAAATATGGAACAGCCGGCAATGGCCTTAATGACTTGGATGAAATGTGGGATTTAATGTAAATTATTCTAATTGTTTGCCCCTGTAACACACTATGACAAATGACAGCTTACATTGAACTTATCTCCAAGTTGTTTTCTTTATGGGCCATAGATGCAGTTATATATAATTTGCAGATACGAACTCCATTCGAAGTGAAATGTAAAATTTCCTAGCTATCGTGAAGGAAAGTTTCAATTCTATTAAGGACACGGAGGCGAGGATTATGCAGTTCTTTCTTCACTTTTTATTAACCAGCAGATTCAAAGTAAAACAAAACATTTAACAGACTACAACTCCCATGAGTCCGTAGTCATGGAAACCATGAACCAATAACCATCAACATTATTGACAGTATAAATGCCATCGCGTAACGTCATCCACCCTCGACTTCACTGCGAAGGAACAGCAGAACTTCAAGTAGATGTTGACTCAGCACCTCAAAGCAAAAGTGATACGGCATCAGCCCCCAGATAATTAACTGCCAGACATAACCGCTGAAACCTAAGAAACATTAGGCATACAACGCAATTATAAATAAAGAAACAGTCATCGGGTACACATACCCAAATGTTACATCACTGTAAACAGAAAACTATACAGTAGAAAACACATCGTACAACGGAGCCTGCATTCCAATACCTAAAGTATACCACCTTGAACTTGGTCCCATGTCCATTGCGGGCGGGTGGAACTTAACATGTGACGGGAGGGATAATCCTCGCCTCCGTGTCCTTAATAGAATTGAAACTTTCCTTCATGATAGCTAGGAAATTTTACATTCTATATCAGGACCGGAGGCGAGGATTATGCAAGTTCAAAGCTTACTTACCACCTGCGAGGCCGCCTCATGGATCGGTTTAAAATAAAATTTCTTGAAAACTGACTCCGAGGACCAATCCGCCGCGTTCATGATGTCCTCTAATCTACCACCGTCCTGGACGGCTTTAGAAGCCATGGCCCCTCGATTTGAATGGGCGGCAAAGACCTGAATGTCCACCCCGCTTCGGAAAGGATCCATCTAACCCACCTAGCAATGGTAGGTGACGAGACCGCCTTGAACGGCCTCTGTAAGGATATCAATAACTGGTTCTCCCAAGAGGGGCGAAGAGCAGCCGTGGTTTCTTCATATGCTATAAACAACGCACCACGCACAACTTTGGGGCAAAAGGAAACGCCGGATAAGAGACTGATCTAGTGCCACACTTTGTCCGTCGCAAGATCATGAAGGTAACGCCTTCAGGAGAAAAAACTCTGGCCGTCACATCAAGAGCCCGAACGTCTGAGACTCTCTTGCAGGAAATGAGACAAAATAACATCGACAATTTCGCTGACAACTGTTTCCTGGAAAGGAGAAAATTATCCTACCAGGATGATAGAAGCCTTAGAACCAAGTTAACATCCCATAATTCAGAATATCTAGGGAGGGGAGGGCGGGATAGGCGTACCCCCTTGAGCAGTCTGCAAACCCATGGATGGGATCCCACTGGGTAGCCCTCTAAAGGCGGATGCCCAGCCGAGATAGCAGACCGAAAAGAGTTCACTGTGCAATATGATAACCCTGAAGCGGCCAGTTCCGCCCAAAAATTTAGCACATCTGTAAGGTGGGCCCCCACGGGATCAGTATGTCTGTCCAGACACCAGCTAGCCCATCTAGACCAGGCTGACCTGTACCTCTTTCCAGTCCCAGGGGCCCAGGCTTGGGAAATGAGGGATTGAGCCTCTTGCGAAAGTCTGTGATCGTGCCAGCGGCTCCGGAAATCTTCCAGGTCGCCAACTTCAGGTGACCCTAGCGGACCAACGGATGGCACTGGCCCGATGCATCCCGAAGAATTGAAGGGTGTAGAGGAAGGCGAAGAGTAGAGTCGCACGACAGCTCCAACAGGGTTGGGATCCACGCCTGAGAGCGCCACAACGGAGTCACCAGAATAATCGTGGTTCGTTGACGGCGTACCAGAGATAGAACTCTCGGAATCAGCAAGAAGGGGGAAAATGCGTACCCCAGAAAGGAGGTCCAGTCCTGCTGCAACGCATCCACCGCTTCCGCCCCCAGATCGGGGCGCCAACTGAAATAGCGGGGAAGCTGCGCGTTCCACCTCAAGGCAAACAGGTCCACCGTACAAGGACCCCAATGGGCCATAAGCGCCCGGAAAACTGCTGGGTCCAGCTGCCAATCGCTGGAATCCGTCAGGTATCTGGAGTTCCAGTCCGCCATGGCATTGTGAATGCCGGGTAGGTATTCCGCTGTGACTGAAATCTGGTGGGCGAGGCAAAAATGCCAAAAATCCTTTGTCAGCTCGGCTAGAGTCCTGGAACAGGTTCCCCCCAGGCGGTTGATATACTGAACTGCCGAAACATTGCCCATCCGAAGAAGGACCACACAAGAAACCCTGTCTCGGGTCATGGATTTGATCGCGAACGAACCCGCCAGAAGCTCCAGACAATTGATATGGAGATCGTGTTCCTGAGGCGTCCACTGACCCCCGAAGGACAAATCCCCGCAACGGGCTCCCCAGCCGTGTCGACTGGCATCTGACTCTATGATCAAATCGGGTGCAGAGCCGAAGATGGCCCTCCCGTTCCATGCTTCCATGTGATCCAACCACCACATCAGTTCCGTTCTGGCTTCCGCATTGAGGGCAATCCTTTCGGAGTAGGTCAGCCCCCTTCGTAAGTGATATGCCTTGAGGCGTTGGAGAGCCCTGTAATGAAGAGGGCCTGGAAAAATAGCCTGAATCGATGAGGATAGTAACCACACCACTCTGGCTAACTGGCGAAGCGAGATCTTGTCCCGTCTCAGTACGATCCTCAGCTCCTTCTTGATCTTTGCAATTTTCTGGAGCGGGAGACTCAGGGAAGCCGCCTGGGAATCTATCAGAAACCCCAAAAATGTCATCGACTGCGATGGGGTCAGGTCGGATTTCTGGAAATTAATCACAAACCCCAGATCCTGAAGTAGCGCAATAGTCGTGTTCAGATTGGAAATAAGAAAATCCTTGGACTGATCCATCAGGAGGATATCGTCCAGGTAAATAATGAGGCGGACTCCCCTCGAACGCAGGAGCTCCACCACCGGCTTGAGGAGTTTGGTGAAGCACCACGGGGCAGAGGACAGGCCAAAGGGGAGAGAGGTGAACTCGAATACCTGCTGCTGCCACCGGAATTGTAGAAACCTGCAATGCGGAGGAAAAATGGGGACTGTGAGGTACGCGTCCTTGAGGTCCAGACGGACCATCCAGTCCCCTCGGAGTAACATATCCCGCAGGAGATGAATCCCCTCCATTTTGAAGTGGCGATACACCACCCACTCGTTGAAGGCCCGCAGATTGATAACCGGGCGAAACCCTTTGTCCTGCTTCTCCACCAGGAAGAGGTTGCTGATCAACCCCCTTGGATGAAGTGACGTGGGGCAAATAGCGCCTTTGCGCAATAGGTCCTGTACCTCCAAATCTACGAGGCGCGAATCCGCGTCCGAAAAAACCACAGGGTTGGGAACTGAGTCCTGGACTGGGGTGCCCCAAAACTCTATGTGAAAACCTGACACCGTTTGAAGCACCCATGCATCCGACGTGATGCGCTCCCAGTTGTGTTTGAACTCGCGGAGCCGCCCCACCAGATTTTGAGGGAAAGAAGGGGTAATCCTTACCAGAGGGTCCTCCCGGAGCATTGGCTGCACCACGGGCTCCTCTACCCGCTCGTCTCTGCCCTTTCCCCCTGTTGGGGAAGAAGTTTCCCTGACGACCGTCTTGCCAGTGGAATTGGTGGGAAGCACCAGGGCTTTGCTGGAATTGGGGGGCCGGAAGAGCGACCCCTACCTCTTCCGGCCCCTCCAAAAATCTTTCCTGGGAAATTTTCTTTATGGAGGACTGGACCTTGTCCAGGGCCGAAAAGGTGGCCACAAACCTCCCCAGCTCCTTGACGAAGGGGGTCACCAAAAAGATTCCCCTGCGCCACCGCCCCTGCCTCTGAGGTTGATAATTCCCCCAGCTTGGGGTCAATCTTAAGCAGCAGAGAACGGCACCTCTCCGCCGAAATGGCGCAGTTGGCATTACCCAGAAGGCATAAAGCCTGCTGGGCCCAACCCGCCACAACCTCAGTCTGAAGCGGTGTACCCGACAATTTGGCCCGCTCAGCCAATTGGATGATTTGTGTGAGGGGTCCCACGACGTCCAGGAGTTTATCTTGGCATGCCCGCCAAGACCTATCAATCCCCTTCTTTGGGTCCTTAACGTACTTCGCAAAGAAAGTACAAAGCTTCGGGTCCAACTCCGGAGTGGCGGCCACTCTATCAGGAAGAGTGGGGCGGGGGCACTCTGCCCTGAGTCGTGCCCGCACCTCTTTGTCTAGATGTTGACGGAGTTTACCCACCACGTAATCCGCCACCTTAGGATCCGGGTGCCATTCGGAAGAGCGGGGATGATAAATGCCTTCCGGCTCAAACATGTCGGAATCCGACTCCCCCGGGTCGGGAGCATCCGGGATAGAGGCAGCCGGACGCGACGGACGCCCCGTTTCCAGATCCTCAGCTGAGGAAGAGTCTCCGTCCGAATCATCAACCATGCCCAATGCAGATCCCACGAGGAGATCGGATTTGGGGTGACCTTTGTCACCAATAACCCCAGGCAAAGAACCCTCCCGGGAGGGTAACCGCAGCTGCGAGGGTGCACCCTTATCAAAAAAGGAAGGAGGAACCTCCGATTCCCCAAGGTGCCCCGCATTACGCTTGCGTGGTTTCCTGGGGTAAGCCCCGTGGGCAACCCCTGTCACCCCCGTCACGCCAGGGCCCCTAGAAACCTGCGCGGTCAGTTGCGTCATGCTTTCTTTGAAAGGAGCCAAAGCCTGCGCAATGGCCTGCGATAAAACCACCTCCACCCCAGAAGGGAGAGCGCGGAGGGGAGGGGCCTTAGAGGGCATGAGGGGAAAGGACTCCTGGTCCTGGGCAGGTTGCATACCGTATAGACAGGAGAAAAAGCAAAAAATCTGCACCCCAAAACTGTGGGAACAACCCCCTCCTACTCCTGTCGAAAGAGAGTGAAATCCCTGCAAGGGGAAATTCCTGAAGTAACCAACCGCCCAAGCGGTGTCCCAGGAGGGGGTCTGGCACCGGGCTGAAGGATCAAGCCCAAGGCGACAAAAAACGCAGCAGCGCACGTTGAAAAACGCGCGCGCTGCAGTCGCGGTGCCAAAAAACGGGATGTGCGCCCGACACGTCACCGCAGCAACAAACGCGCTCGGGCTCTAAAGCCTACCGCGTGACCGTAGCAACAGAGTTGCTACAACAAGAAAACCTGAAAAGGAATCGAGAAACCAATTGCGCTCGCCACGCGCAACCAAATTGTCAAGTACACGCTCTACGACTAGGCAGAACAATAGCAAGAGGCAGGAAAGGCACTTATCTGTCACGGAGCAGTGAAGAAAGAGGATGGATGACGTTACGCGATGGCATTTATAATGTCAATAATGTTGATGGTTATTGGTTCATGGTTTCCTCATGGGAGTTGTAGTCTGTTAAATGTTTTGTTTTACTTTGAATCTGCTGGTTAATAAAAAGTGAAGAAAGAACTGCATAATCCTCGCCTCCGGTCCTGCTATAGAATTATTTTTGTTTGTTCGGAATCAAGATAATGAGAACAGGTCCATTCAAAGATGGCCGCCATCGATATTACACACTTTAAGATGGCCGCCATGGAGAATTGCAGATCGATAAAACAAGTGTTTGAAGATGGTGGCCTCACAAGTTGCCCCTATATGTATATAGATATTTATACAAAGTCTAGTTGAAGATGGCCGCCTTGTGGGCGATATATCCAATATAGGGTTTTCCCAGAGAATAACTCTGTTTCAAGATGGCCGTCACGGAAGGCGGCTCAGTGCGTGTATATATCTTGACGGGAGACGCAGCCAACAGTCTTGCTCCTTCCCTAATGGAAAGTGCGAAAAGATAGCCAACGGGTGAATAGACACGAGCGGTGGCGGCAAGCGAGTACGCTGAAGGTGAAACTTTTCAGGGAGCAGCATACATTTTCATACTTCCTCCTACTCCACCGAAGCGCTCGGTAATCGAGAAGCGTGATATACATAAGAAGCTGCATCACACACGTCGGACATTTTTGTCTGAATAAGTAAGTTGTAAAGCTTTAATAGGTGAGGATAGTAAACAATGGAGAATGGTAATATGACCTTTCGCTTAGAGCAATTAGTCGTCTTTCATTTCTATTCTCCCTTTTTGTTTTTCCCCCCAGGCGCTTTTTTAAATTTCTTCTATACAATTTTTGGCTTTTTGGTCTAAACAAGCAGTAAGTTGCTTGATTGATTTATATCTGGGACTTTCGGGCCTTGATTTGGCAATGGTATCACTTAAGTAGGTTGTAATAATATCTACACTTTGTTTGTAATTTAACATGTAGATGTTTAAACACAGAAGGGCTTCTTTGTACTTGGTTTTGTATGGCTTGAGCTTCACTAAATTACGAGGGGCGGTGTGCTGAGACACTAAAAATGTGTTACAACACAAACGTTTTTAAAATACATGTAATTGAAGTTGCCTTTTGTGTAATGAGTGTTTCGTTTTTTAATAGGTACTTCGCTCTCCTATATTCCTGAAGAAGCCCACAATTAGAAACTGCCAAAACGGGTCGACCTTGTTGTTTATGGAGAGGTTATGCACAAATATTAATTGAGACCTATAAGGAATGTTTATGAAACACCTTTCTTTCAACACAGACTACAGTAGTCGTTTTTTAGAGATGTTTATATGATAAAACCATCTTCTATGAGGATTAACATTTTAAGTTTTGTTAAGGACCACATTCCCTTGAAATTAAAAGGATGTCTGGAGTATAATCTTTGTTGAAGAGTATTGTTGTTATTGTATATTTGTGCTGATTCATGTACACACAATATCTTTGTATGATTTGTAAATGTTTGTTTGTAGTTTTGTGATATGTCTGCTTTCGGTTCTTTTATCTCTTATTTAATATAATAAAAAAGAAATGTGCAAATAAATTGCTTTTGCAGTGATTGATTTATAGTTTCACTGTTGTATAAATTATTTTATTTTTTACTGCTATTGTACTGTAGGAAAGTCCTCCTTTTTGCCCTGGTCACCCCCCAAACTTTTTGGACAGGTACTGGTGGTTACTGACTCTTGGCTGTGCCCTGGGTACTGCTTACAAGTCCCAGGGCCAGTGCTCTGTGTAAAGTGGATATGCCAATTAGGCTAATTATAATTGTCAAAATTAACCTACCTACACGTCCCCAGTATATGGTAGGGCATGGAGGTTTGGGGACCCCAGCATAGGTACTGCCCCCATAGGTGCACTGCTGAAGTGCCCAGTGTCGTTTTAAAGACAGGCCTGCCTTGCTGGCTGCTTTTTAAATTAAAGTTACAGGCAAATTCGACTTTGGAATTAAAAGTAGTTCCAAAATCTTAAACGACCTTATTTTTACAGATAAGTCACCCCTAAGGTGTGCCCTATGTGCCCCAAGGGCTGGGTGCCATGTAACTCTAAGCAGGGAGCTTATAAAAATAGTTTTATAAGCCCTGGTGAGGTAAAACAGCCAAATTTGGTTTCCCCTCATTGTAGTGAATGGCCTCCATAGGCTAGAATGGGGAGACTTTATTTTAATTTAAAAAATCCCCTTAAGTAACAGATACCAGAAGTTTGGTATTAAATTAATTGTTATAATAAATCACACAGCTTCTAGTTGTTGGATTTAATATAACTTGTTAAGGTAAAGAGTTTTAAACTTCACCTGAAAAGTTGCCAACTTTAGCCCTGCTGTGTTTTTGCTACTTTGCTCTGATTGGCCAGCCTCTGGCAGCGTGTCCAGGCTGCCTTGATGAGGTGTGAAGTGGCCTGGCTCAGCACAAAGAGATGTGCCTGGGGAGGAGATCTCCCCTCAGCAGATGGTGAAGCAGGAAGGGGGAGGGTCGCTAAACTAGTCTTCAAAGGCAGAGAAGGACATTTGGAGCAACCCAGCAACACCCTCATATCCTGCAAACTCAGACAATTAGATGCCCCCTCAATTAGATTAGGAGAGGGGTGTGTTTAGAATTTTTAGCCACACCAGTGGGTAGGCTGGGCCAGATGTAACCTCCAAAAATCACTTTCAGCAATTATGGACTTTTGAGGAATGTTGCTCCCTGGGATTGATTTTTGCAACGCTTGCCAGGAAGTGGTCATCACAGGGGGAAGGACCATGCCCCTGACTGAAGAACCAGAACCCCCTATTTTTCACCCAGGAGCAAGGATAAAACTGGCAGACCTGCACCCACACCTCAGATTCCAACAAGGAAGAACTACAGGAGAAGGACTTCCCTGCTGGACCCCTGACCTGCAACTGGACACTGCACTCTGGAGGACTGCACCAGCTGCACACTTGGGCTTCACCACTAAAAGGACTTTACCTGTCTTCTACTGCTTCAATAAGAGACTCCCTGTTTGCTACAGGTACAAACGAGCTGCCCATAGTGCCCTGCATCAAGTCCTGCAAGCAGAGCCCAGCTGACCAGCGTTCAGTGGCCATTTGAGGATTCTGACCAGGTGCATTCTGGGAATTGTAGTCCCAACTCCCAAGGAGCTACTCCAAGCTTCTGGAACCTTGGATCAAGTTGTGGACACTTCAAGGACACAAAAAGAACCTCTGGAAGAAGATCCAGAAGTTTGGAGCAACTCCATAAGTTGAAGAGATGCATTGTGGGAGTTGTAGTCCCAGATCCCAAGAGGCACACCAGAGCCTCTGAACCCTTGGTTGGTGTTGTGGACCACTTTCCTGAATCAAACACTCCTGAAAGTAAGTGTGACAGTGTTACCTCATGGGTGGCCTGAACTCTGGACTTTGTTCCTTTCCAGTGTGACCTTTTTTAACCCTTTGAGCGCTAGTTGCTTCAATGCGCTAGAATGCATGAATTCTTTAAAAATTCATATCTACAGTTCCCCTTATCTTTTTTTTAATACGTTTTGGTGTCATTTTAAAGATAAATATATAATCTATGTTTATAGATTGATTTTGGATTTTTAAATTGTTTCCTGTTTTTTATTTAATTACTGTTTTGGGATATTTGAATGCTTTACGATTTGTCTCCTAAGTTAAGCCTTGTCGCCAAGCTACCAAGGGTTGAGCTAGGTTTCATTTACTGAAACCTGACTGGACCTAAGAGGAGGTTAGTGGCCTATTGCTAAGTGTAGGTACTTACCGGTTCGTATCAACCCATTTTCCAACATGTACCAATTTTTCTATTCATACCATGAGTATGGGCAGTGCAGGGGCCCCCCTGTGGCCCCTGACACTGGCTTTTCACCACCTTTTCCATAGTGGGATTCCCACCATGGAAAGGCTGGCAGAAAGCTGAGTTATAATCAGCCAGACAGGGCTGAGATCCATTGTGGATGAATACAACTCAGACCACCGTCAGCCCATCGGGAACCATGCTCCTGGTGGGGATGGCGGTCCGCCCACAAAAGCTGTAATGTGGCAGTCGAACCGCCTGGAGTGCGGTGGTTCGACTGTCACAGCGAGTTTGGAGGTCCTCAGACAGCTCACTCGTCGTGCAGCCCTTGGATACATCTTTCTAAATTTCCTTTTGGAATAAAATTTGGATTAAAATACGAAAATCCTCAGGAGCTGCTAATGTGATTCAAATGTTATTTTTGTATATACTAGACTATTGATTACACCAACCCCTCTGCATGAAATAAATTATACCTCTTCCCCCCCCTTGCTTGTCTTCTAATAATCACCCACAGACCTTAAACACATGATCTTTGAATGCCCACCCACATACCAATTTTGGGTAAAAGTCTGGAATCAAATAAATAATATTTTAACATACATGTTCCTTTTGACTTCAAGAATATATTCTTAGGTAGTATTGCAGAAGAATGGTCACCTTATTACAATAAGATTACTGTTTTAGATCTATTTTTACTGCTATATTTCAGTAGATCACCAAGTCTTGGAAGGACTCTTCCAATTTCTTTTCAGACTTGGTGGTATGGTGTTTGCTACAATCATTAGTTCGACGGGGCCTATGTTACACCACTGTCTCTTGCTATTAAGAGAGATATCATTTGGTTACCCATCACAAATTTCTTGGATTCTTTGGCTCATTCTGTGCACTCACATAATCCTCGAAATGAAGAAGTTCCCAAGCCTCCATGAATTATTTATTACTGTCATTTATTATGATCATACCATTTCAATAAGGATACATACTGATTGTATCATCTTATAGCAATGATGTTATATTTAAGTAACTTCTCATAGAATATATTAGCACGTGCATTTTTCTTTTCTTATTGTTTTTTTGATAATTATAATTTGTTTCTGTCTTATCATATTAAGTTTATCAAATGTACTTTTACGGTTTGTTGCCTTATAAATGCTAATAAATTCTATCTTTAAAACTTGAAAAGAATCCAGATACAATGACTAGGAATGGATGCCAACAATTTTGGCTGCAAAACCCTTGCTAGCAAATGAATGTGAGATACAAAAGCTCCAACAGTCACCAGCTATCGCCACTGTGCCGGAACATAGCAGGAACAAGTAAACTTAAAACCTTCTCAGAACTTGTGGTGTTCATAAGTGCCTATTCTATCATTTTCTTGCAGGAAACCTGGGCCATAAACGATCTGGGGCCAGATGTAGGAAAATGCCAATTTGCGACTTGCAAATTGCGAGTCCCTGCGACTCGCAATTTGCAACTCGCAAATTGGTATGCAGAACGGTGTCTCAGACACAGTCTGCGAGTCGCTATGGGGTCGCAATGACCCACCTCATTAATATTAATGAGGTGGGTCGCAAATTGCGGCCCCATAGCGAGTCTAGGCACTCGCAAACATGGAGGCCTGCTGTCGTCAGCAGACCTCCATGTTCGTGACTGCTTTATCAATAAAGCATTTTTTTTTTTAAGTGTAGCCCGTTTTCCTTAAAGGAAAACGAGCTGCACTTAAAAAAAAAAAAAAAAAAAAACGAAACCTTTAGTTTCGGTATTTTTTCAGGGCAGGTAGTGGTCCCTTGGACCACTACCTGCCCTGAAAAAATGCTTTTGGGTCCATTCGCAAAGGGGAAGGGGTCCCATGGGGACCCCTTCCAATTTGCGAGTGGGTTACCATCCACTTGAAGTGGATGGTAACTGCGATACCATTTGCGACCGCATATGCGGTCGCAAATGGTATTGCATGCCACTCCGACTCGCAAATAGGAAGGGAACACCCCTTCCTATTTGCGATTCTGAAATGCATATTGCGAGTCGGTCCCGACTCGCAATATACATTTCTGCATCGGGAAATGCTATTAGCGAGTCGCAAACAGCAATTTTTGCCGTTTGCGACTCGCTAATCGTTTCCTGCATCTGGCCCCTGGTTCTAAGAACTTTAAGCCGAAGGTAAAACCAGCAGTTAAACTGTTAGCAAAGGGAAGGCTTTTGAGTAGTCTTGCAACATACTTATCCACTTTGGTGGATTATGCCTGGTCCACATTAGATAGGCTAAAACTACATTCTCGTAATGGAGATAAAACTTAAAAGTGGAAGTCACATGTGGATAGTACTATACAATAATCACATTCCTCTCAATCCTGTAAGAAAAAAGATTAACACAGAAAACACTCTATCAGCACTTAAGGGATCAACAGTCAGCTCATCCAGAAGGGAAAATCCTCTTGAAGGTGATCAAAATGAATTCCAACTTTTTGGCAAGACACTGCACTAAGTTAATCAGAACACCTTCTGAAGATACCAGACACATTTACTATCAAACCTAGAACCAGTAGATGTGATAAAAAGTTCTGGAAATCAATATTCAATTTAACTTTAGTAGACTAAAATGGTAATTGTTATCTGGACATTCCAGCAATGTCAACTCACACAGTTGGCAGTTCTGCAAAAGCATTAGATTACTACCTAGTTACTCTTGTATTTTAGAGAGTACAGACACTTTGCTAATAGTTCCCTATAGCAAAAGTGACAACCGGCTTCAGATGACTAGAATTAATTGTGAATTACACTATCACACACTGCATAATGTAAATTCCTCTGAAGACAAAAACACCAGTGTGCACAAATTAAGATGGAACTGTTTTGGAACATAGTACGAACAAGTAAACTTAAAACAGTCTCACAACTTGCTGTGTTCATACATGCTTGTGCTATAATTTCCTTGCAGGAAACTTGACCATGGATGATCTGGTTCTAAAAATAAGTCGAACATAAAACCAGCAGTTAAACTATTGGAGAAGGGATGGCTTTTGGGTGGTCTTGCAACATACTTCTCCACTTTGTACATAGTGGACATTAGAGATAAGCTTGAAATACTTTCAGAAACAGAGATTAAACTTAAAAGAGGAAGTCGCACGGGACTAGTACTATACAATACTTAAATTCCTCCCAATCCTGCAAGAAAAAGATTAACACTGTAAACACTCTCAGCGTTTAAGGGATCAATAGTCGGCATATCCAGAAAGAGAAGTCCTCTTGATGGGGTATCCAAATGAATTGCTAATTTCAGCTTCCTGGTAAGTGAATTTGAACACCTTTCAAATATACTGACATGGTGACTATCTTATTTAGAACAAGTAAATGTGATAAAAAGCTCTGGAAAACCTTGTTCGATTTAACTTTGGTAAACTAAAATGGTCATTTTTATCCAGACATTCTATCAACCCCAACTCATAGTTGCTAATTCTGCTACGGTATTAAACTTCATCCTAGTTACTCCTCGTCTATTAGAAAGGGTAGACACATTCCTAATAGTTTCTTGTAGCAAAAATGAGCAACGGCCTCAGGTGACAAGAACTAATTGGGAATTACACTACATAATGTAAAACAAAACACTGCATGCACAAACTAAGATGGAACTCCCATTCTGAGGACAAATGTCAGTGGAAACTGTGTCAGGTTGAAGAAATGTTAGATTTTCATCATCCTAGCAAAAGCAAAACAAGAATGTCAAACCCCCAAGTTAAAAGACAGCATCTAAAGTTTGCTGAACACTTGGTACACAGAGGAATTTGGAGCTTTAAGAAAAGGATTGATTAGTCTGTAATAACAATATCAAAAATGAGGTCTAGCAGCTACTAAATTAACCATCAAAGAGTGAAAACAGAAATTGTGAGTTGAATGTTGGGAAGTGAAGATAGTATTTGGAATGAAGAGATGGTATGGTATTTGCAAATGGGCATTACTCGAGGCACCAAAGAGATGAATTCATAATTTAGAATTGACTCATGCCTTAATAAACAACATAGCTGTGGAGTTATGGGAAAAGTATCTGTTCACACTTTACTATGATCCCTTAGTGTATGAAGGGACTTGTGAAAGCCCTACAGATTTTTCTTTAGTTTAGTTGATAAGCCTAACGCTTGTGATGCCGTGCTGAACCGCGGCGTCTCTTTCTTCAGCCGTGGTCAGATTGCGAATCCGATTAGCGGAGCGCCGTCCTCTGCGTTTTGCACACAATTAACGATGTGTTTCATGATGCACATTTCGTGCTCCCAGTTGCGTCGTTCTTACCTGTTTCCTTAACATTCGTCTTACTTATCGGTGGTTGATTTCTCTCGTCTTTTTTCCTTCTTTTTCTTCTTTCTTCTATGCACTTTCTTGTTTCTTTCTCCTGGGTTCCATGCTGTCTCCTTCCTGGTTTCCATGTTGTCTTTCTGTTCCTTTTCCCAGCATGCCTTTTTCTTTTATACTTCTGTCTTTTTTCCCTTCTGTTCTATTGGTCTTTCCCAATCCAAGACGGTGTTGCCTTCTCTTTCCTGTGTTGTCACTTCCTGTCTTCCAGTATATAAGTCACTCAGGCCCGTATTTATACTTTTTTTGCGCCTCATTTGTGCTGCTTTTTGACGCGAAGTGGCGCAAACTTACAAAATACAATTGTATTTTGTAAGTTTGTGCCGCTTTTGCATCAAAAACTGACGCAAATGCAGCGCTAAAGAAGTATAAATATGGGCTTCAGTCCTGATCTGCCTTGCGTTGCAAACACTTCCTCTTTGTGGTGATCTTCGCTCCTGTTCGTCGTGTTTTTTTCTGTTCCTGTTGCTGATTGAGATTTTTCCTTTTGTTCCTTTTTTCATTCCTGATTTTTCCTCTATTTCAGGAGTTCCTGTTTTTGAGGTTTTTTCCACATCTTGTGTTTTTTTCCCTCTGGGACTCCTTCTGGAGGGTACGGTCTGCTTAGGCATTTTCCTGTCAAGCAGCTTCGTGGCTACTAGAAAGGGTCACCCCTATCTTAGTCTATCCAGAACCAGCAGAACACCGGGTATCCTTTCAAATCCTGCAGTCAAAGGTGAGAAGCATCGTGCAGACCGTGACAACGCTCAATTCTCGGGACCAAACAAGAGTGGATGCCAAATGCTGTCGGAGGCCAGATGGCTAAAAGGAATTCAAAACCAGGACTTTGTTTTGTGGTCTTAGTGAAAAGTGATTCATCATCGAGAAGTAGTGGTGCACCTATCTCAATGGGGCCCTAGTAACCGTTTTTAAATCTGATCTCAATATGTTCAATATGCCTTTTACACACTGACACATGGATCAGGGTTCAGCTGAGTAATGGATTAAACATTTCCAGGAAAATTCCAACTAATAAGGAATTAGAGCAAGGTTGCATACTTGTACTCTTGAGTATAATTATATAAAGCAAAAACATTTTCCCCTAAAACTTGGTGCTAGACATGTCCAACTTCTACAGTATGTTGAAGATACTGCATTGTTGTTTCAAACTGCACTAGGCTTTAAAGAGCCTTAAATTGCCTCTAGAATTACAATGAAGAGAATGAATTAAAACTGGCAAAAACATAGATTATGAAATCTGGGAACACTAAAATTAAACACTCATGGAGAAATAGAGATCAAAAGATATCAACTACAGATTCATACCTATAACTGTAAGTATGGCAGGATAGTGAACTAACTTTTAAAAATCATCCCAATGCGATATGCAATCTGCCTGTTATTCACAAAAGCGTTTAGGGAAGCTCCAAGGAAGACTAAACAGCCCAGGAGGTACCTGTATATTAGATGTAGTTAGGGCAAAATTTGTGCTCTCAATATAAAAGTTGGATGAAGAACTAGAAAAAATATTTCCAGATGTGATAGACTGTGGGCCTCGTTTACAATGTTTTGGCACAGGGCAGTGCCACAAGCCTTCTTGCTGTGCTGCTCTACATCAAAACAAAAAGGGCAGGAAGACCGTATGTGGAAGATATGGCACATTCCTGTCCTTTTCCCCTGCACTGATGCACAAATTGCTGCCATGCTTGATTATTTTTGTGACAATCATGAGAAGCATTTTCTTCTTTCTTTATGTGCGCAAAATTGTTCATGCCTCGAAGGAGCAGTCTACATTCTTTTAAGGAATGTCAGTATCTGTTTCCTAGAATAGGAATTGCTGTGACTGTAATTTCTGTGTGCCATATACTATTGAGATTGAATTTATTCTGGCATTTCAGCTTGCAAGTTTTGATTCTGTACCTTTTAAAAATTTGATCCTATTCGCACATATATTGGAGTGATTACTAATTTGTAATAAACGTACTAACCTTTCCACATAGATTCCTCATTGTGAAGCAAATTGAGCTTCCTGAGTTTTAAGTTGTAAAGCTGTTGCTAACTCCTTTGGCTCCCTGTCTACTGCAAGGTTCATCAGATGGAGACCACAGTCCATTTCCATGCGCACTTCAACAGATGGTAGCTTGTTGGATGGTTAGTTAATAGAGCACAGAGTTAGAGTGCCCATTCTAGACATGCCGCAAACCCAAATGAGTTCCCAAAGCCCATGGTTCGAGTCAGACGATTGATGAAGTTCCAGCAATTCAAGAGTGTGGTAAAACAGCTGAGGAGTGAGTATTAATCAAGTTGCATGTTGCAATTGCTGATGTTTAGCTTGCAGTAAGTTGCAGAGGTTGTGTGATATGATGCGGTAAAGTTTTTAGCAGTTGTGTGAGTGCAGTGCTTGATGCAGAGAAGTTGAAGTTGTGTTCGGGCTCGACGTAGCCTAATATCCAGGCATTGTGATGTTATTGGTGTACAAGACACTATGTTATAATTGTCTGCTAAGTTTTGTGGTGCTTGTCCTGGGATGTTGTTGATTGCACAATTGGGATAGGGACATTTATTTTTGTGTGAGAATAAAGTGTGGTTGGTGTGGCAAATCCCTAGTGCATAGGGAGAAACCACACTAATTTGGGCGATTGCACAATGGTCAAGGTTTCATCCAAGTATGAGTCAGAGTGGATTGGGAAGTGCTATTCTGGAGCGCTTCTTGTGTGATGGAGTGCTTTAATTTCTTTATTGGAGCAGACAAAGTGATTTTTTAAAAACTGCTTTGCATTTTTGTCATGTATGTTTATTGCTAGAAAGAGTGGGTTTGTGAAACATTGTATAGGAGGGCGAGCCGCTGAGAGGAGTGGAATTGACATTACAGTTGCCGCACTGGTACTGGATGTCTACATCATGGATTGTTGCACTCTTATTGGGTATACTGTTGAACGAGGACTGTGGTTAAAGAGTCATTTCCTGATTCAAAATGGGTTTCCGATTGCTGAAAGCGTTATTGAAAAATGAAATGTCTTACGGCTTTACAAGACCTATTGAGCAGAGATGTGAAGCACCTCTTCTTGAGGGGTTGGGGTAGAGGCACCACATGAAGATACGCCAGGTCATTATATGGATATGAATGTCGGCCACATACATGTCTTTGGCTATTCCAATGGCAAAGTGTCACAGAGAAAGAAGGTGCATTGAGGTTTCCATGTTATGGCACATTTAATTTGATAATCTTTGAAAATTTGAGGAGAGTCCTGTACAAGATGAAATCACTACTGAGACCACCACAGTACTGAGCACTTAATGCTTGGGAACATGCAGCCCATGCTAGGTAGAAGGATAGATATCAGGGAAGAGTCCGAAAAGCAATGCGTACCTGTGCAAATGCTAGATTGGATGCAGAAGAAAAGAGGTGGAGGACGGACATGAGGGACTAGATTTTACCCTACTTTGATGGGTGAAGAGACAGATAAGGAGAAAGAGAAACAGATAAAAAAGATGATGAAAAAAAGGGGAACTGACAAAAGACACAGAGTATGGACAAAGAAAGTGACAGCACCTTTAGCGAAGATATTTTGGATGCATTGTTATTGGCGTGTCCACCCCCATACAATGAAACCCAACTTGGGGGAATGAGTGGTGCATTTCCCAATGGAAGGTCAGAAGTACCCTCTGCACTGGCAAATATGGGGGTAAATACAAGTCAGGTACTGATGTGAGGGAATCCAGGGACTGATACCTCTGTTATCCGTACTGTTCACAGTGCCCCAGATTCAATTACTGATCCAGTCACTATTGGTCCTGTAGTTCTATTACATAGACCTTAGTCATCTGAAGCTGTGACACATGCGTTGACAGTTCCTACTGAATAAACTCATCAACTGCTGGACATGTCGTCCCTGGAGGGGAAGGAATGGGAAATAACCCGTCAATTCAGACTAAGGTTACTATGCCCCATGCCGCTTCTGTGTCTGCAGCAGCAAATCATGCAGGGATTTTTCCAATAGAAAAACCATCTCAAAGATCACAACCTTTTGACATGTCCTTCTGGAGTTCACCTCCCAGTGTTAACCATGATACACCCAGGGAAAGGTTGGTGTATAATGCCCCTCTTGGGCTGGTTTGTCTTAGTGCTGGAGAATATGAAGACTGTCTTAAAACTCTAGTCAAGAATTCATGAGAAGGTGTAAGCTCAGGATCAACCAGAGCGACATCTCAATCCCAGAGAAAACACAGTGATGTGGTCAAAATAAAGTTAGAGAAAAGATATCATGGAATCTTGATCTTTCCCGAACATCTTTGAAGTGCCCTGATGCTTTGCCTCTTGTGTTGAAGAGTCTCTGTAATATTCTTAATTGGAGGACAGTACTGTCCCCCCAAGAGATAATCATGGGCTGGACAATGAGACTGCCAGCTGTGCCTGCAAATGTGCTTGTGAACATTGTAAATTATATAATTCTTGATTAGTGAAAAAAACTGGCTGACATGGTGCGCTCTGTGTCTCGCCAGGTCAGACAGCCACAGCTTTGCCATATCCAGACCAGTGCGATGACTTCAGTCCCGGTGACTGGGTCCTGGTGAAGAAACATGTGAGGAAAACATCCTTGGAACGCCATTAGTGGGGACCTTACCAAGTTATTCTGATGACATCTACTGCTGTTAAATGCAGAGGTCTTCCCAACTGGATTCATGCTTCCCGTACTAGCAGAGTTGAGTGGGCCCTTGATGATGTGACAGCACCTCTCCCAGAAGTGCCACTGATAACAGAGAGACTGAGTGAGCAGGTTATACAAGCTGTCATGGACCGAGAAGAGTCATAAAACAGCACAATATCAGTCTTGGGGGGGGGGGGAGGGGGGTCTGGATGAGTTAACAGATGAGTTTGAGACAAGAGAGTCTCCCCATGTGGTGGTGTCAGAATCCAACCATGACAAAGGACCCAGTGCTGTGAGAACGTGAGTGGGAACTAGAGAACCTGGCCAAGAAGGAGATAAAGACAGAGGCCCAGATGGGCAGGAAAATGACAGAGCATGACTGAACCAAATTTGACAGACACACTCCATCATTTTCAAAATGCAGGGATGGGTTGTATTTATTAGAATACGCTGCACCCCTGTGTTGCCCCCTGGGCCGTAGCAAAATTTGCTGCCGAGCGCCATCACATCCACCCTTGCACATTGATGCAAGGATGGCTGCACTGCAAGGGAGATTGTTTTTGTTCAGGAAGAGACACCTTCAATGGCAAAAACAATCTTCAATGGCAATTTCCTCTTTCTATGTGTGCTGCAGAATGAAAGCATTTCTCCTCATTGTGCCATGCTAGTGCTGGGGTTGCATTAGATTTTGGCACTTCCTAGGGTTCACGAAACCTCACAAATCTGGGGCAGTGTCAAAATGCAATGTATGTTGCTGTATCACGCTATCAGCAAAACCCATTGCACACCCCTCCCACGGAAAGTGCTACGCGTAAAGGGGCCATATTTAAAAGGTGGCATTAAGCCACAAAAAGTAGCTTAACGCCACCTTGTAAATATGACAGTGCATAGCGCCACCAGAGCATCACTAAAAGTGACACTTCCGTGGTGATAGGGCCTTGTAAATCTGGCCCTGAGTTTACCTGAGGGATGTTTATTCCAGAGGATACTGTGGATTCTGGCTTGAGTGACAGTGAGGATGAAGGGTCTGCACTAAGGAGCTCGAAAAGACTTAGGGTACCTTTTACTCTTCACCTGAATGAACATACTTTGCTGTTGAATTTGTGGATCTTGAGGATAACAGTGCACATTTAACTGAACCCCCTTGAACTGAACTTTGTGGCTGGACTGTGTTTTGAAATTACGTTGCTACTAAATAGACTGACCCTACTTGTTATTAGTGTGATTTCCTAACTGTCTTCATATCAGAGACATTTGAACACACTTTGTTAGGAAATTAGGAAGATTACAGAGGCCTGAGGCAGCTGAAGGAGCATAAGGGTGTCATTTAGAAGAACACAGGGTAGGGCTAAAGAAGCCTCACAAGGATTTGTAAATAACATCACCGTATTTATTGAATACTGTTTTGGAATTTGCACAGGTGGAAACCGAAAGAGAAGACTCTGCTGATGCTATATTCCACCCAACAGTTTCAACTGGTTAGGAGTAAGGTGAATTAAGAAAGCTGTTACGGTGAGTATGTAGGGGTCAGATGTTCAGTTAAATTGCCAAATACTACAATAGCTAGAATTAGCATTGCTAGAATAACAAAGTAGAAAAAGCTCTTCACATCCCCTCCTGCTCACAGTATTTCAACAACCCTGAGGAGGCTACAGAATTCAGATGTTTTATGCGCAAACTAAAAGTAGGTAAATAACAAGAATATTTGTACAATAAGGGAGCATTATTTAATCAAAGATGGTTACTGGTAGTTAAAAACCGTTAACATCAGCACTGGGCATTGAAGAAGTGAATAGGACTTGTCTTTTTTTAAACTCATATTGATTACAAATTATTTATATAAGTAAATGGGAAGAATATGCAGACTACACTTCAGCGTGCATAGATATTTTAGGTATCCGGAATTTAACAACTTTTATTACTTAACATAAAATTGCAAACAATAGGAGAAAGAGCTTCAGTGGTTGACGTACAAAAACATTATATGTTATATATATTATAATTGTTATATGCGCAAATAAAACCTGAGTTAGAAGAAGTATAGGAATGTTTTGCACACTAACAGAGTGGTAGTAAAGGTGAAGCCAGTGGGTTGATACCCATAGGAGTATCTTGTTTTGCACTAATGAATAAGTAGCAATAGAATTTGATGATTTTAATATTTTATTCAACAAATAATTAACAACCGGTTTTGTCAATGAATGTTAAGCTTTATTCCGGTAAAGTGGGAGTGGTAGAGCATTGCAACATGCTTCCAACAAGTAGATTCATTTGTAGCTTTTTTCCCAGCCTCCAATGGCTAGGCCACACACAGAGCTTTAAATCACACAAATGTTTTCATCAGCGTGTACCTGTGAACTCCAACATTCTAAACAAAACAATTTCTAGCATCGAATGTAATGAGAGTTTTATGTCACACTGATAGGGAGTCTGCTGGGAACCAGGAAGGGTCAGTTCTAAATCATGCATGAAACTACACCAATTACTTATTTCAGTTTAAATATTTCAATCTTGTTGGAGAGCAGTTTAGCCTCTTACAGATCAACCAAGTAAAATGGTGGAGACCTTTTATTTTCCTAATTAGTTCATGGCTGTGGACTGGAGATCCTCTGACACATGCACATTACACATTTCTGAGATTACTTTGATTAACTATCTTTGTCTCAATCAGAATTCTGTGTCTTTTTTACCAGGAACGCTGTCATGTAGTTCTTCAAGAGTCATATCCTTGGCCCATTAAGGTGACCTGTGGGCTTCCCTACTTCTATCTGGATGCAATACCCCATATTATAGTGCTCTTGAATTCACCTCTGTTCATGATGACCATAAACCAAGGCTCTCATTATGACATTGGCGGTTTCCTGAGGAAACTGCCAATGCCAAGGGCACCAGAAGATTGCCAGTGCTGGCAGTCTTCCGTCTGCCATAATATGGCTACTGCAGGATTTCTGACACAATAAGGGCAGAAATCTGGCAGTAGCTATGCTGGCGGTTGAGGCGCTTGAGCTGTGCTACCACCTGCACCGCCCCACCAGTAGCACGCCGCCAGCTGTATTTTGACCAAAAAGACAGCCTGACAGAGTCCTGATGGTGGTAGCAGCGCCCCTTCCCATTCCCTGCCATACGGCCTCCTTGCTGGACAAGGTAAGTTGGACGTCCGTCAGGGGAAGGAGGTGGATGGTGGGGGGTATTGTGTGTGTGTATGTATGAATGTGAGTGTGCGTGTGTGTGTGTATGCATCTGTGAGTGTTGTGGTGTACGCATGGTTGAATGCATGTGAGTGAATGCGTGTATGAATGTTACAATGAGTGCGTGTCTGCATGTCAGTGTGTATGCATGTGAGCATGTGTGAGTGAATGCGTGTATGGATGAGTGAGTAAATGTATGGATGTGGTGGTGCATGGGTGTATGCGTCATGTGTGTGGGTGTGTGCATGATTGCGGGGAGAGGGGTTGGGGCAGTGTGATTCTAGGGGGTGGGGGGTGGTGTGATTCTAGGTGGGGCAGGGGGTGGGAGGGTAAGCTGATTTCTGGGTGGTGGGGGAGCCTTCTAGCTGTCACCGGTAGCCCTACCGTCATGGTTTTCGTGGCGGTGGTACTGCTGTGAAAACCGTGGCGGTAGGCCGGCTCATTATACCGCTGGTGGTCATGGGCGGATCATACTGCCATGGCGGTATGAGTGATGTGGTGGGATGGCTGCAGCCAACCCGCCACACTCATAAGGTGGAAGAATACACCACCAGCCTGTTGGCGGTGATACAGCCACATTAACCCTGGCGGTCAAAGGACGTAAGTAAAGGTCAAAATGCCATCGACTACTGACACAAGATTTTGCCTGACTCAATTCCTGTAAAGTCACTTTGGAGTCAGGAGTCATACATGTTTCTTCCTCTGCTTCTATGCACTTGTCACCTTTTTATTCACCTTGCACTCTGTTCACCATTTGAGCACTTTATTGAATTAACAATTAATGTATTCTTGTGAATAAACGGTATTCAAAATGTTTTTGGAATGGTTGGTTTTCCATAATTCTGGTATTTGGTGGTTGTTACTAAAGGCATGATTTATGTTTCAAAAGTAGATAGTAGCCACCTCCACTAATTGTTTAAACATTATTATTGCAAATGTGCATACAGCAGGGGCGGCTTCTCTTCAAGGGCTGAGGGGCTGTGCCCCTCTGAAATTCCTACACATTCATATAATATATACAAAGTAGACCGATTTGTTTTTTTACATTTATTTTTTAAAGAGATATGATCGTATCTCTAAACAAATCAATGCATTTAAGTCTGGGCTGCCTGTCCCAGGCTGCCTGCCCCGCCTCACTTAGAAGCACGAGATGGAAGCCAGGCAGTAAATCAACTTTCTACACTGTGACACATGATACAGGGTTGACTGCTCTAAAGCCCTTTATTTCTATTGTGGTCTATGGCAGTATCCACTATAGGCCAGTGACGCTTTGATCATCATGATTTTGGGTGTCGGACTCTTCATCCCTGTGTGAGAGCAGCTGTCATTAACAGGCATAGATACCACCCTTTCCCCATTTGTCACACAGTAGGAGTGGATGCAAGCACATGTGATTTAGTGCCTTGTCTTCAGTAACAGTAAGTGTTATAATGCTAATCTTGTGTTATTCTTTTTGTACTGAGACCCTTTGTCAGGCTAACCTCCCCAAAGTGACACCCCAGACCCTGGCTGCAAATCGCTGGCTTCTTTAGAAGTGGAGCTGTTGTATTTGTTGCTCGTGAAACTGTTCCAAACAACGAGCAGGATTCTTGCTCCCTTGCGAAGTGGATCCAAACATCAGAGTCAAGAGCAAGTGGAGAAATACATCCTTACAGTAAAGGCAGTTATCTGCTGCATGCCGTTAAAACTGGCCCTATCTTCATGTCCTTATTATTAATGCCACAATTGATTTGCAAACAATGAATGTTAAAATGTGTGTAATGGTTTCTCTTATTTCACGTTTTACTTAATGTTGCATTCCCCAAGAGAGTTAGCTGTTTCCTCATGCTATGTTTCAGTGCATTGTATTACCTTGCATAGTGCATACTTTGACTCGTGCCAGGTGTTTATGAGGGGCTTTGATTGAGATCACTGGTGCTGAAGCTGAAGGCAAAGCAAAGTTCCTGACAGCGGGTTGGTCTCTCTGCAGAGCACACAGAACAATGGTCACGTATTCCATGTGCAAATTAAATTCAGTGTAAATATGTGTGAAGGGGTGCATAGAAGTCAAAATATTGAGAAGGCAAAAGCAAAATTAAATAAAGTGCTTAAATGTGAATGAGTGCAGTTCATGTTTGGGGTGGTAAAATGAGGAAGATGTGAGGGAGTTCATTCAGGGGAGAGGGAAAAGTGGGTGCTGAAGTGAAAAGAGAGGAGGTTGAAAATGTGCAGATAGATGAGATGTGAAGTGATAAAGGGCATACACCTCTAACGGAAAACACACATAACTGAAGGCCATACTCCTTCCATAGGCTTCAATAATATTTAGCTTACAGTCTCACAATTTCAGAATTGAAACATTTCCAATGTTAATTGTTTATAACTAATCATTCTTGTTACTCATTTATCTTAAACAACAATCATCCATTGACAAAGCCAATAGTACTGGAAGGTTTTAGGTGTATGTCAGTTGTTGTGATATATTTCTGGATGCATTAACATCTCAGAAAGAAAGCAAAATATAGGCCGTGTGGCGCACACTGGTAATCACAGAAATGTATTTTACATGTTCCCTATTGGAGTGCCCCCACTTTTTTCATCCCGCTTAAAGATCTGTCTGCACATATTTCTGTATAATTTATTGCAGCCAGCATCTGTGAGTGATTCCTGATGACTGGTTAAAGCATTTTCTTCCAAAGATGATGCTGCATGCAGTGCAAGACAATGGGCAAGAACACACTTTGCACTATAAAATTTGCACATTAAAGTAAGTGTTGAACGTATTAATGCAGTAAGATATGGGGTAGTTTTCAATGTGTTTAGTATTTCAAGATTATGGCCCTCATTACAACCCTGGCAGTCGTTGATAAAGCAGTGGTAATACAGCCAACAGGCCGGCGGTAACCAAAATGGAATTATGACCACGGCGGAAACCGCTCAGACAGACAGCCACTTTAACACACCGACCGCCTCGGCGGTAGCAACGAGCACCACAGTGGTAACTGCTAACAGCCAGGAAAAAGACAATGTACCGCCCACACTATTATGACACACCTATCCATCACCTTTTCCGGGGTGGGTCCAATGACATCAAAAGCATGGCTGAAACAGCCCTGAGTCTGGAGAATCAGGGAAGAACCGCAACGCCATAGAGCCCGAGTTGCATATTTTTCCCATTCTCGTGTACCTTTTCCTGCATTACGAACATCAACGCCGGCGAAGACGACCATGGTGAGTACTGCCGCCTAGCACACAAGGGAGGGGGGAGGAAAAAGAGAGTGACACACACCCACGCAACACCCCCACCCCCAACACCATAAACACAACCAGATGCACTAACATTACACATCCACCCCATACCCCTCTGGAATAATGCAAGGGCATAATGATATGAAGAAAGTGAGTGTAATACGATTTAAAGAACATGAATAAGTGCATCAATTTACAAACCTATATTCATATTTACAAATGGCTGTACCCTGCCCAGTCCTCAATGTCCATGGGCCACAGGGCCACAACACATAGGCCAAGGCCCCACCTCACTCCTGCAACAACACGGAGAGAACACTGCAGGGGCATCAGGTCGAAAATACACAGGCACCTAAGGAGGACGGAATGGTGGGTGGGGGCTCCTCAGCTGAAAGATGGTACAATGCCACTGGTCCTGGAGGGGGCAACATGCCCTGTGCTTGATACTGGGGAGTGCAAGGCCACAGTCACTCAAGTGGCTGGTTTTCCCACTGCTTGGTCCTGGGAGAGCAAGGCCACAGTCTCTCAAGTGGGTGGTTTGCCCACTGCTTTGTCCTGGGGAGTGCAAGGCCACAGTCTCTCTAGTGGGTGGTTTGCCCACTGGTTCTGGAGGGGGCCTTGTGCCCAGTGTGCTTCATCCTGGGAAGGATGAGGTGAGTGGATGGCTTCTCCACTGGTTCTGGAGGGGGCATTGTGCCCAGTGTGCTTTATCCTGGGAAGGATGGGGTGAGTGGATGGCTTCTCCACTGGTTCTGGAGGGGGCCTTGTGCCCAGTGTGCTTCATCCTGGAAAGGATGGGGTGAGTGGATGGCTTCTTCCACTGGTTCTGGAGGGGGCATTGTGCCCTGTGATGCAGATCTTGGGGAGTGCAAGGTCACAGTCTCTCACCTGGGTGTCAGACCCACAGGATTTTCAGGGGCCAGGACGCACAACAGCCCATGGAGGCAGGACTACACACTGTCCGCCGGCAGTCACGGATGCTCAGTGGGGGTTGAGGGGGCTGGTGTCGGGGCTGGCAGTGGTGGAGGGAGGCTCAAGCCCTTCCCCTGCAGCCTCGGATGGCTGCCCAGTGGGGCTGGTGGTGCTGGTGACAGTGCTAGCAGTGGTGGTTGGAGGCTCCAGCCCATCCACAACAGCCTCGGACGTCTGCCCACTGGGGCTGCTGCTTCCGCTGGCTGTGCTGGTGGCAGCGCTAGCAGTGGTGGGGGGAGGCTCCAGCCCATCCCCTGTAGCCTTGGATGGCTGAACCACCATGGTTGGTGGTGGGGGCTCAGAATGATTCCCAGCACAGGCCCCTTGCCTTTACAGGCAGCAGCCGGGGATTGCCCCTTACCCTTCACACCTGCAGCTGGTGGTGCCTCCTTGCCCTTCCTTGATGCACCTTGTGCAGGCACCCTGTCAGTGTTGCTGCCTGGTGCCCAGGATCCTCTCCTACCTGCAGTAGCTGTCAACACTACTGTGCCCCTGAACAGGGTGGCTGGGGTGCTTGCCTGGGTGTGTTTCACCCTGGCCTGATGTGAAGGATGGGGGGGAGGAGGGGTAGGGAAGAGGTCAAAGGTGGAGAGGAAAAGCTTCTTAGGGACATTGGGGCGGGAAGAGGGTGAAGGTTTGGGAGTGGAGGAAGAGGAAGTGGTTGTAGGAAGTGTCTGTCTGCTGTGTTTGGGTGCAGGCGCATGGGCTTGATGCTGTTGTGAGGTGGATGGCTGTTCAGTGTCTGAGTGCTTGCGTTTATGTACTTTTGGATGAGGGGACACAGACACAGTGGGAGAGGACATAGGGGACATGTGCATGGATGTGGGGGTCCTGTCTTCGCCCTGGTGCTCCACTCACCCTCCGTCCCTCTGGTGCCCTCACCATCTGTGGATTCGGTCTCCTGGGACCTGTGGGATGCAGCTCTCTCCGTCGCCGGTGCCTCTGCTCTTCTGCCGGATGATGCTAAAAGGGGGGGAGAGACAAAGGATACCCTTGGTCAGTGTTGGCAACAACACCACCGTTGGTTTACACGACACACAAACACAGGGAACAGCCCTACGCACTAGGCAATGCACTACCAGTCACAATGCTAGTCACCAGGCCATGGACAGGGCTACCTAATGCCAATTGCAGCATACCTGATACCCACAGACGCCTGCCCAGTAGTGGAGGCCTACTAGCTTTTTTGGAGGAGGTTGACATCAGACCCTGCCCAACATGGGCCCTACCCTGCACTGGCCGACCTGGCCCAGGGGCACCCACAGGCACACATCCCTCATCCGGATGCCACCCCACCATGCGCAAGTAGTATATTGGGGCGCTGTGATGCCCCCAAGCACCCGTCTAGCTCCGGATATTCCACCGCCAGTATGCGGGCCATCCGGGGGGGTCAGGGTTCGACAGGCACCCCTTCCTCATTGGGAGGCCATCAAGAGCTGGGCCTCCACCATCTTCCGTGACCAGCATCTCAGGTACTCCCACCGTTTTCAACAGTGTGTGCTCCACCTGCCGTAGACCCCCGGGGTCCGCACGTCCTTGGCGATGGCACGCCATATACCCTTTTTAGGTTTCGCCTGCACAGCGCTTGCGCTGTGGTGAAATCATTTTTATTTGAAAAAAAAATCTTAAAAGGACCTTTCAGCCCACCCACAGTCTTCCCGTTACTTACCATTGGTAGTTTTCATCAATCACTCTCCTTTTCTTGATTATTATTGGTCAGCAGTAGCTTCTGATGTCCTCTCTTCTCTCAGTCGGCTTCGGCTTTTTTCTGGAGCTTGGACGAAGTACTCTTTCCGGTTGGCGATAAGTGGCTGGCAGTCAGTTTCATTCCGCTAGCCGCACGCTTCGAGGTACTTTAAAAAAAATTTAATTTCATGGCCATCCTTCGCTGACATCCATGTGCTGCTTTACCTTTCACACTGACCGTTGTTTGTGCTGTCACCTTTACGTGAGCATGCTCCGTGGGGCATTAAAGGGATAATTGTATCTACTTTGATTGTTGTGACAGTTTGTGTTAAATAATGCAGCGCCAGACAACCCTCGTCACAATTTTTTCATCAATGCAGAACAAGCACTACAGATGAAAGCACTTGATCTTAGCAGGTGCATTACGTAGCACCAACACAACCAAAGGTATTGCAGCACTTTACATCATCAGGGAAGATTAGTGATACCATGTAAACTGAAATATGAGAGCGCAAACTGCTGTTGAGTCTTCATCATAAATACATAACAAGCACTTCAGATGGAAGCTCGAGCTTGCTCTAGGCGCATTATGTAGTGGAAACTCAACTGAAGGTGTTGCAGTGCTTTACATGAGCATGCTCTGTGAGGCTTTGAAGTACTAGGCAAATGCCGTAGAGATTTTGTTTTGTCAATACTGAACAAGCACTTCATATTGCATGGATGGTTCACAAAACCAGAGGTGTTAAGAGCTAAAAAAAGAAATAGATTTATTGCACTTTTTTTTTTTTTTGCACTTTAATGTAGCGTGAACCAGACCCAAAGGTCTTAGAGCGCTTTACACGAGGAGCCAGTTACATTACACATGGACGCATTAATTTATAGACACGGAGAGATTGAGTGATTTGCCCACAATCGCAGGATGTTGTCCCACCGAGACTTGTACCTGGTTTGAAGAATAGGGTCTGTATGTGTTCTGGTGGAGGGAGGGATTGCCTCATTGTTCATTGTGCAAACATCAATCTTTTCCATAATCATTTTTGCGCTCCACAATTTGCCTCCCTCCGGGTTGAGTTCAGCGCAAATGTAAATCGGTTGATGGCTGCGCACACTGTCATGTAGTGGTAATTACTACCTCTTCACTTCAAAGCATCATGTTGTCCCTCTGATTAAGGTTGTTTTAGAAATGGCCACTTTTTTTATGTTTTGACACAGAACATGTTTACCTTGATCTGATAACATGCTGCTGTTCGAAAACCGGCTGTGAAAATGCAATTACTAGGTTTTTCCTGCAAGCATATCTTCAAATGCTGGTAAATGTAAAATGCCATACTTGCTGTAAATTGAACACGTGGCCCGTAAGGAGGTCTCCCCCACCATGACGGCTTGGTCTTTCTAACACCAACGAGGATCGTCACTACGATTAGATATCATTTGCACAACAGCAAGAATCTGAGGGGTCCCAAAAGGTGGGATCACGCCCAACCTACACCTTACCATTAATTGCTGTGACACTGGGTTAACATTTGAGGCAACAAAAAAAAGTTATGGCAAATCACAGCAGCCTCACTCTAGCATTAGGAATGCGAGCACTGACAAAGCCAAACGTTTTAACTCTTGTATGCGAATATTGTGAGGGGTTAGCATGCCACCATTTTAGAAAGAAAACTTCTGGTGTCTCGGATAACTCATGCACTCCAGCAGGAAAACAACGATATTTAAAGGCGCTTGCTGCTCAGGTTAGAAGAAGCTGGATGAAATGAATATCTGATTTTCTTGTAGCTTTATGTAGCACAGGGCTTTGGAGTACTTTACATGGGCACCAGATTCAATTTTAGGTTTCGCCTGCACATCGCTTGCTCTGTGTTTGCGAAATCTCTTGGAATGAAACAAAATAAAAACTTAAAAGCATTGTCAAAGCCAATAGGTTTCGCCCATGCAAAATCTATTAGCTTTGTCAATTCTTTTCACATGTTGCACAGCAGTTGAGCTGCCGTGGAACATGCCTCAAAGTAAATGAAAACAACATGATGTGGTCAAATCTGGCCTGTTAGACTGCAATGAAAATATAATATAAAAGAATAACAAAGCTAAAAGATGTTACATAGGCGAAACCTATTGGCTTTGCCAATGCTTGTTTTGATGGGCACTGACCTGCAGAGAAAAACACATAGGAAGAGGTATCAGTCTGACATTCCTGCCTGTTACACTCATGGCCCACCATAGCCCTCACATCCCCTTACATACAGACATTGCCCACCATACATGCAGCACGCTTCCCAAGGGCCCTTACCCCAACCCCCCCACACAAGAGGCCCTCACACATAGCACTCCATGCATTCATGCCCCATTCATCGTGCTCACAGTGTACTCACCTGTTGGTCTAGAGGCCCATACAGCATTCGGTACTGAGGTAGGACCCCAGCCACAGGTTTCTCCAACTCCGCAGCGGTGAAGGCAGGGGCTTTTTCCCCAGTGACACGAGCCATGGTCGGTTCCAGACACAGGTCACAGCAGCACTTGCAGTGTAGGTCCTCTCCTGTTGAAGGTCAGGTAGCAAGTGAGGAATCAGATATAAAATGACAGTCACGTCTGCAGCGGTGCGTACCGTCACCGCCGGCATACATCACCATTGGCCACTGTAACCCATAGGGCCCAATGGTAACCAATGAGGAGTTGCACAGCGGTTTTTGACTGCCTTCCACAACGGCACACACGTCGGCCGCAATTACCTCATTTCCACCTGTCCCTCCATACAGGACAGGCGGATGCCATTTCATGGGGGGGTCATGGCACCTAACTGCGTCACAGTACACATAGGCACCATTTGGGTGTATCTAACAATATAATGTTAGAGTAATAACATGCAATACAGTGTAGTGTTTGGAACTATGGATTACTGACCAGCTCCTCACCGTTGCCCCCTAGGTTGCAACTGCTGCGAATGAATAGAAGATGGAGACATCCTCTGTGTGCAGGCCCCTGGTGGACTTGGCAACAGTGGAGGACAGGCAAATTATCCTCACCTATAGACTGGACAGGGCCACAATCACTGAGCTGTGTGCCCAATTGGAACCTGACCTGATATCTGCTATCCGTCAGCCCACCGGGATCTCCCTCTTGTGCAAGTCCTATCTGTGCTCCGTTTCCTGGCAAGTGGCTCTTTCCAAGTGACAGTGGGCTTGGCAGCGGGAATGTCTCAGCCAATGTTCTCAATAACGCTGACCAGAGTGTTGTCTGCCCTGATTATACACATGCGCAGCTACATCGTTTTCCCCAGGTGGAGGACTTGGCCATGGTGAAAGCTGATTTCTATGCAATGGGACATATCCCCAACATAATTGGGGCTATTGGTGGTAGCTTTCACTTCATGAGTGTGCAGATAGTGTCCTGGCGGACCAGTACATCTCCCATGTCAATGCTAAATATCCTGGGTCTGTGCATGATGCCTTTATCCTGAGGAATTGCAGCATCCCAAATGTGATGGCCCAACTCCAGAGGCACAGGCCGTGGCTAATAGGTGAGCCCTGGTTACCACCCAGTGGATGTTGATGTATAGGCATGTTGTGGGCCCTAAGGGTGAGTGTGTGCTTAACAGTTGTCCCTTGATATTTGCAGGTGACTCTGATTACCCCAACCTATCTTGGCTACTGACCCCTGTGAGGAATCCCAGGACATGGGCATGCTGTATGTTGAACAACGTTGCCTTGCGTCGCCAGGTGCCTTTTCTGCAGGAGGATGAGGCTGGAGATGGGCGTGTGGCAGCAGTGGACCCTGTGGACAGTGAAGATGTGGGGGCAGAGGATGAGGATGAGGACAACAGAAATGCACTAATTCGACAGTACTTCCAATGACACACAGGTAAGACACTGTACTTACACTTTACATTGACACTTATGTGTTTGACATTGTCACTGGCAGGCTGATTTTCCCACTTCTATGGCCACTTACTATACCCTTTGGCATCTCTATATGCAGATATTTGTGTCCCACTATCGCTCCAGGTGTGTTGACTGCAGCCAACTACAAGTCATTCCTATGTATACATTACTGTACAGTAATATTGCAGTTTTTAAAGCCTGTTAAACGAATACATGGTTAAATGATTTGACAGACTCCATACTTGTATTTATTCAAATGGTGTTTATTTAAGTGCGAATGGGCTGGGGTGTTGATAGAGGAATGTCCAGCTTAGAGTCCAGTCTATTTGTATCACAGGTGCATTCTCCAAGGGGGCATAGGAAGCGGAGCAATGGCAGTTCAAGGTGGACAGGGTGACAGAGTGGGACACAAGGGTGACAATCAGGAGAGTCTTATTTCCTGGCGGGGGTCTTGGCAATTGTCTCTGGCTTCTGTCTGGATCGCAGGGACCGTTTGCGGGTGGTTCTCCTTTTGCAGCGGGTGGGGTGTTGGTGGCCTGTTGTTCCTGTGGCAGGGCCTCCTGTCCACTATAGGCAGCGCAGGTGGAAGGCTGTTCATCGGTTTGGTTAGTGTCAGGGGCCCGGTGGTGTGCCACTGCCTCCCCCATGGTGTTGGTCATGTCTGCCAGCACCCCTGCAATGTTGACCAGGGTGGTGTTGATGTCCTTCAAGACCTCCCTCATACCCAGGTACTGTCCCTCCTGCAGCCACTGGGTCTCCTCCAATTTGGCCAGTATCTGGCCCATTGTCTCCTGGGAATGGTGGTATGCTCCCAGGATGTTGGTGAGTGCCTCATGGAGAGTCGGTTCCCTGGGCCTGTCCTCCCCCTGTCGCACAGCAGTCCTCCCAGCTTCCCTGTTGTCCTATGCCTCTGTCCCCTCAACCGTGTGCCACTGCCACTGGCCCCAGATCCCTGATCGTCTTGTGTTTGTGGGGTGGCCTGGATTCCCTGTAGTGGTGGACACACTGCTGATTGACGTGTTGTGGGGACAGAGGTATGGGCCTGCTGGGTGGGTACTGTGCTGGTGTTTCCTGACAGGGGAGGCTCTGTGATGGTATGGGACTGTGCCTGAGTTACTGACTATCCGGAGATCCCTGATGGGCCAGGTTGGTCATCCAAATCCAGGCGTCCAGAGCTGCTGTCATCACTGTGGGCCTCTTCTGGGGGTGGACTTGAAGTTGCTGGCACCTCCTCTCCGGTGACGTTGGGCGGGGGACCTGTGGGGATGTAAATGCAGTGTTATTGTTTCTGTGTGTGCCATCTTGTGCATGGTTGTGTTGCCCTCTATAGTTGTTATTGCCCTGGCAGCTTTGCCTTGTGTGAGTGGTGAATTTGTGGGCTCGGTGATTCTCTCTAGTGTGCATGCTTTAGTGATGGGTGTCAATGCATGTCTGTAATGGAGGTCCGTGCATTGGTGTTACATGCAGGGCTTGGTATTGGGATGGGTGGGTTGTGTTGGTGGGGTGTGTGGGAGGTGGTGGAGTGATGGAAATGAGGGTAAGGGTCGGGTATGTGATGGCATGCAGGTGGGGGGGCAAAAGTAGTAAAGAGTTGACTTACTAGAGTCCAGTCCTCTTGCTACTCCTGCCAGGCCCTCAGGATGTATGATTGCCAAGCCTTTCTCTTTCCATGTTGTTAGTTGTGGGGGAGGAGGATGGGGTCCACCGCCAGTCCTCTGTACAGCTATTTGGTATCTTGCTGCTGTGGAACGCACCTTCCCCTGTAGGTCGTTCCGCCTCTTCCTGATGTCATCCCTTGTTCTGGGGTACTGTTCCATGGCGTTGACCCTGTCCACGATTCTCCGCCATAGCTCCATCTTCCTAGCAATGGACGTCTGCTGCACCTTTGATCCGAATAGCTGTGGCTCTACCCGGATGATTTCCTCCACCATGACCCTTAGCTCCTCCTCTGAGAACCTGGGGTGTTGTTACGGTGCATGGGTGTATTTTGAGTGGTGTGGGTGAGGGTGTGTGGGGTGCTGTGTTGGGGTGTGTGATGTAGGGTGCGTGGATGGTGTATAGGTGATGGTGGTGTGTGTCTGTGGTCTTGCTATCTCTCTTGTAGCACTTGTTTGTATTGGTAAAGGGTTGTGGGTAATGTGGGTGTGTATTTTATAGTGGTCTGGGTGTGGTGTGTGTATGTGTGTCAGGTCTGTGTAGCTTGAATTGTCCAATGTGGTGTAGTTTTGTATGTGTGTGAGTATTTTGAGCGCTGCAGTATGTACTGTCAATGGTTTAGCGCCATTGAATTTCCGTAACAGTGATTCGTGGGTCATAATGCTGTGGGCGTAGATCTGTTGGCGTAATGGTGTGGGTTTTGCTACCGTCAGTTTATCACTGACCTTTGGGCTGGCAGACTTGTGTGTGTGGCTGTATAGTGATGGATTGCTATGGGTGTGTCATGATATGGGTGGCGGTAATCCGATGCGGTGTCGATATGTTGGCGGCAGTCAGCATGGCGGTTAGCTGTACTTACCGCCAATGTCATAATGAGGGCCAATATGTTCCCACTGCTTTATAAACCTTCCTTTCTCAATAGATTCATTTGCTTTCAAATGCACCATTTGTCAAGCTTTTTTCATCTTTCTCTTGGGAGGAGGACTCACCTTGGACCCCACATTTGTCCATTAAGCTTGCTCTCTTCACTCTCAACATAAAAGTCATACCCAAATTTTATAGCCCACCACTTTCAAATGTCACCAGCCACCCCTGGCATACAGTAGGGGTTTGATGTCAATACCCCATGAGTCCTTATGACAGACCTCCTGAAGGAAAATGAAGGTGCCTCGTTATTCTCTGAAATGGTTGTGCTGGAGTATGCATGGACACAGATGGGGTCTCCATCTGATGGACGTTGCAGTAGACTGAGGGGGAAATGAGTTAGCAACAACTTTACAATTTAAAACTCATGAATCTCATTTGGCTACCCAATGAGGACCAAGCGTCAATGTTGAAAGTTAATATGTTTATTACAAAATAATAAACTTTAGTTTAATCACTCTAATATATGTGGCGATAAAGATCAAATTGTGAAGGAACAGAATGAAAAATGACAAATTGAATAAATTCAATCTCAAGAGCAATAAGGCACACAGAAATTACAGTCACAGCAATACAGATACCAGGAAACAGAAACTGACATTCCTTGAAGAAGTTTGGATTGCTTCTTCTAAACATGAACACATTTAAGATCTTCTAGCTCAGGTTGTAACTAAATGAGAGAATTTAGACTTAAAAAAAGGGCAGGCAGGGGTTTTGGAATGAAGCAAGGCAGGTGTCGACATCAGAAAGACTCCAATACAAGTATTTAAAAGAAAAGAACCAGTATTAGCATGAAGCTACACATGTAAGGGCAAAAAGGGTGTGAAGAGGTCTGCACCTCTCCAAGTCCAAAGGAACTTCCTTAACTCTAAAAATTGAGAGCACTAACTTGAAGTGGAAAGTTCCAGGTGCATCCTTATCTCCAAACACATCACCAGAAACCCACTTATTTCTCCTTCTTATGGAGCACACTTGCAGCATCCAATGAATCAGGTTAAGCTGAATGTCTTCACTCCAGTTATACAGTGAACAGGAGGCTACTTTTGATAATTAAATCATCCAGTTCATGCCAAGATTTCTCTTCTCAAGCTTCTCTGGCTCTAATACACAATACTCATTTTGCTAACTAAGAAATCGTGAATGCACACCTGCAAGAGAAAAACATGGAGAGCATGGGAAAATACTTTCTCATGTTAAAGTGAACCAGCTTAATTAATAATTGTCAATATGCACTTATAATACACAATTGAGATGCAAACTTTGTCAGAATAAATACAAAAAGTGAATAAATGAATTCATGATTACTTATGCAATGTGATTTCAATAAATGCAACATATCAAAGTATAAGTGTAAATGTGAATGAGAACTACACATCTTCATTTTAGAACTAAACATTTGAACACATGTGTTAGACCTTGCAGCCTCAGGGTGGTCACCCCTAACTTTTTGCCTGCCTCCCTCCACTTTTTGGATACTGTTTTTGCTGGTTTTAAGACTGTGCACACTTTACCACTGCCAATCAGTGCTAAAGTGCATTTGCTCTCTCCCTTTAAACATGATAACATTGGATCATACCCAACTGGATTACTTAATTTACTTATAAGTCCCTAGTAAAGTGCACTATATGTGCCCAGGGCCTGTAGATTAAATGCTACTAGTGGGCCTGCAGCAGTGATTGTGCCACTCACTTAAGTAGCTCCTTGGCCATGTCTCATGCCTGCCATTGCAAAGCCTACGTGTGCAGTTTCACTGCCAATTCGACTTGCCATTTAAAAGGACTTGTCAAGCCTAAAACTCCCCTTTTCCTATATATAAGCCACCCCTAAGGTCTGCCCTAGGTAACCCATAGGGCAGGGTTCTGTGTAGGCAAAAGGCATGACATGTACCTGTGTAGTTTACATGTCCTGGTAGTGTAATACTCCTAAATTCATTTTTACACTGCTGTGAAGCCTGCTCCTTTCATAAGCTAACATTGGGTCTACCATCATATACTGTTTCAATGGTAGCTGCTGATCAGAAAGGAGTAGGAAGGTCATATTTAGTATCCAGAATGGTAACACAAAATACTGCTAACTGGTGAAGTTGAATTTAATATTACTATTTTAGAAATGCCACTTTTAGAAAGTGAGCATTTGTTTGCACCTAAATCCTTCTGTGCCTTACAATCCACGTCTGGCTGGGTTCAGATGACAGCTCCCTTCTGCATTCACTCAGACAAACCCCCAAACACAGGATACTCGGCCTCACTTGCGAACATCTGTATTTTGAATGGGTCTTCCTGGGCTGGGAGGGTGGAGGACCTGACACTTACATGTCAAAGGACAGTAGCCTGCCCTCACACAAAGGACTGCCACACCCCCTACTGGGACCCTGACAGACGGGATTGAACTGAAAGGGGACCTTGTGCACTTCTAAGCCACTCTTGAAGTGTCCCCCACTTCAAAGGCACATTTGGGTATTTAAACAGGGCCTCTGCCCCTACCAATTCAGACACTTCCTTTAGATTAGGAGAGAACCTGAACCAGAATCTGCAACCTACCAAGAAGAACTGCGTTTTTTGCCAAAGGACTCACCTGACTCCTTTCTGTGAAGGACTGCTGCCTTGCTGTTGCCCTGCTGCCTTGCTGCTCTCTGGCTGTGCTGAGAAGTGTTCTCCAAGGGCTTTGATAGAGCTTGCCTCCTGTTCCCTGAAGTCTCAGGACCAAAAAGACTTCATCTCTACAAGAAGGACTCCTTGTGCGGAGACATTTGAGGCACAGCCTGCCAGAAACGACGCATCACGGTGAAAAATTCACTGCACGCCGAACCGGAATGATGTAGCCCGACTTCACAATGAGAAGATCGACACAGCGCCAGAGTAGCGACCGGAAATTTTAAGCACAGCCCACTGGATTGACACACAGCCCACTGGATCAATGCAGCCTGACTTCCAGAGAGGAATCGACGCAGCGCTGCCGTGCAGTAGAAATTTCCATGCAACACCCACCGGATCGACGCACCCCCTATGACCTCATCCTGTCAGCACCGGAAATCCACGCACCGTCCCTGGGGCGTCTGAAAACTCCGCAATCTGAAGAGGATCCACAACCAAGTGCCGCAAATCGATGCAAAGCCTTTCCTGCATGAAAACTAAACGACCCATCACCATGTGCGGCCTGAGAGATTGACGCACACCTCCCTGTTTTCCACGCATTGCCTCCTCTGCGGTTCTTTGCAGGATTTTGGACGCAAACCAGGTACTTTGTGCTTGCAAGAGGCACTTGCTGCTTTTTAAGAGACTAAAGATCTTTATATTATTTATACAGTGATATTTCAACATATACTTATTGCATCTTAATCATTTTGACCTGCATCTTACCAGGTAATTATTATATATTTGTCTAAACACTGTGTGGTGTATTTTTGTTGTGTTCTACTGTGTTACTGTACGATTTATTGCACAAATTCTTTACACATTGCCTTCTAAGTTAAGCCTGACTGCTCAGTGGGTGGCACAGTTTAATTTGGAATGTGTGTGACTTACCCTGACTAGAGTGAGGGTCCTTGCATGCACAGGGGGTAAACTGGCTGCCAACCAAAGACCCTATTTCTAACAATATGTATATATATAACTTTAACTTCTACTGTGAATACACCTTGAACAATATGTTTTGATGCTTCACTTTACATTAATATTGAAGGCACACAGAATATATGATGTCAGTTACAATTTGTGTATTACTTTGGTAATGTGTAGGGAAGAAGCAGCCACAATTATGCTGCTCCAGTTGTAAGCCTGGACAACTGAAGAATAGCATGGTACCACTCCACCCAGCATAAAAGCAGAGGCGTTTTAAGGTATGGACAAAATGTGCAATTGCAAAGGCCCCGAACCTCCCAGTAGCCCCCCAGTAAAATGACTCAGTCTTTGTTGATTTTTTCTATCAGAATTTCTCTCTGTTCACCTCCCTCTCTGATCTTTAGCCAGTGTGATTTTATTGATTTTGTGCCACCAATATATATTTAATCGAATATTGTTGGGCATCATGGAGACTTGAATTAATAGACATAGGCACTTTAGTTCAAAGTTGTTCAAAACAAGAGGCCGAAAACATGTCTGACCCAGGTCCCAAAAACTCCTTAAGAGCTTTGAGGTCCAGAGGAGGGGCAATCCACGAACATCTGCATCAGATGGTGATACAACGTAGTCCTGTTTCGTGATGGCCACCAACGTAGGCAGCCAACTTAGGTCGTCTTCATTGGCTGCTCCTAGGTCACCAATAAGCTAACCAATTTCCTTTGACAATAAATGAGCAGTACAATTTAATATAACAATTGATGGTGTTGACTTAGTTATTTGTTTCGGGTTTGCATCAATATATAGTTATGGATGTTGGTTTATGTGTTACCGTTGCCAGGTCAGCCATGAAAAAACAAATACTAACTCTGTCATTTTTGAGGATTGCTTGTAAGGTCTTTTATTTTATTCCGCCCTAGACCTTGACAAGTCAATCACTTCAAGTGTGAGAATTTATTTGAAATGTCGTCTGTTTCTGTACCATTTTATATGGACTGTTTCTATACCAATGAGACCTACCGCCTAAATTTCCTTCTAATTGTAGAAGCTACTCTAAATTAATCAATGAGCATTTAGTGTGTGTGTGTGTGTGTGTGTATATATATATATATATATATATACACATATATATATATATATATATATATATATATACACAAATGATAAGCTCCTTCGAAAGTATAATTTTAATAACAAATTTAAAAGATAAAATAACTAATTAGAAATATATATATATATATATATATATATATATATATACACACATACATGTATATGCATATGGTGCATCCAACCAAAAGATCTATCTTGAAGTGCATAAATAAAAGGTGCCATAATGACCTAACTTATAGCAGGCATTTTATCACCCCTCAAAGAATGAAAGAGGTCACTGACTGTATCATCCCACAGATCAGTGAAACCAGGACAGTGGCGTCCAATACAACTGATCAGAACAGCACAGCAAATACTTGAAACAAACAAGGTATTGAGACAAATCAAAATTGAAAGACAGCAGTTACATTCAACCTAGTCAGCTCCTAATACCACTATGTTTGCCACACACCAGCCAAATGATAACATGTGGATGTGTAAAATAAAAGGAGAAACAAGGAGGTACTTCCGGTAACAACCTATGCTAGTGCTCAATTTGATATGGTTCTCTGTGCCATCGACCAATAATATTTGACCTTTCTCTGTTTTTTGTTCTGTCTTAGATATTGACAATGTGGTATATACCAGTGCAATGACTGCCTTAACAGCAAAGTCTACGTATATACTTTCAATTTAAGTTATATATTAAATATATGTTACGTTTTACAGGTTTATAGAGCACGCTATAACTCAGGATGGTATTCTATCGCTGAGCGGGTGTGATTCTAGCCTCATTCAGGTCTTCCCTTTCTTCGGGATTCAGAATTGAAGAGTGGGCTCTGATATGTAGGTGCAGGTCGTTCCAGGCTTTGAGGGTGATGCAGGAGTAGGCCCGACCTTCTGCTCTGGTTCTGCCTTTGCGAGTTATGTGTGCCACCTCCATTTTGTGAGCCTCTGCATCTCCCCTGTGTCCTGATACAGCCCAGTGTTCAAGGATTGCAAAAAGACCTAGGTAAGGAGCCCTGAGATTTTTCTGGGTAAATAGTATTATTTGTTCAAAAGTGTTTTTTCAGCTACCTGTGTCTGTTTTACTGTGGACTCTCTGTGTTTCTGGCAGCCTCGCCTCTTTTAAAGTGGTGTTTTTTTTGTATCTGTTTTTGCCGTGACTGTGTGAATTGCCTTGCTAGTTTGTGGCATATAACCCCCCCTTTTTTCTTCTAAGTAAAAAGGCTACATACATCTTGCAGAGTGTGTTTTCAGGAGACTGTTTTAATCTGTTTCTGTGATTTAAATTGTGCTTAAAAACTGTCTGCCCCCCTGTATTTTTGCCTTTAAAAAAGCCCGATTTCAGGGTGTGCGCCCAGCAGTATTCCAGTGTTTGTTTCTTAAACAATCTCTCCCTTACCTGGAAAGTAGACTCTGCTAGCTTGGAAGTGTGGATTCAGCCTGTCTGTATCCTAGGAGATTCTGAATAGAGCAGCAGTTGCCTTTCCCCCTGACCGCAGGTACTGGACTTAGCTGATTTGCTCCCTGAGTCCCTGCTGCACCTGAGCCCCGCCCCCCCACACCTGCTCTGGCCCCTTAAGTTTGTGGAGGGAAGCCCAAGACAGCCACCTCTATTTTGTGAGACTCTGCATCCCCCCCTGTGTCCTGATACAGCCAAGTGTTCAAGGATTGCAAAAAGACCTAGGTAAGGAGCTCTGAGATTTTTCTGGGTAAATAGTATTATTTGTTCAAAAGTGTTTATTTCAGCTACCTGTGTCTGTTTTACTGTGGACACTGTGTTTCGGGCAGCCTGGCCTCTTTTAAAGTGGTGGTTATTTTTTTTAATTCGTTTTTGCTGTGACTGTTTGAATTGCCTTGCTAGTTTGTGGCACATAACCCCCCCCTTTTTTTCTTCTAAGTAAAAAGACTACATACATCTAGCAGAGTGTGTTTTTAGGAGACTGTTCTAATCTATTTCTGTGATTTAAATTGTGCTTAAGAACTGTCTGCCCCCCTGTATTTTTGCCTTTAAAAAAGCCAGATTTCAGAGTGCGCGCCCAGCAGTATTCCAGTGTTTGTTTCTTAACAATCTCTCCCTTACCTGGAAAGTAGACTCTGATATCTTGGAAGTGTGGATTCAGCCTATCTGTATCCAAGGAGATTCTGAATAGAGCAGCAGTTGCCTTTTCCCCTGACCACAGGGACTGGTTTTAGCTGATTGGCTCCCTGAGTCCCTGCTGCACCTGAGCCCCGTCCCCCCACACCTGCTCTGGCCCCTTAAGTTTGTGGAGGGAAGCACAAGACAGCCACCTCCATTTTGTGAGCCTCTGCATCTCCCCTGTGTCCTGATACAGCCCAGTGTTCAAGGATGGCAAAACGACCTAGGTAAGGAGCCCTGAGAGTTTTCTGGGTAAATAGTATTATTGTTCAAAAGTGTTTATTTCAGCTACCTGTGTCTGTTTTACTGTGGACTCTGTTTCAGGCAGCCTGGACTCTTTTAAAGTGGTTGTTTTTTTTTTATTCGTTTTTGCCGTGACTGTGTGAATTGCCTTGCTAGTTTGTGGCACATACCCCCCCCCCCTTTTTTTCTAATGAGTAAAAAGGCTACATACATCTTGCAGAGTGTGTTTTTAGGAGACTGATTTAATCTATTTCTGTGATTTAAATTGTACTTAAGAACTGTCTGCCCCCCTGTATTTTTGCCTTTAAAAAAGCCCGATTTCAGAGTGCGCGCCCATCAGTATTCCAGTGTTTGTTTCTTAAACAATCTCTCCCTTACCTGGAAAGTAGACTCTGCTATCTTGGAAGTGTGGATTCAGCCTATCTGTATCCAAGGAGATTCTGAATAGAGCAGCAGTTGCCTTTTCCCCTGACCACAGTGACTGGACGTAGCTGATTGGCTCCCTGAGTCCCTGCTGCACATGAGCCCCGCCCCCCCTCCTGCTCTGGCCCCTTAAGTTTGTGGAGGGAAGCCAAAGACAGCCACCTCCATTTTATGAGCTTCTGCATCTCCCCTGTGTCCTGATACAGCCCGGTGTTCAAGGATTGCAAATGGACCTAGGTAAGGAGCCCTGAGATTTTTCTGGATAAATAGTATTATTTGTTCAAAAGTGTTCATTTCAGCTAACTGTGTCTGTTTTACTGTGGACTCTGTGTTTCGGGCAGCCTGGCCTCTTTTAAAGTGGTGTTTTTGTTTTAATTCGTTTTTGCTGTGACTGTTTGAATTGCCTTGCTAGTTTTTGGCACATAACCTCCCCCTTTTTTTCTTCTAAGTAAAAAGACTACATACATCTAGCAGAGTGTGTTTTTAGGTGACTGTTTTAATCTGTTTCTGTGATTTAAATTGTGCTTAAAAACTGTCTGCCCCCCTGTATTTTTGCCTTTAAAAAAGCCCGATTTCAGAGTGCACGCCCAGCAGTATTCCAGTGTTTGTTTCTTAAACAATCTCTCCCTTACCTGGAAAGTAGACTCTGCTAGCTTGGAAGTGTGGATTCAACCTGTCTGTATCCAAAGAGATTTTGAATAGAGCAGCAGTTGCATTTCCCCCTGACCACAGGGACTGGACTTAGCTGAATGGCTCCCTGAGTCCCTGGTGCACCTGAGCCCCGTCCCCCCACACCTGCTCTGGCCCCTTAAGTTTGTGGAGGGAAGCCCAAGAAAGCCACCTCCAGTTTGTGAGCCTCTCCATCTCCCCTGTTTCCTGATACATCCCAGTGTTCAAGGATTGCAAATAGACCTAGGTAAGGAGCCCTGCGATTTTTCTCGGTAAATAGTATTATTTGTTCAAAAGTGTTTATTTCAGCTACCTGTGTCTGTTTTACTGTGGACTCTGTGTTTCAGGCAGCCTGGCCTCTTTTAAAGAGGTGTTTTTTTAAATTCTATTTTGCAGTGACGGTGTGAATTACCTTGCTAGTTTGTGGCACATACCCCCCCTTTTTTTCTAATTAGTAAAAAGGCTACATACATCTTGCAGAATGTGTTTTTAGGAGACTGTTTTAATCTGTTTCTGTGATTTAAATTGTGCTTAAAAACTGTCTGCCCCCCCTGTATTTTCGCCTTTAAAAAAGCCCGATTTCAGAGTGCACGCCAAGCAGTATTCCAGTGTTTGTTTCTTAATCAATCTCTCCTTTACCTGGAAAGTAGACTCTGCTAGCTTGGATGTGTGGATTCAACCTGTCTGTATCCAAGGAGATTTTGAATGGTGCAGCAGTTGCCTTTCCCCCTGACCACAGGCACGGGACTTAGCAGATTGGCTCCCTGAGTCCCTGCTGCACCTGAGCCCCATCCCCCCACACCTGCTCTGACCCCTTAAGTTTGTGGAGGGAAGCCCAAGACAGCCACCTCCAGTTTGTGAGCCTCTGCATCTCCCCTGTTTCCTGATACATCCCAGTGTTCAAGGATTGCAAATAGACCTAGGTAAGGAGCCCTGAGATTTTTCTGGGTAAATAGTATTATTTGTTCAAAAGTGTTTATTTCAGCTACCTGTGTCTGTTTTACTGTGGACTCTCTGTGTTTCAGGCAGCCTGTCCTCTTTTAAAGTGGTTGTTTTTTTTTAATTCGTTTTTGCCGTGACTGTGTGAATTGCCTTGCTAGTTTGTGGCACATAAACCCCCAAACTTTTTTCTAATGAGTAAAAAGGCTACATACATCTTGCAGAGTGTGTTTTTAGGAGACTGTTTTAATCTGCTTCTGGGATTTAAATTGTGCTTAAAAACTGTCCCCCCCCCTGTATTGTTGCCTTTAAAAAAGCCAGATTTCAGAGTGCACACCCATCAGTATTCCAGTGTTTGTTTCTTAAACAATCTCTCCCTTCCCTGGAGAGTGGACTCTGCTAGCTTGGAAGTGTGGATTCAGCCTATCTGTATCCAAGGAGATTCTGAATAGAGCAGCAGTTGCCTTTTCCCCTGACCACAGTGACTGGACTTAGCTGATTGGCTCCCTGAGTCCCTGCTGCACCTGAGCCCCACCCCCTCCACACCTGCTCTGGCCCCTTAAGTTTGTGGAGGGAAGCCCAAGACAGCCACCTCCATTTTGTGAGCCTCTACATCTCCCCTGTGTCCTGATACAGCCCGGTGTTCAAGGATTACAAAAGGACCTAGGCAAGGAGCCTTGAGATTTTTCTGGGTAAATAGTATTATTTGTTCAAAAGTGTTTATTTCAGCTACCTGTGTCTGTTTTACTGTGGACTCTTTGTGTTTCAGGCAGCCTGGCCTCTTTTAAAGTGGTTGTTTTTTTTAATTCATTTTTGCCGTGACTGTGTGAATTGCCTTGCTAGTTTGTGGCACATAACCCCCCCCCCTTTCTTTCTTCTAAGTAAAAAGGCTACATACATCCTGCAGAGTGTGTTTTCAGGAGACTGTTTTAATCTGTTTCTGTGATTTAAATTGTGCTTAAAAACTGTCTGCCCCCCCCTGTATTTTTGCCTTTAAAAAGGCCTGATTTCAGAGTGCACGCCCAGCAGTATTCCAGTGTTTGTTTCTTAAACAATCTCTCCTTTTCCTGGAAAGTAGACTCTGCTAGCTTGGAAGTGTGGATTCAGGCTTTCTGTATCCAAGGAGATTCTGAATGGAGCAGCAGTTGCCTTTCCCCCTGACCGCAGGTACTGGACTTAGCTGATTGGCTCCCTGAGTCCATGCTGCACCTGAGCCCCGTCCCCCCACACCTGCTCTGGCCCCTTAAGTTTGTGGAGGGAAGCCCAAGACAGCCACCTCCATTTTGTGAGCTTCTGCATCTCCCCTGTGTCCTGATACAGCCCGGTGTTCAAGGATTGCAAAAGGACCTAGGTAAGGAGCCCTGAGATTTTTCTGGGTAAATAGTATTATTTGTTCAAAAGTGTTTATATCAGCTACCTGTGTCTGTTTTACCGTGGACTCTCTGTGTTTCAGGCAGCCTGGCCTCTGTTAAAGTGGTTGCTTTTTTTAATTTGTTTTTGCCGTGACTGTGTGAATTGCCTTGCTAGTTTGTGGCACATACCCCCCCTTTTTTTCTAATAAGTAAAAAGGCTACATACATCTTGCAGAGTGTGTTTTTAGGAGACTGTTTTAATCTGTTTCTGTGATTTAAATTGTGCTTAAAAACTGTCTGCCCCCCTGTATTTTTGCCATTAAAAAAGCCCGATTTCAGAGTGCACGCCCAGCAGTATTCCAGTGTTTGTTTCTTAAACAATCTCTCCCTTACCTGGAAAGTAGACTCTTCTAGCTTTGAAGTGTGGATTCAGCCTGTCTGTATCCAAGGAGATTCTGAATGGTGCAGCAGTTGCCTTTCACCCTGACCGCAGGGACTGGACTTAGCTGATTGGCTCCCTGAGTCCCTTCTGCACCTGAACCCCGTACCCCCACACCTGCTCTGGCCCCTTAAGTTTGTGGAGGGAAGCCCAAGACAGCCACCTCCTGCTAGCTTTTAAGTGTGGATTCAGCCTGTCTGTATCCAAGGAGATTCTGAATAGAGCACCAGTTGTCTTTCCCCCTGACCACAGGGTCTGGACCCTATCTGATTGGCTCCCTGAGTCCCTGCTGCACCTGAGCCCCGTCCCCCCACACCTGCTCTGGCACCTTAAGTTTGTGGAGGGAAGCCCAAGACAGCCACCTCCATTTTGTGAGCCTCTACATCTCCCCTGTGTCCTGATACAGCCCGGTGTTCAAGGATTGCAAAAGGACCTAGGCAAGGAGCCCTGAGATTTTTCTGGGTAAATAGTATTATTTGTTCAAAAGTGTTTATTTCAGCTACCTGTGTCTGTTTTACTGTGGACTCTCTGTGTTTCAGGCAGCCTGGCCTCTTTTAAAGTGGTTGTTTTTTTAAATTCATTTTTGCTGTGACTGTGTGAATTGCCTTGCTAGTTTGTGGCACATAACCCCCCCCCCCCCCTTTCTTTCTTCTAAGTAAAAAGGCTACATACATCCTGCAGAGTGTGTTTTCAGGAGACTGTTTTAATCTGTTTCTGTGATTTAAATTGTGCTTAAAAACTGTCTGCCCCCCCTGTATTTTTGCCTTTAAAAAGGCCTGATTTCAGAGTGCACGCCCAGCAGTATTCCAGTGTTTGTTTCTTAAACAATCTCTCCCTTTCCTGGAAAGTAGACTCTGCTAGCTTGGAAGTGTGGATTCAGGCTGTGTGTATCCAAGGAGATTCTGAATGGAGCAGCAGTTGCCTTTCCCCCTGACCGCAGGTACTGGACTTAGCTGATTGGCTCCCTGAGTCCCTGCTGCACCTGAGCCCCGTCCCCCCACACCTGCTCTGGCCCCTTAAGTGTGTGGAGGGAAGCCCAAGACAGCCACCTCCATTTTGTGAGCCTCTGCATCTCCCCTGTGTCCTGATACAGCCCGGTGTTCAAGGATTGCAAAAGGACCTAGGTAAGGAGCCCTGAGATTTTTCTGGGTAAATAGTATTATTTGTTCAAAAGTGTTTATTTCAGCTACCTGTGTCTGTTTTTCTGTGGACTCTCTGTCTTTCAGGCAGCCTGGCCTCTGTTAAAGTGGTTGCTTTTTTAAATTTGTTTTTGCCGTGACTGTGTGAATTGCCTTGCTAGTTTGTGGCGCATACCCCCCCTTTTTTTCTAATAAGTAAAAAGGCTACATACATCTTGCAGAGTGTGTTTTTAGGAGACTGTTTTAATCTGTTTCTGTGATTTAAATTGTGCTTAAAAACTGTCTGCCCCCTGTATTTTTGCCATTAAAAAAGCCCGATTTCAGAGTGCATGCCCAGCAGTATTCCAGTGTTTGTTTCTTAAACAATCTCTCCCTTACCTGGAAAGTAAACTCTTCTAGCTTTGAAGTGTGGATTCAGCCTGTCTGTATCCAAGGAGATTATGAATGGTGCAGCAGTTGCCTTTCCCCCTGACCGCAGGGACTGGACTTAGCTGATTGGCTCCCTGCGTCCCTTCTGCACCTGAACCCCGTACCCCCACACCTGCTCTGGCCCCTTAAGTTTGTGGAGGGAAGCCCAAGACAGCCACCTCCTGCTAGCTTGGAAGTGTGGATTCAGCCTGTCTGTATCCAAGGAGATTCTGAATAGAGCAGCAGTTGTCTTTCTCCCTAACCACAGGGACTGGACCCTATCTGATTGGCTCCCAGAGTCCCTGCTGCACCTGAGCCCCGTCCCCCCACACCTGCTCTGGCACCTTAAGTTTGTGGAGGGAAGCCCAAGACCTCCACCTCCATTTTGTGAGCCTCTGCATCTCCCCTCTGTCCTGATACAGCCCAGTGTTCAAGGATTGCAAAAAGACCTAGGTAAGGAGCCCGGAGATTTTTCTGGGTAAAAAGTATTATTTGTTCAAAAGTGTTTATATCAGCTACATGTGTCTGTTTTACTGTGGACTCTCTGTGTTTCAGACAGCCTGGCCTCTTTTAAAGTGGTTGTTTTTTTAAATTCATTTTTGCCGTGACTGTGTGAATTGCCTTGCCAGCTTGTGGCATATAACCCCCCCCCCTTTTTTTCTAAGTAAAAAGGCTAAATACATCTTGCAGAGTGTGTTTTCAGGAGACTGTTTTAATCTATTTCTTTGATTTAAATTGTGCTTAAAAACTGTCTGCCCCCTTGTATTTTTGCATTTAAAAAGCCTGATTTCAGAGTGCGCGCCCAGCAGTATTCCAGTGTTTGTTTCTTAAACAATGTCTCCCTTACCTGGAAAGTAGACTCTGCTAGCTTGGAAGTGTGGATTCAGGCTGTCTGTATCCAAGGAGATTCTGAATGGAGCAGCAGTTGCCTTTCCCTCCTGACCACAGGGACTGGAGATAGCTGATTGGCTCCCTGAGTCCCTGCTGCACCTGAGCCCCGTCCCCCCACACTTGTTCTGGCACCATAAGTTTGTGGAGGGAATCCCAAGAAAGCCACCTCCATTTTGTGAACCTCTGCATCTCCCCTGTGTCCTGATACAGCCCACTGTTCAAGGATTGCAAAAAGACCTAGGTAAGGAGCCCTGCGATTTTTCTGGGTAAATAGTATTATTTGTTCAAAAGTGTTTATTTCAGCTACCTGTGTCTGTTTTACTGTGGACTCTCTGTGTTTCAGGCAGCCTGCCCTCTTTTAAAGTGGTGTTTTTTTAAATTCATTTTTGCCTTGACTGTGTGAATTACCTTGCTAGTTTGTGGCACATAACCCCCCCCCCTTTTTTCCTCTAAGTAAAAAGGCTACATACATCTTGCAGAGTGTGTTTTTAGGAGACTGTTTTAAACTGTTTCTGTGATTTAAATTGCGCTTTAAAACTTTCTTCCCCCCCTTTATTTTTGCTTTTAAAAAAGCCCGATTTCAGAGTGCACGCCAAGCAGTATTCCAGTGGTTGTTTCTTAATCAATCTCTCCCTTACCTGGAAAGTAGACTCTGCTAGCTTGGAAGTGTGGATTCAGCCTGTCTGTATCCAAGGAGGTTCTGAATAGAGCAGCAGTTGCCTTTCCCCCTGACCACAGGGACTGGACTTAGCTGATTGGCTCCCTGAGTCCCTGCTGCACCTGAGCCCCAACCCCCCACACCTGCTCTGGCACCTTAAGTTTGTGGAGGGAAGCCCAAGACCTCCACCTCCATTTTGTGAGCCTAGGCATCTCCCCTCTGTCCTGATACAGCCCAGTGTTCAAGGATTGCAAAAAGACCTAGGTAAGGAGCCCGGAGATTTTTCTGGGTAAATAGTATTATTTGTTCAAAAGTGTTTATATCAGCTACCTGTGTCTGTTTTACTGTGGACTCTCTGTGTTTCAGACAGCCTGGCCTCTTTTAAAGTGGTTGTTTTTTTTAATTCATTTTTGCCGTGACTGTGTGAATTGCCTTGCTAGCTTGTGGCATATAACCCCCCCCTTTTTTTCTAAGTAAAAAGGCTAAATACATCTTGCAGAGTGTGTTTTCAGGAGACTGTTTTAATCTATTTCTTTGATTTAAATTGTGCTTAAAAACTGTGTGCCCCCTTGTATTTTTGCATTTAAAAACGCATGATTTCAGAGTGCGCGCCCAGCAGTATTCCAGTGTTTGTTTCCTAAACAATGTCTCCCTTACCTGGAAAGTAGACTCTGCTAGCTTGGAAGTGTGGATTCAGGCTGTCTGTATCCAAGGAGATTCTGAATGGAGCAGCAGTTGCCTTTCCCTCCTGACCACAGGGACTGGAGATAGCTGATTGACTCCCTGAGTCCCTGCTGCACCTGAGCCCCGTCCCCCCACACTTGTTCTGGCACCATAAGTTTGTGGAGGGAAGCCCAAGAAAGTCACCTCCATTTTGTGAACCTCTGCATCTCCCCTGTGTCCTGATACAGCCCACTGTTCAAGGATTGCAAAAAGACCTAGGTAAGGAGCCCTGCGATTGTTCTGGGTAAATAGTATTGTTTGTTCAAAATTGTTTATTTCAGCTACCTGTGTCTGTTTTACTGTGGACTCTCTGTGTTTCAGGCAGCCTGGCCTCTTTTAAAGTGGTGTTTTTTTTAAATTCATTTTTGCCTTGACTGTGTGAATTACCTTGCTAGTTTGTGGCACATAACCCCCCCTTTTTTTCTTCTAATTAAAAAGGCTACATACATCTTGCAGAGTGTGTTTTTAGGAGACTGTTTTAATCTGTTTCTGTGATTTAAATTGTGCTTAAAAACTGTCTGCCCCCGTGTATTTTTGCCTTTAAAAAAGGATGGTTTCAGAGTGCGCGCCCAGCAGTATTCCTGTGTTTGTTTCTTAAACAATCTCTCCCTTACCTGGAAAGTAGACTCTGCTAGCTTGGAAGTGTTGATTCAGCCAGTCTGAATCCAAGGAGAATCTGAATAGAGCAGCAGTTGCCTTTCCCTCCTGACCACAGGGACTGGACTTAGCTGATTGGTTCCCTGAGTCCCTGCTGCGCCTGAGCCACACCCCCGCACCTGCTCTGGCCCCTTAAGTTTGTGGAGGGAAGCCCAAGACAGCCACCTCCATTTTGTGAACCTCTGCATCTCCCCTGTGTCCTGATACAGCCCGGTGTTCAAGGATTGCAAAAAGACCCAGGTAAGGAGCCCTGAGATTTTTCTGGGTAAATAGTATTAGTTGTTCAAAAGTGTTTATTTCACCTACCTGTGTCTGTTTTACTGTGGACTCTCTGTGTTTTAGGCAGCCTGGCCTCTTTTAAAGTGGTTCTTTTTTTAATTCATTTTTGCCGTGACTATGTGAATTACCTTGCTAGTTTGTGGAACATAACCCCCCTTTTTTTCTTCTAAATAAAAAGGCTACATACATCTTGCAGAGTGTGTTTTTAGGAGACTGTTTTAATCTGTTTCTGTGATTTAAATTGTGCTTAAAAACTGTCTCCCCCCCTGTATTTTTGCCTTTAAAAAAGCCAGATTTAAGAGTGCACGGCCAGCAGTATTTCAGTGTTTGTTTCTTAAACAATCTCTCCCTTACCTGGAAAGTAGATTCTGCTAGCTTAGAAGTGTGGATTCAGTCTGTATCCAAGGAGATTCTGAATAGAGCAGCAGTTTCCTTTCCTCCTGATCACAGGGACTGGACTTAGCTGATTGGCTCCCTGAGTCTCTGCTGCACCTGAGCCCCGCCCCCCCCACACCTGCTCTGGCCCCTTAGGTTTGTGGAGGGAAGCCCAAGACAGCCATGTCCATTTTCGTGAGCCTCTGCATCTCATCTGTGTCCTGATACAGCCCAGTGTTCAAGGATTGCAAGAAGACCTTGGTAAGGAGCCTTGAGATTTTTCTGGGAAAATAGTATTATTTGTTCAAAAGTGTTTATTTCAGTTACCTGTGTCTGTTTTACTGTGGACTATTTGTGTTTCAGGCAGCCTTGCCTCTTTTAAAGTGTGTTTTGTAAAATTCGTTTTTGCCGTGACTGTGTGAATTGCCTTGCTAGTTTGTGGAACATAAACCCCCTTTTTTTCTTCTAAGTAAAAAGGCTACATACATCTTACAGAGTGTGTTTTTAGGAGACTCTTTTAATCTGTTTTTGTGACTTAAATTGTGCTTTAAAACTGTCTGACCCCCTGTATTTCTGCCTTTTAAAAAGCCCGATTTCAGCATATGCGCCCAGCAGTATTCCAGTGTTTGTTTCTTAAACAATCTCTCCCTTACCAGGAAAGTAGACTCTGCTAGCTTAGAAGTGTAGATTCAGCCTATATGTATCCAAGGAAATTCTGAATAGAGCAGCAGTTGCCTTTTCCCCTGACCACAGGGACTGGACTTAGCTGATTGGCTCCCTGAGTCCCTGCTGCACCTGAGCCCCGCCCCCCCCACACCTGCTCTGGCCCCTTAAGTTTGTGGAGAGAAGCCCAAGACAGCCACCTCCCTTTGGTGAGCCTCTGCTTCTCCCCTGTGTCCTGATACAGCCCAGTGTTCAAGGATTGCAAAAAGTCCTAGGTAAGGAGCCCTGAGATTTTTCCGGGTAAATAGTATTATTTGTCCAAAAGTGTTTATTTCAGCTACCTGTGTCTGTTTCACTGAGGACTCTCTGTGTTTCAGACAGCCTGGCCTCTTTTAAAGTAGTGTTTTTATTTAAAATTCATTTTTGCCTTGACTGTGTGAATTACCTTGCTCGTTTGTGGCACATAACCCCCCCCTTTTTTCTTCTAATTAAAAAGGCTACATACATCTTGCAGAGTGTGTTTTCAGGAGACTGTTTTAATCTGTTTCTGTGATTTAAATTGTGCTTAAAAACTTTCTGCCCCCGTGTATTTTTGCCTTTAAAAAAGCATGGTTTCAGAGTGCGCACCCAGCAGTATTCCTGTGTTTGTTTCTTAAACAATCTCTCCCTTACCTGGAAAGTAGACTCTGCTAGCTTGGAAGTGTTGATTCAGCCTGTCTGTATCCAAGGAGAATCTGAATAGAGCAGCAGTTGCCTTTCCCTCCTGACCACAGGGACTGGACTTAGCTGATTGGTTCCCTGAGTCCCTGCTGCGCCTGAGCCACGCCCCCGCACCTGCTCTGGCCCCTTAAGTTTGTGGAGGGAAGCCCAAGACAGCCACCTCCATTTTGTGAACCTCTGCATCTCCCCTGTGTCCTGATACAGCCCACTGTTCAAGGATTGCAAAAAGACCTAGGTAAGGAGCCCTGAGATTTTTCTGGGTAAATAGTATTAGTTGTTCAAAAGTGTTTATTTCACCTACCTGTGTCTGTTTTACTTTGGACTCTCTGTGTTTTAGGCAGCCTGGCCTCTTTTAAAGTGGTTCTTTTTTTAATTCATTTTTGCCGTGACTATGTGAATTGCCTTGCTAGTTTGTGGAACATAACCCCCCTTTTTTTCTTCTAAGTAAAAAGGCTACATACATCTTGCAGAGTGTGTTTTTAGGAGACTGTTTTAATCTGTTTCTGTGATTTAAATTGTGCTTAAAAACTGTCTCCCCCCCTGTATTTTTGCCTTTAAAAAAGCCAGATTTAAGAGTGCACGGCCAGCAGTATTTCAGTGTTTGTTTCTTAAACAATCTCTCCCTTACCTGGAAAGTAGACTCTGCTAGCTTGGAAGTGTGGATTCAGTCTGTATCCAAGGAGATTCTGAATAGAGCAGCAGTTTCCTTTCCCCCTGATCACAGGGACTGGACTTAGCTGATTGGCTCCCTGAGTCCCTGCTGCACCTGAGCCCCGCCCCCCCCACACCTGCTCTGGCCCCTTAGGTTTGTGGAGGGAAGCCCAAGACAGCCATGTCCATTTTCGTGAGCCTCTGCATCTCATCTGTGTACTGATACAGCCCAGTGTTTAAGGATTGCAAGAAGACCTTGGTAAGGAGCCTTGAGATTTTTCTGGGTAAATAGTATTATTTGTTCAAAAGTGTTTATTTCAGTTACCTGTGTCTGTTTTACTGTGGACTCTTTGTGTTTCAGGCAGCCTTGCCTCTTTTAAAGTGTGTTTTGTAAAATTCGTTTTTGCCGTGACTGTGTGAATTGCCTTGCTAGTTTGTGGAACATAACCCCCCTTTTTTTCTTCTAAGTAAAAAGGCTACATACATCTTGCAGAGTGTGTTTTTAGGAGACTCTTTTAATCTGTTTTTGTGACTTAAATTGTGCTTAAAAACTGTCTGCCCCCCTGTATTTCTGCCTTTTAAAAAGCCCGATTTCAGCATATGCGCCCAGCAGTATTCCAGTGTTTGTTTCTTAAACAATCTCTCCCTTACCAGGAAAGTAGACTCTGCTAGCTTAGAAGTGTAGATTCAGCCTATATATATCCAAGGAAATTCTGAATAGAACAGCAGTTGCCTTTCCCCCTGACCACAATGACTTTACTTAGCTGATTGGCTCCCTGTATCCCTGCTGCACCAGAGCCCCACCCCCTCCACACCTGTTCTGGCCCCTTAAGTATGTGGAGGGGAGCCCGAGACAGCCACCTCCATTTTGTGAGCCTCTGCATCTCCCCTCTTTCCTGATACAGCCCAGTGTTCAAGTATTGCAAACAGACTTAGGTAAGTAGCCCTGAGATTTTTCCGGGTAAATAGTATTATTTGTTTAAAAGTGTTTATTTCACCTACCTGTGTCTGTTTTACTGTGGACTCTCTGTGTTTCAGGCAGCCTGGCCTCTTTTAAAGTAGTGTTTTTTTTTTAATTGTTTTTGCCGTGACTATGTGAATTGCCTTGCTAGTTTTTGGCACATAACCTCCCCCTTTTTTTCTTCTAAGTAAAAAGGCTACATACATCTTGCAGATTGTGTTTTTAGGAGACTGTTTTAATCTGTTTCTGTGATTTAAATTGTGCTTAAAAACTGTCTGCCATCCTGTATTTTTGCCTTTAAAAAAGTCTGATTTCAGAATGCGCGCCCAGCAGTATTCCAGTGTTTGTTTCTTAAACAATCCCTCCCTTACCTGGAAAGAAGACTCTGCTAGCTTGGAAGTGTGGATTCAGCCTGTCTGTATCCAAGGGGATTCTGAATCGAACAGCAGTTGCCTTTCTCCCTGACCACAAGGACTGGACTTAGCTGATTGGCTCCCTGAGTCCCTGCTACACCTGAGCCCGGCTGCCTCACACCTCCTCTGGCACCTTAAGTTTGTGGAGGGAAGCCCAAGACAGCCACCTCCATTTTGTGAGCCTCTGCATCTCCCCTGTGTTCTGATACAGCCCAGTGTTCGCGGATTGCAAAAAGACCTTGGTAAGGAGCCTTGAGATTTTTCTGGGTAAATAGTATTATTTGTTTAAAAGTGTTTATTTCAGCTACCTGTGTCTGTTTTACTGTGGACTCTATGTGTTTCAGGCAGCCTGGTCTCTTTTAAAGTGGTGTTTTTTTTTTATTCGTTTTTGCCGTGACTGTGTGAATTGCCTTGCTAGTTTGTGGCACATAACCCCCCAGCCCTTTTTTTCTTCTAAGTAAAAAGGCTACATACATCTTGCAGAGTGTGTTTTTAGGAGACTGTTTTAATCTGTTTCTGTGATTTAAATTGTGCTTAAAAACTGTCTGCCCCCCTGTATTTTTGCCTTTAAAAAAGCCCGATTTCAGAGTGCGTGCCCAGCAGTATTCTAATGTTTGTTTCTTAATCAATCTCTCCCTTACCTGGAAAGTAGACTCTGCTAGCTTGGAAGTGTGGATTCAGCCTGTCTGTATCCAAGGAGATTCTGAACAGAGCAGCAGTTGCCTTTCCCCCTAACCACAGAGACTGGACTTATCTGATTGGCTCCCTGAGTCCCTGCTGCTCTGGCCTCTTAAGTTTGTGGAGGGAAGCCCAAGACAGCCACCTCCATTTTGTGAGCCTCTGCATCTCCCCTGTTTCCTGATACAGCCCAGTGTTCAAGGATTGCAAAAAGACCTAGATAAGGAGCCCTGAGATTTTTCTGGGTAAATAGTATTATTTGTTCAAAAGTGTTTATTTCAGCTACAAGTGTCTGTTTTACTGTGGACCCTCTGTGTTTCTGGCAGCCTCGCCTCTTTTAAAGTGGTGTTTTTTTAAATTTGTTTTTGCTGTGACTGTGTGAATTGCCTTGCAAGTTTGTGGCATATAACCCCCCCTATTTTTTCCAAGTAAAAAGGCTACATACATCTTGCAGAGTGTGTTTTCAGGGACTGTTTTAATCTGTTTCTGTGATTTAAATTGTGCTTAAAAACTGTCTGCCCCCCTGTATTTTTGCCTTTAAAAAAGCCCGATTTCAGAGTGCGTGCCCAGCAGTATTCCAGTGTTTGTTTCTTAACCAATGTCTCCCTTACCTGGAAAGTAGACTCTGCTAGCTTGGATGTGTGGATTCAGCCTGTCTGTATCCAAGGAGAGTCTGAATAGATCAGCAGTTGCCTTTTCCCCTGACCACAGGGACTGGACTTAGCTGATTGGCTCCCTGAGTCCCTGCTGCACCTGAGCCCCGCCCCCCCACACCTGCTCTGGCCCCTTAAGTTTGTGGAGAGAAGCCCAAGACAGCCACCTCCCTTTGGTGAGCCTCTGCTTCTCCCCTGTGTCCTGATACAGCCCAGTGTTCAAGGATTGCAAAAAGACCTAGGTAAGGAGCCCTGAGATTTTTCCAGGTAAATAGTATTATTTGTCCAAAAGTGTTTATTTCAGCTACCTGTGTCTGTTTCACTGAGGACTCTCTGTGTTTCAGACAGCCTGGCCTCTTTTAAAGTAGTGTTTTTATTTAAATTTTGTTTTTGCCCTTACTTTGTGAATTGTCTTGCTCGTTTGTGGCACATAACCCCCCCTTTCTTTCTTCTAAGTAAAAAGGCTAAATACATCTTGCAGAGTGTGTTTTCAGGAGACTGTTTTAATCTATTTCTTTGATTTAAATTGTGCTTAAAAACTGTGTGCCCCCTTGTATTTTTGCATTTAAAAAAGCCTGATTTCAGAGTGCGCGCCCAGCAGTTTTCCAGTGTTTGTTTCTTAAACAATGTCTCTCTTACCTGGAAAGTAGACTCTGCTAGCTTGGAAGTGTGGATTCAGGCTGTCTGTATCCAAGGAGATTCTGAATGGAGCAGCAGTTGCCTTTCCCTCCTGACCACAGGGACTGGAGATAGCTGATTGGCTCCCTGAGTCCCTGCTGCACCTGAGCCCCATCTCCCCACACTTGTTCTGGCACCATAAGTTTGTGGAGGGAAGCCCAAAAAAGCCACCTCCATTTTGTGAACCTCTGCATCTCCCCTGTGTCCTGATACAGCCCACTGTTCAAGGATTGCAAAAAGACCTAGGTAAGGAGCCCTGCGATTTTTCTGGGTAAATAGTATTATTTGTTCAAAATTGTTTATTTCAGCTACCTGTGTCTGTTTTACTGTGGACTCTCTGTGTTTCAGGCAGCCTGGCCTCTTTTAAAGTGGTGTTTTTTTAAAATTCATTTTTGCCTTGACTGTGTGAATTACCTTGCTAGTTTGTGGCACATAACCCCCCCTTTTTTTCTTCTAATTAAAAAGGCTACATACATCTTGCAGAGTGTGTTTTTAGGAGACTGTTTTAATCTGTTTCTGTGATTTAAGTTGTGCTTAAAAACTGTCTGCCCCCGTGTATTTTTGCCTTAAAAAAAGCATGGTTTTAGAGTGCGCGCCCAGCAGTATTCCAGTGTTTGTTTCTTAAACAATCTCTCCCTTACCTGGAATGTAGACTCTGCTAGCTTGGAAGTGTTGATTCAGCCTGTCTGTATCCAAGGAGAGTCTGAATAGATCAGCAGTTGCCTTTTCCCCTGACCACAGGGACTGGACTTAGCTGATTGGCTCCCTGAGTCCCTGCTGCACCTGAGCCCCGCCCCCCCACACCTGCTCTGGCCCCTTAAGTTTGTGGAGAGAAGCCCAAGACAGCCACCTCCCTTTGGTGAGCCTCTGCTTCTCCCCTGTGTCCTGATACAGCCCAGTGTTCAAGGATTGCAAAAAGACTTAGGTAAGGAGCCCTGAGATTTTTCCGGGTAAATAGTATTATTTGTCCAAAAGTGTTTATTTCAGCTACCTGTGTCTGTTTCACTGAGGACTCTCTGTGTTTCAGACAGCCTGGCCTCTTTTAAAGTAGTGTTTTTATTTAAAATGTGTTTTTGCCCTTACTTTGTGAATTGTCTTGCTCGTTTGTGGCACATAACCCCCCCTTTCTTTCTTCTAAGTAAAAAGGCTAAATACATCTTGCAGAGTGTGTTTTCAGGAGACTGTTTTAATCTATTTCTTTGATTTAAATTGTGCTTAAAAACTGTGTGCCCCCTTGTATTTTTGCATTTAAAAAAGCCTGATTTCAGAGTGCGCGCCCAGCAGTATTCCAGTGTTTGTTTCTTAAACAATGTCTCTCTTACCTGGAAAGTAGACTCTGCTAGCTTGGAAGTGTGGATTTAGGCTGTCTGTATCCAAGGAGATTCTGAATGGAGCAGCAGTTGCCTTTCCCTCCTGACCACAGGGACTGGAGATAGCTGATTGGCTCCCTGAGTCCCTGCTGCACCTGAGCCCGATCCCCCCACACTTGTTCTGGCACCATAAGTTTGTGGAGGGAAGCCCAAGAAAGCCACCTCCATTTTGTGAACCTCTGCATCTCCCCTGTGTCCTGATACAGCCCACTGTTCAAGGATTGCAAAAAGACCTAGGTAAGGAGCCCTGCGATTTTTCTGGGTAAATAGTATTATTTGTTCAAAATTGTTTATTTCAGCTACCTGTGTCTGTTTTACTGTGGACTCTCTGTGTTTCAGGCAGCCTGGCCTCTTTTAAAGTGGTGTTTTTTTAAATTCATTTTTGCCTTGACTGTGTGAATTACCTTGCTAGTTTGTGGCACATAACCCCCCCCTTTTTTTCTTCTAATTAAAAAGGCTACATACATCTTGCAGAGTGTGTTTTTAGGAGACTGTTTTAATCTGTTTCTGTGATTTAAGTTGTGCTTAAAAACTGTCTGCCCCCGTGTATTTTTGCCTTAAAAAAAGCATGGTTTTAGAGTGCGCGCCCAGCAGTATTCCAGTGTTTGTTTCTTAAACAATCTCTCCCTTACCTGGAAAGTAGACTCTGCTAGCTTGGAAGTGTTGATTCAGCCTGTCTGTATCCAAGGAGAATCTGAATAGAGCAGCAGTTGCCTTTCCCTCCTGACCACAGGGACTGGACTTAGCTGATTGGTTCCCTGAGTCCCTGCTGCGCCTGAGCCACGCCCCCCGCACTTGCTCTGGCCCCTTAAGTTTGTGGAGGGAAGCCCAAGACAGCCACCTCCATTTTGTGAACCTCTGCATCTCCCCTGTGTCCTGATACAGCCCGGTGTTCAAGGATTGCAAAAAGACCTAGGTAAGGAGCCCTGAGATTTTTCTGGGTAAATAGTATTAGTTGTTCAAAAGTGTTTATTTCACCTACCTGTGTCTGTTTTACTGTGGACTCTCTGTGTTTTAGGCAGCCTGGCCTCTTTTAAAGTTTTTATTTTTTTAAATTCATTTTTGCCGTGACTATGTGAATTGCCTTGCTAGTTAGCGGCACATAACCCCCCCCTTTTTTTCTTCTAAGTAAAAAGGCTACATACATCT